>NW_028318929.1:2399166-3005000 GCF_062004578.1 Staurois parvus
ACCGCTATAAGATTTTATCCTGCCCACATCTGATGTCCACAGATTGAGGATCCAGATCACTTGGTCTTCGCTGATGGAGATCCTGATGTAAGGGGGGACTCTGTT
Organism: Staurois parvus; assembly: GCF_062004578.1. Lineage (NCBI taxonomy): Eukaryota > Metazoa > Chordata > Amphibia > Anura > Ranidae > Staurois > Staurois parvus. The sequence continues at coordinate 2,399,272 of NW_028318929.1, forward strand.
GGGGTCCCAGATGTAAGGGGGGTATCAAAGAGGACCCTGGTGTAAAGGGAGGACTCTGATGGGGACGCTGATGTAAGGCGGGACTCCTCATGTATTGGGAGGATCCTGATGCAAGGGTGGATCTTAGATGGGCACCTTGATGCATGGTGGGACCTCTGATGGGGATCCTGATATAAGGGGGATGCTGATGAGAACCATGTTGTAAGCTCTGGATGAGAGTGGGAGATGTGAGTAGATTGTACCTAACCCTTATAAAACGTATAAGATGGTAGAATAGGTAGGAGCAGTGGTGTATTTAGGTTTTGTGCTGCCCTAGGCGGAGGGAGCCTGACATCAACCAACACCAGCCCCCACCCAAGAGAGCTTTCCACTAACACACACACCCCCTGTGAAAGAAAAATACACTCTTTGGACATCCCTAGGAGCGACAATCGGGCTCTGCATACACCATCAAGCAGCTCACAGCCTCCCTCAGATCCCACCTGGTCCCCATGCCGCATATGTCCCTTCTTCCAGGGGCAGTGCTGCCCTCCTAAAAAAAATTGGCGCCCTAGGCAAATGCCTTGTGGTAAATGTGCCCCTGGGTAAAAGTGGGTTTTTTTTTTAGGTGCGTATGTTACAACAACAACAACAAAAAATGAGTTAAAATATAAAAAAATTTTTTATACAAATACATTGGAAATTTTAAAAAGAAACTATTTTGTTTTCATAATTCATATCCAATATATGCCATTTGAATTGAGATCCTCAAACACAGGCTCTTCTACATGTTTCGCCTACTTGGCTTCTTCAGGAAGCAAACTTGTGAATGGGATACAATGAGAGTGATACTGTATACACACATGCAGGTAAGGGGGGAGTTCTTGATGTACCGAATCTGAGGTGTGTGGGGGCAGGACAGATTGGGTAGTAGGGGTATTTTTTGATCCCCCCCCCTTATCTGCATGCGTGTATACAAGATTTAAGTGCAGCAGAGTTGTCAGTCCAAACAGAAAGTCTCTATATTGTCAGCTTAAACAGGAGGATTTTTAGATCAACAGGTAAAACGCTATGAAATGAGCACATATTGATGAAATATCCTGAATATTTTTTTATTTATGCATTTCATTTTGCTCCGCTGTATACAATAATAGCATATTTGTTCTCATTGCTGACTTTACAGCTTCAACATCTGGCTTTCAGAAACAAGTCCCGGAACAAATTGTAAGTATTTGTTTTATTTCACACAATCTTTCAAATTGCTTGAAAAATTAAAAATGTAATTTTAGATGTAAAATAGCTTTTTATAAAATCTGCATCGCTAAGCTGCAATTCCCTAATTTGAATAACACAGTTTAATATGGAAATTCAACAGTGATGCATGTAGAAATCTAGCAAATACTGCTGTGGTGCAGCAGCTGAAAAATATGCAGATACTGTACAAGTCAACAGGGGTTTTAACCGTTCCCTAAATTATCCTACACTAAAACAGACAGTTTTGTCTTTAGAAATACAGTATAGTTTAAAGTGGTTGTAAACCCCTACATATACCCCGTGACGTGCCACTAGTACCAATTGGTACACAGAGATTAAGCAAATCCTTCTGCATACCTTGTACCTGTTTATCTGAGTCCTCTCTCTTCTATATCTGTTCAAAGTCCAAAATTTACACAGCATTTCTTAGCTTCAGAAGGCAGGGGGTAGGAATCTGATGTCACACACTGCCCAGCACAGACCTCAGAGAGGAGAGTTGAGTGTAATCTGAGACCTGAGTGGAGGGAAAGGACACACCCCTCTCTACACATTCTCATAGGGAAACATACATAGTTGAGGATTTCAATCCTATGCTGTATGCAGGTGGGTGGTTCCTGGGATTGTCTGGTGTCAGCATAGACTGTAACAAGTGACTCATTCAGATAGCAGTGGAAGAGTGGAAGGAGACAGAAAACACACGGTGCTTTGGATTGAGGGAAGTATGCACTATAGAAAGATATCCTTTCATTTTTACGTTAATTTTTCATCTCAGGTTTACAACCAGTTTAATTACGTACTGTGTGTCTGGTATTCTTTTACTAGTAATCTTTACGTGTCAAGGAAAAGAGGTAAAACCTTCACATACAGAAAAACTTTAATCAAATTAGAAGAATACAGGGAGTAAACAAAATGCACAAAATAGACAATTGGGAAAGATTTTTCCCCCACTGGAGCAAATTGGACCTTTCCACTGGATCAGCTGTGGGTATAGTGTTCTGTATACAGTATTTTTTCTATTTATTTATTTTTTCTATTGGTTAAACTTGATGGACTTGTGTCTTTTTTCAACCTGAATATGTAACCATGTCACTGTTGCAGGATACAGAAGATCTTCAATATGCTGAAATCTTCAGCACAAATATGCCTTCCCACCCAAGGATCATACAGACAGAGGAGAGGATTACTTATGCTCCTATAAGAAGAAACAAGTAGAGCTTACATTGTTCATTTTATCAAAGGAGAACTGCAAGGGTTAAAAAAAAAGTTAATTAGTTATCACCAAGATTTTCAACCTCTTGCCACCCGTTTAACACAAATGTACGGTCGCAAAAGGGAGAGCTTTATCTCCCACATGCAGCACATACAGTATGTGTCAATAGGCAGACAGTGTTTCTGCCTTGAGAGTATGCTCACATCACAGGGACTGAGCTGTCAAAGGCAGTTCTCATCCAGCACTAATAATCGGTAGTCAGCTGACAGCCAATCACAGTGGTCACATGATTGTCGATCCTTCCTGCCCCCTGGCTATACAGACCCTATTAAATTTAAGTTAAAAATTAAAGGATATCTAACCCAAGAACAAAAATACTATATATACACACACACACACATATATATATACACACAGTATATATATATATATATATATATATATATACACACACACACACATACAGTTGTGTTCAAAATAATAGCAGTGTGTTGAAAAAAGTGAATAAAGCTCAAAATCCTTCTAATAGCTTTTATTTCCATACACACAAATGCATTGGGAACACTACACATTCTATTCCAAATCAAAACATGAAGAAAAATAGATCAAATTTGTGTTGTTTCTCTACAAAAATTGAAGAAAAGTGAATATTAGACTGTTCAAAAAAATAGCAGTGTTTGTATTCTTCTTTACAAACTCAAACATTCACTATATAAACTGAAAAATGTTTGAAGATTTTGCTTTCCTTTGAATCACTTCATGAATATTTGGTTGTATAAGCACTGTTTCTGAGAACTGCTGTACATCTGTGTTGCATGGAGTCACCCAACTTCTGGCACCTGTGAACAGGTATTCCAGCCCAGGATGATTGGATGACATTCCACAGTTCTTCTCTATTTCTTGGTTTTGCCTCAGAAACTGCATTTTTGATGTCACCCCACAAGTTTTCTATTGGATTAAGATTCGGGGATTGGGCTGGCCACTCCATAACGTCAATCTTGTTGGTCTGGAACCAAGATGTTGCACGTTTACTGGTGTGTTTGGGGTCGTTGTCTTGTTGGAACACCCATTTCAAGGGCATTTCCTCTTCAGCATAAGGCAGCGTGACTTCTTCAAGTATTCTGATGTATTCAAACTGATCCATGATCCCTGGTATGTGATAAATAGGCCCAACACCGTAGTATGAGAAACATCCCCATATCATGATGCTTGCACCACCATGCTTCACTGTCTTCACAGTGAACTGTGGCTTGAATTCAGTGTTTGGGGGTCGTCTGACAAACTGTCTCCGGCCACTAGACCCAAAAAGAACAATCTTACTTTCATCAGTCCACAAAATGTTGCACCATTTCTCTTTAGGCCAGTCAATGTGCTCTTTGGCAAATTGTAACCTCTTCAGCACGTCTTTTTTTCAACAGTGGGACTTTGCGGGGGCTTCTTGCAGATAGCTTGGCTTCACATAGGCGTCTTCTAATTGTAACAGTACTCACAGGTAACTTTAGACCTTCTTTGATCTTCCTGGAGCTGATTGTTGGCCGAGTCCTTGCCATTTTGGCTATTCTTTTATCCATTCGAATGGTAGTTTTTCGCTTTCTTCCACGTCGTTCAGGTTTTGGTTGCCATTTTAAAGCATTTGCGATCATTTTAGCTGAGCATCCTATCATTTTCTGCACTTCTTTATATGTGTTTTCCCCTCTCCAATCAACTTTTTAATCAAGGTACGCTGTTCTTCTGAACAATGTCTGGAACGACCCATTTTCCTCAGAATTTCAGAGAGAAATGCACTGTAACCAGCATGTACAACATTTGCTGCCTTCCTTCCTTAAATAAGGGCAATAATTGCCACCTGTTTTTCAAAGAATGAATGACCTCACTAATAGAACTCCACACTGCTATTATTTTGAACATGCCCCTTTCAATTAGTGATTCAATTACACAGAATCAGCAGCATGCATGTCATAACAGTTGGGTCTGTAGGATTTCTATTACTCTACTACACCTGCTAGTAAATTATTTCCCATGTAGAAATATCATTTCTATCAAAAAAAGTAATTGATCAGGTTAGTGATGTCTGGCTGCTATTTTTTGAACATAACTGTATAACAACTCAATTATTCTATTAAGATCCAACACACTCATACATACGTTAGTAATGTTGATAAGTACAGGGGCGGACTAACCATTTGGAAACTCGGGCAGTGCCCGAGGGCTCGGGGTCAGTAGGGGGCCCCATGAGATGCCCCTGGTACCTTTTTCATAGGCTTTTTTGAGTTTGGGCAAGGACACAGGGGCCCCAAGATCCCCTATCGCCCTGGGGCCCCATGAGTTGTCAGTCCGCCCCTGGATAAGTAAATTTTAGATATTAGGTTATGGAAGACTTCTAAACACTAGGCTAAGAACATTTTTAGAATTAGTACAAAAAATACTTGTTCATCTCACAAGAAATTTAGTGTCCGTGTCACTTCCTACAGAAATCACAAACAACCTTATCTACTTTCCAAGCAATCTTCCATAAACTACAAATCCTCTTAACTTCCATGTAATAGTGATGAAAAGCGGAAAATGTAGTCTAAATCTTGAGAACCTACTTTGTGTCATTGTCTTTACAGCACAACTACGTATATGGCCGGTCATGACTTCTTTATTTTATTATTTTTTGTTTTAGGTTGTTTTTTTTCATATTGTCTCATTTTGTGGTGACGGCTAACTGTGGTCTTTACCTTAATGTCTAATATGTGAAAATGTTGCAATAAAGCATAATTTTTGAGGACTTCCTGGGTATTGCTTTCTGTCCATAATGCAACTGCTTTCTTCATGTGAATTCTTTTTCACACTTTTTTTAAATCTTGAGAACGCCCTGAGATGACAATCATGGCTCCCTTTGTAAATTCAGTGTAGTTGTCACCCTGCGAGAGGAAGTGTGTTATTTGCAGGATTACCAGGTGAACATAAAGGAAAAAAGCCTGCAAAAAACACATGCAGCAACCACATCTAATTACTGAGACACTGCAATATATTGTACTTTTGCTCTTTTGATACATTTTAAGGTGTCCCATTAAGGCAGCCATACTTGAATAGGATTCTGTGGAATCCTAGGGTTCCCCAAGAGATTGCTAGGGGTTCCTTGAGCTAAGGCTGACTGGCCTCCCATCTGATGGTGCCTGCATAGATCTGGGGCCAACCACATTTGGCAGGGCCAGCAGCATGACACCAATGATCTCTTTAGTGGCATTCTTCCCACTGACCACCAATGTAAGGGGCATTGTTCCCACTGAACACCAATATAAGGGGCATTTTTTCCATTGACCACCAATGTTAGGGCATTTTCCCACTGACATCTAATATGTTTATTTAAGCAGGGGTTCCCTGAGACTTGAAAATTATTTTAAGGGTTCCTCTTGGGTAAAAAGGCCGCCTTAAGTTATACCTTGACCAACAAGAGGCTCTTAAAGTTTAACTTTAGCATTACCTTCAATCTTGCTCAGTTGTACAGTACTAAAATTGCATATTATATTTTCACTGCACAATGTGAGCTTTTTCTACAGTTTATGTGGGGTAATGCCCAGGATCATCAGGGTCCACTGTGTGTAGTGGTGTTCCAGCTGGAGGCTCGGTCACAACCTGTTAGAGGGGTATAAGCATAGGAAGTAGCACGCAAGGAAAAAGGTCATGGGAAGTAACGTATCTCTATGGACTCTACGTTATTTAATTCCAATGTTGGGTGTAGTTTACCCGAGTCATGACCTGGAGGGTATGTGGCGGTAGATCAATCTAAAGACATGCGCACCACTGCATCACCTTAAACCATTGCACCAGTTAAACCAGGGGACTGACAACTCATGGGGCCCCCGGGCAATAGGGGATCATGGGGCCCCTGTGTCCTCGCCCACACTCAAACCACACCCAAAAAAGCCTATGAAAGGTACCAGGGGCATCTTATGGGGCCCCTTACTGACCCAAATGTTTCCAAATGGTCAGTCTGCCCCTGAGTTAAACATTATTATTGCTGTATCCCAAAGCTACTTGAAGGAGACTGTTACTGTAGCTGTTCAGTATTCAACACCTCCAGCCACAAACTTAACTATGTAAGATTGATGTACCAGTACCGTGAGGAGAAATTCCAGTAGATCAGTCAATTTACTCCACAAAGTCTGGTCTTATCATTTAATGAAGATTCATTTATTTGGCCAATACAGTGTGTGTAATGAGAGGAACAAAAAGTAATTTAAGTGCTTGGGTAACATCAGTGTAAAGAAAGAAGAGCAGCCAATTTGAGAAGGGGATCGTGGTGGCCAGTGATGGAGGGTTCTAGTCCGAAGGTTGGCTTGCTGTCTGTCTAAGCATGCTCTTTTCAGCAGTGTGACCCTATGGTAGGGCCACTGCAATACCAAGCTTTCCTAGTGACAGGACCTGGACCACAGAAGAAGCTAAGCCTTGAAAATTTATGGTGATTCCTTTTCAAACCCATAGGTTGGAACAAGAAAACTTTGCCGTGCTTAAGACATGGTGGAGGGTATTTGGTGTTCTTCACTGTTAAACTCAAAATGCTCTGTAGTCTACTGCTGGAACATGTAGGAAGAGACACTAGCTGGAGAGGAGGTGAGATCCTTCTAGTGTGGGACCTGGCAGGATAATTCAACATATGGCCATGGGAGGGTAGTACACTTACATACATCTTTACCGTTGTAGTGGGGTAGTGGCACATATAGCACAGTTTCTCTGTGCTGCAGCTTCCACCTACAACATCACATCTGGGCGTTACTGAACCTTTTTGTTTAGCACCCTGTAGGACCCTCCCACTGGACATGGCCTACTGGCATTGCATAAAGAAGTACAAAGACCTAGTGATGATCTCACTTGGGCTAACAGTAGGTCTAAAAATAAAAAAGATTTATAGTAATAATTTCATTAACATGTTTATGAAGGGTGAAAGGAGAAATCAGAGAGGCCAATATTTCAGCAGATTGAATTTCTACAAAAGGTTGAGTAAGGAGGGCTGACAAATTACAGACAAGGAATCAGATGGCATAATCTGTTGCTACTGCTAGATGTGATGATCATTGTGGCTCCTTAGGTATTATGGGAATTGAACTCTTTCTTTAGGATTAAATTTGAAAGAAGAGGAAACACATGGGGAAAATTAATCCCGCCCAATAGATGAATCTTTCATTATTGGACTCCAAATGTATAGTATATAATATGTGTGTGTGTATGTGCTTTGGACCTGAGGAGCTTAACATTTTTTGCAGGCATTTAACAAGAGATGTGCTATGAGGACATGTTATAATGTATTAGTATATGTTTTAAACTATAAATAAAAGCAAATTTGTAATTAACAACAGCCAATACCAATTTTCTTTTACAAATACATTAAATACATACATACCTAAAATCTGTCAAAAAAGACTAAAATTTCTCTTAAAGCAGAATTCCAGGTGTGGATCATTTTACACAGTCATATTAGTCCAGAATTGGCCAATGTAACTATGCATAGACCATCCTTGTGAGATCCCTCTAAAACAGTGGTCTCCAAACTGTGGCCCGGGGGCCAGATGTGTCCCTTTGCATGCCTTTATCTGACCCTTGGATCACCATTCCCCCTACCGACACCATCAATGGGGCATTATTCTTCCCACTGATACCAAAAATGGGGCACTATTCCTACCATTAAAACCAATGATGAGGCACTGATGCCGGGACATTTTCTACTCCCACTACATAGTAACACAACAGAGTAAATGTCATCCAGGTAGGTCAGGGGTCATCAAACTGCATCCCAGAGGCTGGATGTGGCTCTTTGCTTGCCTTCATTTGGCCCTTGGTGTCAGTAGGGGGAATGGTGCCCCATCAATGGGGCACTATTCTTTCATTTGATACCAACAATGGGGCACTATTCTTCCCATTAAAATCAACGATGAGGCACTGATGCCAGGGCATTTTCTACTCACACTGCCCACAGTCCGGCCCCCCAAAACCTAAAGGACAATAAACTGGCCCTTTGCTTAGAAAGTTTGGAGACCCCTGTTCTAAGAGATGCAAGTCCTTGTAATAGACACAGCTCCTACAGTAGCTTCTGGGCACCGTGCCGAGCGGCTGTCTTTCTGCATTCTGAAGACAGGAGGTCACCCACTGTCACGATCAGGGTCAGGTTCAGAGACCAGTTGCTACAGCAGTTGTAAGGCTTACCTGAAACCAGCAGGATTGGTACACCAGCGGCCCACCCTGGGAATAACGCAGGCTCACCTGAGGTGCGGGGTCTAAGCATCCACCGGTCTTCCCCAGAGCTCCTAATGGTGGAGATGGATTTGGCTGCGTGTGAATGCCAGGTCCCCACCAGGGAATGAGTAGGCTGGAAACCAAAGCGGATCAAACAGTTCAGGGATCAAAGAGAAGCGGAGTCAGTCACAAGCCAAGGGTCAGTCACCAATTGTAGTAGATAGGATGAGGCAGAATCGTAGTCAGTAGCAAGCCAAAGGTCGGTAGCGTAGATGAAGACAGCAGCAGGAACAGTAAGCGGGATATTGGCTGGTAAGGCACAATAATCTGGCAACCAGGAAGTGCAGAGACATGGCTTTTATAGGAAGTTCATGGGAGGAGCAAGGAGTTCAAGGTTCAAGACAAAACAGGGCAAAGGCAGGATCATCCAAAGAATTGTCAAGGGAGCTGTCCAGCATTCCAGGTGGCTCAGTGAGAAGAAACACTGTCTCTCACTGCAGAAGGCCCAGGTTCGATTCCAGGCTCTGACAGTACTCCCCTCCTCACAGGACGTCCCTTGGATGTCTTAGGACCAGGCTTGTGGGGAAACCTTTGGTGGAATTCTCTTGTTAGTCTAGGAGCATGAACATTTTCCTCAGGCTCCCAAGAATTTTCTTCTAGCCCATATCCTTCCCATTGGACCAGATATTGCAATTTTCCTCTAAACATCCTAGAATCAAGAATCTTCACCACATATTCTTCTTCGCCCTGTACCTCAACAGGTGGAGGAGGTGGAAGAATTCTTCCAGAGAAAGGATTTTCATGAAATGGTTTGAAAAGCGATACATGAAAAACCGGGTGAATCTTCATACTGTCAGGAAGTTTTAAGCGAAAGGTAACTGGGTTGATCTGAGCAGAAATCTGAAAAGGACCAACAAACTTTTGACCCAACTTAGCAGATGGCACATGCACCTTCAGATTCTTTGTTGATAACCAAACTTTGTCACCCACATGAAACGTAGGAAGTGCTCTCCAGTGTCTGTCAGCAGCCTTTTTGTAATATTCCTGAGTTTCCCTAAAAGTCTCAATCAATTTCTCCTGAATCTCCTGCAATGTAGTTAGTCTGTTGGTAACAGCAGGAATTGGAGTGGTGATAGGGAGACCAGGAATAAAAACTGGATGATAACCGTTGTTTAAGTAAAAGGGACTTTGAGAGGTGGAACTATGTTTAGAATTGTTGTATGCAAACTCTGCAGTGGGAAGACAGTCCACCCAGTCATCCTGAAGATAAGTGACAAAGCATCAAAGATACTGCTCCATTGTTTGATTAGTTCTCTCAGTCTGACCATTAGACTGGGGATGAAAAGCAGAGGACAGATTGATTGTAACACCCAAGGCTGAGCAAAAGCTTTTCCAAAATTTCTAAGTAAACTGCACACCTCTGTCAGACACCACATCATCAGGGATTCCATGCAGTTTAAACACTTCTCGAACCATTAGTTCTGCAGTCTGTTCAGCAGTGGGCACCCCCTTCACTGGAACAAAATGGGCCATCTTTGTGAGACGGTCAACCACCACCAAAATGGTGGTCATTTCTTTTGTGGGAAGTAAATCTACCACAAAATCCATAGAAATAGACCCCCATGGTCTCGATGGAACAGGGAGTGGCTGAAGCAGACCCAAAGGAGAGGCTCGGAGAGTTTTATTGCGTGCACAGGTCAAGCATGAGGCCACATAGCATTTGACATCCTTCTTGTACCCCGGCCACCAAAAGGAACGTGACAACAGTTCTTCGGTCTTAGTAACGCCAAAATGCCCAGCAAGTTTGGAATCATGAACCAACTTGAGAGCTTCCACCCGAACAGATTCAGGTACATAAAGATGATGTCCTTGAAGCCAAAAGCCATTTTTGTACACCAGGTTCATGTCCCTAGGAGGATCATTGAGAAGTGGGTCATTCTCATACCCCTCTTTGAGAAGACTCAAGAATGTCTTTGCACTTGTGGCACCTAGGATGTTCTTTTGTGTTAGGATGGAACATTCGGAGTTGCCCTCCAGGGGAGGCTCAGACAGCATCCTTGATAAGGCATCGGCCTTACCATTCCTCCATCCCGGTCGATATGATATAACAAAATTAAATCTGGAAAAGAATAGAGACCAGCGAGCTTGTCTAGAAGACAATCTCTTGGCCGAAAGAATAAATTCCAGATTTTTATGGTCCGTGAGAACAGTTACAGGATGATTAGCCCCTTCTAGCAGATGCCTCCATTCAGAAAAGGCTTCCTTAATTGCCAGTAGCTCTTTAATCCCAATGTCGTAATTTCTTTCGGCTGAGGACATCAAAACGGGAGAAGAAGGCACAAGGATGAAGCTGCATCTTTTCACCACTTCGCTGAGACAGGATCGCTCCCACGGCAGAATTGGAGGCATCCACGTCCACTGTAAAGGGTAGTTCAGGATCTGGATGTACCAAAATTGGGGCAGAAGTGAAAAGAGTTTTTAGTTTTTCAAATGCAGCTTGTGCCTCAGAGGTCCACACAAAGGGTACCCCTTTCTTTGTAAGCTGTGTGATTGGAGCTATCACTTTAGAAAAGTTTCTTATAAATTTTCTGTAAAAGTTGGCAAACCCAACGAAACGTTGAATTTCCTTAACATTTCCAGGTGCTGACCAATCTACCACTGCTTTGATTTTCTTGGGATCCATGCTCACGCCCTCTGGAGAAATGATATAGCCTAAGAACTGGATCTGGGTTTGTTCAAACTCACATTTTTCCAATTTAATGTAGAGTCTATTCTTCCTTAATCTTTCAAAGACTGTGCAAACATGTTTGCGGTGCTCCTCCCAATTATTGGAAAAGATAAGGATATCATCTAGATAGGCAATCACAAATTGGTCCAACAGATCACGAAAAACATCGTTGACAAAGTGTTGAAATGTTGCAGGGGCGTCGCAAAGTCCAAACGGCATCACCAAGGACTCGAAATGCCCATACCTAGTTCTGAAGGCAGTCTTCCATTCGTCTCCTTGACGAATGCGGACAAGGTTATATGCCCCTCGTAGATCAAGCTTGGTAAAGATCTTGACAGAGCGAAGTCTTTCCAACATTTCAGAGATCAAAGGTAATGGATAGCGGTTTTTAATAGTAATTTTATTCATGTCTCTGTAGTCAATGCATGGACGCAAGGTGGAGTCTCTCTTTTCAACGAAGAACAGGGCTGCCCCCGCTGGAGAAGTTGAGTATCTAATAAAGCCCTTCTCCAAATTCTCATCGATCCACACCCTGAGTACTTTTAATTCAGGTTCCGACAGATTGAAGAGGCGGCCAAAAGGTATTTCTGCCCCTGGGAGCAGCTCAATGGGGCAATCATATGGGCGATAAGGGGGTAATAAATCTGCATTCTTCTTGTCACAGACGTCCCGGAACTCATGGTAATGTGTGGGCAAGTTGTCATATGACTGGGTAGCCACTATATCACCTTGCGCTTCCTTGGTCGGTGATGAACTTGGTCGGCAAGGTTTTTTGCAATGTTTTTCACAGTGGTAGGACGTAAAATCTATAGTCCGTGCTCCCCAGTTGATGGAAGGATTGTGAGTGGAGAACCAAGGAATGCTCAGGATGATGGGAAACTTGGGTGATGTAATCAGCTGAAAGCTGATGGTCTCACAATGGTCAGCCTCAAACAACAGTTTCAGGGGGACCGTTTTATGGGTAACAGGTCCTGAAGATAAGGGTGACCCATCAACTGTCTCCATATCAATAGGGGTAAATGTGTCTCTTGCTTCAATATTATTGCTGTTGGCAAACTCTATATCCATAAAGTTACCCCCCGCCCCGGAGTCCAGCATAGCTGAGCAGGAGATTTCACGGCCCTCAGATACAAGTTTAATAGGGATAACAAAGTGAGAAAGTAGTGAGTTCACTTTATTCTCTTCAGAAATCAGTGGGGAGAGAGACTGGCTTATAGAGTTTATGTGTTCAGGCTCAATCACATCAGTCACAGCAATAGTTATTTTAACCTTGTTAGGACAATCGATTGCATAATGAACAGAATCCCCACAATAAAGACATAAGTTCTCTGAACGTCTTCTCTCTTTCTCCTGGATGGAAATGGATCTCTTGATCGCATCAACCTGCATAGGCTCAGGAGTGTTGGAACCCAGAGAGACTCTTGAATCCTGCTGAACAAATGGACTAGCAGAGAAATGCATGCCCCTATTACTTCCAAACATTCCCAACCTCTCCTTCATCCTTTCTGTAAGCCTTTGATCGATTCGGATACACAATTGGATAAATTCCTCAAGATCATTAGGAATATCTACTCTGGCAAGCTCATCCTTTACCTGTTCAGAAAGCCCTTGGCGGAGCTGGCTCTTTTGTGCTGCAGGGTTCCAAGTGGTATCTGCCATCCAACTTCTGAATTCGGCTGTATATTCAGTGACCGAGCGTCTACCCTGCCGCAGACTATGCAATTTTGCTTCGGCAGTAGCACAACGGTTGGGATCATCAAAAATTCATTGCGGTCAAAAAGGTATCAAAATTATTCAGAATGCTATGGTTCTGCTCTATATAAGGGGAGGCCCAAGCTAGAGCTTCCCCAGTCAGAAGCCCAATAATAAACATTACCTTCTTTTTCTCTGAAGGGAACGCAGCAGGGTACATTTGGAAATATACACGACATTGATTAAAGAAACCCCTGTAGTGGCGGCGGTCTCCATTAAACTTAGATGGTTGGGGCATATGTGAGCTAGGATCATCTCGGTTCAGCAGTTGTCTCTGCAGAGCCTGAATCTCTCCCTGTTGCCTTTTTACTATACCTTGCAGTTCAGAAAATTTTTCTTGGTAGGTAACACCAAACGATTGCAGCTCTGAAATTTGCTGCCTGACAGGAGCCATGGCATTTGCTATAGTGGCCTCCATGTTTTAGGCCAGATTATTCTGTCACGATCAGGGTCAGGTTCAGAGACCAGTTGCTACAGCAGTTGTAAGGCTTACCTGAAACCAGCAGGATTGGTACACCAGCGGCCCACCCTGGGAATAACGCAGGCTCACCTGAGGTGCGGGGTCTAAGCATCCACCGATCTTCCCCAGAGCTCCTAATGGTGGAGATGGATTTGGCTGCGTGTGAATGCCAGGTCGCAGATCTCAGGATCACCCCACCAGGGAATGAGTAGGCTGGAAACCAAAGCGGATCAAACAGTTCAGGGATCAAAGAGAAGCGGAGTCAGTCACAAGCCAAGGGTCAGTCACCAATTGTAGTAGATAGGATGAGGCAGAATCGTAGTCAGTAGCAAGCCAAAGGTCGGTAGCGTAGATGAAGACAGCAGCAGGAACAGTAAGCGGGATATTGGCTGGTAAGGCACAATAATCTGGCAACCAGGAAGTGCAGAGACATGGCTTTTATAGGAAGTTCATGGGAGGAGCAAGGAGTTCAAGGTTCAAAACAGGGCAAAGGCAGGATCATCCAAAGAATTGTCAAGAGAGCTGTCTAGCATTCCAGGTGGCTCAGTGAGAAGAAACACTGTCTCTCACTGCAGAAGGCCCAGGTTCAATTCCAGGCTCTGACACCCACTCAGCATGGACGCCATTCAGAGAATGCTTTGCATTTACCTAATGAATGCAAAATATACTCTAAATGAATGAGGTACAGAATTTTATTTCACCACAGCCTCTTTCCACTTCGTACACAACAGTTTGCATTCAGTGTGAAAATCCAAGGTATTCTCTGAATGGCGCCGTGCTGATCAGGTAACCTCCTGTGTTCAGAATGCAGCAGGACAGCCACTCAGCATGTTGGTGAAAATCACTGTACTAGCGGGCTCTACTGCAGTGATTTCCAGCTTCTAAAAGGGATCCAACAGGTATTGTCTATGCATATTACATTGGTCCAATCTGGAGCAATGTAACTATGCAAAATATACAACACTTAGAAATCTGCTAAAAGAGGAGATGCTGGATCTTGCAATGTATTCTGCTGAAGTGTTGAATCCTAAGAATTGGCTTCCCGCTAAGCTATAGCAGCATTAATTTGTTGCTAAACCCAGGACCCTGCATTCACTATATCTGTTCTCCCAGGACCCTGCATTCACTATATATGGTCTCCCAGGACCCTGCATTCACTATATCTGGTCTCCCAGGACCCCGCATTCACTATATCTGGTCTCCCAGGACCCTGCATTCACTATATCTGGTCTCCCCGGACCCTGCATTCACTATATCTGGTCTCCCCGGAACCTGCATTCACTATATCTGGTCTCCCCAGACCCTGCAATCACTATATCTGATCTCCCCAGACCCTGCATTCACTATATCTGGTCTCCCCGGACCCTGCATTTACTATATCTTTTCTCCCAGGACCCCACATTCACTATATCCGGTCTCCTCAGATCCTGCATTCACTATATCTGGTCTCTCCGGACCCTGCATTCACTATATCTGGTCTCCCCGGAACCTGCATTCACTATATCTGGTCTCCCAGGACCCTGCATTCACTATATCTGGTCTCCCCGGACCCTGCATTCACTATATCTGGTCTCCCCGGAACCTGCATTCACTATATCTGGTCTCCCCAGACCCTGCATTCACTATATCTGGTCTCCCAGGACCCTGCATTCACTATATCTGTTCTCCCAGGACCCCGCATTCACTATATCTGTTCTCCCAGGACCCCACATTCACTATGTCTGGTCTGCCCGGACCCCGCATTCACTATATCTGTCCTCCCAGGACCTTGCATTCACTATATCTGGTCTCCCCAGACCCCGCATTCACTATATCTGTTCTCCCAGGACCCTGCATTCACTATATCTATTCTTCCAGGACCCTGCATTCACTATATCTGGTCTCCCAGGACTCCGCATTCACTATATCCGGTCTCCCCGGACCCTGCACTCACTATATCCGGTCTCCCCGGACCCTGCTTTCACTATATCCGGTCTCCCTGGGCTCTGCATTCACTATATCTGGTCTCCCCGCACCCTGCATTCACTATATCTGGTCTCCCTGGACCCTGCATTCACTATATCTGGTCTCCAACAGTACACTATTATTTTAGTAAATACCTTTTATCATCAGCAGTATATAGCAGTCTTGTGGCTTCTAACAGTGTCCAGCAGAGCACTGGTTAAATTGTAGGAAGAGTTTTCTTTATGCTCTAGGAGGATGCAGGACCCCTGACCTCTGTCTGGACCAGGGGCGGACTGATCATTCGAGCACTCGGGCACTGCCCCGAGGGCCCCGGGTCAGTAGCGGGCCCCATTAAATGCCCCCGATACCTTTTTATAGGCTGCTTTGGGTGTGCTTCGAGTGTGGGCAAGGACACAGGGGCCCCATGATCCCCTATTGCCCAGGGGCTCCATGAGTTGTCAGTCCGCTCCTGGTCTGGACAGTGCTGATTGGCCCAGTGCTGATCACATGCACTCCCCCAAGAAAAAAAAAGACCTCTCTAGCAATACACAACTGAGCATGTGCAGAGTGACGCCACACAATATGTCTTATCAGGAGATAAGAGGGGGGCACTGGGAGAAGGAGAGAATCAGAGAGTCAGGATCAAACAGCGTTTTTACACAATGCAGAGGATTAACCCTTTAGGGTGCACAGTGAGTACAGTATATAAGGCATGCTTTACTGCATATACAGACTGATTTTACTGTTGTGGGTTTAGTAACATTTTAAGTACACTTTGGAAGCTTTGGGTATAGACATGAAAGGAAAAGAAAACGGATAAGCAATGGGTCAATGCAGTATAAAAAATTCTTTATTACATTTTAAAGTCTTTATCGGGATTGATATAGATCATGCTGATGCTACCTACTTGAACAGGGAAGGAGTGGGCTGTGGTAGGGGGGCATTCATCCCTTGGGCCAGCACTAATAAAACATGTTGGGCTACTGGCCCTGAGTGGGGATACTAGACTTACTAAAAATGAAGTATGTAATAGGTGAATTATGAAGTAAGTACAGTAAATACCTATAGACCTTTCTAAAATGCAGATCATGCTAAAAAAGCAGTGAAGGCAAAAATAACCCTAACTTTGTTAGCTACTAGTCTCCCCATTCCCCATGCAATGGAGACGGCAGACATATTTGTAGTCTTTTTGAAGAAAAGGACTGCACTCCATCTCATCTAAGGACTGGTAAACTGTAATTGATGTTTATGGGTTTATATATGCATTTAGGGCTGAATTAAATACACCATGTCATCTAGGGGCTCAAGTGTGTTCATAAAGCAGAGAGCATGTCACCAGAACACCTGCCTGATGAAGGGGTCCTGCAAGGCTCTGAAACGTTGTCATTACGATGTGATCACTGAATAAAGCTTTGCACCTGCTTTGGAGATCCTTGGTGTGCTGGAGACATACTTTCTGCTTTGGATGTCTTTGGTTCCACTTACATTTACAGCAATTTTTCAGGAACGTGTGCAATGGGAATATTGTACTTGATCAAGTTTGTTAACAAATGCAGTGCAGTTTTCAAGTAGTGTCCTGATTTGTAATGCCGTGCGAGTAGTCCATGACCGACATTCCCAAGGTCCTCCACAAAAACTCCTACTGAAGTGGTCAGCAATGTCCTGCCCAAATTTGAGGAAGATCCAAAGGTTAGATCCCAGCAGCACAGGACTGAGCCTGCTAAAAACCAAACCTGCGCATGCACAGGACGATCTTTGCACCTTATAGCAGCGCGTGCACATAGGTATGGAACTCGGCATGGGCTCAGTCCTGTGGTTCTTGGAGTGAGTGTCTAACATTTTGATCATCCAGGGCAGGAATTGGCTTTGGTGATGTCAGTCATGGTCTACTTGTAATCAGGGCTTTTTTTCTCAGAGAATAGGTGCGGGTACTCCAGTTTCCCCCTTGTCTCCACCCCTGACCTACCACTGAGCACTGCCCCTTGTCTCTGCCCTCTATCCACCATCCTAGTACTGCTCCTTAGAGACTAGAGCCAAGTATCATTTTGTGGTGTTAAGTAATTTGTATGGAATTGATTAATGAAAATAGACCCCCAGCAACAACAGATCCTTTACAGCAACAATAGACTCCCTACCCAGAAAGAAAATAGATCTGCCCCAGCAACAATAAACGCCTGCTTGCAACAATTGATCCCCCAGAAGCCAGTATCAATAGACCCAACTCAACAGTAGATCGCCCAACAACATAAGAACCCCAGAGCAACAATAGATATCCCAGCAGCCAGCATCAATAGAATCTCCCCCTCAACAGCAGATCCCCCAACAACATAAGAACCCCAGAGCAACAATAGATACCTCAGCAGCCATCATCAATAGAATCTCCCCCTCAACAGCAGATTCCCCAACTACATAAGAACCCCAGCCCAACAATAGATACCCCAGCAGCCAGCATCAATAGAACCTCCCTCTCAACACCAGATCCCCAACAACATAAGAACCCCAGAGCAACAATAGATACCTCAGCAGCCAGCATCAATAGACCCTCCCCCCTCAACATCAGATTCCCCCAACAACATAAGAACCCCAGCCCAACAATAGATCCCCCACCAGCAACAATAGATCCACCAAAACATTTGACTCCCCCATTAGCACTACACCCCAGCTACAATAGATCACCAGAAATCAACATCAATAGACCCTTCAGCACACCCCAGCCCCCTTTGCCATTATGTGAATTCTGTGCTTCCTGGAGGTGCCGGAACTGCACTTCCCTGCGTTTTCGCTGAAACAAAGCCCTGCTGGTAATACATTGATGCTAAGGACACCAGTTGAAAGTGGCACAGCGTTCTTCAAAACTATGAGGCGCATAGTGCCTGTGGCAATCAGTTTGCTAAAATCTTGGCATGTATGATCATGTACAGTATTTTCTGAACACATTTAACACTGAGACTGGTTTAAAGTGTTCATAGAATGACAAACCTTCATTGTGGAAGCATTATAATAATCCAATGCATTCTAATGTGTTCACTGCACCTGCAACCCCAGAATGCAAAATGACAAATCTTTTAGTGTTTATGACAGTAAAGCTATGAGACCAATTCTGACTAGCCTGGTCCATTGTGTGCATTAAAAGCACAGGCATTAACGTGCATTGCAAGAGGGCATTTATCTGAACAAATAGAAATGGAGCCCCCGATGTCCAAAAGAATGCACTTCTGATGTTAGATTAGGAGGCATTTATTGAGAGTAACGACAAGTACATCAAGCCAACGTGTTTTGGGAGAAAAGGCTCGTGTCTCAGAGGGGCTGAGGTCTTTGAGAAGGTCGAGTCCTGAAAGAGAGGATCCATCATAACCAGCTGTTCCTTCAGAGGGGCATCCCCTGGCATGACATTTTTTCTTCCAAAACCTGGAAAATATATAACCAGCGTGGGAATTTTTCCCATTTAATAGCATGCAGCAACAACCCTGAAGAAGGGAGAGTCTTTTCTCTTCGGAACACGTTGGCTTGATGTACTTGTCGTTACTCTCCATAAATGCCTCCTAATCTACCATCAATAGTGCATTCTTTTGGACATTGGGTGCTCCTTCTTTTCTACTATTCCAAGTCTACATGTGGAAACGACTTCAAGGCAGTACATGAAAGGCGGCAGCCCAAACCCTAAGTGGGTTTACCACCAATATCCATTGGGTTCAACTGACTCCCTACCCACCCACTTAACCACCCACCTACGATGTGACTGATCCAGTAAGTCCAGCGCAGTCTTCAGCGCAAACATTTATTTGGACAGACTAAACATTGTCCACCCAGCACTTATGGCAGTGCGCCACAATGCATGGCAGTTCATTATCCCATGTTGAGCTGCAATGCAGGTGCACTGTAAAGCTGCAATCGGGTGCCATTCAGAATAACAACATGCCATACCACACCACACTGGTGTGAATGGGTCCAAAATAAATTTTCAGTATTTAGCTGTTTGACTTGAATTCTATTAAATCCTAACTAATTTGTAAATGGCTGCTTGTCTAATAGTTCTTACCGTAATTTAATGACCAGAACGTCCTTTAAATAATTCTTTGCTACTAATTCTACTGTAAAAGAACAAAAACATCCGGAAATTGTCAGACCACCTTTATAACCCTTTTCAGTAAAGACAGCCAGTAATGGGCAGTCCTAGCACTTAAAAGAGAAAGGTCATCATTGAACATATCTTTCCACCCATATTCTGCTCTGTGACAAGATGAAGATTGTTCTCATCTACTACAAAAGTCCTTTGAACATCCTGATCTGTCTTATTCTTCTGACTGGTAATGATGCAGATATTTTTTTCTCTAAATTTTAACAATATATTGCAGATTTATAAAGCAAACTTAAGTGTTGGCATTTGTAGACCTTTTCTGCAGGCTCCAGCGTACTTCTTACTAGCTACAGAAAAGTTGAATCAACAACAGTATATCTATATTGGATTCAATAAATCTTAAGAAAAATCTTAACATCCAGGTCATACTTTGGACCCATATTTAGGAACATTTCTTGTAAATATATATTTTGAAGCATGGAAGTCCTATGTATTATTTTTAAAATATGGATCTAATTCAAATAAAGTTTATACAAAATATCAATTTAGAAACTGACCTTTCTACTATGCTGGACAGAAACCTTTATATGAATGTAAAGTTGTACATATTTCTGACTTTTAAGTTTGCTTATCGATGGTCAATGCATATATACAGTGCTGTGAAAAAGTTTTTTCGCATATTTGGCACACTTAAATGATTCATATAATCAAAAAAATTCTAATATTACACAAAGATCTGGCATGACCCAGTGGTGTATTTAGGTTTCGTGCTGCCCTAGGCAACTCAAAAATTGGACACCCCTGAAAGGATTAAATGGAATATAGCTGAATCCATTTTGTATACACTAATACAAGATGCGAGTTATATATATGTATATGAGATGTGTGCACACTAACAAAACTGTCTATCTCAGCTTCATGTAGAAATGAGTGTTTTTGCAAACCCTTACAGAAAAGCAGATAAGGTTTACTCTCACTTCTGAAAAGTTTTAATCACAACTTGGGTGTTAGGTCAGATTAGAGCCATGGTCTGGGCGTTGGGTCAGATTACAGCCATGGCCTGGGCGATAGAGCAGATATGGTATGATAGATAAAGCAGAAGAGTGAAAATGCAAACCTCATACAAATAATTGTTGAGTTAAGGTAAAATAATGTACATGTATTTGATTGGAAAGTCTGAGGGTGTGTTTGCCTAAAGACTACAGTCTAATAACCCTGACGTTATGCCAATAAAACTGAAGTGTTTGCAATCGCAACTGAGGTGACTTGAGTGCATTCACTTTCCGAGATCTCGTAGCTGTGTCCAGGTGTGACCGTTGGTATCTTGAGGGGGCCCCCACGGAACAGGAAAAAGACCACCTACCTACTTTCAGTGGTGTCAGAAGTGGGATAATTGCCAAGGTAAGTGAGAGTTTTATTTTTTAATGCTTTCTTTACCGAGGTAATTATTCTGAACTTCAGGGAAATTTGGTGGTTGGAATTTTAGGAGCGAGACTAAGGGATTCTCGGCTCGGGGAATAATACCAGGACACACCTGGCACAGCACTTTGTATTATTTGTAAAAAGTGTGTTATTGTTGTTTTTTTTGTCTTGTTTGTTAGTTTACTAATTTACTGCTATGGGTAATTCCTCAGGTAAGGAGGAAGGACCTCATCATGTGCCGCCACAAAAGTTGATTAAGTTGTTCAGAAAAACTAGAAAGCTGAGGGGAAAGAACACATCTACCTTAAATGAAACTTGTAAAGAATATGTAGCAAGGGTATCCCCTTATGATATTTATTATGTTAATCCCTGGGTGGATAATTTAGTGGGATGGTCAAAAAGACTGGGTGGAGCTAGTTTTCCTTGTGAAGGGGGAAATGACACTATGTGTATGGATATGATTAGAGGAATGTGTTTGCATGAACAGCCTCAGGTAGGTATCTGGGGGACTGGAAATCCAGATTGGGACAAGAATTATATGTATGAAGGGGGTAAGAATTGGTTGAAGTATGCACCAGGCTATAAGACTCTAATTGTAGCAAATGATTTCACACCACCACCGCCATACAAACACAGCGAGGCACGTCCTGCCCCTACAGCTCCACATGCAGCCCCATTATACCCAGCACTCCCACAGGTAAAACAAGTAGATGAAGATGAAGAGGTTCTTATTGCTGCTTCCCAGATATATACAGGGGAGTCAGAAGAATCTAGCTCAGATGGGGAAACTGGGAGTGTTAGTCAAAGGGATACTGAGAGGGGTAAAGGGAAAGTAAAGAGGAAGACAAAGAAGGTAGAAAAGAGTGATAGAATTCTTAGGTCAGCAGAAAGTAACAAGGGGGAAGTTAAAGATGAGACAGCTGAGCTAGATATGATGAATTCAGCCTTTCCATTCATGATGATTGGGGAGCAGCTGATTTTAAAGGCAATAGATCCCAAGGAGCTGGATGCTATAGTACAGGGATGCCCTAATCCAAGGAAATCCCCGGGTGGGGCGGTATCCTGGCTAAAAAGGACATGTGTAGGAAGGAACTATACAATGGAAGATTGCAGGTTGATAATTGAGAAAGTATTGGGAGATATTACAGGAGAGTTTGAATGGGAAAATTGTAAAATTTTTAATAATGAAGATGGAGCTGGTTACAAAAAGTGGGACCCATCACAGGGAGTAGATCAGTATCCTTTACGTACTAGAGCACAATGGGATGCTGCATGGGAGGAGGTGACATGTGAATTGTTTAGGCTATACAAACAAAGGAAATCATTTGCTCCAATAGTAGCATGTCGACAAAATGTCACGGAGACTGCTACTGACTTTATTAAAAGGTTTAAGAAAGTCTGGTTGGAGGAAGGGGGAATGGATCTGATTGGTAGAAAGTGTGGATCACTTTTTATCCAATCTTGGATGAATGGGGCACTACCATATGTTAGTTTAGCAATTAGACAATTGTATGATGGTTGGGAAGATAAATCTGCACTAGATTTTGAAAAATGGATTCTTAGTAAAGATGCAGCAGGAATTTTTGAGAAGGGAACAAAGAAGCCCCAAGTACAGGCACTGGCACATAGGGATGACTGGGAGGACAGACCCAGGGAGCGGCGTCAGTACCAGCGCCGGCCCTTTAAACGGGTCCTACGATGTTACAATTGTGGGGAGGAGGGGCACTTCCGTCGGGAGTGTACTGCTCCAGGAGTACAGTTTCAGAGAAGGGAGCCCACGGATGAGGAGAGACAGTTTGATGAGGTGAGAAGGGAACAGGCAGCCGCCAATAGGCGAGGTCAACAACAGTATCCTCAGGGACAACGCCCCAGGTACAATGTGGACTGGACTAATAAAAATAAATAGGGAGGCCAGGGTCCGCTCGAGCATGCTTCTTCAACAGTGCCTTTGTTTCCATCTTTTAGTTGTTCCGATTCATTTTCGGAAAATCCCATGATTACACTTACAGTAGGTGAAGTCCCCTGCACTTTTTTAGTAGATACAGGGGCTACTGCCTCAACATTAAATAAGGAATTTTTAAAACAATGGCATTGTAAGTATGGGACCCCCCTGGATATTTACTCGAGTAACACTCGATCAATAGGGATCGAGGGAAAGGAAACCCCCACTTGCATTACACCTCCCCTCCCGGTACAAGCAAAAGATGGACAGGTCTGGTATCATAAATTTCATGTGCTCCCGCATTGTCCTGTGTCCCTATTGGGCCGAGATTTGTTAGCTGACCTTAAAGTCGTGATGTCTATCACGGAGGAAGGTATGCTATTGGACACACCTTTCTTAATCTGTCCAGCTATGGATCATGATTTAAATAAGCTCCCTGAAAACCTATGGACTAAGAACACAACGGATGCAGGCCTCATTGACTGCACACCGTATAAAGCCACCCTTAAAACCAGGAACCCTGTTTATCATAAACAATACCCACTGTCCAAAGAAAAAATAGACGGACTTAAACCTATTGTGGAGGATTTTAAAAGGAGGGGAATACTGAAGCTGGTAGCATCCCCCTACAATACTCCCATTAATCCGGTAAAAAAGCCCAATGGTGAGTGGAGAATAGTACAAGATCTCAGGGCGATTAACGATCTGGTCATTCCTATTGCCCCTGTAGTCCCAGATATAACAACTTTGGTAAATGCTATACCTGCCAACGCCACACATTTTACAGTAATTGATCTGTCTAATGCATTTTTTAGTGTCCCAGTTGACCCGGAGACACAGGTATTGTTTACTTTTTGTTTTCAAGGGGAGAGGCTCACCTGGACCCGTCTCCCTCAGGGCTATGTAGACTCGCCGGCAGCATATACCATGGCCAGTAGATCCATGCTCAATGACTGGGTACCCACCCATGGTTCAGTACTTATCCAATACGTGGATGATTTACTGATTAGTTCTGTGAGCGAGAAGGCGTGTCAGGCTGATTCATTATCATTGTTACGGTTTCTGGCTGATCAGGGACAGAAAGTCTCTCGCAAAAAGATGCAGTTTGTGGCACCACAAGTTGAGTACCTAGGATTTGTATTGTCTGAGGGCCAGAGGGGGCTGAGCCCAAGGAGAGTGGCAGCAATATGTCAACAACCAAAACCAGAAACTAAGGTTCAGATGCAATCCTTCTTAGGTATGGTAAACTATTGTAGACAGTGGATTCCTGACTGTTCTTATTATGACAATGTATTACGCCAAGTGACACTGAAAGATCAGCCAGACCGTATTGAATGGACGCTGCCATTGGTGCAGGCATTTGAATATTTGAAGACAGCACTGGTCTCGTCTGCCGCATTAGGGTTACCGGATTATACTAAATCCTTTCATTTGTATTGTCAATCTGCATGTAAAACCATGGCTGCAGTACTAGCTCAAGAGCACGGAGGTGCCATGAGGCCGGTAGCATATTTATCAAAAACAATGCCCATCCCGGTCCAGGGCATGCCGGGGTGTCTCCAAGCTTTGTCTGTGTGTGCCTTGGCTGTGGAAATGGCATCTATCATAGTTTTGGGAAACCCATTGATATTACACACATCTCATCATGTCCTACATGTACTGAAAAACATTAACACTCAACACATGTCAGCACAACGCCTGGCGGGATGTGAAGTAATTTTGACATCCACCAATAATCTCACAGTTAAATACAGCCCATCTACATCAGGACCATCTCTTTTATTGTCCTCCCTGCTTAATCTTCACAACACAAGGTCACTAGAATTGCAGGAGGAACACAATTGCCTGGATGTTATCCAAGCTGACACTTCTCCGCGACTAGATATGTTGGAGACTCCGATTCCTGGAGCCCCTGATGTGTTTGTCGATGGATCTTGTACACGCCCTAGTGATGCTACATATATCACAGGCTATGCAGTAGTAGAACCACCTCTTATTATTGAAACAGGTTCCATCCCCTACCCCAGTGCACAAGCAGCTGAATTAGTGGCCCTAACACGAGCTTGCACTCTTTATCAAGATCGAGATGTTAACATATACACAGATTCTAAGTATGTCTTTGGGGTTGTACATGATTTTGGCCGTATTTGGCAACGCCGTGGTTTTACTACGGCCGATGGCAAGTCAATATCCCATCATTCTTTGATCCAGGATTTGCTTGCTGCACTCCAACTTCCAAGAAGGATAGCGGTCATTAAAGTGCGGGCACATACTAATGCCAAAGACCCAGTCACAAAAGGCAATGCTATGGCAGATGCAGCTGCAAAAACTGCAGGGCAACTGCATAATCGAGCAGATCTATCTATGGTAATGTTGTCCACTCCATCCCTACTGTCAAATGAGCTTTTAGGTACACTGCAGGCACAAGCCTCTGAGAGTGAAGTTGATTTTTGGGCTAGCAGAGGTTTGACACAAGACAAACATGGTCTTATGTCAAAAGAGGGGATTGTAGGACTTCCACAGGCAGCTGCTGTATTATTCATTCAAAATTTTCATGATGTAGGTCATAAGGGAAAACAGTTAGTGGAGAAAGAAATGCGCAAACAGTTTTGTGTATGGTTTCTCCATGATTTGGTGGAGGAAACATTGGGAAGGTGCCTTACTTGTTTACAAAACAACCCTGGGCATGGCCAGCATGGGAAACATGAACATTTAACACCCCCTGAGGCACCATTCACACATCTACAGATAGATTTTACACATCTCCCTAAATCAAAAGAAGGAGATAAGTTGTTGGTGGTAGTAGACAGATTTTCAGGTTGGCCAGAAGCTTTCCCATGTAGGAATGAAACAGCAGAGACAGTGGTCAAGGTTTTGTGTAAGGAAATCATCCCTAGATGGGGTTGTCCTTTGTTCATAGAAAGCGATCAGGGACCAGCTTTTACTGCAGCAGTGACTCAGGGAGTCTCAAAGGCTTTGAGTATTCAATGGAAGCTCCATATTCCTTATCACCCTCAGAGTTCTGGAGTAGTGGAAAGAATGAATAGAACACTTAAGGATAAATTAGTGAAAGCCACAGGAGGGACTCTGAAGAATTGGCCAGCTGTGTTACCTGCTATACTAGCTGAAATAAGGATGACACCTCATAAACGGAGTAAGTTGTCTCCCTTTGAGATACTAATGGGCAGACCATTCCCTACCCCTTGGACTAGACAGCAACCCCCTCTGTGGCAGAAAGGAGATTTAGAGGTGATACAGGCAGAATATGTAAAAGCATTGTGTGAAAAGCTGAATAGGGAATATTGTGATGTTGCCGCCTCTTTTCCTTTACCTGCAGATCAACCAACCCACCCCTTCGAGGTAGGTGATCAAGTGGTGATCCGAAGACTGGATCCAAGGGTGAGACCCCGGTTTAGAGAACCTACAGTGATCGTGGCCATTACACGTACAGCTGTTCTTACTGAAGGATCAGGCACCTGGATCCATGCATCAAGAGTCAAAAGGATTTCCCAAGATGAGAGACACAAGCAAGCTGATCAACCAACAGAAGAAGGAGCCAAGAACTTTGCTACCCAACCTATTGGATCCCCATGAGGACTGGATGAACTTGATTATTATCTTATCAATAGTGACTATTATCATCGTCCCACTCTGGTTTCTATTGGAGAATTCATATGATAGAAAGGGGCCAGTGGTTCAAAAACCCTCTGGGAGTTCAGGATGGGTGGGGGATTGTACCTTATCACAACCAAATGAGAATAAGTCATGTACTACATTAATATGGAATAGCCCATCTGAATCACATATGGTAAAAGGAGCTAACCAAACATATACCCATCTGATACCTTTTAAAGGTCAATGTAAAATAGACATTAGTACTACACATAACTTTACATGTTGCGTTATGGATGAGTGTAGTCAGGCACTAACTTGTAAATGGAATGAAGGTTTTCTGTTATATGTTCAGAAGGGAAGCAAAGTGGTTGCTAATTTTGAGTGTACCATGCCTGTAAAAAGACAGAAGAGGTCTACAACTGAAAATATGTCATTACTGAAGTTTAAATATAAGTATGCTAAATTCTCAGGGTTTAAAAGTTGTTGGGTTTGTAGCATGCTCCACCCTGAAACTATGAGCATACCCATATATGCAGTACCCCTAAATGTCACAACTATGTTGGAGGGTAACCTGAGTATTATATTAACTAATGTTACCACCCAACCTAAATTTGAGGTATTGGGGGTTGTTATGAAACCCAAATGGTGTTTTCATCTGGGTAAGGGGTCGAGAGAAGGGGAAGAGTTTTGCAGTAAATCTGAATTAAATATTACTGGGAAGGAACCTACAGGTGGTCATTTTATACAAATAAATACAACTGAGGGAGAATGGGAGAATTATATTAAAAAAATAATTGACCAAAAAGATCACCCGAAACATTACGGATTAGGACGAGTTTTTATTAATTTAGCCCTAGTGGGTTACCCTGACTCCAATGTAAGCAAAGGATGGAAAAGCCAATCAGTAGCTTTTACTCAGGGAGTCCAGGTGTGCTGTGGGAAAGTTTGTTACCCATGGATTCCCCGGGATCAGGAGGGTTGGTGCTATTTGGCCACTTTGGTACCAGTGATGGATGTTATAGGAGGAAAACATAGTGATGCCCTATTGGCCAGTAATCATCCCTGGTATCCTCTGAAACATAGATATAAGAGAGATTTGTTCAAGGTAGAAGACCAGGCTTGGTCATGGTTTCCTACATGGACTGGATGGGGAATAGAATTAATGAGGAGACTTAATAACTACTCACTTATTATGGATCAAATAATAAATGAAACACAAGCTGAAATAAGTCTTATTAATGTAGAATTACGGGCCTTAAGAAAACAAGTGCTTATTAATGAGATGAAGGTAGAACAAATTGGTGCAGCACTGACTGGGCTTTGTGAATCCACCACTGATTATAAGTGCTGTACCTGGGTACACAATACAACCGCTGAAATACCAGATTACTATGAAATGATTAATAAGCATAGGGTAAAGGTGGAGGATCTCCAAGCTGAAGCTAGAGCTATAGCTGAGGATGGGTGGAATCCCTTTAAGGGCATAGGAGATGGTTCTTGGTTTAGGAACATATTCAGCAGCTTTAGAAAATTGATCTCCCTCATGATTATGTTTTTCTTATTGATTTTTATGGGATATCTGTTATACCGAATGATCATGTGTATCAAAATGAGAATTAATGAGAAGGAAAGGGAGGAAATGTTTTTGCTTCAACAATATGAGGAAATGCATGGGATTGAGATGATAGGGAGAGTAAGTCAATGAAAAGTGTTATCACTATGTGATAAAAGAGGGGACTGAAAGGATTAAATGGAATATAGCTGAATCCATTTTGTATACACTAATACAAGATGCTAGTTTAATATATGTATATGAGATGTGTGCACACTAACAAAACTGTCTATCTCAGCTTCATGTAGAAATGAGTGTTTTTGCAAACCCTTACAAAAAAGCAGATAAGGTTTACTCTCACTTCTGAAAAGTTTTAATCACAACTTGGGTGTTAGGTCAGATTAGAGCCATGGTCTGGGCGTTGGGTCAGATTACAGCCATGGCCTGGGCGATAGAGCAGATATGGTATGATAGATAAAGCAGAAGAGTGAAAATGCAAACCTCATACAAATAATTGTTGAGTTAAGGTAAAATAATGTACATGTATTTGATTGGAAAGTCTGAGGGTGTGTTTGCCTAAAGACTACAGTCTAATAACCCTGACGTTATGCCAATAAAACTGAAGTGTTTGCAATCGCAACTGAGGTGACTTGAGTGCATTCACTTTCCGAGATCTCGTAGCTGTGTCCAGGTGTGACCGTTGGTATCTTGAGGGGGCCCCCACGGAACAGGAAAAAGACCACCTACCTACTTTCAACCCCCACACAAGAGAGCCTTCCACTAACACCCCCCCCCCACGACTCTGGCCATCCCCAGGAACAACAGTTGGGCTCTGCATACACCATCAAGTAACCCACAGCCTGTCTCAGATCTCACCTGGTCCCCATGCTGCATATGTCCCTTATTCCGGGGGGGGGGGGGCAGTGCTGCCCCCCTAAAAAATGCCACCCTAGGCAAATACCTTGTTTGCCTTGTGGTAAATACACCCCTGGCATGACCTTAAACATTCCGTTTATGCTCAAAACCCCTTCAATGGGGCTGAATGGGGCCAAAATTCCTCCCCAGAGATATAAAAGACTCATTGCCAGTGATTGCAAACACTTGATTACTGTTGTTGCTGCCAAGGGTGGCACAACCAGTTATTAGGTTTAGGGGGGCAATTACTTTTTGACATAGAGCCAGGCAGGTTTGGAAAGGCTTTTTTCCCTTAAAGCACAGCTCCACCCAAAAAGGGGAAATTCCGCTTTAACAGCTTCCCGACCGTCCTATAGCAGAAATACAGCTACAGGGAGGCAGGGCTGTGCAAAATCACACATATATATATATATATATATACACACACACATATATATATATATATATATATACACACACACACATATATATATATGTGTGATTTTGTATTTTCGCGTGGGGGGCCCGCACGCCCACCGTCCTACGTGCACGGTCATTGGCAGCTACAGGTGTCAATCACCGGGTCCCGGTCCGAGATTCTCCGCTGGCATCTGGCGATCGCCGAGTATCACTGATGGAGGAGATGTCTATAGGTTAACAATACAGATTTCTCCCTTGTCAGCTCCAGTACGCTGCTTTGTTTTGCTCTGCATAGCAGAGCCATAAAAAGCAATGTGCTTACAAGGTAAAACACACACAGCATACTTTTAACCCTTTGATCGCCCCTCATGTTAACCCCTTCCTGCCCAGTGCCATTAGTACAGTGTCAGTGCTTTTTATTAACACTGATCACTGTATTAGTGTCACTGGGGATGTCAGGGACAGTCAGTTCCCACCAGTGTCAGAATGCCCACCGCAGTCCAGCTACAATTCGCTGATTGCTGCCATTGCTAGTATAAAAATAAATCCAGTATATATACCACCATTTGTAGACACAATAACTTTCACGTAAACCAATTAATTTACATGTATTGGGATTGTTTTAGCAAAGACATGTCGCAGAATACATTTTGGCCTAAATTTATGACGAAATTAAATTTTTTACTGGACATGTTCAATAGCAAAAAATTAACAAAAATTTTTTTTTTTCTCAAAAGTGTTGGGTTTTTTGTCTATAGCATACAAAATAAAAAACGCAATCAAGTACCACCGAAAAAAGAACATAAATTACATTTGGGTGCAGCATTGCATGACCACGTTAGTTAAAGTAACACAGCGCCGTATTGCAAAAAATGGCCTAGTCAGGAAGGGGGGATCCTCAGGAGGGCAAGTGGTTAATGAGATCACAGTGCTGTTTATTAACAGGCAAGATATTTATTTATTTATTTAAGGTACTTATATAGCACCATCAATTTACGCAGCACTTTACATGTATATTGTACATTCACATCAGTCCCTAACCCTCAAGGGGTGTATAATCTAAGGTCCCTAACTCACATTCATACATACACATACTAGGGACAATTTAGATAGGAGCCAATTAACCTACCAGCATGTCTTTGGAGTGTGGGAGGAAACCGAAGTATACAAAATATGTAATAAAATACATTTTTATAATGTTTTCTGTTCAAGAGATGTGCATTTTCAGATATTTATTTATGGGCATATGCTTTTAAATAAGAATGTTTCATTTTAACAGTAAAGATTCTCTATTATCAAAGTTATGTTTGTGGATGATTATATCATATAGTATTTTGCTTGTTTAAAGAAAAAAAAAATGTTTTTATTTATTTTTACTAGAATACAGAAACAAAACATCCCTTTTTATCAGTCTATATTAATATTTAGATAAAAACTTTCTTAACAATTTAAAAAGCACGGGCTTAAATAATTGTACATCTAGAGAGTATACAAATACAGGAAGGCTCCATGTACACGGGACGCTTGGAAAACATTTCTGAGCGATGGAAACTGCTGGAAAACGTAGGTTAAAAAAGTCTGTTTAGCCGTGTTTATGCTGTTTAGAAGCATTTTTTTAAGATAACCTCAGGAGACCTTCCCAAATGCCCAGAATGCACTGAAAAACAGTAAAAAATTTACTCTTTCAGACATTTTGAGAGAAGTAGAGAGCAGAAACAGAGAGAGCAGTATGTGCTGAGATGACCTGTCTTTTCTGGTTGTATTCACTATGGATCCCATCATGAGCATAATGCAGCACGTTGTACCATTTTTTCTTTCATGCAAAACCTGAAACTGACTGGTGTGCTAGATCCATTTGAATACATGGAAACCGCTTTGCAAGCATTTCTGATGATGAAAAAAGGCTCTGGACAGCATCTGGATATGGAACAGTTAAAAAACGCTTCTAAATGCAAAAGCTTATAAACGCGGTTAGCCACTTTTACTAACGTTTGGCATTTGAAACGCTATAAAATCTACTCCTGAACTCAAGTTTGGTGCATTCAAAAACACGACTGTAAACTCAACTGCCTGTAAACTACTGTAAATGATGATGTGTACATGGACACATAGGAAAACATTAGGGAGAGTTCAGGGGCTGCTGAAAATAAAATGCAGAAAAAGCTCCTGAACGTGGTTTTATCAGCTGCAGTGTACATGAGCCCTTAACCAATTCAATACCGGGCAATTTTCCCCCTTCCTGCCCAGGCCATTTTTCAGGTTTCAGCGCTCTCACACTTTGAATGACAATTGCGCGGTCATACAACATTGTACCCAAACTAAAATTTAACATTTTCTTCACACAACTAGAGCTTTCTTTTGGTGGTATTTCATCACCGCTGGGGTTTTTATTTTTTGCTAAATTAACAAAAAAAGACCAAAAATTTTGAAAAAAATAACACGTTTTTCTTTGTTTCTGTTATAAAAGTTTACAAATAAATAATTGTTCTTCATAAATTTAGGCCAAAATGTATTCTGCTACATGTCTTTGGTGAAAATAACCCAAATTAGGATGTATTATTTAGTTTGTAGGAAAGTTATAGAGTTCACAAACTATGGTATAGATCTGAATATTGATCAATCCTGAAGTACTGACGGCCAATCTAATTTCTTGACGTCCAAGAATGTCAGAACAGTACAGATATCCCCAAATGACCCCTTTTTGCAGAGTAGACAGTCCGACATACTTCATAAGAGGCATGGCGAGTTTTTTGAAGTTGTATTTTTTTTGTCATAATTTTTCAGAAAATGAAAAAATTTAAAAAATTATTTTCACTATTTTTTTTTTTACATACTGTCACCAGTTCAGTACAGTGTCATCATATAACTGGCATGGCGGTGAACAGGGACACTGACTGGTGACAGTATGAAAAAAAAAAAATATTTATTTTTCTATTTTTTTATTATTTTAAATTTTTTATTACTTTTTAAGATTTTTTTTTCATATTTTACTATGACCAAAGTAGTACAATGTTACCATAGTAACATTGTACTACTTTGGGGAAGTGATCAGTATTTTTTTTTTTTTACACAATTTGCTTATACCAAAGAATTACTTTGCTATAAGCAAGCATTTACCTGAATGACATCGATTCATTCAGGTTTTTTAAATTTTTTTTATTTTTGTGCTTAGCTGTGATTTGGCCACAGCTAATCACATGACATGTGCATATGACCTGCTGTGACCATTGACAGTTTGACACTAGTATACAATGGATGGAATGAATGAAGCCATCCATTGTATACAACTGTCATGTGACCTGCTGTGATTGGTCACAGCAGGTCACATGGTACCAGCAACAGGGGCTGGTACTCAGATCTGTCATCGGCCATGTCCAAGGTACATGGCCGGTGACAGATCGCGCCGCTGCGCGGCTCTGCAACCGCGCGAACTGCGCATGTGCGGGAGGATGCCAAATGGTGTACACCCCGGAAAGCTAATGCATTTTTGCGGCCGCCAAATGGCTATAGGCCGGGCAGCAAATGGTTAAAGTATAAAATTTAAAAAAAGTTAAAATACAATCAGTCAAAACTCAAAAGCACCAACAATTTCGAAAGTGATACTACTTCTGTTTAGTTTAATCTTTTATGTGGTTTTTGATATTGTTTGAACTGGAACAAAGTCATTCTGAGTCTATGCTTTCCACTACTTTGAACCCTTTTGCTGGCAGAGTTATTGTTGCAATTTTCTTTTGCACACGTTTAAAAAATCATTTTAGGCCTGAAGATTACACAAAACCCCCAAACATTGTATATTTTGCTGCAAGCAGACACCCTAGAGAATAAAATAGTGGTAGTTCCAACTTTTTTTTTATTTTCACTTAAATGTTTTTATTGATTTCAACAAAGAAGTGATACAGAGTAGTACAAGCAGTTTAGAAATGCTGCAAATACATGTCTGAACACATGGCATACAGGTAACAAAATAATAGGCATGTATACAGGATGCCCAGTAGTAAGGATTGCGATGCATCCTGACCCGGTTATCGACCAAAAATAATTTTAAAAAAAACTACAGGAGGTACGATAAATAAGTTCAGGCAGTATATTGTCATAATGTGATCATGGATGGGGATTATCAGATAAACTTCACCATAGATATTTCAGCGACAGGGAGGAGCTATCCGAGAAGAGGGTCACTAGAGAGGTCATTTAGCCAGTTTTAGCTCCAACTTTTTATATATTTGCAAAGGTCTAGGAAACGCAAAATTTCAGTACAAATCAAACTAAAATAAATTTTAGGGTAAACAAACGCAATAAATTACCCACATTTTTGGTGAAATATAAAAGATGAGGTTGTGCCGAGTAAACAGAGACCCAACATGCCAAGCCTTAAAATCGTATGTGCCTATGAAATGGCGACAAACTTCCGTACCCTTTATTTTCTATAGGTGATGTTTCAAAAGCCCCTACAGGTCATCAGTTTAGTGTTACTCAATTTTTTTGGGGGGGGGGGATGTTATGTGCTTGGTTGTAAATTTTAGTTTTTACCAAAATAAATTTTTTTTTAAAATGCAAATTTTTATTTTCATCAGATAGGGAACAGACAGTCTCCTATGTGATTTTTTTTTTTTGGTGACAGGTTCTCTTTATTGAGACATGCAGGGTCTGAAAGACCCTGTAGGTCTCCTCTGTGATCCATTAGATGTATTGCAATGCAAACCGTATCGCAATAGATCTTTCCCTGGCTATTCTAGTCAGGAATGTGACTGTCAGGGCAGGAGCCGAGGAACGGACAGGCAGG
Organism: Staurois parvus; assembly: GCF_062004578.1. Taxonomy (NCBI): domain Eukaryota; kingdom Metazoa; phylum Chordata; class Amphibia; order Anura; family Ranidae; genus Staurois; species Staurois parvus. The sequence goes on from NW_028318929.1 coordinate 2,433,521, forward strand.
CCTAACAATGTAACGCACTGGCTGACGACAACCACCACCCACAGACCGAAGTCCCTCAGGGCGCGGAGTCTAAGTCCCAGGCTGCCCTTCACCAGGGCCCCTGATGGTGGGGAATGGACTTGACGCAGCCAGGAACCGGGTCGCGACCCCCGAGACACCTCAGCTGCGGTAATGGCCGCCGCCAATGGCGTGTAGCTGGTGGAAGAGACAAAAGAGTAGTCAGACAGGCCGGGGTCAACAACAACAGGACAAAACAGTACAGGACAGCAGGCGAGAATCACAGGTCACGAGCCGGGTTCAGCAACAGAGGGTCAGATCAAAGGAGAATACAAAGAATAGTCAAGTCACAAGCCGAATCAGAATACCAGGAGAGTCACGAGAGTCAGAACAGAGTAATAGTAACACAAAGACACAAGACACAAGTGCAAAGAGCATGTGCGGGCCACAGGCTTATATGTCATCAGCCACGCCCCTCTGGGGGGTGGACCTCAGAGACCTGAAGGCATAAAAAGGATTCCCACCATGCACAGCAGAATCCAAGATGGACGCCAGCACATGGAGTAACATAACCTCAGGGAAAAGGTAGGACCTTGACAGTGACAGCCGTGACCTGGAAGTGATGTCATGGATGACACCTTCCAGATCACATAGAAGAGGAGGGGAGCGGATGTTCATCCACTCTCCTCTCTCCCCTCCACCTGTCAGCACCCACCATGGCTCTCCCCGGGCCCGCAGATGGCAGGAGCCATGGCCATGGCAGGGGGGTTGAGAGCACTGGAACCGGGGGCTGTGGAAGCAATCCGTGGCAGTGAGATTATAAATCCCACTTTAACTGACTCAGTTACAAAGGTGCGGGGTTGAAGTTCAAAGAACAGGAGGCAGGAATCTCGAAAAGACCTGAAGCGTGTGCGGTCTCCGCAAAAACGTTCTGGTAAGGGTACTCGGGGTTCTGCCATAGGGGGCGGAGCAGAAGCCCCCATGGCTGGCTCAGCAGCCTCTCCAGCCGGAGGCGCAGAAACAGGGGCCTGTGGGGTAGGGTCTGATACAGAGAGGGTCTGGAAACGGTTTTCCAGGTGCATGCACTGGTCCTGTAAGGCCGCCACGGCCTGTGTCAGGGCCGCCAGGTGCCTGCAAATGTCTTCCAGCGGGGAGGACCCTCCTCTAGGCTCAGTCATGGCCTTCTGGTACTGTAAGGGACTGCCCGGCGGTACCACTAGCACTCCACTGATCAGGCGTCCCCAGAGCATGGAATCTAAGCCCCAGGGTACTTGTTCACCAGGGCCCCTGATGGTGGGGATGGACTTGGAGTACCCTGAGACCAGGTCGTGGCTACTGAGTATACCTGTCAGTGGTAGGGGTAGTCGCCAGGGGCTCCCACGGGGAAGAGCCTGGTATGAGGAGGTCGGGTGACCCCGTTGGGATGGATGGCAGAGCAGATGCGAGGTCAGACAAGCCGGGTCGGTAACGGTGGGGACAGTGCGGTACAAAGCAGCGGGCAGCGATTAGTCGGGTCACACGCCAGGTCAGCAACAGAAGGTCAGATCTAATAAGGGGCATCCAGGAGAGAGGTCAGGCAAGCCAAGGGTCAGAGAAGGGGAATACAGCGTGGTCAGGTACAATCTGGGTCGGTAACTTACAGGGCACAGGTTCGCAGGTTCAGGGATACAGGAGAGACCAGAAGGCACTGAATGACAGCTCAGGGCCGTTTAAATATCCCACCCTGCGCTGTCATTGGTGCCAGGCGCGCGCATGCGCATGCGCGAACCTGGACGCCGCGGCCGGCCAGGACCTAGTGCCCGCGTCCCTGCACAGGGCGGCGCACTGCGCCTGCGCTGGGACCAGCGCCGCGGGGATCCCTGACATTGCCCCCTACGGGCAACCTCCGGGTGCCCACCCGATCTCTCCACCACGGGTGATCACGAAGTAACCCCCGGACAAGTCTAGGTGCATGGACGTTTTGGGCAGGTTCCCAGGAATTGGCCATAACCCTTCCATTTAATTAGGAACTGGGTCTGACCCCCCCTCCTTCGGCACTTCAGGATTGCTTCCACCTCAAATTCTTCTTGTTCTTCAAAAGTTATGGCCTCCGGAGGACTGGATTCTCGATCTGGAAAGGAATCTGGGACCACTGGTTTTAGCAAGGACACGTGGAATACTGGATGAATCTTGAACGTTTCAGGGAGGATGAGCTCATATGCCAACTCGTTGATCATTCACTTCACACAAAAAGGCCCTACAAACTTTGGTCCTAATTTCTTTGACGGACATAACATTTTCAAATTTGTTGTTGCCAACCAAACCTTATCCCCAGGCTGCAGCACCAGGTCCCCCCTTCGTTTCTTATCGAACGCCTTCTTGTTATCCTCCTGGGCCCGAGCGATGGCCTCCTGCAGTAATTTGTTGTTGGAGGAGAAAAAAGCAAGTGCGTCTTGTGTTGCCGGAACTGGGCATTCAGGGACCAGATCAGGGAGAAAGACAGGGTGAAATCCGTAGTTTGAAAAAAACGGGGATTGCCCCATTGCTGAATGGGTTGCGTTGGTAAAGGCAAATTCTGCCAGGGGTAAAAGTGGTAGCCAATTATCCTGTAGGAAGGATGTGTAGCAATGCAGGTATTGCTCCAGGGTCTGTTTCGTCCTCTCTGTCTGTCCATTGGTCTGTGGGTGGAATGCAGAGGAGAGGGATAGTTTGATATCCAATGCCTTGCATAGAGCCCTCCAAAATTTTGATGTGAATTGGACCCCTCGATCCAAAACAATGTCTTCTGGGACTCCATGTAATCTTACAATTTCCTGAATGAAAATTCGTGCCGTCTCGGATGCTGACGGAGTATTTTTCAATGGTAAGAAGTGGGCCATCTTAGACAGTCGATCAACGACCACAAGGATCGCGGGGTGGCCTTGGGACAGCGGGAGCTTGACTATAAAGTCCATTGCGATCTTTTGCCATGGTCGTTCAGGGATCGGCAAAGGCCGCAGCAGTCCCCAAGCCTTGTTCCTCGACGGTTTGTTCCTTTGACAGATGGTGCAGGATTTTACGTAGAGTTTGCAGTCCTTGGCCATGTTCGGCCACCAAAAAGAACGTTGGAGAAGCTCCAAGGTCTTTGCTGGGCCGAAGTGTCCTGCCATCGGGTGGTCATGACAATGTCCCAGGACAAGGGTTCGGACCTCTTCAGGCACCACGATCAACCCTTCTTTCCATAGGACTCCCCCCTTGTTCTGAAGGGACACCCCAAATGGGGTTGACATAGCCGTGGATGCATCCATTAGTTTTGACCGAAGGTCTGTCTGGAGGGCCAAGAAGTTCCCTGAGGACAGAATAGTATCGGGTACTGGTTCTTCTTTGGGGTCCTCGAACATGGGTGATAGTGCGTCGGGTTTCGTATTCTTGGATCCGGGTCTGTAAGTGATATGAAATGTGAACCTGGAGAAAAATAGTGCCCATCTCGCCTGCCGCGGGCGTAATCGTTTGGCAGTCCTCAGGTACTCAAGGTTTTTATGATCGGTAAAGATCAAGATTGGGTGTGCGGCTCCTTCCAGCAAGTACCTCCATTCTTCCAGCGCCGTTTTGATGGCCAACAACTCCAGATCGCCGATATCATAATTCCTTTCAGCTGGAGTAAGTTTCCTCAAGAAGAACTCTACGGGGTGGAGGAGTTTTTTGGTGCCTTTTCGCTGGGACAGGATGGAGCCCACCGCATTCTCTGACGCATCCACTTCCAGAACGTACGACAGAGAAGCGTCTGGGTGGCCTAGAATGGGTGCCGTGGTAAATAATTTTTTCAGGGCCTCAAAGGCTTCCTGGGCCTCCGGCGTCCATCTGAAACGGGTTCCAAGTTTGGTTAGCTGAGTTATGGGGGAGGCCAGACTCGAGAAGTTCCTAATGAATTTTCGGTAAAAGTTTGCGAAACCGATAAAACGCTGGATGCCCTTTTTATCCGTGGGCACAGGCCAATCCAAAATTGCAGAGACCTTCTGAGGGTCCATCGCGACCCCCGTGGTGGAGATAATCAGACCCAGAAAAGTAATGCTAGACTGCTCAAAGCTGCACTTGTCAGCTTTGGCGTATAACCCATGCTGGCGCAACCGCCCCAACACTTTTGCCACATGTATCCTGTGATCCTTCAGAGAGGGAGAAAAGATCAGTATGTCGTCCAGGTAAACGATAACAAAAATGTCAAGTTAATCCCTGAAGATGTCATTTACGAAATGCTGGAATGTAGCTGGGGCATTGCACAGTCCAAATGGCATGACCAAATATTCAAAATGCCCAAACCGGGTACGGAAGGCCGTCTTCCACTCATCCCCCTCCCTTATGCGGACTAGGTTGTAGGCCCCCCTTAGATCTAGTTTGGTAAATATGGCCGCAGACTTCAGGTTCTGAAATAGTTTGGGGACCAGGGGCAACGGGTAACGATTTTTAATCGTGACTCGGTTTAGTTCACGATAATCGATGCAAGGTCTTAGTGATTTGTCTTTTTTCTCCACGAAGAAGATCCCCCCCCCCCTGCTGGTGAAGTGGAGGGATGGATGAACCCCTTTTGAAGACTGTCCTCAATATATTCCTTAAGGGCCCCCAATTCACGTTCTGACAGGGGGAAAATCCGCCCAAAAGGAATCTCGGAGCCAGGCAACAGGTCAATGGGACAGTCATATGGGCGGTGGGGGGGCAAGGTATCCGCCCCACGCTTACTGAACACGTCCAAGAAATCATGATAGGCTGTGGGAATAACCTGTTTCAGGTTGGAGTCCCCCTTGGAGCACAGGAGGACCTGGGGAGCTGCCGGGCCCAAAGTGCGATAGTGTTCCTGACAGTATGGGGAAGGGAACAGGATAGACCCGGTCTCCCAGTCAATCTGGGGGTTATGGGCCCGCAACCAAGGGAGCCCCAGAATGACTGGGAAAAGGGGTGAGGCAATGGCGTCTAGGCGGAGGAATTCCTGATGTTGATTGGCTATCGTAGTGGTGATGAGGGGGGTCTCCTGATTAACTACTCCTGATTTGATCTGGGAGCCATCTGCCAAAAATATGTTAAAACCCCTTTTTCTGGGCTGGAGGGGAATCCTCTGCTGGTGAGCGAAGTCTAAGTCCAGAAAACAACTGCAAGCCCCCGAGTCAACTATGGCTGTCACCTCCACGGTCCTTTCTGGAAGCTGCACAACTAAGTACTGGGAAGGACTGACATTGCCAATAGACAAGGAAGAAAAAGAGGTTGACTTACTCATTTTCAGAGGGCAGGATCGTACCATATGACTGGCTTCACCGCAGTAGAGGCAGAGGTTCTGGGAGCGTCTCCGCTGGCGTTCTTCTGGCGATAATCTAGGCCGAGCCAGGCCCAGTTGCATCGGTTCCGGAGTATCTCCTGGAGATGGGTTCTGGGTATTCGGTCTGGTTTGTTGACCGGGGCCTTGGATTGGTACCCATGTATTTCCATGACCCTGGCCGGACTTCTCAAATCTGCGGTCCCGCAGTCTCCGGTCTATTTGGATTGTCAGGGCTATCAGGTCTTCTGATGACTCGGGAACCCCCACTCGGGCCAGCTCATCCTTCAGAGCTTCTGAAAAGCCCATACGGAACTGGTGTCGCAAAGCGAACTTGTTCCAGCGTGTGTCTCCCATCCAACGCCTAAATTCTGAGCCGTACTCCTCTGCTGCCCAGCAGCCCTGTTGGAGCGTGTATAACGTTGCTTCGGCAGAGGCTGCCCGCTGCGGGTCATCGTAAAGGATGGACATAGCCTCAAAAAAATCATTCACCGTCCCCAGGTGGGGGTCATGGTTTACTCAGCCCCAGGGTACTTGTTCACCAGGGCCCCTGATGGTGGGGATGGACTTGGAGTACCCTGAGACCAGGTCGTGGCTACTGAGTATACCTGTCAGTGGTAGGGGTAGTCGCCAGGGGCTCCCACGGGGAAGCTGGGTCGGTAACGGTGGGGACAGTGCGGTACAAAGCAGCGGGCAGAGATTAGTCGGGTCACACGCCAGGTCAGCAACAGAAGGTCAGATCTAATAAGGGGCATCCAGGAGAGAGGTCAGGCAAGCCAAGGGTCAGAGTAGGGGAATACAGCGTGGTCAAGTACAATCCGGGTCGGTAACTTACAGGGCACAGGTTCGCAGGTTCAAGGATACAGGAGAGACCAGAAGGCACTGAATGACAGCTCAGGGCCGTTTAAATATCCCGCCCGGCGCTGTCATTGGTGCCAGGCGTGCGCCCGCTGTTCCTACTGCGCATGCGCGAACCCGGATGCTGCGGCCGGCCAGGACCTAGTGCCCGCGTCCCTGCACAGGGCGGCGCACTGCACCGGGACCAGCGCCGCAGAGATCCCTGACAGCTGCAGCCACTTGATTGTGTATAAAAACTCCTGCTTTCAGGTCTGTATGGCGTATGGACCTGGAAGCGAAAAGGTTGAACCATTGTGGGTTGGTATATCCCTTCGTACCATTTCCCACATCTGTCCCTTTCTAATGTATGACACAATAAAAAGGATAGTGTAAACTTTCATCAAATCACATTTCGATCTCTGTAAGGCCCTCTTCCAAAGCCTACCTGAACATGGCTGTATAACTTGATCCTCAAAAGATCCTTATCTTGGTTAGTCCTGCTGCTAACTGCCAATTACATATGTATATACAGGGGCTACACAAAAAAATGGAAATGCTACATGAGTTGTGAGTGTGAAAGTAACGACATATGTTACGCTGAAAGCAGAAGTGATGTAACATTCTTTTGCTTCCGCTGTGTGATGAGACACCTAGCTGACAGGTGGGAAGCCTCACGTTCGTCATCCATGTGCTGCTAGTAATATGGAGTCATGTCAGAGCTTACTGAGCTTCAAAGACAGCAAATTGTTGGCGCCTCTGTGACTGAAGTTGCATATTTATTTGCCATGTCGCGAGGTACAGTATCAAAGGTGTGACGGCATTTACAGTTTCTGATAAAATGTCAAATGACCAAAATAGACAAAAAGACATTGTGCAGGATTGTGACCTGGAATAAGAACACAACTGTTGCAAAAGTGACTGCAGAGCTCAATCTCAGTCTTCACAGGACTCAGTCTTAACAGGACTGAGATTGAGCTCTGCAGTCACTTTTGCAGCAGTTATGCTCTTATTCCCCATAATCGAAATCCTTACTCAGCACTTCCTGTAAACCCAGCATGAACCCACATTAGCCCCCCCCCCCGGAACCCCTACTCTACCCCCCCCCCGTAATCCCAGCACTAACCCTCTTTACAACCCCCTCACCATTCATCTTTGTTACCCTAACACTAAGCATCCTGATTGAAAACCTAACTTCTTGTTGGCATACTCACCTCTCCTGTGCCAGGATCAGCTGCATCAAAGACCAAACTCTCTGTGCCAAAATATACTTACACCCAGTATGATGTTTTCCAAATTCATTGCTTGAAATCAGGGGTCCTCTAACTTTTTAAACAGGGGGCCAGTTCACTGACCTTCACACTGTTGGGGGCCAGACTATAGTTTGAAAAAAATATGAACAAATTCCTATGGACACCGCATATATGTTATTTGTAGTGCAAAAAAACAGGAAATAACAACACAATATTTAGAATGCATTGTACACTGTAACGCACTGTACTCTGATACACTAGACACCTCAACGCACTGTACTCTGATACACTGGGCACCACAATGCACTGTACTCTGATACACTGGGCACCACAATGCACTGTACTCTGATACACTGGACACTGCAGTGCACTGAACTCTGTAGCGCACTATATTCTGATACACTGGACACTGTAACGCACTGTACTCTGATACACTAGACACCGCAATGCACTGTACTCTGATACACTAGACACCGCAACGCACTGTACTCTGATACACTGGACACTGCAACGCACTGTACTCTGATACACTGGGCACCACAATGCACTGTACTCTGATACACTGGACACTGCAATGCACTGTACTCTGTAGCGCACTATATTCTGATACACTGGACACTGCAACGCACTGTACTCTGATACACTAGACACCGCAACGCACTGTACTCTGATACACTGGACACCACAATGCACTGTACTCTGATACACTGGACACTGCAACGCACTGTATTCTGATACACTGGACACTGCAATGCACTGTACTCTGATACACTGGACACTATAACGCACTGTACTCTGATACACTGAACACTGCAATGCACTGTACTCTGATACACTGGACACTGCAATGCACTGTACTCTGATACACTGGACACTGCAATGCACTGTACTCTGTAATGCACTGTACTCTGATACACTGGACACCACTATGCACTGTAGTCTGTAACGCACTGTATTCTGATACACTGGACACTGCAATGCACTGTACTCTGTAACGCACTGTACTTAAGCATGTATTGTAATATGTGTGAACTAAATATCCCTATTTATTGCATAGTCTGCTTGAAAGGGTATATACCAGTGTGCAGAGGGTCTTCAGAATTTACAGTGTTAATATGTGGTTACACCCCTTTAGCACCTGATGGATACATGCATGTACTAGCTGTTGGGATTTGAGCACAGGTATCTCTTGTTTGTTGCACTGTACTCTGTAACTCACTGGACTCTGATACATTGGACACCGCAATGCACTGTACTCCGTAACGCACTGTACTCTGATACACTGGACACCGCAATGCACTGGGCACTGGACACTAACGCACTGGAAACTGTAACGCACTGCAGTGACGTCACTAGGGTTGGTATCACCCGGTGCAGTAAAATATGGTGTCACCCTCCCCACCACCAAGTATAGTCTACCCTGAGTACAGACCTCCTCCCTCAGTACAGACCCCCCTCTCCACTAACTTAGTGGAGAGGGGGGGTCTGTACTGAGGTAGGGGGGTTTGTACGTACTCAGCACACACACTGACCTGCTGTTCCTCTCTTTATGGTCTTCTCTCTGATCTCCAGCGCACAAGCAGAGGAAATTTTAATCCCATGCTCTCCACACAGTCTAATTCTGAGTCTCCATCTCCTCTCCCCACTTCATGGGCGCCACTACCTATCCGGCTCCCCCTGGAGGGATGAATGGAGGTTGGACGCCGGGAACATAGCAGTTCACCCCAGTCAGGGATCCTGGCCTTCGGTGGGCTGGAGCCGACACCGGAAAGGTGTCACCCCTCTGGCAGGTGTCACCAGGGTGCGGTCTGCACCCCCCGCACCCCTATAGTGATGCCACTGATGCACTGGACACTGTAACGCGCTGGACACTGTAATGCACTGGACACCGCAATGCACCACTGTACCTGGAGCCTGGTGTACTCTCCTCCTCTCCTGTTGCTCCTCTGGCTGTAGAAGGTGAAATCAGGGGCTTCCAGGCTGCCGCTCGCAGGGTCCTTGCAGCCAAGGACCCAGCAAGCAGCCTAGCTATTTACCAGCTGGCACCATCTTTTTTTTCTCCCAATTTTTTTTTTTTTTCAGCTGGCCCAGCAGTCCGGATAAATGTCTTTGGTGGGCCGTATCCAGCCTGTGGGCCATAGTTTGAGGACCCTTGCTTTAAATTTCTGACTCTGACAAGTGGACTCCAGGGTGGGCTTACTGGTAGGACAGTGCCCTTACAATTCACTTACTTCAGATTTCAGAGAACCACTATGATTGAATGGGGAGGCTGCCATATATTCTTTAAAATGTAGACTTCATCTCCCGATCCAGTGGAATCCGAGATAAGAAGTGTGCAGCATCAGGACATAGTTAAAAATAGAAAGGCCATTTAACTGGAAATGAGTTTGGTTAAGCCCTGGTGACTGTTAAACCCCGTAAACACAATGAGAATATCAGACGAATCTCCGTTTTTTTTTTTTTGCATGCTAGTTTCATATGTAAAGTGAAGAGGTTAGTAAAGATACAAAAATGTTTGTATGACAGAAAGAAAATTCAGAAGTGATGTAATGTATTTGTATTGTATTTTCAGATGAAAACCGTTCTGATTAAACAAAAAGTCGTACGATCTGGTATCATACAAGCAAAATTTTCGTGCTTGTCACTTTAAATAACTGCGGACGAAAGCTGTGTACTCACCATCAGATTATTGTACGATCGCTTCAAAAGCAGTATTTTTCATATGATTTTCTAGGCTTTGCTTTCTCATTTATCTAATTTTTTTCCTGCAACAGCTGGACAGAATACCCGGAAAGAAGTTTTATGGGGAATCGTTTAGCTTTGAAGGTGACATTGGGCATTCAGTGACCTTACATTGCCCATCAGGGGTTAGTCAGTCTTTCACAGTGACCTGGACATTGGACTGTGGGAATGAGAGTCTGAACCATCACCATCATTACAAAGACAGAGTGCAATTCACAGAAAACAATCTGGAGATGACTATACCAAACCTAACAGCAGAAGACTCGAGAATTTATTGTTGTAAAGTGGAGAACCCCATACACAAACTACAGCACAAAATACAACTCAATGTGACACAGAAACCAGATTCCACAGGTAATAAAGTGCTAAAGTATTTCTTGACTGTTCATTTAGCTATTGGTGTCCATTTCCATAGAGTGGCTATAGCCTGCAACACTGATCATTCTATTCTGATGGCGGGGAACTCTCCCAGCTGTTAGAACACAATGTCTCCATAGGAGAGATTCCCCCCTCAACACCCAACTGGTTGAACAAAAAAAAAAGTATAATGTATGGTCTGCCTTAAAGTGTTACTAAACCCCGGACCCTGCATTCACTATATCTGGTCTCCCACAGTACACAGAACATGGAAATGCAATTATTTTAGTAAATATAAACTGCTAAATACCTTTTCTCATCAGCAGTTAGAGCAGTCTTGTGGCTTCTAACAGTGTCCAGCAGAGCACTGGTTAAAGCTTGTAGGAGGAGTTTTCTTTCTGTTGTAGGAGGATGCAGGATCCCTGACCACTGTCTGGACAGTGCTGTTTGGCCCGTGCTGATCACATGCACTCTCCAAAGAAAAGAAAAAAAAACCCTCTCTTTCAATACACACGAAACTGAGCATGTGCAGAGTTACTCCACATGATATGTCTTATCAGGAGATAAGAGGGGGCACTGGAAGGGGGCTTAGCAAATTTGGGCATCTTTTAAAAAAGAATGATATACGTTTTTGGAGAAGTTAATTTTTTTATATTTTTACAAGTTGACAAGAGACATATTTTTATATTGCAGGTGTGGATACCGGCAATGATCCCAATATACAAACTTACATCCTGTATGGTGTTATAGCACTTCAGACCTTTGTTGCATGCGTCCTCTTGGTGTTTGTGATTAGGCGACCCCACACAGGTATGTGTATTTAAAGGGACCCTGTTGGCAGACCATTGATTTTAACAACAATCTACCTATAGAGTTATACAGTATCTGTATCATTGCCAGGTAGTGGTTTAATGTTGTTAGCCCGAAACAGGAAGTGCTGTTACTGGAAGCATCCCCAGTCAAGAAACTTTGCAAAAGATTCACCCAAAAAATAATTTGCTTAACCAAAAGACAACAAATAGATTTTGGACTATCAAACCCATCTCCAGGCAAAAATGGAAACTTTGCTGTCCCCACTATCCTCTATATTGTGGTATGTAATTTTTGCACTTAATGCACAACTAAATGCAAATTAAGGGAGGGTAATAACCTTTGGTCAGGTTTTTTTTTTGCCATCTAATTTTGTCAAATTGGGGAGATTCCCTTTCACTTTCTGCCCAAAGGCCAAATCAGGAATTGAGAATTGCATTGGACAAGGTTTCGGGGCAGTTGAATGCTGCCAAGCATGACTGGGGGGATGATTGCTGCTGCACCATGACCATGGTATGTGTACACCCCCCAACCTCTGCCTTTGCAGCTTAAGAGGGAGCAGTAGAGGGGCAGTAATATGTCCCAAACTAGTGTCCCCAGACTACTGTATTGCATTGGACAAGGTTTCGGGGCATTTGCGACATGGCCTCATTCAGGTGAATGCTGCCAAGCATGACTAGGGGGATAATTGTTGATGCACCATGACTCCCCCTTTGCAGCTTAAGGGGGTGGTTTTAGCTCTGTAATGGAGGGGATTCTGCCCACTGACCCCCAATGTAAGGAGAATTCTTCTCACTGACCACCAAAGGAAGGGGCATTCTTCCCACTGACTAGAAATGTAAGGGGCATTCTTCCCAGTGACCACAATGTAACAAATATTCTTCCCACTGGCCAACAATGTAAGGTACATTCTTCTCACTAACCACCAATATAAGGTGCGTTCTTCCCATTGACCTCAATGTAAGGAGCATTCTTTCCACTGATCGCCAATGTAAGGAACATCCTTCCCATTAACCCCAAGATAGGGAGCATTCTTCCGTCTGACTACTAATGTAAGCAGCATTCTTCCCACTGACCACCAATGTAAGGGGGCATTCTTCCCTCTAACCAACAATGTAAGGAGCATTCTTCTCACTGACCACCAATGTAATGAACATCTTCCCCATTGACCCCAATATAGGGAGCATTCTTCCGTCTGACTATCAATGTAAGGAGCATTCTTCCTACTGACCACCAGTGTAAGGAGCATTGTTCTCATTGACCTTCACACTAATGTACTGTGCATTGCAGATATAGTAATTATTATAGTAGAGTTTCTTGAGACTGAAAAGATATTCCAAGGGTTCCTCCATAATAAAAAGGCTGAGAAAGGCTGCTCTAGATTCTGAAAACAATAGTAAATTACTGTTATTGTTTTTTACAGCTGTCACATCAGGCTCTGATGAAATGGTAAGTCTACTGTTAGTATATTCATTTTTTAGTCAGGTGTATAAAGATATATATATTTAAATAATACAAAGTAGCTAAAGCACTCCTGTTTTATTATTTCTTCAATAAGACATTACAATGTTTGCATAGATAGACTCTAAACTGCAACAGTTTCAGTTTCTTTGACTCAACCCATCCTCAAGTTAATTGTCTAACATCAACTATCTCACAGCAACTTTACTAACTATAGACTGACCTGGACTCACATCCACTTTTAAAAATTAACTTTTAACATGTTTACCTTGTGGTATAAGGTGATGTTACATTACAAGGCCATATGCCACAGGGCAATATGCCGTTAGGGACCAATGGGTGGAATTAGGGCTGGTTGACATAGTAGCACATGAAAACACATGATTGCTGACAATGGATGTAAAAGAACATGGAAAAGTATGTAGCACTTCCCCCTTAGGAGTTGCTGAGTTTGGGGTCCCACTATAGTCCTGCACACAGACTTGCATCCAAGAGACAGTAACCAGTCCTTGAGCTTGTTTTTTTGGGGGATTTTATTAGGGGATTTCAACTTGGATGGGGTAAGGGATGTACGGGATGCCCTAAGGGAACAGAAACTTTGGACAATCTTACTGGAACTGTGTAAAAGTCTCTTCACAGCAAAAATAATCTTGTTGGAAAGCAAGCTAGTATCTCCTGGTGTACCAACTCAGACCCCAGATGAATCCTCTCCTCATCCAGCTGTACTAGGTGAATCCATGGGCAGGGGATCCAGTGCCTGTCACTTTAAATTTAAGACAGTCACAGGTAGCAAGCTAATTTCCCACCAGAGTGCTCTCTCCCCTTTCTGGCCCAGGGAGTGCAGGTCTACTCACTCAGTCCTCTGTCTGTGAGCTGATGGGTTGATGGCTGCTCTCAGGCCTTCTGCTGAGCCGCTACTTCCCTGTTGCACAGATGGTCCTTGCTCTGGGGGTCGATGAGTTCCTGAGCTTTCCTCCTTTCCAACTCCTCTGCTTGTAAGTGATCCCCTTCCCATCTGAGCCCCCCCACAGGCTCCTGCTCTCCAGCCTCTCACTTCATCTTCCCCCTGAACTCTCTTGCTGCCGAGCAGGTGCCACCACATTTGAAGGCTGCCCTGGCCCCATGCCAAGCCTCCTGCTTGAGGATTGGCCAAAGTCCTCCAAGTCTGCAGGCCATCCCCTCCTCACAGCCGCCCACTATCTTCAGAATCTTCTCCAAGAATCTAGAGCAGGGGTAGATATCAGGGAACTGGCCTGCAGAGCCTCCTATCTCTGATCCAAATTTGACCCTGCTATCTATCACACCCAGGCTGCTACTCAGCCATCCTAGCTAAAATTGAACTCTAGCTCTCCCTGGCTAACTAGAGGGGTACTACAAGTATATGAATCCAGTCTACGGTTCCATTCACACTTATATGTGCACAGGTGTAAATAGGCCCCAATGATAGAATTTATAATTTATTTAAACTTTTTGGTTTTAGAATTCAAAGATGACAGAAAATGTTATTAAACTTAGTTTCTGTTATGTGCTCCATTTTATACAGGACAAAGAGGAGATTCAATATGTTGAAATCCACAGGACAAATAAACCTCAGCAGTCAAGGATCAGAGAAGCTCATGAACAAGTCATCTATTCTCCAGTAAAAAGCAGCAATATTTGAGTTATTACTGTTGAGCTGATTATGTTAGCAATAGAATTCCTAATTTTCACAGAAGGTGTACAAAAGTAGAACAGCACAGTTAAGAAGTCTGGCATGTCAAACAGTTAGGCTGCCTATAGATGGATCAAAGTTCAGCCCATTCAGCAGCGAATGGCCAAACTTTGATCCATCTATGGCCCATGTTTCCACTCTAGCAGACGCTCGGAAATCCAAGCCCTCTGTGTACGGGGAGAAGTTCCCTGTACCAGCTGTCACTTTGTTAAAAAAAAGAGCATCCTTTGCGGCTGTCGGCTTGTAGTTCTCAATTAAGTGCCCTAGTAGTTCATTGAGTCTTTCTGTGATTGTGTAACTGCCTGCCTGTATGGTGTAGGAGCAAACAGCCTATACTGACAGTCTGCAGGAGCCCTGCATGGCACCAGCGATTTGATGATCGTGGGGCAATGCTTTCCAGGTTCCTTGGAAAAAAAAAATGCAAAAAATGTGCATTTATTATTTTTTTTAAAAGTGAACTTATCCTTTAACAGAAGTTAATATACTGTAACGTTCTACATCTGTCAAACAGGACTGTTAGAAACCTTTTGTTGTTCAGCAGCTGCAACCACTGATCACTGTGTGGAGAAGTCCTACTGTCAGAATACAATGGCACAGTGGTGAGGATCTATTCACCTTGCATGTGGATGGGGGAATCCAGCCTTACTACGCATGAGCTATGACAAAGTGATGGCTGTCACCTGTTGGTATTTACCTATTGGCATTCCATCCAAGGGGATACTAGCCAATAAAATCGTTGGAATGGACTAGTATCCCTGAAAACTTGGGAATAGAGGGAACCTGTAATTTTGTTTTAATAACTTCTGAAAAAAATATGTATAATTGTGTAAAATTTGGACTTCAACTGGAAAGAACTACCTAACGCATAGGTCACTGATCTCCAGCTGAAACTATAACAAGATTTTCACTGTTGTTTTTGAAGGGCCTTTTCACATTTTCTGCAATCTTCTCTGGTTTTACTTCTGTGCTTAAAGACTTGAATGGTGCTGTATATCAGGACTGGAGATCCTTCATATCAGGTCCTTTCTGGTCAATGGGGAATCAGTGTGGAAACATGGCTAGTGCTAAAGAGAATTTTGCTTTGGAGGATGTCAGCATCTGAGTAGGCTGTGGCTGTGATACAGAGGTAAGTAGTTAGCTTAAGTGCGGTTGGACCAGGGGTGGACTGACAACTCACGGGGCCACCGGGCAATAGGGGATCATGGGGCCCCCGTGTCCTTGCCCAAACTCAAAAAAGCCTATGAGAAAAAAGGTACCAGAGGCATCTCATGGGGCCCCCTACTGACCCCGTGCCCTCGGGCAGTGCCCGAGTTTCCAAATGGTCAGTCCGCCCCTGGGTTGGACATACAGTAAGTATAAATAATGTCTGCGCTACAGGTATGACATTCTTTCTGGCAGCTCAATTTTCTGATAGTCTGCAATAGACAGTCTTCCACCTTGGAGAACCAGAATGGACCATTGTTGGTTACCACCAACTGGAACTGTCAATGTATGCACTGAAGCCTTGCTACCCTCTTCTGTTCAGTGGGATCAAAACTTAAACACAAGCAAAGGAGAAAAAAAACACAGGCGTTGTAACCATCAAACGTATAACCATCAAGTGGGGCACAGCTAACACTTTGAGGGCCATGCCCTCTTCCTCAGAGCTCTCAGGAAGAGGATATTTGCTCTCCAAACACATTAGATGCGCCCCATTTGACGGTCATACTACTGGTGGGGTCTTGTACTTTACAGCTCCTGTGTTTATTCTCCTTTTGTGAGTACAGTGGATTTTCTTTTTATGATTTATTAAAGGGTTTTACAGTAATGCACTAGGCTGGTGCACTTCTCCCTATGCTCCTATGTGCTCAAGTGTAGTTGGGTTTAGTGCAGTCTAGCCTAAGAGGAATGTTTTAGCATTGGCTTACAGAAGTTAACTTGCCCTTTAAACATCATGATCAGTCCTTTTACAACATGCACTTAAAATTTTGAATAATATTGTACTCTGAGCAGAAGACCAAATTATCACCCTAACCACACTTTAAATGACGTCTCTGAAAAGCAGACTGGGCAGAGCTTTGAGTACCTTTTCAAAAAGTAACATTAAGAAAGAAATCACCAGACAATAGCCATTCCTCTCTTATGACCAGAAACATGAAGGTCCTTGTACATTTCTACTATTATCTTCTGCTTGGCTTCCTCCATCTCATTCTACTAACTGGTAAGGGAGAATTTAGGGTGCCTTCTTCTATTATCATTTAGCACAAAATGGACACTTGCTTTTTTTCTACAAGAACACTGCATTTGTTTGCATTGAATGTAGTAAGGTATTTTACATATTTTTATTACCTGGGTTGGAAAAATCAAGAAAATACATTTTTTATTTTTCATTTTTCTCCCATTTTTTCATTAGCAACTGTATTTTTGTTAAGCTGTTCACATTTAAGCGCATGATCCCTTAGGGGGTATATTTAAAAAGTGGTAAATGTGACATTCACCACACATTTGCTATCAATTAACATCAATAGTGAGTATGTTTTAAATTAAAGAGAAAGATTAACCACCAACTGTCTGGTGAATGTCATATTTGCTGATTTATAAATATGCCCCTTTCTAGCTTAATAATTCTATAATGGGATGACATTGCATGCTATCTCAGTGAAAAAAAGGGTTCAAAGAGTAGTATTAAAAGATAATTCCAATAAGGAATATTCAACGTCAAAAGTTGTCTTTGCTTTCTTTTTTTTAATTTGTTTTTTATTTGATTATTTGTCTAAATTTTATAACGAATTTACAGTTTTATTTTACTACAGTTTTATTGGATTATGGTTAAAGTTAGGTGGATTAGAGAATAAATGTTTGTCTAAAATCTGTTTAACAAAAAAAAAAAAGACTATAATTCCTCTTAACCCGAAAGACTGTTTGAGTACAGATTTTGCTAGCTTCTTAATAAAATCTGCCAAAAAATTAATTTACCTTGAAAATTGTGAAATACCGTATTATATACAGTATATAAGAGATATTGCATATCTTATATTTAGTAGAAAAATATATTCATATATATATGACAATGGAAATGTAATTTTTGGGTCTTTTGTTTTTTTTTTGGGGGGGGGGGGGTATAGTTAGGGTAAAGCTTATTTATTTATTGTGAACTTTGTATTTGTATGTGTGTATGTACTGTTGCTTTCATTCTATGATTTAGGGTTTTTTTTAAGTTTATTTTATTTTATGTTCTTTGCATTTGTTTTAGTTTTGTATGTATTGCTTTCTGTACTATTGCTTTCATTTTATTATTTGTGTTTTAATTCTGTAAAAAAAAATAATAAGGCTAATGAGAGTAGTTTTTAGCTCAAGAACAGGACCAGGATAGACAAAATGGACATCTTTAACCTTCAGGAGCCATTTAAAACTAAATTGTACCTGTACAATCATAAAAATAATAAACCTTGATTCATATTCCTCTTTGACGCCATTTGTATTTCACGAATATAATTTTATATCAATATAAATAAAATTTTGCTAAAATCTCTGAATTTTAGAAATATTTAAGAGAAATAAAAACTTAATTTTAGTCATCACTAACTGTGGAAAACAAGACAATCCCGGCACATCATCTCAGATGACACAAGATTCTTAGACAAATGCTAAAATAATATAATTCATTGTTATCAATTACCTTTAGTCACATTGGAAGGGTTTAGAAGGGATTGTGTTGCTCGGTTCCATTATTATTTTAAAAGGAAAAAACAATTATGTTGATTATAAATGTTTTTAAATTTTATGTTTTTTTTCAATCTGAAATTACGGTTTGGGGAAGAAACATTTTTTTTAGTGTTAGTTTTGAGGAAATCTGCATAATTCCCCACTGTATGTATTCTTATCTATCATATCTTTGGAGAGATATATTGGCAAAAGTATTGATCGGCCTGCCTTTAAACGCACATTAATTTTAATGGCATCCCAGTCTTAGTCCCTAGGGTTCAATATTGAGTTGGCCCCGCCCTTTGCAGCTATAACAGCTTCAACTCTTCTGGTAAGGCTGTGCACAAGGTTTAGGAGTGAGATATATAAAGTGTACCTAAGCCAAAGAACAAAAAATAATGTATATACTAATATATATATATATATATATATATATATATATATATATCAGCTTAGCAACCTTTAGATCACTGAATGATTTTGAATCACTGAATTAATTTATTTCTTTAAGCTCATTTACCTTTATTTTCATCTGTGATCGTGCCAGTAACACACTTCTTCTCCTAAGGTGTCAACACTCACTGTACTGTCTTCATGGAGGAGCAGAGTTGTCATCCTGGGAAGGGAAATATATAAGGACTACTGAACATTAACACTTCCCCTCTTCTCCATAATAAAGAGGGAGATATTCCTTAGTCCTGATACTTACTGTGTTACTTCATGGTAACACTGAGATAAAGCTGCAGAATGCATAGAACACAGGACCGCATTGAATTTCTGGCAATAACAGATGTTTTTTGTTGCACTTAACAGATATAAAAAAAGGGAGTAAACAAGAGAAAATCAGTGTTAGGACTGATGTATACTTTAAGGAAATTAATGAATTGTATGGGTCTCCAGGACAAATCTTTATGTATAAATATAGGTAACAAAAAAGCTGGCATTTCACTGATTCACACATTTTTCAAGTTATTTTGTCTTTGGTTAGAAATAAGTGAATTGGTTAATTCATTCTTAAAGCGATAATAACCTTCATTTTTCAAAACTTGCTGACAGGCAGGGCATTTATGACAAAAGAGACCCTATCAGTCTCTTATGTCATAAATTCTCCCTCCTGCCTGACAGCCATCATATACATGGAGCTGCATCTATGGCCCCAAATCTGTGCTGCGGTGATGTGACTCCTATGTGCATGCATGGAAGTGATGTCACCAGGGCTGGGCCATGCAAATGGCTGAAAGTACATAACACTAAAGGAAGACCGGGTGAGGATGGAAGCGCCGGGGGGCCCGCTGGATCGATCACACCACACATCTCTGGAGGGAACCATTTGACAGGTTGGTTGGCCATATTTTGCTAATATGCTGTGCAGAGAAACATAGACACATAGAAAAGTGATGGCAGAAAAAGACCTAGTGTTCCATTGAGTCTGCCCATTTTTTTTTTTTTTGTTACATTTTTTTTTCTTTAGCTTTTTTGTCTCAGTATAGATGTAGGTTTGTCCCAAGCATGTTTGAAGCTATTTACTGTTGACTGGCTCACTACCTCTGCTGGAAGTTTATTCCAAGCATAACCTTCTCTTTCAGTAACACAATACTTTCTGAGCTTAGCTTTGAACTTTCCTCCAATTAGTTTGAGGTCATGTCCCCGTGTTCTTGAGTTTGGTTTCGTGTTGAAAATCCTGCTCTCCTAAACCTTATTTACCCCCATCATGTCTCCCCTTTCCCTTCTTTCCCCCAGACTGTACATATTAAGTTCCTAAAGTCTCTCCTGATATGTTTTACCCTCTATACCTTTCACTATTTTTGTTGCCCGTCTCTGGACTCACTCTACCTTATAATTATCTCTTTGTAAGTGAGGTCTCCAGAACTGGACACAACATTCTAAATGAGGTCTAACTAAAGATTTATATAGAGGAATCAGGTCCTTCTTCCTTCTGCTGGTGATCCCTCTGGTGATGCATCCTAGAATTCTATTCTCTTTCCCCACTGCCTGGTCACACTGTGCATACTAGCACATTATGGCATAACCCACCTGGTGGCCCCTAAAAAGAAAAAAATATAGCAGAGTTAGCAACTGTTTTAAAATGCATCTAAACCCAAAAACAAAACAAAAAATGTAATATCTTGTAGCTCACCAATCCTTAGATGGGGTGGTTGCATTAGATTTCTTTTTAAGGCCTTTTCCTAACCCAAAAAAATATATAATATCATGTAGCTCACCAATCCTTAGATGAGGTGGTTGCATTAGATTTCTTTTTAAGGCCTTTTCCTAACCCAAACAAACATATAATATCATGTAGCTCACCAATCCTTAGATGGGGTGGTTGCATTAGATTTCTTTCTAAGTCTTTTCCCTTTTTTTAACCTAATAATCCAGTTAGTAACACACTTTTTGTCTTGGGGGGGGGGGGGGGGTTACGATCACTCTTCCACTGTATCTATGAAGGAGCAATGTCGCGTTTCATTGACAGCAGAATTGTTATCCTGTAGAGAGGGTAATGTAGTGGACTTAGGTTTACTTTACATAAGTGACTAGTGAATGAAAGCCTAACCCCAGCTTACACTTTTTAAGCAGTTACAGAAACAATAAGATAAAGGTTTGAACTAAATGAATAAAAGCTGACGATTGTTACCACCCCTATCAGTCTTCCATGATTGCCTCAACCCTTTAATTGCCACTTTTTCCGGACAGTGTGGTCTGTAAAAGGGTCAACAGATTCTAAAACTATGTTACAGAGGAGACCCAGAAAAAAAAAGACAGCTATGCTAATGCTATGTACATACTGCAACAGATATTTCATTTTTTTATATTGCTTAAAGTATAACATTGAATGTATTATTAGATGTTTCAGACACATCCCTTGTAATAAAAATTATTAGAACTAGAAGAATGAAGTATACTTTTTACTTGAAAGAACTGCCATGTTAAAGTATATGTAGAGCCAGTTTTGGGGATTTTAATAACAGTAGGAAATAGTTAAAATCCATATCATGTTTTATATTTGCTGCCTGCGTTCTGTTGGGGAACCCAACACTGTTCCAGTGACACAGCATAGGAATTAGAGGAGGAGGTCACTTCAAAGCAACGGGATTATCCTCTGTTAACAGAAGCTTAGCTTGAGGCTTGTAGGCCCTGATGCAAAAGTTGACCTGGCGTCCCCCCATACCATCCACTGGTTCCACTGTACACTTGCCCCATCACCCGATGTAGGTGAAACAGAAACTCAGAGGGTCTGGGATGGGTCTGGATGGGTCCCTGCCTAGCTGGCCTTGGCCTTCTGAGGTTACTGAATTACCTACACAGGGTGACGCAGCAAGTGCTTTTTTCCAGCGACACAGTGTAAAATCTTTTAGAAGTGGAAATCTACCTGAACAACATGAAATCAAAGATCCCCATGGTTCGGCACCCTCTATTTTAAAAGAAAAGAACTAGTAACACTTGACTAATAAGCAGAGAAAACTTAGAAACATACAATAAAACATGTGGTTTTAAAAATATAAACCCAATGTGACGGGAGTCACTTTGGGTGGGGGGTCCCATGGAACACAGCCTCCTTTGGAGGGGTGGGGAGACCCCTGTCTCAGCTCCCCATATCCCTATTATGTGTAAGTCACCCTGTGCTTGTTAGGGGTACAGGGTGAAATGTTCTAATATTGGTGTGGGGGTTGTTCATTGTTTACTGCGATGTGGTCCCACTGTTCTATTGTGTGTCCTGCTTGGGAGAAAACTATTATGGGATGTATGTGTTTGTGTATTGGCTTGGTGGGGGGGTGTTTCCAGCAGCCCTCCTGATGGGACTGTCTGTTGGTGTGTGTCTCTTGTTGCTAAGTATAGATTGCCCCGCCCTGTGTCATTATGCAGGGAGGGGGGATTTGTCCCCTGAGTTTATAAAAAGCCAGTTCGAGTTTCAAATAAAGAGTTCCATGTTTATACAGACTGGTGTCTTGTAGTCTTGTGTGGTCAGCGGTGGTGTCCGTGGATCTGTGTTCGGACAGGGAAGCGGGAGTCTAACAGAAATACCCTAGTGCAGTCGGGGTCCGGTTCCGTTACACCCAACCTACCTTAAAAAGAGGACAGTGTCAGAAGGGCAGTGGATGGTGTCAGTAGAGCAGATGATAGTGTCTGTAGGGCAGAGGTTAGGGTCAGTAGGGCGTAGGATGGTGTCAGTGGGCAGTAGACAGTATCAGTAGAGCAGTGGATGGTGTCATTGGAAAAGAGGAATGTGTCAGTAAAGCAGAGGTTGGTGTCAGTATGGCAGTAGAAGATGTCAGAGCAGTGGATGGTGTCATTAGAACAGAGGACATGTCAGTAGAGCAGAGGTTGGTGTCAGTAGAACAGAGAATGGTGTCAGTAGGGCAGTGGACAGAGTACATAGAGTAATGGAAGGTGTCAGTAGGGCAGTGGACGGTGTCAGTAGAGCAGTGGATGTGTCAGTGGGGCAGAGGTTGCTATCACTAGGGCAGAGGATGGTGTAAGTAGTACAGTGGACAGTGTCAGCAGGGCAGTGGATAGTGTCAGTACAGCAGAGGATGGTGTCAGTAAGGCTGAAGATGGTGTCATTGGGGCAGTGGATGGTGTCAGTCTGTAGAGCAGTGGACTGTGTCAGTAAGGTGGCTGTTGGTGTCAGTAAGGCAGATGTTGGTGTCAGTAAGTAGAGCAGTGCACAGGGCAACTGCTGTTCAGCAGCATGCCCAAGAATTGGCAGTGGAAATTGCAGAGACTGGGGATTTGATTGACTTTTCTGCCGAGGAGGAACCAGCCGGTGAGCCTCCAGCAGAAGAGCTGGCAACAGGGCCAAACATTACTGAACTCTGCCCAGCACTGGTAACATCTTCTGAGTTCAGAAAGGCAGAGGATGGTGTCAGTGGGGCAATGGATGGTATCAGTCTATAGAGCAGTGTACAATGTCAGAAGAGCAGAGGGTGGTGTCAGCAGAGCAGAGGATGGTGTCAGTAAGGGAGATGTTGGTGTCAGTAGGGCAGTGGATGGTGTCAGTCAGTAGAGCAGTGGAATTTGTCAATAGGGCAAAAGGATAGTGTCAGTAGAGCAGAGGATGGTGTCAGTAAGGCAGTGGACAGTGTAAACAGTTTTTTAAAATTGTATTCTTATTTTTTTACAATATAATTTTTGATTTTTTTTTTTACAGTTTTTCAGAGTCCTACTGGGGGGCTTTGGTAAAATATCAGGGGTCTAAACAGGTCCCTGATGTCTCACATTTGAGACAAAGAAAGAGGCTGAGAACATAGATTCATCAGTCATATTCTCTGTAGCATCAGCTACACTGGACATTGAATGAACAGGAAGTGCTCTGTGCTCAGCGGATTCCTAAATTCCATTAATTTACAAACTGAAGTATAGTAAACATAATTTATTATGCTTTAGTTATAAACAAACCCAGTAAGTGATCGGTACTGATTACTCTGTTTTCATTCAGAAGAGGAAGGGGCTGTTAAATTACATATTTACTGGTCTTACATCACTCTGCATCCTAAAACATCCCCTGAAAATGCTGGCAGGAGAGAAGGGGAGCCAGGGTTAGGGGGAAGGGCAGGAGAGCAAACAGGGGGGCCTGGAGAGAGTGAAACAGGGACAGGAGGGGGCGTGGGGCCAGACTAGACTGAACTGCTGAATGGTGGTGGGAGGGGGAGGTGAAGTGGGCTTTAAGCTGCTGAAGAAAAATACAGCTGGTCAGTTCTAGTAAATGCTGCCCCACCACTCCTCCTCTCCAGGTGTGACAGGGGAGCCACATGGGCCCCCTGGAGCATGGGTGGGGTCTCCATTGCAATCCCTGAGATCCCTATTGCTACATGCATGCCTCTTAAACAGTTGTCACCTGTATCTGAACAGGTGTCCCTACATTGGAATATTTTCCCTCAACTCTTCTCATTTCCTCTTGCTGCATTCCTGCGTTCATATCCCCATCATGTTCCATAGTGGAGACAATGGTCCCCAGGACAAATTGGGAAAGTAATTCTCCCTAATTGGGACACAGGCAGCAATAAATACCTGACAAGAGTTTCAACCCTTCCCCACTTTATTACCAGTACTATATTATCAAAATTTGTTTCCGACAGCCAGTCAGGTTTAGGGGAAATTAAACTGTTAAAATAAATAAATGGTCTGGAGAGCCTATAGAGTATAAATACACATTTTGTACGTGTCTGTGGTCAGTTGGTGTTATCACTTCATCTCAATATTGCTAAAAGTAGATATCATATTCTTTAACCACTTCCGGGTAAACATTTTCCAATAGCTTTGATCTAAGTTTTCTGCGTTACTATATGTATTTGACAAGACAAAAAGAAAAGGAATGAGATTCAGTGTGCACACCACATCAGCCAATCAGATTTCACCTTTTGGGGTGTATGAAAAGATGCAACATTGGTGCATTCCCTACAGCCCCTATAACAAGGGAATACTTTGTACAGATATTCAAGTTCTCTTCTACCGAACACTAGAAGGTTTCATGCTATCGTAAATACAGTGGACGTTGCAGGGACTAGAAATGACTGAATCTACCGTATATCTGCATGATAGCAGCACATCTGTTCACTCCAAACCTTAGTTTGTCAGGAAATAGCAATTTGCTTTGCTGATAAGCCTTATTTCTTCAAATAACTGGAAAAGCTGTTGAGGGGGAAATGACACTAATTAACTGGTTGAGTTATACACTATATTGCCAAAAATATTGGGACACCCCCTCCAAATCATTGGATTCAATGGCTCCAATCACTTCCATGGTCACAGGTACAGTCAGGTCCATAAATATTGGGACATCGACACAATTCTAACATTTTTGGTTCTATACACCACCACAATGGATTTGAAATGAAACAAACAAGATGTGCTTTAACTGCAGACTGTCAGCTTTAATTTGAGGGTATTTACATCCAAATCAGGTGAACGGTGTAGGAATTACAACAGTTTGCATATGTGCCTCCCACTTATTAAGGGACCAAAAGTAATGGGACAGAATAATAATCATAAATCAAAATTTCACTTTTTAATACTTGGTTGCAAATCCTTTGCAGTCAATTACAGCCTGAAGTCTGGAACGCATAGACATCAGCAGACGCTGGGTTTCATCCCTGGTGATGCTCTGCCAGGCCTCTACTGCAACTGTCTTCAGTTCCTGCTTGTTCTTGGGGCATTTTCCCTTCAGTTTTGTCTTCAGCAAGTGAAATGCATGCTCCATCGGATTCAGGTCAGGTGATTGCCTTGGCCATTGCATAACATTCCACTTCTTTCCCTTAAAAAACTCTTTGGTTGCTTTTGCAGTATGATTTGGGTCATTGTCCATCTGCACTGTGAAGCGGCGTCCAATGAGTTCTGAAGCATTTGGCTGAATATGAGCAGATAATATTCCCGAAACACTTCAGAATTCATCCTACTGCTTTTGTCAGCAGTCACATCATCAGTAAATACAAGAGAACCAGTTCCATTGGCAGTCATACATGCCCACGCCATGACACTACCACCACCATGCTTCACTGATGAGGTGGTATGCTTAGGATCATGAGCAGTTCCTTCCTTCTCCATACTCTTCTCTTCCCATCACTCTTGTACAAGTTGATCTTGGTCTCATCTGTCCATAGGATGTTGTTCCAGAACTGTGAAGGCTTTTTTAGATGTCGTTTGGCAAACTCTAATCTGGCCTTCCTGTTTTTGAGGCTCACCAATGGTTTACATCTTGTGGTGAACCCTCTGTATTCACTCTGGTGAAGTCTTCTCTTGATTGTTGACTTTGACACACATACACCTACCTCCTGGAGAGTGTTCTTGATCTGGCCAACTGTTGTGAAGGGTGTTTTCTTCACCAGGGAAACAATTCTTCGGTCATCCACCACAGTTGTTTTCCGTGGTCTTCCGGGTCTTTTGGTGTTGCTGAGCTCACCGCTGCGTTCCATCTTTGTAAGAATGTTCCAAACAGTTATTTTGGCCACGCCTAA
This sequence comes from Staurois parvus, assembly GCF_062004578.1. Taxonomy (NCBI): domain Eukaryota; kingdom Metazoa; phylum Chordata; class Amphibia; order Anura; family Ranidae; genus Staurois; species Staurois parvus. The sequence goes on from NW_028318929.1 coordinate 2,459,582, forward strand.
TGTTTTTGCTATCTCTCTGATGGGTTTGTTTTGTTTTTTCAGCCTAATGATGGCTTACTTCACTGATAGTGACAGCTCTTTGGATCTCATCTTGAGAGTTGACAACAACAGATTCCAAATGCAAATAGCACACTTGAAATGAACTCTGGACTTTTTATCTGCTCATTGTAATTGGGATAATGAGGGAATAACACACCCCTGGCTATGGAACAGCTGAGAAGCCAATTGTCCCATTACTTTTGGTCCCTTAGCAAGTGGGAGGCACATATGCAAACTGTTGTAATTCCTACACCGGTCACCTGATTTGGATGTAAATACCCTTTAAATGAAAGCTGACAGTCTGCAGTTAAAGCAAATCTTGTTTGTTTCATTTCAAATCCATTGTGGTGGTGTATAGAGCCAAAAATGTTAGAATTGTGTCGATGTCCCAATATTTATGGACCTGACTGTATATAAATTCAAGCACCAAGGCATGCAGACTGCTTCTACAAACATTTGTGAAAGAATGGGTCGCTTTCAGGAGCTCAGTGAATTCAAGCGTGGTACTGTGATAGGTGGCCACCTGTATAATAAATCCATCCGTGAAATTTCCTTGTTGCAAATATTCCACGGTCAACTGTTAGTGGTATTATAACAAAGTGGAAGCAACTGGAAACAACAGCAACTCAGCCACCAAGTGGTAGGCTATTGAAAATGACAGAGCGGAGTCAGCGCATGCTGAGGCGCACAGTGCGCAGCAATCGGCAACTGTCTGCAGAGTCAACAGCTAAAGACCTCCAAAGTTCATGTGGCCTTCAGATTAGTACAACAGTGCATAGAGAGCTTCATGGAATGGGTTTCCGTGGCCAAGTAGCTGCATCCAAGTCTTACATCACCAAGTGCAATGCAAAGCGTTGGATGCAGTGGTGTAAAGCACGCCGCCAGTGGAATCTAGAGTAGTGGAGACATATTCTCTGGAGTGATCAATCATGCTTCTCTGTCTGGAAATCCGAAGGATTCTGTCTGGGTTTGGCAGTTGCCAAGAGAACGTTACTTGCCTGACTGCATTGTGCCAAGTGTAAAGTTTGGTGGAGGGGGGGGAGATGTGGGGTTGTTTTTCAGGGGTTGGGCTTGGCCCCTTAGTTCCAGTGAAGGGAACTCTTAAGGTGTCAGCATACCAAGAGATTTTGGACAATTTCATGCCCCCTCACAAATGCGCTTCTGGAAGAATTGTCAAACCTTCCCATAGACACCCTCCTAAACCTCATGGACAGCCTTCCCAGAAGAGTAGAAGCTGTTATAGCTGCAAAGAGTGAGCCAACTCAATATTGAACCCTACGGACTAAGACTGGGATGCCATTAAAGTTCATGTGCGTGTAAAGGCAGGCGCCCCAATACTTTCGGCAATATAGTGTATAATAATACAGGTGTGTTTCACTGGTAAAGAGCAGCAGCTTACCCCAATATGGAGTTATGGAGTGGGTCCTATAACAGGTCATCCATGCAGAGAGATATCTGGAAGCCCAACCAGATGTACCCAAAACAGCTCTTGAGCATACATTTTTTTACTGTATTCTATTCAAATCAATTCAATTTTTTTCTACAATATTGTACAATATTGTGGAATATAAAATGAAAACTAAATGCATCAGCTGTAAAGCCAATAAGAGAAAACCCATATAATCAAAAGGTTATATATATGTATATATATATATACACACACATATATACACACACACACTCCACAACAAAGGTATATTTAATACAAATGAACAGAGAGGAAGTTAAATAGTATTGCCATGTAATGTATATTACCTCAATGAAAGGAGCAGTGACCTAGATATCCCACATGCATGGACAGCATCCACAGCCAAAATGGTAGCAGAACGTTCATTCGCGTGGGTACACCATTAAATACCCGCTCAGAAATTGGGATGCCATTAAAGTTCTTGTGTGTGTAAAGGCAGGCGTCCCAATACTTTTGGCAGTATAGTGTATTTTCTATAAAATATTTCTATTTTGGTGCACCAGATACTATTTGTTCGACATTTCTGGTAAACACATCCAACCTGATGTTAACTGTTAGCTAATTATTGTTGATCCAGAGGAAGGTGCAAAAAACGTTTATAAACTGCAGCTCATTTGCTCCAACAGCAACAATAATTCCTTCCAGATGCCGAAAGAGAACTGAATACTCTCTGGATTCATTTTTACAATGCCATTCCGTATATGTAGTAATGGCCAGTTGTATTTTTGAACAATTTTTATGCACCCTTAGGCTGTGTGCGGGTATTTCTCACAGCGGGTCTACGCCTGTTCCCAAAGTCGCAATAACCCATACAGAAAAGTGCAGGAGATCTGTGCGAGTGCCATTAATTCTAAAGGCACGTTGCACGCACTGGAAATGGCTCCCTCACTGGGAATTGCACTGCACTTCTGATTTCTATGTGGGCTGCCATTCCAGAAATAGTGCAGGGACCTTTTCTCTGCGATTCAGGAGGCATGGCAGCCCATTCAAATAAATAGCTGCCATGCCTGTGCAAAATGCGGTTCACACTAGCCGACTCCAAAGTTGCATGATTTTCAAAGTGACTTTGGAATCCGACTTTTATACGACTTTGATACAACTTTCACATTAGACATGTGCGATTTGTTAAGTTACTAATTTCATGTCTCTGAATTTGACCTCCAAGATGATATTTTCTCAAATATTACCTGTCCCATGCGCAGCTCAGGAAAGACGGGGGGGGGGGGGGGATTAGAGAACTAAATGCATGGCTAAAGACCTGGTGTAAGAGGGAAGAATTTGGGCTTCTAGAGCCCTGGGCTGACTTTTCATTGGGGTGTAACCTATATGCTAGAAATGGTTTGCACCTAAATGGACGGGGGTCTGCTGTGCTGGGGGAGAGGTTTATGGGGAGGCTGGAGGAGTATTTAAACTAGGATCAAGGGGGAAGGGAAAATTGATTATAATGGAGTAAACAGATCAGACAGGGGTCAGTCCTTATTGGTGGGTGGAATGGGGAAAGATGGGGGGAGGGCTATGGCAGATGATAAGAAGGTTCCCATGTTACAAACAACCATTTGAATTGGTACTATTTGTATGAAAATAAAAAATATGCAAAATACATGTGCAGAAGGTGTCAATGAATCAAGGCTGTAGATAATTTTTTCTTCTGGGGGGGGATTCAGCTCGCAGCTGAGCTTCATTTTTACAGATCTCCCCCTTGAAGGAATGAAGGAAGGGAGGGGTGGGTGGAAGGAAGGAAAGAAAGAATGGAGGAAGGAAGGAAAGATGGGTAACAGGAAGGAAGGAAGGCAGGAAAGGAGCTGTGGGTGGAAGGAAGGAAGGGGTTGGTGAAAGGAAGGAAGAGGTGGATGGAAGGAAGGAAGGGGTGGGTGGGTGAAAGGAAAAAAAGAAAAGGTGGAAGGAAGGAAAGAAGGGTGGAAGAGTGGGTGGAATGAAGGAAGGGTGGGTGGGTGTGTGGAAGGAAAAGGAGGTGTGGATGGGTGGAAGGAAGGGGTGAGTAAAAGGAAGCGAGGAGTGGGTGGAAGGAAGAAAGGGAGGGGTTGAAGGAAGGAGAGGAGGGGTGGTTGGAAGGAAGGGTGGGAAGGAAGGAAGGGGTGGGTAGAAGGAAGGAGAGGAGGGAGGGGTGGGTGGAAGGAAGGAGGGTAGAGAGGAGTGGAAAGAAGGAAGGAAGGAAGAGAGGGGTGGGAAGAAGGAAGGAAGGGGTGGGTGGAAGGAAAGAAAGAAGAAGAGGTGGATGGAAGGGAGGGGTGGGTGAAAGTAAGGAAGGGTGGGTGGGTGGAAGGAAGGATGGGTGGTAGGGAGGGGTGGGTGGAAGGAAAGAGGGGAGGAAGGGAGGGGTGGGTGGAAGGAAGGAAGGAAGGGAGGGGTGGAAGGAAGGAAGGGAGGAAGGAAGGGATGAGTGGAAGGAAGGAAGTGAGGGGTGAGAGGAATGGAGGGGTGGGTGTAACGAAGGAAGGGATGGGTGGGTGGAAGGAAGGGAGGGGTGGATGGGTGGAAGGAAGGAAAGGTGGGTGGGAGGAAGGGGGGTTGGAAGGATGGAAGGAAGGGAGGGGGATGGAAGGATGGAAAGAAGGGGGGTGTGGAAGGAAGGGAGGGGTGGGAGGAAGGAAGGGAGGGTAGGTGGAGAGATGGAAGGAAGGGGGGGGGTGGAAGGAAGGAAGGGGAGTGGAAGGAAGGGAGGGGGGAGGTGGAAGGATGGAAGGAACGGGGGGTAGAAGTATGGAAGGAAGGAAATTTAGGACAAATTCACCATGACTCCTTCAGAGCTGTGACTGTCGGCTGCTGTGTTCAGTTTCCTGCTCACACCTCCTCTAAAGCTGCACGGACTGGAGTGTGGGTGGGCACAGGGGGAGAGAGCAGATCCAGCCTCACTCCCTTCTTCTCCTATTGGTGCAGAGGATGGAATGAGGGGCTGGGCAGTGAGAAGAACACAGCAGTGGGAACACAGCGACAGGAACATAGCATCGGCGGCAGCGGGGGGGAGGGGAGGGGCAGAAAGAAAACCATTTTGTGCAGCAATGGAGGCTGTGATCAGTGTCTGGGCTAGGGGTGTGTGGGAGGGGCGACGGTGTTTGTGTTGACAAGCAGCGATCTCCTGCATGGTTTTCAATGAAGCAGCTGGAAGCTGATTCTCCTCCTCTCCCTCCTACAGCTTTCAGCTGCTTCATTGAAACCCATACAGAGATCGCTGCTTGTCACCACAACCACCACCGTCCCTCCCACACACCCCTAGCCCCGGCGCAGCTCACTGCCTCCACCTTATTTCCACTAGCCGGCGAGTGGAGATTTCAAGGGCAGCAGCCTGCAGGAATGGTTGGTAACGCTCCTCGGGGAAGGGGGGTTTCAGACCCCCTCCTTATCTACACCCCTGCAATGAATTAAAGTGTTTGTTCACCAATGCCAGAAGTCTACCAAGCAAAATAGGTGAGTTGGAAGCTTTGGTGCATGAGCAGAACTATGATTTAAATTGGCATTGCTGAATCTTGGCTTCATTCTTCACATGACTGGGCCATTAATATTTCTGGCTATGTTCTTTTTCGAAGAAACAGGGTAAAAAGGAAAGGTGGTGCTGTCTGTCTCTATGTGAGAAGTGATCTCAGAGCAAGTGTGAAAGAGGACCTAGTTGATTGAGAGTGTGATGAGGCTGAAGCATTATGGGTGGAACTGCATATTGGGGTGTGCACTACAAAGGTAATCATTGGAGTTTGTTATTATCACTGTCCCAGCCCTTGCAGCTCTTTTGATGTGTGCAAGTAGCTGAGTCTCCACCTCCTTGCACACATCAAAAGAGCTGCAAGAGCTGGGACAGTGATAATATTGGGGGATTTAAACTGGAGTAATGGTACTTCAGGAACAGTTAAAAGGGCAAAAATGTATAAACCTACTATAAGACAATTTTATGGTACAGTTCATAGAAGCCCCTACTAGGAATGATGCTCTGCTGGACCTGGTAATCTCAAACCCAGCAGAGCTTATTTCAAATTTCCATATAAAAGAACATCTGGGTAGCAGAAAATAAAAATGCTCAACTTTAAGAGAGCTAAACTTCCAAAGCTGAGAGCCGCTCTCCAAGACTTAGACTGGGAGGGAATATTGACATTGATGAACACAACACAGAAATGGGAGTTCTTCAAAAAGACTGTGTGTGAATACACTGCAAAATATATTCCCATGGAGAAGTTTAAAATGCTAAAAATCAAACCTATGTGGCTTACGACCAAAGTTAAAAAAGCTATAGATAAGAAAAGAGCTTTTATTCAATAAAAAAAATGAAGGAACGCTATAATCGTTTTAGCATTACAAAGAATATAACAGAATATGCAAAAAGGAAATAAAGGCCACAAAAATTGAAAACGAATGACAAATTGCAAAAGATAGCAGGACCAATCCCAAAAATTTCTTCAAGTACATTAATAGTAAAAAGGTCCGGTCCGAGCATGTAGGCCCTTTACAAAATAATCTAGAGTGGATGACTGGGTACAAAGAGAAGGCAAATTATTTAATACCTTCTTCAGCTCTGTGTATACAATGGAGCATGGGGGAGCTCTTGGCCATAATAGACATGGCATTGACACAGCTCCAGATGATCCACATTGGCTCACAATTGATGTGATCCTAAATTATTTAGACAGAATAAAGGTGAATAAAGCACCTGGACCAGATGGCATATACCCACGGGTCCTTAAAGAATTGAGCTCTGTCATTTCAAAGCCATTGTTTCTAATATTTACGGACTCTAATGACTGGCATAGTACCACTGGATTGACGTAAGGCCAATTTGGTGCCAAAAAATTTAAAATTTTAAAAGGGGGCAAAATCTTTGCCAAGTAATTATAGACCTGTTAGCTTAACTTCTATAGTTGGGAAGATACTGGAGAGTTTAATAAAAGACCACATAGATGAGTTCTTGCTGGAAGAAAATATTTTAAGCAACAGACAGCATGGATTCATGAAAGACAGAAGTTGTCAAACAAATCTCATTTCTTTTTATGAGGGGTGAGCAAAACCTTGGACAGAGGGGTGGTGGTGGACATGGTATACTTGGACAGAGGGGTGGCGGTGGACGTGGTATACCTTGACAGAGGGGTGGACGTGGTATACTTGGACAGAGGGGTGGCGGTGGACGTGGTATACTTGGACAGAGGGGTGGCGGTGGGCGTGGTATACTTGGACAGAGGGGTGGCGGTGGACGTGATATACTTGGATTTTGTAAAAGCGTTTGACACAGTTCCCCACACACGGCTAATGTGTAAGGTAAAGTCTACCGGTGTGGAAAAATCTGTATGTAAATAATTAGAAAACTGGCTAAAAGATCGTATTCAGAGAGTAGTCGTTAACGATTCATACTCTGAATGGTCTGGGGTCATCAGTGGTGTACCCCAAGGTTCAGTGTTGGGACCCTTACGTTTTAATATATTTATAAACAATATAGGGTCTGAGATTAAAAATCCCATTTCAGTCTTTGCAGATGACACCAAGCTGTGCAGTGGAATAACGTCCTTACAGGATGTCTCCAACTTACAAGCCGACCTCAATGCTCTGTTTAATTGGGCAACTATGTGGCAAATGAGGTTTAATGTTGATAAATGTAAGGTTATGCACTTGGGGGCTAAGAATATGCATGCATCATACATACTAGGGGGGGTACAACTGGGGGAATCAATGGTGGAGAAGGATCTGGGGGTTCTGGTAGATCACAAGCTTAATAATGGCATGCAATGCCAAGCTGTGGCTTCTAAAGCGAGCAAAATCCTCTCTTGTATTAAAAGAGGTATAGACTCCAGAGAGAGATATCATTTTCCCCGGTACAAATCGTTAGTAACACCTCATCTGGAATATGCAGTTCAGTTTTGGGCACCAATTCACAAAAAGAACATTGGGGAACTGGAGAAAGTACAGAGAAGGACAACCAAACTGATAAGAGGCATGGAGGAGATCAGCTATGAGTTAAGATTAGAGGAACTGAATGTATTCTCTCTTGAGAAGAGGAGATAAAGGGGGTATATGATCTCCATGTATAATACATAAGGGGGGATATGATCTCCATGTATAATACATAAGGGGGGATATGATCTCCATATAATACATAAGGGGGGATATGATCTCCATGTATAATACATAAGGGGGGATATGATCTCCATGTATAATACATAAGGGGGATATGATCTCCATGTATAATACATAGGGGGGGATATGATCTCCATGTATAATACATAAGGGGGGATATGATCTCCATGTATAACACATAAGGGGGGATATGATCTCCATGTATAATACATAAGGGGGGATATGATCTCCATGTATAATACATAAGGGGGGATATGATCTGCATGTATAATACATAAGGGGGCATATGATCTCCATGTATAATACATAAGGGGGGATAGGATCTCCATGTATAATACATAAGGGGGGATATGATCTCCATGTATAATACATAAGGGGGGATATGATCTGCATGTATAATACATAAGGGGGGATATGATCTCCATGTATAATACATAAGGGGGGATATGATCTCCATGTATAATACATAAGGGGGGATATGATCTGCATGTATAATACATAAGGGGGGATATGATCTTCATGTAAAATACATAAGGGGGGATATGATCTCCATGTATAATACATAAGGGGGGATATGATCACCATGTATAATACATAAGGGGGGATATGATCTCCATGTATAATACATAAGGGGGCATATGATCTCCATGTATATATACATCAGTGGTTCATATAGTGAACACAGTGTAGAGTTATTTACCCTGAGGTCATCACAGAGGACAAGGGGGCACTCTTTACGTCTGGAGGAAAATAAATTTAATCTCCAAATATGGAAAGGTTTCTTCACAGTAAAAGCTGTGAAAATGTGGAATAGACTCCCTCAAGAGTTGGTTCTGGCCAGCTCAGTGGATTGCTTTAAAAAAGGCCTGGATTCTTTCTTGGATACAATATAACTGGATACTAAAATTTATAAGTAAAGTCGATCCAGGGAATATTCGATTGCCTCTCGGGGGGATCAGAAAATAATATTTTCCCCTGCAGGAGCAAATTGAATCATGCTTTGCTGTTTTTTTTGCCTTCCTCTGGATAAACTGTGGGTATAGGATTATAACTTTTTTTTTTCGTTTTTGTTTGGTTGAACTAGATGGACTTTTGTCTTTTTTCAGCCAGACTAATTATGTAACTACTTTTGTTTATTTGTTTTCAAATTTTTCCAATGGATTAGAATGAAAACAAATTAGAATTTATTCGATCCAAATTCATTGTGAAAAATAGCTGGTTCTATTCTATTCGCTATTCACTTTTTGGAAGACTGTTATATTCTTTCTGTTCTATTCTAGTCTATTTTTCTATTCTGTTCTTTTATTTTTTATTCCATTCTAGTCTGTTTTATTCTTTTCTATTCTATTCCTTTATTTTCTGTTCTATTTTATTTTCTATTCTATTTTACTCTATTATTTTATATTCTATACTATTTTTTTATTTTCTCTTCTATTCTATTTTTTATATTCTATTCCTTTTCTACTTTATTTTATTCTATTCTTTTCTGCCCTGTTTTACTGTATTCTGTTTAAGTCTATTCTATTTTTTCTATTCTTTATATTGTATTCCTTTATTTTCTACTGTATTTTGTTTTATTGTATTCTTTCAAAATTTTAATTTATTATACACTGCTCAAAAAAAATTAAAGGAACACTTTAAAAGCACATCAGATCTCAATGGGGAAAAATACCATGCTGGATATCTATACTGATATGGACTGGGTAATGTGTTAGGAACGTAAGGATGCCCCACCGTTTGATGGACATGAAAATGATCAACCTACAGAGGACTGAATTCAAAGACACCCTGAAAATCAAAGTGAAAAAATGATGCAGCAGGTTATTCCATTTTGCTGAAATTTAATTGCAACTCAAAATGGTACTCCCATCCCCCACGCACTTGTATTCATGCCTGACAACGTCAGGGTATGCTTCCAGTGAGACAACGGATGGTGTCCAGCGGTATTTCCTCCCAGATCTGGACCAGGGCATCACTGAGCTCCTGGACAGTCTGAGGTCCAACCTGGAGGCATCAGATTGACAGAAACATGATATCCCAGAGATGTTCTATTGGATTTAGGTCAGACAAGCGTGGGGGCCATTCAGTGGTATCAATTCCTTCATCCTCCAGGAACTGCTTTCATACTCTCGACACATGAGGCCGGGCATTGTTGTGCACCAGGAGGAACCCAGGACCCACTGCACCAGTATAGGGTCTGACAATGGGTCCAAAGATTTCATCCCGATACCTAATGGCAGTCAGGGTGCCATTGTCTAGCCTGTAGAGGTCTGTGCGTCCCTCCATGGATATGCCTCCCCAGACCATCACTGACCCAACACCAAAACGGTCATTCTGAACGATGTTACAGGCAGCATAATGTTCTCCGCGGCTTCTCCAGACCCTTTCACGTCTGTCACATGTGCTCAGGGTGAACCTGCTCTCATCTGTGAAAAGCACAGGGTGCCAATGGTGGACCTGCCAATTCTGGTGTTCAATGGCTAATGCCAATTGAGCTCTATAGCGCCGGGCAGTGAACACAGAGCCCACTAGAGGACGTCGTGCCCTCAGGCCACCCTCATGAAGTTTGTTTCTGATGATTTGGTCAGAGACATTCACACCAGTGGCCTGCTGGAGGTCATTTTGTAGGGCTCAGGCAGTGCTAATCCTCTTCCTCCTTGAACAAAGGAGCAGATATTACCCCTGCTGATGGGTTAAGTACCTTCTATGTCCCTGTCGAGCTCTCCTAGAGTAACTATCTGTCTCCTGGAATCTCCTCCATGCTCTTGATACTGTGCTGGGAGACACAGCAAACTTTCTGCCAATGGCACGTATTGATGTGCTATCCTGGAGGAGTTGGACTGCCTGTGCAACCTCTGCAGGGTCCAGGTATTGCCTCATGCTACCAGTAGTGACACTGACCCTAGCCAAATGCAAAGCTAGTGAAAAATGTCAGTGGCCTCCACCTGTAAAACCATTCCTGTATTGGGGGTCGTCTCATTGTTGCCCATCTAGTGCACCTGTTGTTCATTTCAATAACACCAAAGCAGCTGAAACTGATTAACAACCCCCTCTGCTACTTAACTGACCAGATCAATATCCCAGGGGTTTAATTGACCTGATGCTATACTGTGATTAAAAAGTGTTCCTTCAATTTTTTTGAGCAGTGAATATTATTACAGTATATTATATTCTAATACACATAGTCTTTGAAGGAAATCAGCAATACTCAACAATATGTTTATATTTCAAATGTGTTCTAGAATTCTATTCGAATTTTAGACAAAATTTTGTTTCGTTATATTGGATACGTTTAAACTCATTGCTATTGTAATTGGGGAATTCGGATACAACCGAATCTCCGAATAACAAACATTTCATCTGAATTTCCATTCAGAATTTAATGAACCGCACATGTCTATTTTCTGAAGTTAAAACAACTTCAGAAGGATCAATTAAAGTGGAATTCGTTTAAAACAGTTGTATTTTACATGTCCTGCGACTTTGGGTGTCTAAAATCGTATCCAAAGTCAGAGGAGTATGAACCAAGCCTGAGGAGGCCAAAATATTCCAAATACCGATACAGTTAATATTGCCACAAGTTACATCTCAAGTCCAAATATCCAGGACTGATGGAAAAACTTCCATTTATCAGAAGGTGCTCGTGTGTCCTAATTTGACATGTTTCACATATTGCTTCATCAGGAATGGGGTGAAAAATCAAATATGTCACCTTGGTGCTTATCAAAGACTGAGAGACTCGTTATACCAGTAGGGGTATTCAAAGGACCACCAGCAGCTCAGAAACCGTGAATAGACCAGATGAATAAGACAGATGTGGGATTTATTGAATTCTCACATCTGTTTCTACCACTCAGCACTGAGGTAGATGCTAATTGCTATTCTGCTACTGAGATCAGGACTCCACTTATCAAGAAAAGACCCGCTGCTGCATACAGTCACCAGCCAGTTTATTAGGTATACTTGCTTGGTAATACAAATTGCTAATCGGCCAATCACATGGCAGCAACTCAATGCATTTAGGCATCTAGACGTTGTGAAGACGACTTGCTAAAGTTCAAACCGAGCATCAGAATGGGGAAGAAAGGGGGTTTAAGTGACTTTGAACGTGGCATGGTTGTTGGTGCCAGTCAGGCTGGTCTGAGTATTTCAAAAACTGCTGAACTACTGGGATTTTCACACACAACCATCTCTAGGGTTTACAGAGAATCAAATTATGTAGGGTCGGCAACAAGGTGAAGATGAAATAATAGAAGCTTTATTCGAATGCGGAGTATAAAATCGTTCCAGAATTCCAGTCAAGCAAGACCTTATTCAGAGAATGGTCCGCAAAAGAGAAAAAAATGCAGTGAGCTGCAGTTGTTTGGACGAAAATGCTTTATTGATGTCAGAAGTCAGAGGAGAATGAGTAGACCAGTTGCTGTGACATTCAGATGTTAGGGTCAGAATTGGGCGTAAACAACATGGTAGACAGGCAAAGCATATCTCGCCTAATTATGACATCACATTAGGTGTCATTTTCTTTACTAAATGATTTCAATTACCTGAAGGAGGCAGTATAGAATTAGGAATGATTTTGATTTTTTCTGTATCATGTCAAAAGTTGACCCTTAACCTTTGGCTGGTAAGAAAACACTAAATTTAAGAGATACAGAGTTATTTTGACAGAAATGGTTACAGCCAGACTGGTACCCTTATCACTGAAAATAATGTGCAATATTACCTACAGTAAGCGATTCTGGAGAAAGAGAAAAAACTCTGCCTATACAGTACATCTTAGAGACTGTTGTTGAGGTAATTTTACCTTAGATTTCTGATTTCTCTCAGCAGTGCCTCCATACAGACGTTATAATATAATGAACTCAAACTAATTATTTATAATGTTGAAAACTTAATATCCACCATATATACCAATATGTATTCATTATTAAAGCCAATTAATATAGATAAACTAGATATGTATATGGAAATTGAATATAGTAATATAAAACCCTGATTACTTAAGTAAGCAAGTATTCCAAAACAAGATTGACGCAATCCGTAAGGACATTGTCAACTCACAATCTACCTCTCCACCCAGCCTCCCGCCCTCCTTCAACCCCTCAACCCTCCCCTCCCCTGACCTCATAGTCGCACTACCCCCCACTATACATAATGCCCCGCACATCATCACCTCCCCAACACTCCGCTCCTTCAGCCCAACTACCCCCGAGGAGGTCTCTAAGGTCTTCACTGAAGCCCGCCTCACCACCTGCCCCCTGGACCCTATCCCCTTACAGCTCCTCCAGTCACCCCCCCCTCCATCATTCGCTCCCTCACCCACATTTTCAATCTCTCCCTCTCCACCGGCACCTTCCCCTCCCCTCTAAAGCACGCACACATCACCCCCATACTCAAAAAACCCTCCCTTGACCCCACTAACCTTAACAACCTTAGACCCATCTCCTTGTTACCCTTCTTTTCCAAGCTCCTTGAGCGCCTGGTCTACAATCGCCTAAGCGCCCACCTCACTGATAACAACCTCCTTGACCCCCTACAGTCTGGCTTCCGTCCCCTGCACTCCACTGAAACCGCCCTACTTAAAATCACCAATGACCTGCTAACCGCCAAAGCCAATGGCCACTATTCTATCCTACTGCTCCTCCACCTCTCCGTGGCCTTCGACACTGTTGACCACCCTCTCCTCCTTCCCAAACTGCACTCCCTTGGTTCTCCTCCTACCTTTCCCAACACTCCTTCAGTGTCACCTACAACACTGCCATCTCCTCCTCCCTCCCCCTCTCTGTCGGGGTCCCCCAAGGCTCTGTCCTCGGGCCCCTCCTCTTCTCCATCTATACCTCCTCCCTTGGCAAACTTATTCACTCCCACGGCTTCAATTACCACCTCTATGCCGACGACACCCAAATTTACCTCTCCACCCCCCACCTCACCCCCTCACTCTCTGCCCGCATCGCCCACCTCCTAAACGACATATCAGACTGGATGTCGCTCCATTTCCTCAAAATTAACCTATCCAAAACCGAGCTCCTGGTCTTCCCCCCACCCCGTGCCCCCACCCATCTTCTCCATCACTACTAACAACGCCACCATCTCTCCCACCCCACACGCCAAAGTCCTGGGTGTCACCCTGGACTCCCACCTCTCCTTCCTACCCCAGATCCAACTGCTATCTAGATCTTGAGGGCTCCACCTCCGCAACATCTCCAAGATATGCACATTCCTCACCCCAGACACCACCAAACAACTCGTACACTCCCTCATCATCTCACGCCTGGACTATTGCAATTCCCTTCTCACTGGCCTACCCAAATGAACGCTATCCCCACTCCAGTCAATCCTAAACTCAGCGGCTAGACTCATCCACCTCACCAACCGCTCCACATCTGCCTCCCCCCTCTGCCAATCCCTTCATTGGCTCCCGATTGCCCAACGCATCAAATTCAAACTGCTAACTCTGACCTACAAAGCAATTCACAATGCCGCCCCGAACTACATAACTGACCTGATACCCAAATTCTACCCTACCCGTGCCCTCTGCTCCTCACAGGACCTCCTACTCTCTAGCTCCTTGGTATCCTCCTCCCACGCCCGATTGCAGGACTTCTCCAGGACTTCCCCCATCCTTTGAAACTCCCTACCCCAATCCATCAGGCTGTCACCTACCCTCCTCACCTTCAGGCACACCCTGAAAACCCTCCTCTTCAGGGAAGCCTACCCCAACCTCACCTAACACCCGACCTCACCTAACAACTAACCTCCTCCACTCCTTCCACCACTCCATCCCCCACAGCCATCTCCTCCTGTACCACCTTCCCTCCCTCCTAGATTGTAAGCTCGAAAGGGCAGGGCCCTCGAACCCCTCGTGTATTGTATTGTTACTGTCTTGTCTCATGTTCTGTCCCCCTTGCTACTGTACAGCGCTGAGCATACCCTTTGGCGCTATATAAATACTGTATAATAATAATAATAATTCACTTCATGGAATACTAATGATAATATAATACAACTGACATTTTTGGTTAAAATATTCCTGTCAAATAATAATAACATCATATGCATTGTAAAGCTTAATATGAACTCTTTTCCAAACATTAATGAAAAAGAAAAAAATCATTGTGAACAGTTCTTTTGTCCTTTGTTCTATCTAGACATGGACTCATCCATTAATCTTGTAACTTGGTATCATGTCCAGTCTTTATCTTGTGGCTGTCTGGTACTACTATACCCCCTGAAAAGGTATAACCTAAGAAAGTATGTAGTAAGACCTGGGAATGTGTGCTGTTAGAACTTTAGTAAGAAACCATGAAAATAGACTATAAAGAACAAAATGGCTTCCAGCATGTTCATGTAGAGATGATAAGTTCAGGCCTTCCGGTTTAATTCTGTGAGTCCAGGACAGTTCCAACAATTCAATTGCTTGGTAACACAAACTGCTAATCAGCCAATCACATGGCAGCAAATCAATACATTTAGGCATCTAGACGTGGTGATTTGGTCTCCTAGGACCCTGCATTCACTATATCTGGTCTCCCCGGACCCTGCATTCACTATATCTGGTCTCCTAGGACCATGCTTTCACTATATCCGGTCTCCCCGCACCCTGCATTTACTATATCTGGTCTCCCAGGACCCTGCATTCGCTATATCTGGTCTCCCACAGTACACTATTATTTTAGTAAATACCTTTTATCATCAGCAGTATATAGCAGTCTTGTGGCTTCTAACAGTGTCCCGCAGAGCACTGGTTAAATTGTAGGAACAGTTTTCTTTCTGCTCTAGGAGGATGCAGGATCCCTGACCTCTGTCTGGACCAGGGGCGGACTGATCATTCAAGCACTCGGGCACTGCCCGAGGGCCCCGGGTCAGTAGAGGGCCCCATTAAATGCCCCCAATACATTTTTATAGGCTGTTTCGGGAGTGCTTTGAGTGTGGGCAAGGACACAGGGGCCCCATGATCCCCTATTGCCCGGGGGCTTCATGAGTTGTCAGTCCGCTCCTGGTCTGGACAGTGCTGATTGGCCCTGTGCTCATCACATGCACTCCCCCAAGAAAAAAAAAGACCTCTCTAGCAATACACAACTGAGCATGTGCAGAGTGACGCCACACGATATGTCTTAGGAGATAAGAGGGGGGCACTGGAAGAAGGAGAGAATCAGAGAAGTCAGGAAGTTTTTACACAATGCAGAGGATTAACCCTTTAGGGTCCACAGTGAGTACAGTATATAAGGCATGCTTTACTGCATATACAGACTGATTTTACTGTTGTGGGTTTAGTAACATTTTAAGTACACTTTGGAAGCTTTGGGTATAGACATGAAAGGAAAAGAAAACGGATAAGCAATGGGTCAATGCAGTATAAAAAATTCTTTATTACATTTTAAAGCCTTTATCGGGATTGATATAGATCATGCTGATGCTACCTACTTGAACAGGGAAGGAGTGGGCTGTGGTAGGGGGGCATTCATCCCTTGGGCCAGCACTAATAAAACATGTTGGGCTACTGGCCCTGAGTGGGGATACTAGACTTACTAAAAATGAAGTATATAATAGGTGAATTATGAAGTAAGTACAGTAAATACCTATAGACCTTTCTAAAATGCAGATCATGCTAAAAAAGCAGTGAAGGCAAAAATAACCCTAACTTTGTTAGCTACTAGTCTCCCCATTCCCCATGCAATGGAGACGGCAGACATATTTGTAGTCTTTTTGAAGAAAAGGACTGCACTCCATCTCATCTAAGGACTGGTAAACTGTAATTGACATTTATGGGTTTATATATGCATTTAGGGCTGAATTAAATACACCATTCCATCTAGGGGCTCAAGTGTACATAAAGCAGAGAGCTTGTCACCAGAACACCTGCCTGATGAAGGGGTCCTGCAAGGCTTTGAAACGTTGTCATTAAGATGTGATCGCTGAATAAAGCTTTGGACCTGCTTTGGAGATCCTTGGTGTGCTGGACACATACTTTCTGCTTTGGATGTCTTTGGTTCCACTTACATTTACAGCAATTTTTCAGGAACGTGTGCAATGGGAATATTGTACTTGATCAAGTGTGTTAACAAATGCAGTGCAGTTTTCAAGTAGTGTCCTGATTTGTAATGCCGACATTCCCAAGGTCCTCCACAAAAACTCCTACTGAAGTGGTCAGCAATGTCCTGCCCAAATTTGAGGAAGATCCAAAGGTTAGATCCCAGCAGCACAGGACTGAGCCTGCTAAAAACCAAACCTGCGCATGCACAGGACAATCTCCATACCTTATAGCAGCGCTGTGAGAAAGAAAGCACTGCGTGCACATAGGTATGGAATTCGGAATGGGCTCAGTCCTGTGGTTCTTGGAGTGAGTATCTAACATTTTGATCATCCAGGGCAGGAATTAGCTTTGGTGATGTCAGTCATGGTCTACTTGTAATCAGGGCTTTTTTTCTCAGACAATAGGTGCGGGTACTCCAGTCTCACCCTTGTCTCCACCCCTGACCTACCACTGAGCACTGCCCCTTGTCTCTGCCCTCTATCCACCATCCTAGTACTGCTCCTTAGAGACTAGAGCCAAATATCATTTTGTGGTGATAAGTAATTTGTATGGAATTGATTAACCTCCCTGGCGGTATTCCCGAGTGTAGCTCGGGGTAGAGTTTTAGTACCAAAAGCGGTAACCCCGAGCTACACTCGGGCTTACCATGTGGCGCTGCATAGGGAGTCCCTGCAGCACTTACCTTGTCCTTCGCTCCCACGATGTGTCCCCTGAAGCGTCCCCGGCCATCTCCTCCGGCTGATGCCGGCATCCGGATTCTGTGTTCCGGTCCCCGTGACGTCGGGACGTACGGGCGGTGGCGGCGGCGGGAAATTTGAAAATTTTAAAAAATGTCATTTTTTTCAAAACACATTTTTCACAGTAAAACATTGCTGTTTCAACCCATTTCACATACATATTGTCCCTAGTGCTTTGTCCTGTGCCCTGCCTACATTTTGTCTGTTTTTCTGCCTGGAAACTTAGAAAAATCCATGGCGTCCAAAAAGTGTCCCTTTAGGTCAAAATCGGTTTTAGACCGGCTAGAGAACAGCGATAGTAAATCAGAACCACTTGCAGAATTGAGTGATAATGATTCGTGGGGAAATTCGTCATCAGACACTGAAAACGATTTTGCGACTGAGCTCAGCAATGTACGAACTTGGCGCTATATTTCAAATTTCATTGTTTTCGGTTTGATTATATTATTGAATTAAATGTATTATTATTATATTATTATCTTTTATGATTATTTATTAAATTATAATTTATGATTTCGTGTTTCAAATTTTATCCTACCTGGGATGTTTAGTAGACTCTTGTTCGGACAGATTTCAGTGAGTTATTCCTAAAAATTACAGCCTACAATAAAAAAACTACATATTTCCATGCAAAATAATGGTACCGCTTTCAGCACCAAAAATCTGAAATAATCATACCGCCAGGGAGGTTAATGAAAATAGACCCCCAGCAACAACAGATCCTTTACAGCAACAATAGACTCCCTACCCATACAGAAAATAGATCTGCCCCAGCAACAATAAACCCCTGCTTGCAACAATTGATCCCCCAGAAGACAGTATCAATAGACCCAACTCAACAGTAGATCGCCCAACAACATAAGAACCCCAGAGCAACAATAGATACCCCAGCAGCCAGCATCAATAGACCTTCCT
The DNA here is from genome assembly GCF_062004578.1 of Staurois parvus. Taxonomy (NCBI): domain Eukaryota; kingdom Metazoa; phylum Chordata; class Amphibia; order Anura; family Ranidae; genus Staurois; species Staurois parvus. Next base: position 2,477,844 of record NW_028318929.1, read on the forward strand.
CAACAGCAGATCCGCCAACAACATAAGAACCCCAGAGCAACAATAGATACACCAGCAGCCAGCATCAATAGAGCCTCTCCCTCAACAGCAGATCCCCAACAACATAAGAACCCCAGAGCAACAATAGATACCTCAGCAGCCAGCATCAATAGACCCTCCCCCCTCAACAGCAGATTCCCCCAACAACATAAGAACCCCAGCCCAACAATTTATCCCCCACCAGCAACAATAGATCCACCAAAAACATTAGACTCCCCCATTAGCACTACACCCCAGCTACAATAGATCACCAGAAATCAACATCAATAGACCCTTCAGCACACCCCAGCCCCCTTTGCCATTACGTGAATTCTGTGCTTCCTGGAGGTGCCGGAACTGCACTTCCCTGCGTTTTCACTGAAACAAAGCCCTGCTGGTAATACATTAATGCTAAGGACACCAGTTGAAAGTGGCACAGCGTTCTTCAAAACTATGAGGCCCATAGTGCCTGTGGCAATCAGTTTGCTAAAATCTTGGCATGTATGATCATGTACAGTATTTTCTGAACACATTTAACACTGAGACTGGTTTAAAGTGTTCATAGAATGGTAAGTTTGGAGGTTTACCGGAGAGCACTCACATCGTGCTCTCCGTCGCCGCCATGTTTAGGCTCCACCCCTCATGGTGCGAAGCCCTACCTGACTGAGGTGGGTTCCAAGGGAGGAGAGGCTGGAGCGGTGAAGGGAGTGGAGAGCGTGCACGGACCTCCGGGAGGTGAACACGCTGCAGAGATCCCAGTGCAGCTGTCGGGTTGCCGGGGAATCGATGCAGGGCGGAGTGAGCACGCCGCTCGCCGCAAAGGAGTACTGGGAAGTGGAGACGCCGGCCGGTTTCCTGACAGGGAGGCAGTGACACGCCGGCTTCCCCTGCCCTACATGGCTGGAAATTCGTGCGGCTAGAGGGTGGCTGATCTGATGTGACAGGGGGATGCCGGCTCGTGGCTGTTTGTACCTCCTGGCCGACTGTTTGAGCCTGAATCCCTGAGGAATCCCCCCCCCCCCAGGACTGAGCAGCAGTGAAGGCCCTCCAAACAAGTCTTTACTCTCCGTCGGTGAAGGGAAGGGTGAGTGAAAGCTGTTGGGGGCCTATTGTGGTGTGGACCCCTGAGCGACACAGGCGATCAAGGGGGGAAGGAGGGGTGGATTCCCAGGGGGTAGAAGAAAAGAAGAGAGGAGACCCAGGTGTCCCAAGAGAGTAAAGGATAGAGGAAAAATTGCAAGTCTATTAAGTTATATAGAGGATATGAAGAACAAAGGTCCCAAGGGAGCAGGGCCCAAAGGGTCCCAAACAGGAACAATAAAGAAACTTACATCATATGGAATTACTACGCCAGAAAGGGCCCAAGGCGCAAAGGGAGAAATGGACACTAGTTCAGGAACTAGCCCTAGATTATCATTGGGCATGAATAGCAGTGGCGGCCAACAAACAGTGGATGACCTGGGAAAAAAAGAATCTGACAGTGAACTACAAATACCAAATAAGAAGGAGATGATAGAAATGTTTAAAAATTTGGAAAAAATGATAAAACATGAAATGACAGCTATTCGAAACGACTTAGGACATCTGCTATCAAGAATAGAAGAAATGGAGGAGAAAGTTAAAACCCAGGCCCAGAATATAGATAATCTAAGGGAAAAAATAAGCCAATTAGAAAATAACCAGAAAAAAATGATCTATAGGATGGAAGATCAAGAAAATAAAGAAAGAAGGTGTAATCTTAGAATACGAGGAATCCCAGAGACTGCTAAAGGGGGAATACTATATGAATTAGTTAAAAAAACCCTAAACTCCATAAGAGATAGACCTGAAACAGATGGGATCAAGTTAGACGGAGTGTTTAGAATAGGAAAGTTTAAACAAGCTACTGAGAAGGAAAGACCGAGAGACATAATTGTCCAGTTCCAAAATTTAGGGGTCAAGGATGAGATTTGGAAGAAGACCAAGGGAAGATCATTAATTAAGTCTGGAGACTTGACTATCCAAATCTATGCGGATTTAACAGCAGAGACCCTAAGGAGAAGGAGATCCCTGAAACCCTTGTTGGAGCAAATGAGAAAACAGAATGTGCAGTATAGATGGGGTACCTCAGTATCTCTAATTGGCTGGAAAAATGGGGTCACAGCGTATTTGAGATTTCCGGAGGATATAAGAGATTTTTGTGATAGACTGAACTTGCAAAGAATGGAGATAGCTGGGTGGGAAGAAGAAAAAGAAGACAAAAGAAATACAAATGATACAAGAAAAGAGGACTGGCATCATGTCGGTGGGAGGGGGGTGGGAGGCCTCGGGGTCGGGGAGGGAAGAGAGGGAGAATTAAGTAGAAAATGATTTTTTTTTTTTTTTTCCCTCTCTCTTACTTCCCTCTCTCACCCCTGGTCTTCCCCCTCCGGATGTTGAGACCCGCTTGGAGGCTCCGGTTAGGGGAGGGAGGTAAAGGGTAAAAATTCTCGCTGAGCCTTGATGATAGAGAGAGGGAATCGGGGGGGGTGGGAGGAGAGGTGAGCCGTACATAGGCGGAGCTTACGCCCCAAATTTTAAATCAATGGTGGAAATGGATCCACAAATGGTTTGTAGGCAGTTTATAGGCCTAAAAATGGGTAGGGGAAAAAGAAGAGAGGGCGAGGGTTGGGGGAGGGGGGGGGGGAGGGGGGGTGGGCTGGGAGGGTTGGAGGGAGGGGGGAGGGGATGGGAGTTGGGTGGGAGGGGAGGAGGTATTGGGTTAATACTCTGCAGGACAGAAGAGATAAAGAGGAAGAGGCAATCAGGATGAGAGATGGAGTTAATTGGGAATGATGGAAGAAATACAGTTTATAACCTATAATGTGAATGGGCTGAGTTGTCCAGGGAAGAGATTTAGGCTGTTTAATGAGTTACATCATAGGGCGACGTCAGTGGTATTTTTACAGGAGACGCACTTTGAGATAGAGGCAAACGTGAAATTGAAATCCAAACACTATCCAATATGGTACTATGCAGATTCTCCAATTAAAAGAGCAAAAGGGGTTGCAATAGGTTTGGCAAAGAATATGAGATTTGAGCTGGAAGATAGAAGAACCGACCCGGAGGGGAGATTTTTATTCTTAAAAGGTAGACTTCAGGGGATTGAGTGTACTTTAGCCAATATATACTGCCCTAATAAAAACCCGGAGATGTATATGAAGGGTCTGTTGAAAAAATTAATGGAATTTAAAAAAGGGTGTTTGATAGTAGCTGGAGACCTAAATTTCTGTATGGACCCACAAAAGGATAATACCTCTTCTGTGCAAAGAGAGGGGAGTAAGTCTCTGAGAGCTCTGAAAAAAGTGATGCATGAATATCAACTAGTGGATACCTGGAGAATAACGCATATGAAAGACAGAGACTATACCTTCTTCTCTAATGCACATGAGATATACTCGAGATTAGATTACATTTTAATAGACCACCAACTTATAGATCATCTGGTTAAAATTGACATAGAGACAAGGACGTTCTCGGATCATGCTCCGGTCGTAATGAAAATGGGATGGGGAAGAAGGTGGACTGGAGGACTAGGGTGGAGATTAAATGAGGCTCTTCTTCTGGATGAGGATGTAGTTCAGAAAATAGAGAAAGAGATTAAGGTATACTTTAAGGAGAATGAAACAGAGGAAGTATCGATAGCTACAGTCTGGGAAAGCCATAAGGTATTCATAAGAGGAATCTTGATTGCGGCAGGAGCAAGGAAGAAAAAGGAAAGAAGAGAGAGGGTCAGTGGGCTATTAAAAGAAATATTGGACTTGGAGCAGATACATAAGAAGAAAATAACAAAAGATACGAGACAGAAGCTATTGGATAAAAAAGATGAGCTAGAGAGGTTGATGGATGAGGAGAAGAGAAGAGTATACAACAGAGTTTTGAATGAGAGATATAGATGGGGAGACAGACCAGGAAGATATCTAATGAGAGCTTTGAATAAAAAGAAAAATAGGAACTATATAGAAAAGATAAAAAGTTCAAAGGGGGAGTTGGTCCACTCAAATAAAGAGATTATTAAAGTGTTTACGGAGTATTACAAAAAGTTATATAATATTAGTCCCCAAGGCCCTCTAAAAGAAGCTCAAGAGGGAATTAATAAAAAAAAGATGACATACTTAAAAAATGCGGGATTACCAAAACTAAGTGAAGCACAGTTGAACTCCCTAGACGCAGAAATATCCCAGGAAGAAATTAAAATAGCATTAAAAAGCACAGGGGGGGGGGGAAAAGCCCAGGCCCGGATGGCTATACAGTTAAGTACTATAAGAAATTTAGTGAAGTACTGTTACCCAAGCTGGAGAAATATATGAATGCTCTGGGAGGTGGGATGGAAGTGAGGAGAGAATCCCTACAGGCCCATGTAGTACTTATTCACAAGGAGGGAAAAGATCCATCTCAGTGCTCCAGCTATAGACCTATCTCATTATTGAACACTGACACTAAACTGTATGCAAAGGTGTTAGCAAACAGGTTGAGGGATCTGATGCCTGAATGGATCCATGGAGACCAGGTGGGCTTTGTACCGGGGAGAGAAGGTAGAGATAACGGCTTGAGAACCCTGATGCTTATTCAGAAAAGTAGAAAAGGGAAAGCCCCGGTGGTGCTCTTGTCAATTGATGCAGAGAAGGCATTTGATAGAGTGGACTGGGGCTTTATGATGGACAACTTAAAAGTGCTGGGGATAGGTGATAGAATGCGAGAGTGGATAAGTAAACTATATAGGGAGCCTACTGCAATCATCACGGTAAATGGGGAGAGATCAGAACCCATTGGAATGTCTAATGGTACAAGACAAGGCTGCCCACTGTCCCCCCTGCTATATGTATTGTCACTCGAACCTCTGTTGTCAATAATAAGAAATAGTGGATCGGTAAAGGGAATTCAGATAGAATCCATAGAACATAGAGTAGCGGCCTTTGCGGACGACTTATTGTTCTATGTGGGGAATCCCCGAATAACTCTCCCAAATATAATGAAGATTCTGAAGGAGTACGGTGAACTATCAAATTTAAAAATTAATCCAACGAAAACAGAGATTCTGAATATTAATATATCAAAGAATGAAAAAGAAAAACTACAAAAAGAATTCCCCTTTATATGGAGAGAAAAAGAGATAAAATACCTAGGAATAAAACTTACTGCCTCATCTAAGCATTTGTATAGATTAAACTTTATCTCTTTGATAAATGAGATCAGGGAAGATTTAAAAAGACTAGTAGGAGGAAATCCATCCTGGATAGGACGTATAAACCTAGTCAAAATGGTAATTATGCCCAAAATACTGTATAGATTTCAAATGGTACCAATTAAAATTCCAGAAGCCTTCTTTAAGATAATGAAAAAAATGTTAACAAGATACATATGGAAGAATAAAAAACCCAGAATAGCATATGAAACATTGAGTAGGACTAAAGAGAAAGGGGGATTGGGTCTACCAGATGTCAAGAGATACTATAAAGCAGTGGTTTTAGCAAGAATATTTGACTGGACATTTAACCATAAGGGGAAAAGTTGGGTAACAATTGAAAATGATCTTAGTGGCATTAGACTGAACCAGATGATATGGGTTCCACCACAGTTCAGGGGAATTAAAGAAAGCACAAGTATCTACACTTTAAATGTCCTTAGGGTATGGGACAATTTACACAAAAACATGAAATGGGAATTTAATTCCATATTAATGCCTCTCACAAATACTGAGTACTTTCCCCCAGGAAAGAATAAGATATCAGGGAGATGGTTTAGAAAGGAGGATACCCAACTGAGAGATGTTTTGGTGAAGGGGGAATTGAGACCACTTAAAGATTTAATAGAGAAGAAGGGAGATATTTTTATTAGAATAGATGAGTGGAAATATCATCAATTGAAATGTTTTATTGGAAATCTACCGAAACCCCTAAGAATAAAACAGGAGTGGAATATGTTTGAAAGGTTGTTAGAGACACGAAGGGATGGGAAGCACGGTATTTCAAAAGTGTATAGAATACTCACAGAATTAGACACAAACACAAAGTTAACTTTTATCACAAAATGGGAAAGAGATACGGGAGTTGGGTTTGATGAAGATAGACAGAGAAAGATGTTTAGATTGATACACGATAATGTCAGTATGAGAGAGGTTGAGGTTAATTATAAGTGTGTGACACGATGGCACATTACACCGAGTGTAGAGCACAAGATGAATGGGGAAAATTCAAATATGTGTTGGAGAGGATGTGGAGAGATGGGCACGGCGTTTCACATATGGTGGGAATGTCCGAAAATCCAGGCTTTTTGGAAGATAATAGTCAAATTGATTAAAGAAATAACTGAAATTGACATAGGGTTAGACCCAATGACGTGTCTCCTACACAATGTGGAGACATCTGTAAATAAATATAAAGATTCAGGTATCTGGTACTTCTTGAACGCGGCGAAAGGGTTGATACCCAAGTTTTGGCGGAAAGCTGAGGTACCGAAGGAGGAAGACTGGATTAATAGAGTAAACCAGATAGGTAGAATGGAAAGATCATACCATATGCAGGAAGATAGGATGAGAGTTTATTTTAGGAGATGGGAAAAGTGGGAAAGAGCAGGATTGAAAGAGAAATATAGGAAAACATGAACTAGGGTGTTAGCAAAAAAAATTAATAAGCCTCAAGAGAGTAGAATGGGTTAGAGTCTGCAGGGGGGGAGGAGGGGGGGGAGGGGTGGGAAGGGAGGGTAGTGGGATGGGAAAGAAAAGAGTTTTTTTAGTAAGGGAAAGGTAGAAATGTTATAAATGTCTATTTGTATGAGAATTATTTCCCTTTTTTTTGGGGTTTTTGTATTAACATGTAAAATTGAATAAATATTTAAATTAAAAAAAAAAAAAAAAATAAAGTGTTCATAGAATGACAGACCTTCATTGTGGAAGCATTATAATAATCCAATGCATTCTAATGTGTTCACTGCACCTGTAACCCCAGAATGCAAAATGACAAATCTTTTAGTGTTTATGACAGTAAAGCTATGAGACCAATTCTGACCAGCCTGGTCCATTGTGTGCATTAAAAGCACAGGCATTAACGTGCATTGCAAGAGGGCAGTCCATTTATCTGAACAAATAGAAATGGAGCCCCCGATGTCCAAAAGAATGCACTTCTGATGTTAGATTAGGAGGCATTTATTGAGAGTAATGACAAGTACATCAAGCCAACGTGTTTTGGGAGAAAAGGCTGGTGTGTCAGAGGGGCTGAGGTCTTTGAGAAGGTTGAGTCCTGAAAGATCCATCAAAACCAGCCGTTCCTTCAGAGGGGCATCCCCTGGCATGACAGCGGTAATTTTTTCTTCCAAAACCTGGAATATTTATAACCAGCGTGGGAATTTTTCCCATTTAATAGCATGCAACAACAACCCTGAAGAAGGGAGAGTCTTTTCTCCCGGAACACATTGGCTTGATGTACTTGTCGTTACTCTCCATAAATGCCTCCTAATCTACCATCAAAAGTGCATTCTTTTGGATATCGGGTGCTCCTTCTTTTCTACTATTCCAAATCTACATGTGGAAACGATCTCAAGGCAGTACCAGAAAGGCGGCAGCCCAAACCCTAAGTGGGTTTACCACCAATATCCATTGGGTTCAACTGACTCCCTACCCACCCACTCAACCACCCACCTACGATGTGACTGATCCAGTCAGTCCAGCGCAGTCTTCAGCACAAACATTTATTTGGACAGACTAAACATTGTCCACCCAGCACTTATGGCAGTGCACCACAATGCATGGCAGTTCATTATCCCATGTTGAGCTGCAATGCAGGTGCACTGTAAAGCTGCAATCGGGTGCCATTCAGAATAACAACATGCCATACCACACCACACTGGTGTGAATGGGTCCAAAATAAATTTTCAGTATTTAGCTGTTTGACTTGAATTCTATTAAATCCTAACTAATTTGCAAATGGCTGCTTGTCTAATAGTTCTTACCGTAATTTAATGACCAGAACTTCCTTTAAATAATTCTTTGCTACTAATTCTACTGTAAAAGAACAAAAACAGCCGGAAATTGTCAGACCACCTTTATAACCCTTTGCAGTAAAGACAGCCAGTAATGGGCAGTCCTAGCACTTAAAAGAGAAAGGTCGTCATTGAACATATCTTTCCACCCATATCCTTCTCTGTGACAAGATGAAGATTGTTCTCATCTACTACAAAAGTCCTCTGATGATCCTGATCTGTCCTATTCTTCTGGCTGGTAAGGATGCAAATTTTTTTTCTCTAAATTTTAACAATATATTGCAGATTTATAGAGCAAACTTAAGTGTTGGCATTTGTAGACCTTTTCTTCAGGCTCCAGCGTACTTCTTACTAGCTACAGAGAAGTTGAATCAACAACAGCATGTCTATATTGGATTCAATAAATCTTAAGAAAAATCTTAACATCCAGGTCATACTTTGGACCCATATTTAGGAACATTTCTTGTGAATATATATTTTGAAGCATGGAAGTCCTATGTATTATTTTTAAAATATGGATCTAATTCAACTAAAGATTATACAAAATATAAATTTAGAAACTGACCTTTCTACTACGCTGGACAGAAACCTTTATATGAATGTAAAGTTGTACATATTTCTGACTTTTAAGTTTGCTTATCGACGGTCAATGCATATATACAGTGCTGTGAAAAAGGTTTTTTCGCATATTTGTCACACTTAAATGATTCATCTAATCAAAACAATTCTAATATTACACAAAGATCTGGCATGACCCAGTGGTGTATTTAGGTCTTGTGCTGCCCTAGGCAACACAAAAATTGGACACCCCCCACACAAGAGAGCCTTCCACTAACACCCCCCCCCCACAACTCTGGCCATCCCCAGGAACAACAGTTGGGCTCTGCATACACCATCAAGTAACCCACAGCCTGTCTCAGATCTCACCTGGTCCCCATGCTGCATATGTCCCTTCTTCCGGGGGGCAGTGCTGCCAAAAAATGCCAACCTAGGCAAATACCTTGTTTGCCTTGTGTTAAATACACCCCTGGCATGACCTTAAACATTCCGTTTATGCTCAAAACCCCTTCAATGGGGCTGAATGGGGCCAAAATTCCTCCCCAGAGATATAAAAGACTCATTGCCAGTGATCGCAAACACTTGATTACTGTTGTTGCTGCCAAGGGTGGCACAACCAGTTATTAGGATTAGGGGGGCAATTACTTTTTCACATAGGGCCAGGCAGGTTTGGAAAGGCTTTTTTTCCTTTAAGCACAGCTCCACCCAAAAAGGGGAATTTAACAGCTTCCCAAACGTCCTATAGCAGAAATACAGCTACAGGGAGGCAGGGCTGTGCAAAATCACATATATATATATATATATATATATATATATATATATATATATATATACACATACATACATAAATACATACACACACACACATATATATTATATATATACACACACACACACATATATATATATATATATATGTGTGTGATTTTGTATTTTTGCGTGGGGGGCCCGCACGCCCACCGCCCTACATGCATCGTCATTGGCAGCTACAGGTGTCAATCACCGGGTCCCGGTCCGAGATTCCCTGCTGGCATCTGGCGATCGCTGAGTATCACTGATGGAGGAGAGGTCTATAGGTTAACAATACAGATCTCTCCCCTGTCAGCTCCAGCACGCTGCTTTGTTTTGCTCTGCATAGCAGAGCCATAAAAAGCAATGTGCTTACAAGGTAAAACACACGCAGCATACTTTTAACCCTTTGATCGCCCCTCATATTAACCCCTTCCTGCCCAGTGCCATTAGTACAGTGTCAGTGCTTTTTATTAGCACCGATCACTGTATTAGTGTCACTGGGGATGTCAGGGACAGTCAGTTCCCACCAGTGTCAGAATGCCTGCCGCAGTCCCGCTACAATTTGCTGATTGTCGCCATTGCTAGTATAAAAAAAAATCCAGTATATATACCACCATTTGTAGACACTATAACTTTCACGTAAACCAATTAATTTACACGTATTGAGATTGTTTTAGCAAAGACAATGTCGCAGAATACATTTTTGCCTAAATTTATGAGGAAATTAAATTTTTTACTGGACATGTTCAATAGCAGAAAATCAAAAAAAATTTTTTTTTCTTCAAAATTGTTGGGTTTTTTTGTCTATAGCGTACAAAATAAAAAACGCAATCAAGTACCACCGAAAAAAGAACATAAATTGCATTTGGGTGCAGCATTGCATGACCACGTTAGTTAAGGTAACACAGCGCCGTACTGCAAAAAATGGCCTGGTCAGGAAGGGAGGGGGGAATCCTCAGGAGGGCAAGTGGTTAATGAGATCACAGTGCTGTTTATTAACAGGCATGATATTTATTATTTATTTCAGGTACTTATATAGCGCCGTCAATTTACGCAGCACTTTACATATATATTGTACATTCACATCAGTCCCCAACCCTCAAGGGGTGTACAATCTAAGGTCCCTAACTTACATTCATACATACACATACTAGGGACAATTTAGATAGGAGCCAGTTAACCTACCAGCATGTCTTTGGAGTGTGGGAGGAAACCGAAGTATAGAACATATTACAAAATATGTAATAACATACATTTTTATAATGTTTTCTGTTCAAGAGATGTGCATTTCAGATGTTTATTTATGGGCATATGCTTTTAAATAAGAATGTTTCATTTTAACAGTAAAGATTCTCTATTATCAAAGTTATGTTTGTGGATGATTATATCATATAGTCTTTTGCTTGTTTAAAGAAAAAAAAATGTTTTTATTTATTTTTACTAGAATACAGAAACAAAACATCCCTTTTTATCAGTCTATATTAATATTTAGATAAAAGCTTTCTTAACAATTTAAAAAGCACGGGCTTAAATAATTGTAGATCAAGAGAGTATACAAATACAGGAAGGCTCCATGTACGCGGGACGCTTGGAAAACATTTCTGAGCGATGGAAACTGCTGGAAAACGTAGGTTAAAAAAATTCTGTTTAGCCGTGTTTGCATACCATGTTTATGCCAGTTTATGCTGTTTAGAAGCATTATTTTTTAAGATAACCTCAGGAGACCTTCCAAAATGCCCAGAATGCACTGAAAAACAGTAAAAAATTAACTCTTTCAGACATTTTGAGAGAAGTAGAGAGCAGAAACAGAGAGAGCAGTATGTGTTGAGATGACCTGTCTTTTCTGGTTGTATTCACTATGGATCCCATCATGAGCATAATGCGGCACGTTCTACCATTTTTTCTTTCAAGCAAAACCTGAAACTGACTGGTGTGCTAGATCCATTTGAATACATGGAAAACACTTTGCATGCATTTCTGATGATGAAAAAAGGCTCTGGACAGCATTTGGATATGGAACAGTTAAAAACCGCTTCTAAACGCAAAAGCTTATAAACGCGGTTAGCCACTTTTACTAGCGTTTGGCGTTTGAAACCCTGATAAAATCTACTCCTGAACTCAAGTTTGGTGCATTCAAAAAAATAACTGTAAACTCATCTGCCTGTAAACGACTATGTGTACATGGACACATAGGAAAATATTAGGGAGAGTTCAGGGGCTGCTGAAAAAAAAATAGCAGAAAAAGCTCCTGAACGTGGGTTTATCAGCTGCAGTGTACATGGAGCCCTTAAAGTACAAAATTTAAAAAAGTTAAAATACAATCAGTCAAAACTCAAAAGCACCAACAATTTCGAAAGTGATACTACTTCTGTTTAGTTTAATCTTTTATGTGGTTTTTGATATTGTTTGAACTGGAACAAAGTCATTCTGAGTCTATGCTTTCCACTACTTTGAACCCTTTTGCTGGCAGAGTTATTTTTGCAATTTTCTTTTGCACACGTTTAAAAAATCATTTTAGGCCTGAAGATTACACAAAACCCCCAAACATTGTATATTTTGCTGCAAGCAGACACCCTAGAGAATAAAATAGTGGTAGTTCCAACTTTTTTTTTTTTCACTTAAATGTTTTTATTGATTTCAACAAAGAAGTGATACAGAGTAGTACAAGCAGTTTAGAAATGCTGCAAATACATGTCTGAACACATGGCATACAGGTAACAAAATAATAGGCATGTATACAGGATGCACAGTAGTAAGGATTGCGATGCATCCTGACCCGATTATCAACCAAAAATAATAAAAAAAAAAAAAACTACAGGAGGTACGATAAATAAGTTCAGGCAGTATATTGTCATAATGTGATCATGGATGGGGATTATCAGATACACTTCACCATAGATATTTCAGTGACAGGCAGGAGCTATCCGAGAAGAGGGTCATTAGAGAGGTCAATTAGCCAATTTTAGTTCCAACTTTTTATATATTTGTAAAGGTCTAGGAAACGCAAAATTTCAGTACAAATCATACTAAAATAAATTTTAGGGTAAACAAACGCAATAAATTACCCACATTTTTGGTGAAATATAAAAGATGAGGTTGTGCCGAGTAAACAGAGACCCAACATACCAAGCCTTAAAACCGTACGTGCCTATGAAATGGCGACAAACTTCCGTACCCTTTATTTTCTATAGGTGATGTTTCAAAAGCCCCTACAGGTCATCAGTTTAGTGTTATTCAATTTTTTTTTTTGGGGGGGGGGGATGTTATGTGCTTGGTTGTAAATTTTAGTTTTTACCAAAATAAATTTTTTTTTAAAATGCAAGTTTTTATTTTCATCAGATAGGGAACAGACAGTCTATGTGATTTTTTTTTTTTTTGGTGACAGGTTCTCTTTATTGAGACATGCAGGGTCTAAAAGACCCTGTAGGTCCCCTCTGTGATGCATTAGATATATTGCAATGCAAACCGTATCGCAATAGATCTTTTCCTGGTTATTCTAGCCAGGAATGTGACAGCCGTGACCTGGAAGTGATGTCATGGATGACGCCTTCCAGATCACATAGAAGAGGAGGGGAGTGGATGTTCATCCTCTCTCCTCTCTCCCCTCCACCTGTCAGCACCCACCATGGCTCTCCCCGGGCCTGCAGATGGCAGGAGCCATGGCCATGGCAGGGGGGTTGAGGGCACCGGAACCGGGGGGGGCTGTGGAAGCAATCGGTGGCAGCAGATGGACTGCTTTCACCTGGCAGGCAGGAGTCTGCCTGTCAGTTTTACACACAATCCTGGTGGCTGCAGCCACTGGATTGTGTATAAAACCTCCTGCTGTCAGGTCTGTATGGCGTACGGACCTGGAAGCAAAAGGGTTAAACCATTGTGGGTTGGTATATCACTTCTGACCATTTCCCACATCTGTTCCTTTCTAATGTATGACACAATAAAAAGGATAGTGTAAACTTTCATCAAATCACATTTTGATCTCTGTAAGGCCCTCTTCCAAAGCCTACCTGAACATGGCTGTATAACTTGATCCTCAAAAGATCCTTATCTTGGTTAGTCCTTTGACTACCAATTACATATGTATATACAGGGGCTGGACAAAAAATGGAAATGCTACATGAGTTGCGAGTGTGAAAGTGACGACATATTTTACGCTGAAAGCAGAAGTGATGTAACATTTTTTTGCTTCCGCTGTGTGATGAGACACCTAGCTAACAGCTGGGAAGCCTCATGTTTGTCATTCATGTGCTGCTAGTAATACAGAGTCATGTCAGACCTTACTGAGCTTCAAAGACGGCAAATTGTTGGTGCCTCTGTGACTGAAGTTGCATTTGCCGTGTCGCGAGGTTCAGTATCAAAGGTTATGACGGCATTTACAGTTTCTGTGAAAACGTCTGATAAGCATAAGTGCGGTCCACATGGTCAAATGACCACAATAGACAAAAAGACATTGTGCAGGATTGTGACCTGGAATAAGAACACAACTGCTGCAAAAGTGACTGCAGAGCTCAATCTCAGTCTTCACAGGACTCAGTCTTCACAGGACTGAGATTGAGCTCTGCAGTCACTTTTGCAGCAGTTGTGCTCTTATTCCCCATAATCAAATCCCTTAGTCACCACTTCCTGTAAACCCAGCATGAACCCACACATTAGCCCCCCCCCCCCCGGGACCCCTACTCTACCCCCCCCTGTAATCCTAGCACTAACCCTCTTTACAACCCCCTCACCATTCATCTTTGTTACCCTAACACTAAGCATTCTGATTGAAAACCTAACTTCTTGTTGGCATACTCACCTCTCCTGTACCAGGATCAGCTGCATCAAAGACCAAACTCTCTGTGCCAAAATATACTTACACCCAGCATGATGTTTTAAAAATCATTGCTTTAAATCAGGGGTCCTCAAACTTTTTAAACAGGGGGCCAGTTCACTGACCTTGACACTGTTGGGGGCCAGACTATAGTTTGAAAAAAATATGAACAAATTCCTATGGACACCGCATATATGTTATTTTTAGTGCAAAAAACTGGAAAAAACAATACAATATTTAGAATGCATTGTACACTGTAACACACTGGACTCTGATACACTGGACACTGCAACACACTGTATTCTGTAACGCACTGTACTCTGATACACTGGACACCGCAATGCACTGTACACTGTAACGCACTGGACTCTGATACACTGGACACCGCAACGCACTGTACCCTGTAATGCACTGTAGTCTGATACAAAGGACACTGCAACGCACTGTACTCCTTTAACGCACTGGACTCTGATGCACTGGGCACTGCAATGCACTGTACTCCTTTAACGCACTGTACTCTGATGCACTGGACACTGCAACACACTGTACTCCTTTAACGCACTGTACTCTGATGCACTGGACACTGCAATGCACTGTACTCCTTTAACGCACTGGACTCTGATACACTGGACACCGCAATGCACTGTACTCTGTAACACACTGGACTCTGATACACTGGACACCGCAATGCACTGGGCACTGGACACTAACGCACTGGAAACTGTAATGCACTGCAGTGGCGTCACTAGGGTTGGTGTCACCCGGTGCGGTAAAATATGGTGTCACCCTCCCCGCCACCAAGTATAGTCTACCCTCAGTACAGAGCTCCTCCCTCAGTACAGACCTCCTCCCTCAGTACAGACACCCCTACCTCAGTACAGACCCCCTCTCCACTAACTTAGTGGAGAGGGGGGGTCTGTACTGAGTAGGGGGGTCTGTACGTACTCAGCACACACACTGACCTGCTGTCCCTCCCTCTCTCTCTACGGTCTTCTCTCTGATCTCCATCACACAAGCAGAGGAAATTTTAATCCCATGCTCTCCACACACTCTAACTCTGAGTCTCCGTCTCCTCTCCCCACTTCATGGGCGCCGCTACCTATCTGGCTCCCCCTGGAGGGATGAATGGAGGTTGGACGCCGGGAACATAGCGGTTCATCCTAGTCAGGGATCCTGGCCTTCGGTGGGTTGGAGCAGACACTGGAGAGGTGTCACCCCTCTGGTAGGTGTCACCAGGGTGCGGTCTGCACCCCCCGCACCCCTATAGTGATGCCACTGATGCACTGGACACTGTAATGCACTGGACACTGTAATGCACTGGACACTGCAACACACTGGACAACAAAATGCACTGTACACTACTGCACTGTACTCTGATACACTGGACACCGCAATTCACTGTACCTGGTGCCTGGTGTACTCTCCTCCTCTCCTGTTGCTCCTCTGGCTCTAGCAGGTGAAATTCGGGCCTTCCAGGCTGCCGCTCGCTGGGTCCTCACAGCCAAGGACCCAGCAGCAAGCAGCCTAGCTGTTTACCGGCTGGTGCGTTTTTCTTTTCTCAATTTTTTTTCTCTCTTTTCGACTGGTCCAGCAGGCCATATAAATGTCTTTGGAGGGCTGTATCCAGCCTGCGGGCCGTAGTTTGAGGACCTTTGCTTTAAATTTTTGACTCTGACAAGTGGACTCCAGGGTGGGCTTACTGGTAGGACAGTGCCCTTATAGTTCACTCACTTCTGATTTCAGAAAACCACTATGTTTGAATGGGGAGGCTGCCATATAATCTTGAAAATGTAGACTTCATCTCCAGATCCAGTGGAATCCGAGATAAGAAGTGTGCAGCATCAGGACATAGTTAAAAATAGAAAGGCCATTTAACTGGACATGAGTTTGGTTAAGCCCTGGTGGCTGTTAAGCCCTGTACACACGATGAGAATATCAGACGAATGATCTCCAGTTTTTTTTTGTTTTTTTTTTCATGCTAGTCTCATATCGAAAGTGAAGAGGTTACTAAAAGATACAAAAATGTTTGTATGACAGAAAGAAAATTCAGAAGTGATGTAATGTATTTGTATTCAATAAAATGATAAAATAAGTGAGCGCTAAAACAATCATAAGCAGCCAAAGCACCAAAAAGGCAGACCAAAAACCTCCAGAATATTCAAGAAAAACAAAAGGGTGCGGCGCTGGAATCCCTAAAGTCAAATTAGAAATATATGCATACATATAAATTGCACTAAACCCAGATGTGGATATAAAGTGACAAACGTGCACAATGCAAAGATAAAGGTGATATTAGTGAGCACTATCAATGTGCTAGGTGTTCATGATCATACATAGTCCTAAAAACAGTTCATATAAAGTGCTTAGAAGTGATGATCTATCTGAGAGGGTCTCAGATAAGTGCTCCTTACAACATGCTGGTGACGTGCCGTGAAATTGTTACAAATACGCACTCACCAGATGCGCAACCTTTATGCGCATATATGTATATCTCAAAGATGTCTGCTGGAAGTCTCCTTTAGAACCGGATCAGCCTGGTCTGGTCACAAACTGTTAAGGATCCCCTTCCCCTGGGCAGTTTGCAGCACCTAAGGCCTCACTCCGGGATGGGCTCTGTACAGGTATCCGCTCACAAGGAGCCAAAAAGAAGGAAGCCCATAGTGCAGTATTTCCAAGCAATATTTATTGAATGTAAGCAAAAAACAAGTAAAACACTGACCATGTGAGATGCTAAGATGACCGCCAGACCTCAACGCGGTCACGGCGGCAAAAGCGTCACTGCGCATGGCTCCTCCGGCTGATCCGGTTCTAAAGAAGACTTCCAGCAGACATCTTTGAGATTTACATATACATATATGCGCATAAAGGTTGCGCATCTGGTGAGAGTGTATTCCTAACAATTTAACGGCACGTCATTAGGATGTTGTAAGGAGCACTTATCTGAGACCCTCTCAGATGGATCATCACTTGTAAGCACTTTATATGAACTGTTTTTAGGACTGTGTATGATCATGAATAGAGATGAGCGAATCGAACTAGGCGAACCGGAATTCGAGTCGAATTTCAGGAAATATTCGATTCGTGTCGAAACCGAAATTTTGCCTACTTCGGGTGCGCGAATCGAACATTTCCCGATCAGCCGGCAAAAGTGTCCCTGCAGTGAGCTCCGCTATTTCTGACAGTTCTCTGACAGAAGGAACACATGTTTAGCGGTTGAAACATTGTATCTATTAGTTTACATTTAGGATACAGATGTTTCAACCACTGTACATGTGAAGAAGTTGTGAGAGAACTGTCAGAAATAGAGGAACTCTGCACATACACTTTTTGCCGGCTTGGAATTATTCTTCTTTTCATCCTACTTCTTCTTCTTCTTCATCCTCAGAAGAAGAGGATGAGGATGAGGATGAAGAAGAAGAAGAAGAAGAAGAAGAAGAAGAAGAAGTAGGATGAAAAGAAGAATAATTCCAAGCCGGCAAAAAGTGTATGTGCAGAGTTCCTCTATTTCTGACAGTTCTCTCACAGCTTCTTCACATGTACAGCGGTTGAAACATCTGTATCCTAAATGGAAACTAATAGATACAATTTGTATCTATTAGTTTCCATTTAGGATACAGATATTTCAACCGCTGTACATGTGAAGAAGCTGTGAGAGAACTGTCAGAAATAGAGGAACTCTGCACATACACTTTTTGCCGGCTTGGAATTATTCTTCTTTTCATTCTTCTTCTTCTTCCTCATCCTCATCCTCATCCTCATCCTCTTCTTCTGAGGATGAGGATGAAGAAGAAGAAGAAGTAGGATGAAAAGAAGAATAATTCCAAGCCGGCAAAAAGTGTATGTGCAGAGTTCCTCTATTCTGCAGATACACTTAGAGGAGCTCTGCAGATACACTTAGAGATACACTTAGAGGAGCTCTGCACATACACTTTTTGCCGGCTTGGAATTAATCTTATTTTCATCCTACTTCTTCTTCTTCTTCTTCTTCTTCTTCATCCTCATCCTCAGAAGAAGAAGAGGATGAGGATGAGGATGAAGAAGAAGAAGAAGAAGTAGGATGAAAATAAGAATAATTCCAAACCGGAAAAAAGTGTATGTGCAGAGCTCCTCTAAGTGTATCTGCAGAGCTCCTCTAAGTGTATCTGCAGAATAGAGGAACTCTGCACATACACTTTTTGCCGGAAACCGCTGTATGGAGTGAATGTCCCAGAACTGTCAGAAATAGACTATTTATGACAGTTCTGGGACATTCACTGCATACAGCTGTTTTAACCGCTGTATGGAGGGAATGTCATGGAACTGTCAGAAATAGACTATTAATGACAGTTCTGGGACTGTCCTTCAATGCAGCGGTTGAAACATTGTATGTATTTGTTTCCATAAATGGATCCATTTATGGAAACAAATACATACAATGTTTCAACCGCTGTATGGAAGGACAGTCCCACAACTGTCATTAATAGTCTATTTCTGACAGTTCCATGACATTCCCTCCATACAGCGGTTAAAACAGCTGTATGGAGTGAATGTCCCAGATCTATCAGAAATAGACTATTTATGACAGTTCTGGGACATTCACTGCATACAGCTGTTTTAACCGCTGTATGGAGGGAATGTCATGGAACTGTCAGAAATAGACTATTAATGACAGTTCTGGGACTGTCCTTCCATGCAGCGGTTGAAACATTGTATGTATTTGTTTCCATAAATGGATCCATTTATGGAAACAAATACATACAATGTTTCAACCGCTGTATGGAAGGACAGTCCCACAACTGTCATTAATAGTCTATTTCTGACAGTTCCATGACATTCCCTCCATACAGCGGTTAAAACAGCTGTATGGAGTGAATGTCCCAGATCTATCAGAAATAGACTATTTATGACAGTTCTGGGACATTCACTCCATACAGCTGTTTTAACCGCTGTATGGAGGGAATGTCATGGAACTGTCAGAAATAGACTATTAATGACAGTTCTGGGACTGTCCTTCAATGCAGCGGTTGAAACATTGTATGTATTTGTTTCCATAAATGGATCCATTTATGGAAACAAATACATACAATGTTTCAACCGCTGCATGGAAGGACAGTCCCAGAACTGTCATTAATAGTCTATTTCTGACAGTTCCATGACATTCCCTCCATACAGCGGTTAAAACAGCTGTATGGAGTGAATGTCCCAGATCTATCAGAAATAGACTATTTATGACAGTTCTGGGACATTCACTGCATACAGCTGTTTTAACCGCTGTATGGAGGGAATGTCATGGAACTGTCAGAAATAGACTATTAATGACAGTTCTGGGACTGTCCTTCAATGCAGCGGTTGAAACATTGTATGTATTTGTTTCCATAAATGGATCCATTTATGGAAACAAATACATACAATGTTTCAACCGCTGCATGGAAGGACAGTCCCAGAACTGTCATTAATAGTCTATTTCTGACAGTTCCATGACATTCCCTCCATACAGCGGTTAAAACAGCTGTATGGAGTGAATGTCCCAGATCTATCAGAAATAGACTATTTATGACAGTTCTGGGACATTCACTGCATACAGCTGTTTTAACCGCTGTATGGAGGGAATGTCATGGAACTGTCAGAAATAGACTATTAATGACAGTTCTGGGACTGTCCTTCAATGCAGCGGTTGAAACATTGTATGTATTTGTTTCCATAAATGGATCCATTTATGGAAACAAATACATACAATGTTTCAACCGCTGCATGGAAGGACAGTCCCAGAACTGTCATTAATAGTCTATTTCTGACAGTTCCATGACATTCCCTCCATACAGCGGTTAAAACAGCTGTATGGAGTGAATGTCCCAGATCTATCAGAAATAGACTATTTATGACAGTTCTGGGACATTCACTGCATACAGCTGTTTTAACCGCTGTATGGAGGGAATGTCATGGAACTGTCAGAAATAGACTATTAATGACAGTTCTGGGACTGTCCTTCAATGCAGCGGTTGAAACATTGTATGTATTTGTTTCCATAAATGGATCCATTTATGGAAACAAATACATACAATGTTTCAACCGCTGTATGGAAGGACAGTCCCACAACTGTCATTAATAGTCTATTTCTGACAGTTCCATGACATTCCCTCCATACAGCGGTTAAAACAGCTGTATGGAGTGAATGTCCCAGATCTATCAGAAATAGACTATTTATGACAGTTCTGGGACATTCACTGCATACAGCTGTTTTAACCGCTGTATGGAGGGAATGTCATGGAACTGTCAGAAATAGACTATTAATGACAGTTCTGGGACTGTCCTTCAATGCAGCGGTTGAAACATTGTATGTATTTGTTTCCATAAATGGATCCATTTATGGAAACAAATACATACAATGTTTCAACCGCTGCATGGAAGGACAGTCCCAGAACTGTCATTAATAGTCTATTTCTGACAGTTCCATGACATTCCCTCCATACAGCGGTTAAAACAGCTGTATGGAGTGAATGTCCCAGATCTATCAGAAATAGACTATTTATGACAGTTCTGGGACATTCACTGCATACAGCTGTTTTAACCGCTGTATGGAGGGAATGTCATGGAACTGTCAGAAATAGACTATTAATGACAGTTCTGGGACTGTCCTTCAATGCAGCGGTTGAAACATTGTATGTATTTGTTTCCATAAATGGATCCATTTATGGAAACAAATACATACAATGTTTCAACCGCTGCATGGAAGGACAGTCCCAGAACTGTCATTAATAGTCTATTTCTGACAGTTCCATGACATTCCCTCCATACAGCGGTTAAAACAGCTGTATGGAGTGAATGTCCCAGATCTATCAGAAATAGACTATTTATGACAGTTCTGGGACATTCACTGCATACAGCTGTTTTAACCGCTGTATGGAGGGAATGTCATGGAACTGTCAGAAATAGACTATTAATGACAGTTCTGGGACTGTCCTTCCATGCAGCGGTTGAAACATTGTATGTATTTGTTTCCATAAATGGATCCATTTATGGAAACAAATACATACAATGTTTCAACCGCTGCATGGAAGGACAGTCCCAGAACTGTCATTAATAGTCTATTTCTGACAGTTCTATGACATTCCCTCCATACAGCGGTTGAAACCGCTGTATGGAGTGAATGTCCCAGAACTGTCAGAAATAGACAGAAACTGTCACAGAACTGTCCTTCTTCTCATCCTTCTCCTTCTTCTCATCCTTCTTCTCATCCTTCTTCTCATCCTTCTCCTTCTTCTCATCCTTCTCCTTCTTCTCATCCTTCTCCTTCTGCTCATCCTTCTTCTCATCCTTCTCCTTCTTCTCATCCTTCTCCTTCTCCTTCTTCTCATCCTTCTCCTTCTCCTTCTTCTCATCCTTCTCCTTCTCATCCTTCTCCTTCTCCTTCTCATCCTTCTCCTTCTTCTCATCCTTCTCCTTCTTCTCATCCTTCTCCTTCTCCTTCTTCTCATCCTTCTCCTTCTCCTTCTCATCCTTCTCCTTCTTCTCATCCTTCTCCTTCTCCTCATCCTTTTTCTTCTCATCCTTCTCTCTCTCCTTCTCCTTCTTCTCATCCTTCTCCTTCTTCTCATCCTTCTCCTTCTTCTCATCCTTCTCCTTCTTCTCATCCTTCTCCTTCTTCTCCTTCTTCTCATCATTCTCCTTCTTCTCATCCTTCTCCTTCTTCTCATCCTTCTCATCCTTCTTCTCATCCTTCTTCTTCTCATCCTTCTCCTTCTTCTCATCCTTCTCCTTCTCCTTCTTCTCATCCTTCTCCTTCTTCTCATCCTTCTCCTTCTTCTCATCCTTCTCCTTCTCATCCTTCTCCTTCTCCTTCTTCTCTTCCTTCTCCTTCTTCTCATCCTTCTCCTTCTTCTCATCCTTCTTCTTCTCATCCTTCTCCTCCTTCTTCTCATCCTTCTTCTCATCCTTCTTCTTCTCATCCTTCTCCTTCTTCTCATCCTTCTCCTTCTCCTTCTTCTCATCCTTCTCCTTCTTCTCATCCTTCTCCTTCTTCTCATCCTTCTCCTTCTTCTCATCCTTCTCCTTCTTCTCATCCTTCTCCTTCTCCTTCTTCTCTTCCTTCTCCTTCTTATCATCCTTCTCCTTCTTCTCATCATTCTCCTTCTTCTCATCCTTCTCCTTCTTCTCATCCTTCTTCTTCTCATCCTTTTCCTTCTTCTCATCCTTCTTCTTCTCATCCTTCTTCTTCTCATCCTTCTCCTTCTCATCCTTCTCTTTCTTCTCATCCTTCTCCTTCTCCTTCTTCTCATCCTTCTCCTTCTTCTCATCCTTCTCCTTCTCCTTCTTCTCATCCTTCTCCTTATTCTCAGCCTTCTTCTTCTCATCCTTCTCCTTCTCATCCTTCTCCTTCTCATCCTTCTCCTTCTTCTCATCCTTCTCCTTCTTCTCATCCTTCTCCTTCTCCTTCTTCTCATCCTTCTCCTTCTCCTTCTTCTCATCCTTCTCCTTCTCCTTCTTCTCATCCTTCTCCTTCTTCTCATCCTTCTCCTTCTTCTCATCCTTCTCCTTCTCCTTCTTCTCATCCTTCTCCTTCTCCTCATCCTTTTTCTTCTCATCCTTCTCCTTCTCCTTCTTCTCATCCTTCTCCTTCTTCTCATCCTTCTCCTTCTTCTCATCCTTCTCCTTCTTCTCATCCTTCTCCTTCTTCTCATCCTTCTCCTTCTCCTTCTTCTCTTCCTTCTCCTTCTTATCATCCTTCTCCTTCTTCTCATCATTCTCCTTCTTCTCATCCTTCTCCTTCTTCTCATCCTTCTTCTTCTCATCCTTTTCCTTCTTCTCATCCTTCTTCTTCTCATCCTTCTTCTTCTCATCCTTCTCCTTCTCATCCTTCTCTTTCTTCTCATCCTTCTCCTTCTCCTTCTTCTCATCCTTCTCCTTCTTCTCATCCTTCTCCTTCTTCTCATCCTTCTCCTTATTCTCAGCCTTCTTCTTCTCATCCTTCTCCTTCTCATCCTTCTCCTTCTCATCCTTCTCCTTCTTCTCATCCTTCTCCTTCTTCTCATCCTTCTCCTTCTCCTTCTTCTCATCCTTCTCCTTCTCCTTCTTCTCATCCTTCTCCTTCTCCTTCTTCTCATCCTTCTCCTTCTTCTCATCCTTCTCCTTCTTCTCATCCTTCTCCTTCTCCTTCTTCTCATCCTTCTCCTTCTCCTCATCCTTTTTCTTCTCATCCTTCTCCTTCTCCTTCTTCTCATCCTTCTCCTTCTTCTCATCCTTCTCCTTCTTCTCATCCTTCTCCTTCTTCTCATCCTTCTCCTTCTTCTCCTTCTTCTCATCATTCTCCTTCTTCTCATCCTTCTCCTTCTTCTCATCCTTCTCATCCTTCTTCTCATCCTTCTTCTTCTCATCCTTCTCCTTCTCCTTCTTCTCATCCTTCTCCTTCTTCTCATCCTTCTCCTTCTTCTCATCCTTCTCCTTCTCATCCTTCTCCTTCTCCTTCTTCTCTTCCTTCTCCTTCTTCTCATCCTTCTCCTTCTTCTCATCCTTCTTCTTCTCATCCTTCTCCTCCTTCTTCTCATCCTTCTTCTCATCCTTCTTCTTCTCATCCTTCTCCTTCTTCTCATCCTTCTCCTTCTCCTTCTTCTCATCCTTCTCCTTCTTCTCATCCTTCTCCTTCTTCTCATCCTTCTCCTTCTTCTCATCCTTCTCCTTCTTCTCATCCTTCTCCTTCTCCTTCTTCTCTTCCTTCTCCTTCTTATCATCCTTCTCCTTCTTCTCATCATTCTCCTTCTTCTCATCCTTCTCCTTCTTCTCATCCTTCTTCTTCTCATCCTTTTCCTTCTTCTCATCCTTCTTCTTCTCATCCTTCTTCTTCTCATCCTTCTCCTTCTCATCCTTCTCTTTCTTCTCATCCTTCTCCTTCTCCTTCTTCTCATCCTTCTCCTTCTTCTCATCCTTCTCCTTCTCCTTCTTCTCATCCTTCTCCTTATTCTCAGCCTTCTTCTTCTCATCCTTCTCCTTCTCATCCTTCTCCTTCTCATCCTTCTCCTTCTTCTCATCCTTCTCCTTCTTCTCATCCTTCTCCTTCTCCTTCTTCTCATCCTTCTCCTTCTCCTTCTTCTCATCCTTCTCCTTCTTCTCATCCTTCTCCTTCTTCTCACCCTTCTCCTTCTCCTTCTTCTCATCCTTCTCCTTCTCCTTCTTCTCATCCTTCTCCTTCTCCTTCTCCTTCCTCATCTCCAAGGGCATTTAAATTAAAGGTACAGTGTTCTGCACTAATTTAAAGGCTCTCTGAAGCCTAGAAACCCTTTAAATAAGTCATCTTCGTAGCGGAGAAATTCGCATCGAATCGAATTTCACACTGGAATTCGCCGAATCAGCCGAATCGAATTTTTCATTTCTTCGCTCATCTCTAATCATGAACACCTAGCACATTGATAGTGCTCACCAATATCACCTTTATCTTTGCATTGTGCACGACTGTCACTTTATATCCACATCTGGGTTTAGTGCAATTTATATGTATGCATATATTTCTAATTTGATTTGATTTAGGGATTCCAGCGCCGCACCCTGTTGTTTTTTTTTAAAGTATTTGTATTGTGTTTTTGGATGAAAACTGTTCTGATTAAACGAAAAGTCGTACGATCTGGTTTCATACGAGTAATATTTTCGTATGAGGAAACCGAATAACCGAGGACGAAAGCTGTGTACTCACCATCAGATTATTGTATGATCACTTCAAAAGCAGTATTTTTCGTACGATTTTCTAGACTTTACTTTCTCATTTACCTCATTTTTTCATGCAACAGCTGGACAGAATATCCAGAAAGAAGTGGATGGGGAATCGGTTAGCTTTGAAGGTGACATTGGGCATTCAGTGACCTTACATTGCCCATCAGTGGTTAATCAGTCTATCAAAGTGACCTGGACATTGGACTGTGGGAATGAGAATCTGAACCATCACCATCATTACAAAGACAGAGTGCAATTCACAGAAAACAATCTGGAGATGACTATACCAAACCTAACAGCAGAAGACTCGAGAATTTATTTTTGTAACGTGGAGAACATCACACACAAAGTACAGCACAAAATACAACTCAGTGTGACACAGAAACCAGATTCCACAGGTAACAAAGCGCTAAAGTATTTCTTGACTGTTCATTTAGCTATCAGTGTCCATTTGCATAGAGTGGCTATAGGTGGCAACACTGATCATTGTATTCTGATGGCGGGGAACTCTCCCAGCTGTTAGAACACAATGGCTCCACAGGAGAGATTCCCCTATCAACACCCAACTGATTGAATGGGAAAAAAAAAATGTATAATGTATGTCTGCCTTAAAGGGTTACTAAACCCCGGACCCTGCATTCACTATATCTGGTCTCCCACAGTACACAGACCATGGAAATGCAATTATTTTAGTAAATATAAACTGATAAATACATTTTCTCATCAGCAGTTAGAGCAGTCTTGTGACTTCTATCAGTGTCCAGCAGAGCACTGGTTAAAGCTTGTAGGAGGAGTTTTCTTTCTGTTCTAGGAGAATGCAGGACCCCTGACCACTATCTGGACAGTGCTGATTGGCCCTGTGCTGATCACATGCACTCTCCAAAGAAAAGACAAAAACCCCCTCTCTTTCACACGAAACTGAGCATGTGCAGAGTTACTCCACATGATATGTCTTATCAGGAGATAAGAGGGGGCACTGAAAGGGGGCTTAACAAATTTGGACATCTTTTAAAAAAGGATGATATATGTTTTTGGAGAAGTTAATTTTTTTTATATTTTTACAAGTTGACAAGAGACATATTTTTATATTGCAGGAGTGGATACCGACAATGATCCCAATATACAAACTAACATCCTGTATGGTGTTATAGCACTTCAGACCTTTGTTGTATGCATCCTCTTGGCGTTTGTGATTAGGCGACCCCACACAGGTATGTGTATTTAAAGGGATCCTGTTGGCAGACCATTGATTTTAACAACAATCTACCTATATAGTTATACAGTATCATTGCAAGGTAGTGGTTTAATGTTGTCAGCCTGAAACAGGAAGTGCTGTTACTGGAATCATCCCCAGTCAAGAAACTTTGCAAAAGATTCACCCAAAAAATAATTTGCTTAACCAAAAGATAACAAATAGATTTTGGACTATCAAACCCATCTCCAGGCAAAAATGGAAACTTTGCTGTCCCCAATATCCTGTATATTGTGGTATGTTATTTTTGCACTTAATGCACAACTAAATGCAAATTAAGGGAGGGTAATAACCTTCGGTCAGGTTTTTTTTTGCCATCTAATTTTGTCCAATTGGGGAGATTCCCTTTCACTTTCTGCCCAAAGGCCAAAACAGGAATTGAGAATTGCATTGGACAAGGTTTGGGGCAGTTGAATGCTGCCAAGCATGACTGGGGGGATGATTGCTGCTGCACCATGACCATGGTATGTGTACACACCCCAACCTCAGCCTTTGCAGCTTAAGAGGGAGCAGTAGAGGGGCAGTAATATGTCCCAAACTAGTGTCCCCAGACTACTGTATTGCATTGGACAAGGTTTCGGGGCATTTGCGACATGGCCTCATTCAGGTGAATGCTGCCAAGCATGACTAGGGGGATAATTGTTGATGCACCATGACTCCCCCTTTGCAGCTTAAGGGGGTGGTTTTAGCTCTGTAATGGAGGGGATTCTGCCCACTGACCCCCAATGTAAGGAGAATTCTTCTCACTGACCACCAAAGGAAGGGACATTCTTCCCACTGACTAGAAATGTAAGGGGCATTCTTCCCAGTGACCACAATGTAATGAATATTCTTCCCACTGGCCAACAATGTAAGGTACATTATTTTCACTGACCACCAATATAAGGTGCGTTCTTCCCATTGACCTCAATTTAAGGAGCATTCTTTCCACTGATCGCCAATGTAAGGAACATCCTTCCCATTGACCCCAAGATAGGGAGCATTCTTCCGTCTGACTACTAATGTAAGGAGCATTCTTCCCACTGACCACCAATGTAAGCAGCATTCTTCCCACTGACCACCAATGTAAGGGGGCATTCTTCCCTCTAACCAACAATGTAAGGAGCATTCTTCTCACTGACCACCAATGTACGGAACATTCTTCCCCATTGACCCCAATATAGGGAGCATTCTTCCATCTGACTATCAATGTAAGGAGCATTCTTCTCACTGACCACCAATGTACGGAACATTCTTCCCCATTGACCCCAATATAGGGAGCATTCTTCCGTCTATCAATGTAAGGAGCATTCTTCTCACTGACCACCAATGTACGGAACATTCTTCCCCATTGACCCCAATATAGGGAGCATTCTTCCGTCTGACTACCAATGTAAGGAGTATTCTTCTGTCTGACTACCAATGTAAGGAGCATTCTTCCCACTGACCACCAATGTAAGGAGCATTCTTCCATCTGACTACCAATGTAAGGAGCATTCTTCTGTCTGACCACCAGTGTAAGGAGCATTCTTCTCATTGACCTTCACACTAATGTACTGTGCATTGCAGATATAGTAATTATTATAGTAGAGTTTCTTGAGACTGAAAAGATATTCCAAGGGTTCCTCCATAATAAAAAGGCTGCTCTAGATTCTGAAAACAATAGTAAATTACTGTTATTGTTTTTTACAGCTGTCACATCAGGCTCTGATGAAATGGTAAGTCTACTGTTAGTATATTCATTTTTTAGTCAGGTGTATAAAGATATATATATTTAAATAATACAAAGTAGCTAAAGCACTCCTGTTTTATTATTTCTTCAATAAGACATTACAATGTTTCCATAGATAGACCCTAAACTGCAACAGTTTCAGTTTCTTTGACTCAACCCATCCTCAAGTTAATTGTCTAACATCAACTATCTCACAGCAACTTTACTAACTATAGACTGACCTGGACTCACATCCACTTTTAAAAATTAACTTTTAACATGTTTACCTTGTGGTATAAGGTGATGTTACATAACAAGGCCATATGCCACAGGGCAATATGCCGTTAGGGACCAATGGGTGGAATTAGGGCTGGTTGACATAGTAGCACATGAAAACACATGATTGCTGACAATGGATGTAAAAGAACATGGAAAAGTATGTAGCACTTCCACCTTAGGAGTTGCTGAGTTTGGGGTCCCATTATAGTCCTAATTATCTTGTTGGAAAGCAAGCTAGCATCTCCTGGTGTACCAACTCAGACCCCAGATGAATCCTCTCCTCATCCAGCTGTACTGGTTGAATCCCTGGGCAGGGGATCCAGTGCCTGTCACTTTAAATTGAAGACAGTCACAGGTAGCAAGCTAATTTCCCACCAGAGTGCTCTCTCCCTTTTCTGGCCCAGGGAGTGCAGGTCTACTTACTCAGTCCTCTGTCTGTGAGCTGATGGGTTGGTGGCTGCTCTCAGGCCTTCTGCTGAGCCGCTACTTCCCTGTTGCACAGATGGTCCTTGCTCTGGGGGTCGATGAGTTCCTGAGCTTTCCTCCTTTCCAACTCCTCTGCTTGTAAGTAATCCCCTTCCCATCTGAGCCCCCTCACAGGCTCCTGCTCTCCAGCCTCTCACTTCATCTTCCCCCTGAACTCTCTTGCTGCCGAGCAGGTGCCACCACATTTGAAGGCTGCCCTGGCCCCATGCCAAGCCTCCTGCTTGGGGATTGGCCAGGGTCCTCCAAGTCTGCAGGCCATCCCCTCCTCACCCCAGCCCACTATCTTCAGAATCTTCTCCAAGATTCTAGAGCAGGGGGAGATATCAGGGAACTGGCCTGCAGAGCCTCCTATCTCTGATCCAAATTTGACCCTGCTATCTATCACACCCAGGCTGCTACTCAGCCATCCTAGCTAAAATTGAACTCTAGCTCTCCCTGGCTAACTAGAGGGGCACTACAAGTATATGAATCCAGTCTAAGGCTCCATTCACAGTTATATGTGCACAGGTGTAAATAGGCCCCAATGATCGAATTTATAATTTATTTAAACTTTTTGGTTTTAGAATCCAAAGATGACAGAAAATGTTATTAAACTTAGTTTCTGTTATGTGCTCCATTTTATACAGGTCAAAGAGGAGATTCAATATGTTGAAATCCACAGGACAAATAAACCTCAGCAGTCAAGGATCAGAGAAGCTCATGAACAAGTCATCTATTCTCCAGTAAAAAGCAGCAATATTTGAGTTATTACTGTTGAGCTGATTATGTTAGCAATAGAATTCCTAATTTTCACAGAAGGTGTACAAAAGTAGAACAGCACAGTTAAGAAGTCTGGCGTGTCAAACAGTTAGGCTCCCTATAGATGGATCAAAGTTCAGCCCATTCAGCAGCGAATGGCCAAACTTTGATCCATCTATGGCCCATGTTCCCACTCTAGCAGACGCTCGGAAATCCAAGCCCTCTGTGTACGGGGAGAAGTTCCCTGTACCAGCTGTCACTTTTTTTTAAAAAGAGAGCATCCTTTGCGGCTGTCGGCTTGTAGTTCTCAATTAAGTGCCCTAGTAGTTCATTGAGTCTTCCTGTGATTGTGTAACTGCCTGCCTGTATGGTGTAGGAGCAAACAGTCTATACTGACAGTCTGCAGGAGCCCTGCATGGCACCAGCGATTTACTGATCATGGGGCAATGCTTTCCAGGCTCCTTGGAAAAATAAAATGCAAAAATTGTGCATTTATTATTTTTTTTAAAAGTGAACTTATCCTTTAACAGAAGTTAATATACTGTAACGTTCTACATCTGTCAAACAGGACTGTTGGAAACCTTTTGTTGTTCAGCAGTTGCAACCACTGATCACTGTGTGGAGAAGTCCTACTGTCAGAATACAATGGCACAGTGGTGAGGAGCCATTCACCTTGCATGTGGATGGGGGAATCCAGCCTTACTACGCATAAGCTATGACAAAGTGATGGCTGTCACCTGTTGGTATTTATCTATTGGCATTCCATCCAAGGGGATACTAGCCAATAAAATCATTGGAATGGACTAGTATCCCTGGAAACTTGGGAATAGAGGGAACCTGTAATTTTGTTTTAATAACTTCTGAAAAAAATATGTATAATTGTGTAAAATTTGGACTGCAACTGGAAAGAACTACCTAACGCATAGGTCACTGATCTCCAGCTGAAACTTTAACAAGATTTTCACTGTTGTTTTTGAAGGGCCTTTTCACACCAGCAATTCACAAGCAACATGCCCCCTATGTAGAGTCCCACAAGCTCCATATGTCGTTCCCTCACTGGCTGGATGAGTGAGACTTTGCTCGTGTCAGGACTGCCAAAGTGGCATGGCCCTAACACTAATCCACTCCCTAGCTCTCTTAAGCTATGATGCTTACTTACTCCCTTATCATGGCTGCAATCTTTTCTGGTTTTACTTCTGTGCTTAAAGACTTGAATGGTGCTGTATATCAGGACTGGAGATCCTTGATATCAGGTCCTTTCTGGTCAATGGGGAATCAATGTGGAAACATAGCTAGTGCTAAAGAGAATTTTGCTTTGGATGATGTCAGCATCTGAGTAGGCTGTGGCTGTGATACAGAGGCAATTAGTTAGCTTAAGTGCAGTTGGACCAGGGGTGGACTGACAACTCATGGGGCCCCCGGGCAATAGGGGATCATGGGGCCCCTGTGTCCTTGCCCAAACTCAAAAAAGCCTATGAAAAAAAGGTACCAGGAGCATCTCATGGGGCCCTATACTGACCCCGGGCACTCAGGCAGTGCCCGAGTTTCCAAATGGTCAGTCCACCCCTGGGTTGACAGTAAGTATAAATAATGTCCATGCTACAGGTATGACATTCTTTCTGGCAGCCCAATTTTCTGATAGTCTGCAATAGACAGTCTTCCACCTTGGAGAACCAGAATGGACCATTGTTGGTTACCACCAACTGGAACTGTCAATGTATGCACTGAAGCCTTGCTGCCCTCTTCTGTTCAGGGGGACCAAAACTTAAACACAAGCAAAGGAGAAAAAAAACACAGGCGTTGTAACCATCAAACGTATAACCATCAAGTGGGGCACAGCTAACACTTTGAGGGCCATGCCCTCTTCCTCAGAGCTCTCAAGAAGAGGATATTTGCTCTCCAAATACGTTAGATGCGCCCCATTTGACGGTCATACTACTGGTGGGGTCTTGTACATTACAGCTCCTGTGTTTATTCTCCTTTTGTGAGTACAGTGGATTTTCTTTTTATGATTTATTAAAGGGTTTTACAGTAATGCACTAGGCTGGTGCACTTCTCCCTATGCTCCTATGTGTTCAAGTGTAGTTGGGTTTAGTGCAGTCTAGCCTAAGAGGAATGTTTTAGCATTGGCTTACAGAAGTTAACTTGCCCTTTAAACATCATGATCAGTCCTTTTACAACATGCACTTAAAATTTTGAATAATATTGTACTCTGAGCAGAAGACCAAATTATCACCCTAACCACACTTTAAATGACGTCTCTGAAAAGCAGACTGGGCAGAGCTTTGAGTACCTTTTCAAAAAGTAACATTAAGAAAGAAATCACCAGACAATAGCCATTCCTCTCTTATGACCAGAAACATGAAGGTCCTTGTACATTTCTACTATTATCTTCTGCTTGGCTTCCTCCATCTCATTCTACTAACTGGTAAGGGAGAATTTAGGGTGCCTTCTTCTATTATCATTTAGCATAAAATGGACACTTGCTTTTTTTCTACGAGAACACTGCATTTGTTTGCATTAAATGTAGTAAGGTATTTTACATATTTTTATTACCTGGCTTGGAAAAATCAAGAAAATACATTTTTTATTTTTTATTTTTCTCCTATTTTTTCATTAGCAACTATATTTTTGTTAAGCTGTTCACATTTAAGCGCTGATCCCTTAGGGGGTATATTTAAATAGTGGTAAATGTGACATTCACCACACATTCGCTATCAATTAACATCAATAGTGAATATGTTTTAAATTAAAGAGAAAGATTAACCACCAACTGTCTGGTGAATGTCATATTTGCTGATTTATAAATATGCCCCTTTCTAGCTTAATAATTCTATAATGGGATGACATTGCATGCTATCTCAGTGAAAATAAGGGTTCAAAGAGCAGTATTAAAAGATGATTCCATTAAGGAATATTCAACGTCAAAAGTTGTCTTTGCTTTCTTTTTTTTAATTTGTTTTTTATTTGATTATTTGTCTAAATTTTATAACGAATTTACAGTTTTTTTACTACAGTTTTATTTGATTATGGTTAAAGTTATGTGGATTAGAGAATAAATGTTTGTCTAAAATCTGTTTAACGAAAAAAAAAAAGACTATAATTCCTCTTAACCCGAAAGACTGTTTGAATACAGATTTTGCTAGCTTCTTAATAAAATCTGCCAAAAAATTAATTTACCTTGAAAATTGTGAAATACCGTATTATATACAGTATATAAGAGATATTGCATATCTTATATTAAGTAGAAAAATACATTCATATATATATGACAATGGAAATGTAATTTTCTTTTTTTGGGGGGGGGGGGGTATAGTTAGGGTAAAGCTTATTTATTTATTGTGAACTTTGTATTTGTATGTGTGTATATACTGTTGCTTTCATTCTATGATTTAGGGTTTTTTTTTTAAGTTTATTTTATTTTGTGTTTTGTGCATTTGTTTTAGTTTTGTATGTATTGCTTTCTGTGCTATTGCTTTCATTTTATTATTTGTGTTTTAATTCTGTAAAAAAAAATAATAAGGTTAATGAGAGTAGTTTTTAGCTAAAGAACAGGACCAGGATAGACAAAATGGACATCTTTAACCTTCTGGAGCCATTTGAAACTAAATTGTACCTGTACAATCATAAAAATAATAAACCTTAATTCAAATTCCTCTTTGACGCCATTTGTATTTCACGAATATAATTTTATATCAGTATAAATAAAATTTTGCTAAAATCTCTGAATTTTAGAAATATTTAAGAGAAATAAACACTTAATTTTAGTCATCACTAACTGTGGAAAACAAGACAATCCCTGCACATCATCTAAGATGACACAAGATTCTTAGACAAATGCAAAAATAATATAATTCATTGTTATCAATTACCTTTAGTCACATTGGAAGGGTTTAGAAGGGATTGTGTTGCTTGGTTCCATTATTATTTTAAAAGGAAAAACAATTATGTTGATTATAAATGTTTTTAAATTTTATGTTTTTTTCAATCTTAAATTACGGTTTGGGGAAGATACATTTTTTTTTTTGTGTTAGTTTTGAGGAAATCTGCATTATTTCCCAATGTATGTATTCTTATCTATCATATCTTTGGAGAGATATATTGGCAAAAGTATTGGGATGCCCGCCTTTACACGCACATGAACTTTAATGGCATCCCAGTCTTAGTCCGTAGGGTTCAATATTGAGTTGGCCCCGCCCTTTGCAGCTATAACAGCTTCAACTCTTCTGGTAAGACTGTCCACAAGGTTTAGGAGTGAGATATATAAAGTGTACCTAAGCCAAAGAACAAAAAATAATGTATATACTAATATATATATATATATATATATATCAGCTTAGCAATCTTTAGATCACTGAATGATTTTGAATCACTGAATTCATTTATTTTTTTAAGCTCATTTACCTTTATTTTCATCTGTGATCGTGCCAGTAACACACTTCTTCTCCTAAGGTGACAACACTCACTGTACTGTCTTCATGGAGGAGCAGAGTTGTCATCCTGGGAAAGGAAGTATATAAAGACTACTGAATATTAACCCTTCCCCTCTTCTCCATAATAAAGAGGGAGATATTCCTTAGTCCTGATACTTACTGTGTTACTTCATGGTAACACTGAGATAAAGCTGCAGAATGCATAGAACACAGGACCTCATTGAATTTCTGGCAATAACAACAGATATTTTTTGTTGCACTTAACAGATATAAAAAAATAGGGAGTAAACAAGAGAAAATCAGTGTTAGAACTGATGTACACTTTAAGGAAATTAATGAATTGTATGGGTCTCCAGGACAAATCTTTATGCATAAATTTAGGTAACAAAAAAGCTGGCATTTCACTGATTCACACATTTTTCAAGTTATTTTGTCTTTGGTTATAAATAAGTGAATTGGTTAATTCATTCTTAAAGTGATAGTAACCTTCATTTTTCAAAACCTTGCTGACAGGTAGGGTATTTATGACAAAAGAGACCCTATCAGTCTCTTTTGTCATAAATTCTCCCTCCTGCCTGACAGCCATCATGTACACGGAGCTGCACTTATGGCACCAAATCTGTGCTGCGGTGATGTGACTCCTATGTGCATGCATGGGAGTGATGTCACCAGAGCTGGGCCATTCAAATGGCTGAAAGCACAACACTAAAGGAAGACCGGGTGAGGATGGAAGCGCTGGGGGCCCGCTGGATCGATCACACCATACATCGCTGGAGGGAACCATTTGACAGGTTGGTCGGCCATATTTTGCTAATATGCTGTGCAGAGAAACATAGACACATAGAAAAGTGATGGCAGAAAAAAACCTAGTGTTCCATTGAGTCTGCCCATTTTTTTTTTTTTTACATTTTTTTTTCTTTAGCTTTTTTGTCTCAGTATAGATCTAGGTTTGTCCCAAGCATGTTTTGAAGCTATTTACTGTTGACTGGCTCACTACCTTTGCTGGAAGTTTATTCCAAGCATACCCTTCTCTTTCAGTAACACAATACTTTCTGAGCTTAGTTTTGAACTTTCCTCCAATTAGTTTGAGGTCATGTCCCCGTGTTCTTGATTTTGGTTTTGTTTTGAAAATCCTGCCCTCCTGAACCTTATTTACCCCCTTGATGTATTTAAAGGTTTCCATCATGTCTCCCCTTTCCCTTCTTTCCTCCGGACTGTACATGTTAAGTTCCTGAAGTCTCTCCTGATATGTTTTACCCTCTATACCTTTCACTATTTTTGTTGCCCGTCTCTGGACTCACTCTACCTTATAATTTTCTCTTTGTAAGTGAGGTCTCCAGAACTGGACACAACATTCTAAATGAGGTCTAACAAAAGATTTATATAGAGGAATCAGGTCCTTCTTCCTTCTGCTGGTGATCCCTCTGGTGATGCATCCTAGAATTCTATTCTCTTTCCCCACTGCCTGGTCACACTGTACATACTAGCATATTATGGCATAACCCACCTGGTGGCCCCTAAAAAGAAAAAAATATAGCAGAGTTAGCAACTGTTTTAAAATGCATCTAAACCCAAAAACAAAACAAAAAATGTAATATCTTGTAGCTCACCAATCCTTAGATGGGGTGGTTGCATTAGATTTCTTTTTAAGGCCTTTTCCTAACCCAAAAGAATATATAATATCATGTAGCTCACCAATCCTTAGATGAGGTGGTTGCATTAGATTTCTTTTTAAGGCCTTTTCCTAACCCAAAAGAATATATAATATCATGTAGCTCACCAATCCTTAGATGGGGTGGTTGCATTAGATTTCTTTCTAAGTCTTTTCCCTTTTTTTAACCTAATAATCCAGTTAGTAACACACTTTTTGTCTTGGGGGGGGGGGGGTTACGATCACTCTTCCACTGTATCTATGAAGGAGCAATGTCGCATTTCATGGACAGCAGAATTGTTATCCTGTAGAGAGGGTAATGTAGTGGACTAATGAATGAAAGCCTAACCCCAGCTTACACTTTTTAAGCAGTTACAGAAACAATAAGATAAAGGTTTGAACTAAATGAATAAAAGCTGACGATTGTTACCAGCCCTATCAGTCTTCCATGATTGCCTCAACCATTTAATTGCCTCTTTTTCTGGACAGGGTGGTCTGTAAAAGGGTCAACAGATTCTAAAACTATGTTACAGAGGAGACCCAGAAAAAAAAGACTGCTATGCTAATGCAATTTACATACTGCAACAGATATTTAATTTTTTTTATTTTGCTTAAAGTATAACATTTAATGTATTATTAGATGTTTCAGACACATCCCCTGTAATAAAAATGATTAGAACAAGAAGAATTAAGTATGCTTTTTACTTGAAAGAACTACCATGTTAAAGTATATGTAGAGCCAGTTTTGGGGATTTTAGTAACAGTAGGAAAAAGTTAAAATCCATATCATGTTTTATATTTGCTGCCTGCGTTCTGTTGGGGAACCCAACACTGTTCCAGTGACACAGCATAGGAATTAGAGGAGGAGGTCACTTCAAAGCAAGGGGATTATCCCCTGTTAACAGAAGCTTAGCTTGAGGCTTGTAGGCCCTGATGCAAAAGTTGACCTGGCGTCCCCCCACTACCACCCACTTGTTCCACTGTACACTTGCCCCATCCCCCGATGTAGGTGAAACAGAAACTCAGAGGGTCTGGGATGGGTCTGGATGGGTCCCTGCCTAGCTGGCCTTGGCCTTCTGAGGTTACTGAATTACCTACACAGGGTGACGCAGCAAGTGCTTTTTTCCAGCGACACAGTGTAAAATCTTTGAGAAGTAGAAATCTACCTGAACAACATGAAATCACAGATCCCCAGGGTTCAGCACCCTCTATTTTAAAAGAAAAGAACTAGTAACACTTGACTAATAAGCAGAGAAAACTTAGAAACATACAATAAAACACATGTGGTTTTAAAAATATAAACCCAATGTGACGGGAGTCACTTTGGGTGGGGGGGCCCATGGAACACAGCCTCCTTTGGAGGGGTGGGGAGACCCCTGTCTCAGCTCCCCATATCCCTATTATGTGTAAGTCACCCTGTGCTTGTTAGGGGTACAGGGTGAAATGTTCTAATATTGGTGCGGGGGTTGTTCATTGTTTACTGCCATGTGGTCCCAATGTTCTATTGTGTGTCCTGCTTGGGAGCAAACTATTATTGGATGTATGTGTTTGTGTATTGGCTTGGTGGGGGGGTGTTTCCAGCAGCCTTCCTGATGGGACTGGCTGTTGGTGTGTGTCTCTTGTTGCTAAGTATAGATTGCCCCGCCCTGTGTCATTATGCAGGGAGGGGGGATTTGTCCCCTGAGTTTATAAAAAGCCAGTTCAAGTTTCAAATAAAGAGTTCCATGTTTATACAGACTGGTGTCTTGTAGTCTTGTGTGGTCAGCGGTGGTGTCCATGTATCTGTGTTCGGACAGGGAAGCGGGAGTCTAACGGAAATACCCTAGTGCAGTCGGGGCCCGGTTCCGTTACACCGAACCTACCTTAAAAAGAGGACAGTGTCAGTCAGTAGAGAAGTGGACAGTGTCAGAAGGGCAGTGGATGGTGTCAGTAGGGCAAAGGATAGTGTCTGTAGGGCAGAGGTTAGGGTCAGTAGGGCGTAGGATGGTGTCAGTGGGCAGTAGACAGTATCAGTAGAGCAGTGGATGGTGTCATTGGAAAAGAGGAATGTGTCAGTAAAGCAGAGGTTGGTGTCAGTAGGGCAGTAGAAGATGTCAGAGCAGTGGATGGTGTCATTAGAACAGAGGACATGTCAGTAGAGCAGAGGTTGGTGTCAGTAGAACAGAGAATGGTGTCAGTAGGGCAGTGGACAGAGTACATAGAGTAGTGGAAGGTGTCAGTAGGGCAGTGGACGGTGTCAGTAGAGCAGTGGACGTGTCAGTGGGGCAGAGGTTGCTATCACTAGGGCAGACGATGGTGTAAGTAGTACAGTGGACAGTGTCAGCAGGGAAGTGGATAGTGTCAGTACAGCAGTGGATGGTGTCAGTGGGGCAGTGGATAGTGTCAGTCTGTAGAGCAGTGGGCTGTGTCAGTAAGGCGGATGGTTGTGTCAGTAAGGCAGATGTTCGTGTCAGTAAGGCAGATGTTGGTAAGTAAGTCAGTAAGTAGAGCAGTGCACAGGGCAACTGCTAAAACATGTTCAGCAGCATGCCCAAGAATCAGCAGTGGAAATTCCAGAGACTGGGGATTTGATTGACTTTTCTGCTGAGGAGGAACCAGCCGGTGAGCCTCCAGCAGAAGAGCTGGCAACAGGGCCAAACATTACTGAACTTTGCCCAGCACTGGTAACATCTTCTGAGTTCAGTAAGGCCGAGGATGGTGTCAGTGGGGCATTGGATGGTATCAGCCTATAGAGCAGTGTACAATGTCAGAAGAGCAGAGGGTGGTGTCAGCAGAGCAGAGGATGGTGTCAGTAAGGAAGATGTTGGTGTCAGTAGGGCAGTGGATGGTGTCAGTCAGTAGAGCAGTGGAATTTGTCAATAGAGCAAAAGGATAGTGTCAGTAGAGGCAGTGGACAGTGTAAACAGTTTTTTAAAATTGTATTCTTATTTTTTTTATATACAATATTATTTTTGATTTTATTTTTACAGTTTTTCAGAGTCCTACTGGGGGGCTTTGGTAAAATATCAGGGGTCTAAACAAGTCCCTGATGTCTCACTTTTGAGACAAAGAAAGAGGCTGAGAACATAGATTCATCAGTCATATTCTCTGTAGCATCAGCTACACTGGACATTGAATGAACAGGAAGTGCTCTGTGCTCAGCGGATTCCTAAATTCCATTAATTTACAAGCTGAAGTATAGTAAACATAATTTATTATGCTTTAGTTATGAACAAACCCAGTAAGTGATCGGTACTGATTACTCTGTTTTCATTCAGAGGAAGAGGTTGTTAAATTACATATTTACTGGTCTTACATCGCTCTGCATCCTAAAAAATCCACCGAAAATGCTGGCAGGAGAGAAGGGGAGCCAGGGTTAGGGGGAAGGGCAGGAGAGCAAACAGGGGGGCCTGGGGAGAGTGAAACAGGGACAGGAGGGGGCCGGGGGCCAGACTAGACTGAATCAGCTACAATTTTTTGCAACTGCTGAATGGTGGTGGGAGGGGGAGGAGAAGTGGGCTTTATGCTGCTGAAGGAAAATACAGCTGGTCAGTTCTAGTAAATGCTGCCCCCACCACCCCTCCTCTCCAGGTGTGAGAGGGGAGCCACATGGGCCCCCTGGAGCATGGGCGTGGTCTCCATTGCAATCCCTGAGATCCCTATTGCTACATGCATGCCTCTTAAACAGTTGTCACCTGTATCTGAACAGGTGTCCCTACATTGGAATATTTTCCCTCAACTCTTCTCATTTCCTCTTGCTGCATTCCTGCGTTCATATCCCCATCATGTTCCATAGTGGAGACAATGGTCCCCAGGACAAATTGGGAAAGTAATTCTCCCTAATTGGGACACAGGCAGCAATAAATACCTGACAAGAGTTTCAACCCTTCCCCACTTTATTACCAGTACTATATTATCAAAATTTGTTTCCGACAGCCAGTCAGGTTTAGGGGAAATTAAACTGTTAAAATAAATAAATGGTCTGGAGAGCCTATAGAGTATAAATACACATTTTGTACGTGTCTGTGGTCAGTTGGTGTTATCACTTCATCTCAATATTGCTAAAAGTAGATATCATATTCTTGGTACACTTAACCACTTCCGGGTAAACAGTTTCCAATTGCTTTGATCTAAGTTTTCTGCGTTACTATATGTATTTGACAAGACATAAACAGAAAAGGAATGAGATTCAGTGTGCACAACACATCAGCCAATCAGATTTCACCTTTTGGGGTGTATGAAAAGATGCAACATTGGTGCATTCCCTACAGCCCCTATAACAAGGGAATACTTTGTACAGATATTCAAGTTCTCGTCTACCGAACACTAGAAGGTTTCATGCTATTGTAAATACAGTGGACGTTGCAGGGACTAGAAATGACTGAATCTACCGTATATCTGCATGATAGCAGCACATCTGTTCACTCCAAACCTTAGTTTGTCAGGAAATAGCAATTTGCTTTGCTGATAAGCCTTATTTCTTCAAATAACTGGAAAATCTGTTGAGGGGGAAATGACACTAATCAACTGGTTGAGTTATACACTATATTGCCAAAAATATTGGGACACCCTCTCCAAATCATTGGATTCAATGGCTCCAATCACTT
Organism: Staurois parvus; assembly: GCF_062004578.1. Classification (NCBI taxonomy): domain Eukaryota; kingdom Metazoa; phylum Chordata; class Amphibia; order Anura; family Ranidae; genus Staurois; species Staurois parvus. Next base: position 2,517,806 of record NW_028318929.1, read on the forward strand.
CCATGGTCACGGGTATATAAATTCAAGCACCAAGGCATGCAGACTGCTTCTACAAACAATTGTGAAAGAATGGGTCGCTTTCAGGAGCTCAGTGATTTCAAGCGTGGTACTGTAATAGGTGGCCACCTGTGTATTAAATCCATCCGTGAAATTTCCTTGTTGCAAATATTCCACGGTCATCTGTTAGTGGTATTATAACAAAGTGGAAGCAACTGGAAACAACAGCAACTCAGCTACCAAGTGGTAGGCTATTGAAAATGACAGAGCGGAGTCAGCGCATGCTGAAGCGCACAGTGCGCAGCAATCGGCAACTGTCTGCGGAGTCAATAGCTAAAGACCTCCAAAGTTCATGTGGCCTTCAGATTAGCACAACAGTGCATAGAGAGCTTCATGGAATGGGTTTCCATGGTCAAGTAGCTGCATCCAAGTCTTACATCACCAAGTGCAATGCAAAGCGTTGGATGCAGTGGTGTAAAGCACGCCGCCACTGTACTCTAGAGTAGTGGAGACATATTCTCTGGAGTGATCAATCATGCTTCTCTGTCTGGAAATCCGAAGGATTCTGTCTGGGTTTGGCAGTTGCCAAGAGAACGTTACTTGCCTGACTGCATTGTGCCAAGTGTAAAGTTTGGTGGAGGGGGGGGGGATGTGGGGTTGTTTTTCAGGGGTTGTGCTTGGCCCCTTAGTTCCAGTGAAGGGAACTCTTAAGGTGTCAGCATACCAAGACCTTTTGGACAGTTTCATGCTCCCTCACAAATGTGCTTCTGGAAGAATGGTCAAACATTCCCATGGACACCCTCCTAAACCTTGTGGACAGCCTTCCCAGAAGAGTTGAAGCTGTTATAGCTGCAAAGGCGGGCCAACTCAATATTGAACCCTACGGACTAAGACTAGGATGCCATTAAAGTTCATGTGCATGTAAAGGCAGATGTCCCAATACTTTCGGCAATATAGTGTATAATAATACAGGTGTGTTTCACTGGTAAAGAGCAGCAGCTTACCCCAATATGGAGTTATGGAGTGGGTCCTATAACAGGTCGTCCATTCAGAGAGATATCTGGAAGCCCAACCAGATGTACCCAAAACAGCTCTTGAGCATACATTTTTTTTACTGTATTCTATTCAAATCAATTCTATTTTTTTCTACAATATTGTACAATATTGTGGAATATAAAATGAAAACCAGATGCATCAGCTGTAAAGCCAATAAGAGAAAACCCATATAATCAAAAGGTTATATATATATATATATATATATATATATATATATACACATATATACACACACACACTCCACAACAAAGGTATATTTAATACAAATGAACAGAGAGGAAGTTAAATAGTATTGCCATACAATGTATATTACCTCAATGAAAGGAGCAGTGACTTAGATATCCCACATGCATGGACAGCATCCACAGCCAAAATGGTAGCAGAACGTGCATTTGCGTGGGTACACCATTAAATAACCGCTCAGAAATTGGGATGCCATTAAAGTTCTTGTGTGTGTAAAGGCAGGCGTCCAAGTACTTTTGGCAGTTTAGTGTATATTCTATAAAATATTTCTATTTTGGTGCACCAGATACTATTTGTTCGACATTTCTGGTAAACACATCCAACCTGATGTTAACTGTTAGCTAATTATTGTTGATCCAGAGGAAGGTGCAAAAAACTTTTATAAACTGCAGCTCATTTGCTCCAACAGCAACAATAATTCCTTCCAGATGTCGAAAGAGAACTGAATACTCTCTGGATTCATTTTTACAATGCCATTCCGTATATGTAGTAATGGCTAGTTGTATTTTTGAACAATTTTTATGCACCGTTAGGCTGTGTGTGGGTATTTCTCACAGCGGGTCCACACCTGTTCCCAAAGTCGCAATAACCCATACAGAAAAGTGCAGGAGATCTGTGCAAGTGCCATTAATTCTAAAGGCACGTTGCACGCAGTGGAAATGGCTCCCTCACTGGGAATTGCACTGCACTTCCGATTTCTATGTGGGCTGCCATTCCAGAAATAGTGCAGGGACCTTTTCTCTGCGATTCAGGAGGCATGGCAGCCCATTCAAATAAATAGCTTCCATGCCTGTGCAAAATGCGGTTCACACTAGCCGACTTCAAAGTTGCGTGATTTTCAAAGTGACTTTGGAATACGACTTTTATATGACTTTGATACAACTTTCACAATAGACATGTGCGATTTGTTAAGTTACTAAATTCATGTCTGTGAATTTGACCTCCAAGGTGATATTTTCTCAAATATTACCTGTGCCATGCGCAGCTCAGGAAAGACGGGGGGGGGGGATTAGAGAACTAAATGCATGGCTAAAGACCTGGTGTAAGAGGGAAGAATTTGGGCTTGTAGAGCACTGGGCTGACTTTTCATTGGGGTGTAACCTATATGCTAGAAATGGTTTGCGCCTAAATGGACGGGGGTCTGCTGTGCTGGGGGAGAGGTTTATGGGGAGGCTGGAGGAGTATTTAAACTAGGATCAAGGGGGAAAAGAAAATTGATTATAATGGAGTAAACAGATCAGACAGGGGTCAGACCATATTGGTGGGTGGAATGGGGAAAGATGAGGGGAGGGCTATGGCAGATGATAAGAAGGTTCCCATGTTACAAACAACCATTAGAATTGGTACCATTTGTATGAAAATAAAAAATATGCAAAATACATGTGCAGAAGGTGTCAATGAATCAAGGCTGTAGATAATTTTTTCTTCTGGGGGGGATTCAGCTCGCAGCTGAGCTGCATTATTACATCCCCCCCCCACATCTCCCCCTTGAAGGAATGAAGGAAGGGAGGGGTGGGTGGAAGGAAGGAAAGAATGGAAGAAGGGAGGAAAGATGGGTGGCAGGAAGGAAGGAAGGGAGGGGTGGGTGGAAGGAAGGAAGGGGTGAATGGAAGGAAGGAAGGGGTGGGTGGAAGGAATTAAAGGAGCTGTGGGTGGAAGGAAGGGATTGGTGAAAGGAAGAGGTGGATGGAAGGAAGAGGTGGGTGGAAGGAAGGAAAGAAGAGGTGGAAGAGTGGGTGGAATGAAGGAAGGGTGGGTGTGAGGAAGGAAAAGGAGGGGTGGATGGGTGGAAGGAAGGGTTGAGTAAAAGGAAGCGAGGAGTGGGTGGAAGGAAGAAAGGGAGGGGTTGAAGGAAGGAGGGGAGGGGTGGTTGAAAGGAAGGGTGGGAAGGAAGGGGTGGGTAGAAGGAAGGAGAGGAGGGAGGGGTGGGAGGAAGGAAGGGGTGGATTGAAGGAAGGAAAGAAGAAGAGGTGGATGGAAGGGAGGGGTGGGTGGGTGAAAGTAAGGAAGGGTGGAAGGAAGGATGGGTGGTAGGGAGGGGTGGGTGGAAGGAAGGAGGGGAGGAAGGGAGGGGTGGGTGGAAGGAAGGATCGGAGGGGTGGAAGGAAGGGGTGAGTGGAAGGAAGGAAGTGAGAGGAATGGAGGGGTGGGTGTAAGGAAGGAAGGGAGGGGTGGGTGGAAGGAAGGGTGGGTGGAAGGAAGGGATGGGTGGATGGGTGGAAGGAAGGAAAGGTGGGTGGGAGGAAGGGGGGTTGGAAGGAAGGGAGGGGGATGGAAGGATGGAAGGAAGGGAGGGGGGGTGGAAAGATGGAAGGAAGGGGGGGTGGAAGGAAGGGGAGTCGAAGGAAGGGAGGGGGGAGGTGGAAGGATGGAAGGAAGGGGGGGTGGAAGGAAGGAAGTTTAGGACAAATTCACCATGACTCCTTCAGAAGCATCAGAGCTGTGACTGTCGGCTGCTGTGTTCAGTTTCCCGCTCACACCTCCTCTAAAGCTGCACGGACTGGAGTGTGGGTGGGCACAGGAGGAGAGAGCAGATCCAGTCTCACTCCCTTCTGGTTTTCAATGAAGCAGCTGGAAGCTGTTTCTCCTCCTCTCCCTCCTGCGGCTTTTAGCTGCTTCATTGAAACCCATACAGGAGATCGCTGCTTGTCACCACAACCACCACTGTCCCTCCCACACACCCCTAGCCCCGGCGCTGCTCACTGCCTCCACCTTATTTCCACTAGCGGGCGAGTGGAAATTTCAAGGGCTGCAGCCTGCAGGGATGGTTGGTAATGCTCCTCGGGGAAGGGGGGGTTCAGACCCCCCCTTATCTACACCCCTGCAATGAATTAAAGTGTTTGTTCACCAATGCCAGAAGTCTACCAAGCAAAATAGGTGAGTTGGAAGCTTTGGTGCATAAGCAGAACTATGATTTAAATTGGCATTGTTGAATATTGGCTTCATTCTTCACATGACTGGGCCATTAATATTTCTGGCTATGTTCTTTTTCGAAGAGACAAGGTAAAAAGGAAAGGTGGTGGTGTCTGTCTCTATGTGAGAAGTGATCTCAGAGCGAGTGTGAAAGAAGACCTGGTTTATGTAGAGTGTGATGAGGCTGAAGCATTATGGGTGGAACTGCATATTGGGGTGTGTACTACAAAGGTAATCATTGGAGTTTGTTATAGGCCTTCCACTGTTAATGAGGAGGTGGAGACTCAGCTCCTTGCACACACCAAAAGAGCTGCAAAGGCTGGGACAGTGATAATAATGGGGGATTTTAACTGGAGTAATGGTACTGCAGGAACAGTTAAAAGGGCAAAAATGTATAAACCTACTATAAGACAATTTTATGGTACAAGCCCCTACTAAGAATGATGCTCTGCTGGACCTTGTAATCTCAAACCCAGCAGAGCTTATTTCAAATGTCCATATAAAAGAACATTTGGGTAGCAGAAAATAAAAATGCTCAACTTTAAGAGAGCTAAACTTCCAAAGCTGACTCTCCAAGACTTAGACTGGGAGGGAATATTGACATTTATGAACACAACACAGAAATGGGAGTTCTTCAAAAAGACTGGATGTGAATACACTGCAAAATACATTCCCATGGACAAGTTTAAAAGGCTAAAAATCAAACCTATGTGGCTTACGACCAAAGTTAAAAAAGCTATAGAAAGAAAAGAGCTTTTATTCAATAAAAAAAATGAAGGAACGTTATAATCGTTTAAGCATTACAGAATATAACAGAATATGCAAAAAGGAAATAAAGGCCACAAAAATTAAAAACGAATGACAAATTGCAAAAGATAGCAGGACCAATCCCAAAAAATTCTTCAAGTATATTAACCACTTGCCGCCCAGCCACCGCATTAAAACGATTGCAGGGCGGCACTCACAGGCAAAACCACGTTTTAAAACGTAGTTTTGCAAAACAGGTAGGGGGCGCAAGCAAGGCGCACGCCCCCCCCTACCTGTCCCGCGGGTGTCAGCAGCGGGTCTCTGCCGCCCTGTCACGGCCGGTGATTACCGTTCATTTTCCCGCGATGACCGGTAATCACTGACACAGACCAGGGCTGCATTGTTTACACACAGCCCTGGTCTATGTCAGTTCTGTGACAGCTCGTGAAAGCTGAAGAGGGAGAGAAGTGTTTCTCTCCCTCAATCAGCTCCCCCCTCCCTCCCCCCCCCCCCCGTCCAGCACACACCCCCGCCCCCTAGTAAAACACTCCCCTCACACACTAAACTCTAAAAATGTTAACCCCTTCCAGCCCAGTGTCATTAGTCCAGTGTCAGTGATTTTGTTTTTCCACTGATCACTGTATTGGTGTCACTGGGGATGTCAGTGACCCCAAGTCAGTTCCCCCCCAATGTCAAAATGTCCGCCGCAGTCCCGCAGTCCTGCCATAAATCGCTGATCGCCGCCATAAGTCCCTGATCGTTGCAAAATGTCGCTGATCGCCGCCATTATTAGTATAAATAAAAATTAAAAATCCCAGTATCTTTCCTGCCCTTTGTAAACGCTAGAACTTTCATGTAAACCAATTAATTTACACGTATTGGGATTTTTTTTTGCAAAGACATGTCGCAGAATGCATTTTGGATGACATTTGTGACAAAATTTGATTTTTTTATTTTTTTTACTGGACATGTTTTATAGCAAAAAGTCCAAAATGTTGTTTTTTTTCTCAAAATTGTCAGCCTTTTTTTTTATAGCGCAAAAAATAAAAAATGCACAGGCGATCAAATACCACCGAAAGAAAGCTCAATTTGTGGGAAAAAAAAGGATGTAAATTTAATTTGGGTGCAGTGTTGCATGACCGCGCAATTGTCAGTTAAAGTAACGCAGCAACGTAACAGAAAACGTTTCTGTAACCGCTTCCTGACCGCCCTACAGCAGAAATACTGCTACAGGGCGGCATGAGTATGCAAAATCACATATATATATATATATATACGTGATTCGCGCTCCCGTGGTTTTCACGCCCCTCCCAGATAGCGTCAGATTGCCCGTCAGTACACCAGTCATCACATTTAACCCCTTGATTGCCAGGAGCACGCTCATGTACAATAAACCTCCATTGCTAGTATAGTGTCTGAACGGGTCAATATCTTTGATCAGGTCAGCACTATACCAGCGTTCACATTAGTATAGCATCCCCAAAAACGCAGCGTTAGCGGGATCAGCCCGGGCACCTGTCAACACCTGCGTTTAGCCCCTATGCTTACCCCCCCTTCTCCCCCAGTAAGTGCAGTGTCAGTAGGTCACTGTCACTTGATACATTGCACACAAAACCGCAGTGTCGCAGAATCAGGCCTGATCTCTGTTAGCACTTGCCGGTAAATTTTGATGACTCTCATATGCAGCAGAGTGCCAGTACTAGTGCCGCTCTACCTTTTGGTGAACTGGCGAGTACCAATGGTCTAGTACATCCTGGTCTTTCACATACCTCCTTGATTTTTGGAGCGGTTTTTTACGGAATATCTGTATGCGTTGATTGTGGATCAAAGCAGTTTATATGCACAACAATTTATTGCCGCCAACCCAAATTCAAACTTTGCCAGACCATTCACATGGAAACTCATTACGGTTTTCAAATTTACATTTTTTTTGGGCCTAACCCTCAACATGGCCATTACTAAAAGAAATGAATTGCGGCTGTATTGGTCCGCAGACCCGATTCATCATATGCTGTTTTCTCTGCTGCCATGGCCAGGCATAGATATGAGAGTATAATGTGTTTTATGCATTTCAGCGACAATACACTCTGTCATCCTCGGGGTGACCCTGAAATTGACCGGCTCTACAAAATTCAGCCCCTCGAAAATCACCTTAACCTAAAATTTGCAGATTTCTTTACTCCCCAGCAAAACATCTGCGTTGAGGAGTCCCTGATTAATTTTTCTGGCCGCCTTGCATTCAAACAATTTCTCCCCAGCAAGTGTGCCAGATATGGGGTCAAGATGTAGAAGACCTGTGAGAGGACAACAGGCTATACTTATAAGTAAGTGAGATAGTCACGTGGAGCCCCCGGATGCCCGGACTACATGGGGATCAGCGGCAAGATAGTTTGGGACAGTTTGGGACTTGGTGTCATCCTTTTTCCACATGGGGTACCACTTATACGTGGACAATTTTTATTCAAGCGTGCCACTATTTAGACACTTATTCAATCTTGGAACTGGCACTTGTGGCAAAGTGTGACCTAATGTGTGCCCACCATTAGAAGTGGGTGGATGCAGGGTGGTATATTCTAATGGTGGGCATACCACACACTTTTTCTGAGATTTTTTCTTATTTTTTCATTCATTCCACAGGCTGCATAAAAAAAAAAGAACATAGCATATATAACCAACAAGGACCAGCAACATACTGGTACATCACTGGATTTGAATGGTTATACCAGGATGATGCCTACAGCTGCAGGCATCATCCTGGTGTCGTTTTTTTCAGCCGGTGATCGGCTTTCATGTAAAAGCAATCCTAGTGGCTAATTAGCTGCAAGATTGCTTTTACAAGCAGTGGGAGATGATGCCCCTCTCCCCCGCTGCCTTCCACGGCCTTCTCGGGCAGTCCCATGCCATCAGGGGAACCTGAGAATGCAGCCGGTGTTTCTGCCAGCTGACTATAGAGCTGATTGGAGACCAGAATGGTGCCAATCATCTCTATAGTCTAAGAATTCAGAAGCTACAAGCATTTCATCACTTCAGTTTCGCAGGATATAAACAGCGCCATTTGTAAATTGGGAAAGCATTTGATCACACCGATTTTGGTTTGATTAGATAATGTAAGGGCAGAGGAGATATCCAGAGTCTGATAGACCCCAGATTTCTCAAAAAAGAATTTATGACAATGCCCATTGAAGTTATAGGGGTTATTTACATTCCCTGTTATAGCATTAAAAGTGATAAAAAAAAATAATGAAAGGTACAATGTAAAAATAATTAAAAAAAAAATCAAAATAACTAACTAAAAAAAATTTCCTCTCCCATGCGCGCACACCTGTGTGCACAAGCCTTGACCCTGTGCCGTTATGTAAACAGCGGTTGCACCATGCATGTGAGGTATCGCCATGAATGTCAGATCAAGGGCAGTAATTCTAACACTAGACCTCCTCTGTAAATCTAAAATGGTGGCTTTTAAAGGCTTTTAAATCGCTGCCTATGGATATTAAAAATGTTTGCAGTTTGTCGCCATTGAACGGGGCATGCGCAGTTTTAAAGCATGTCATGTTTGGTATCTATTTACTCGGCATACCATTATCTTTTATATTTTACCAAACAATTGGCCAATATATTGTGTTTTTGTGCATTAAAAGTAAAAAAAGTGTATTTTTTTAAAAAAATTGCTTTTGAAAAATCACTGCGCGAGTACTATGTGCCATAAAAAATTGTAGTACCCACCATTTTATTCACTAGGGTGTCTGCTTTAAAAAAAATATATAATGTTTGGGGGTTTAAATTAATTTCCTAGCAAAAAATACAGATTTTTTTCATGTGAACAAAAAGGCTTGGTCTTCAGGTGGTTAGAAGAGTGAATGATGTGTGTCATAAACTTCTAATGCTGGGCATAAAACGCCCCCACCCCCCAAAATGACCCCTTTTTGGAAAGTAGTCACCCCAAACTATTTTCTGAGAGGAATGTTGAATCAATAGAAGAATTTATTTTTTTACCACACGTTTTTGGAAAATGACAAAAATAAATATATTTTTTTTTTTTACACAAAATTGTCACTTAAATGATTTACTGCTCACACATGCCATGGTTATATGTGGAATTACTCCCCAAAATACATTTTGCTACTTCTCCCAAGTATGGAGGTACCACATGTGAGAGACTTTTTGGCAGTCTAGCCAAGTACAGGACCCCAAAACCCAATAAGCACCTTCAGGCTTTTAAAGAGCTTTATTTCCTCATTACACTTCCAGACTACCTATCACAGTTTCGGAGGCCATGAAATGCCAGGATAGCACCTAACCCCCCCAAATGACCCCTTTTTGGAAAGTAGACGCCCCAAGGAATTTGATAAAAAGCACAGTATTTTGCAGATCTCATTTGTTGCCACAAGTTTTTGGAAAATGAAGAAAAAAAACAAAAACATATTTTTTCTATTTTTTTTATATTTCAAAACCTTGTGAGAAAAAAATGAGATCTGCAAAATACTCACCATGCCTCTTTTTAAATTCCTTGGGGTGTCTACTTAGAAAGGGGTCATTTGGGGGGGTTTGGGGCTATCCTGGCATGTCAGGGCCTTCGAAACTGTGATAGGTAGTGAGGAAGTGTAATGAGGAAGTTACGCACCTTCAGGCTTTTAAAGTGGTCATTGGATTTCAGGCTCCTGTATTTGGCTAGGCTCCCAAAAAGTCTCACACATGTGGTATCCCCATACTCAGTAGAAGTAGCAAAATGTATTTTGGGGTGTAATTCCACATATACCCATGGCTTGTGCGAGAAATAAATCATTTAAATGACAACTTTGTGTAAAAAAAAAAAGAAAAAAAGTTTTTGTCATTTTCCAGAAACTTGTGGAAAAAAAATAAATCTTCCATGGACTCAATATGCCTCTCAGAAGATAGCTTAGGGTGTCTACTTTCCGAAAAGGGGTCATTTGAGGGTGTTTGTACTATTCTGGTATTTTAGCACCTCAAGAAATGCGATGGGCAGTCAGAAAGTAAAAGCTGTGTAAATTACATTATCGATACCATAGTTTGTAGACGCTATAACTTTCACAAAAAGCAATCAATATACACTTATTGGGATTTTTTTAACCAAAAACATGTAGCAGAATACATTTTGGCCTAAATTTATGACCAAAATGAGAAAATATTGTTTTTTTCAAAAACATTTTTTTTTCTTCAAAACCTTTTCTGGTTATAGCGCCAAAAATAAAAAGTGCACAGGTGATCAAATACCACCAAAAAAATGCTCTATTTGTGTTAAAAAAAGGACATAAATTTCATTTATGTACCATATTGCATGACCGCGCAATTGTCCGTTAAACTAACGCAGCGCTGTATAGCAAAAAAATGTCGTAAGTTGCAGTATGTATACCATAGATTGTAGACGCTATAACTTTCACACAAAGCAATCAATATACACTTATTGGGATTTTTTTTACCAAAAACATGGAGCAGAATACATTTTGGCCTAAATTTATAACCAACTTTGAGTTTACTATATATTTTTTATAGCTGAAAGTAAAAAATATTGTTTTTCTTCAAAATATTTGGTCTTTTTTTGTTTATAGCGTGAAAAATAAAAAGCGCACAGGTGATCAAATACCACCGAAAGAAAGCTCTATTTGTGTGAAAAAAAGGAAGTAAATTTTGTTTAGGTGCAGCATTGCATGACCGCGCAATTATCAGTTGAATTAGTGCAGCGCCGAGTAGCAAAAAGAGGCCTGGTCATTAAGGGGGGTAAATCCTCAGGAGCTCAAGTGGTTAATAGTAAAAAGGTCCGGTCCGAGCATGTAGGCCCTTTACAAAATAATCTAGAGTGGGTGACTGGGGACAAAGAGAAGGCAAATTATTTAATACCTTCTTCAGCTCTGTGTATACAATGGAGCATGGGAGAGCTCTTGGCCATAATGGGCATGGTATTGACACAGCTCCAGATGATCCACATTGGCTCACAATTGATATGATCCAAAATTATTTAGACAGAATAAAGGTGAATAAAGCACCTGGACTGGATGGCATACACCCACGGGGCCTTAAAGAATTGGGCTCTGTCATTTCAAAGCCATTGTTTCTAATTTTTACGGACTCTAATGACTGGCATAGTATCACTGGATTGGCGTAAGGCCAATTTGGTGCCAAAAAATTTTAAATTTAAAAAGGGGGCAAAATCTTTGCCAAGTAATTATAGATCTGTTAGCTTAACTTCTATAGTTGGGAAGATACTGGAGAGTTTAATAAAAGACCACATAGATGAGTTCTTGCTGGAAGAAAATATTTTAAGCAACAGACAGCATGGATTCATGAAAGACAGAAGTTGTCAAATAAATCTCATTTCTTTTTATGAGGAGGTGAGCAAAACCTTGGACAGAGGGGTGGTGGTGGACATGGTATACTTGGACAGAGGGGTGGTGGTGGACATGGTATACTTGGACAGAGGGGTGGCGGTGGACGTGGTATACTTGGACAGAGGGGTGGCGGTGGTATACTTGGATTTTGCAAAAGCGTTTGACACAGTTCCCCACACACGGCTAATGTGTAAGGTAAAGTCTACAGGCTTGGAAAAATCCGTATGTAAATGGATAGAAAACTGGCTAAAAGATCGTATTCAGAGAGTAGTCGTTAATGATTCATACTCGGAATGGTCTGGGGTCATCAGTGGTGTACCCCAAGGTTCAGTGTTGGGACCCTTACTTTTTTAATATATTTATAAAGGATATAGGGTCTGAGATTAAAAATTCAATTTCAGTCTTTGCAGATGACACCAAGCTGTGCAGTGGAATAACGTCCTTACAGGATGTCTTCAATTTACAAGCCGACCTCAATGCTCTGTGTAATTGGGGAACTGTTGACCAAATCTATGGAATATGAAATATAATATTTCTCTGATATGATTTGATTAACCTTAATGAGAGTTCTTTGACCAAGAGTGAAAGGTTTAACACAACAACCAAAATTTATTGGTGAATAGTAGGGAGGTCTAAACTAACATACCACAATCTATCTATTTAACAATAAGAAAAAGAGAAACAAAATGTATATGATTCACCCAATGAATTAAAGCATATACTATTCATACCCTAAACCCACAAACAGCAAGACAGACAACACATACAACAATCATGTATACATATAAGTGCCAGAGAAATGTCCTGATATTTACCAATGGTGTAGCATGGGGGCCCCCAGGATCGGTGTATCTTCTCTCCTGTCTTCCTCCAAACCTACCCTGATATACACTTATCTCCATAGACTTGCATGGGGCCATCCTGATTGGTAGAACTATCCAATCCATCTTCCATATCTGACACATCTCATCCAGGATTGGACAGTTTCCCCATCCCATATCGCTTACATAACTCAGCCCCATTCCAGAGCCTCCCCTCTTAGTGATAAAATTACATATGCCAGGTCATGGCACCGAGGCGTCTGGATCCAGGCTTTCTCATCAAAATTCCCTCCAATATTGAGAGTTTGGAGGGAACCTTAGGTCATAGCCTGGTAAACCTGCATTCCCCAGATAGCCATCACCATTGCATATCTAAAGAGAGGGTACTTTGAAGTGGCCCTCATATAAACAAAGAGATTTAAATGGCCTGGCCTAGATCGTTATGTGGGCCCCATAAAGTCTGAGATAAGGTAGTTAATTTAGTGGTTGCCCCCTCTCACACAATAGATCATTCCTTGTGGCATGCACCTGTTTACACACCAAACATTCCTCCAATACAATACAAAGCTATCTCTACAACTTGATCACTTGTTTCAATGTCTATGTACAACACACCGCTATCAAACCAAGCTGATATTTCCAGCTTTGTAACTTGGTTATATAGTTAGAAAAATATCTATTTACAGTTGCTGATGACGATTATACATAAACCCCTCATAAGTCAACAGATCCCCCCTTGTGGCCAGTGAGGCTAGGCCACACTCACGCTATTCAAGTAACTGTTTATGTCTAATCTCCATTAGCAATTTGAGTTTCTCCCTCTGCCATCTTAAAAGTCTACTCAGATATATTACCATAACCATCATGATGAACAGTAACCCACCCTGTAACACAAGGAGACCTTTTATTCCTATCTCCACCCAGGTCCTAGTGGTAACTAAGCTAAAATCCCCATCATGTAAAAGTTCATTTAACTGTTTTCCCGTCTTTACCATATTGTTACTAATTTGTATTATATGTGTATCCTTCCTTGCGAGTAGATTGTGAAGGTTTACTGACAGTTTATCAATTTTAATATCAAAATAGGGTATGTACGGTGTAGGATCTGGGACATCGGGGGCACTATCTACAACATAATCTTTATTCAGCTGTGGTATTGGAGTTACTACGGTTTCCCCAATAATAGTGTACTCGTGTGGAACGAAGCAAAAATTTGGATAGGGTATTGGACATGACTGACCCCGATAGAGGAATGTCTTATGATTGGTAACAACACAATACAGTCCATCCATGTTGTAGGTGACCTTTGTTCTTGGTGCTCTCCATTTCGTCAACTTCACCGGGCAGTTGGCTTCCATCTCACTGGGACTAGTTTCTTGGTTGGCTTGGCGTGGGCTTTGCAAATGAGGCTCCCTGGATTCTTCTGTTGTGGGATCTTGGTCATTGCTCAGACCACAGACCGGAGTGTCGATTTCAAACACATCACAACGACATAGGTACCTATTCTCTTTGACAGTGCAGCAGGCAGTGTGAGGTGCTTTCCATCCCTCTTGGACGTGAATGAGCATTTCGGGGAGGTGCAACCTTTCTTTGTACACGTCATTCTCGAGGTACCCAAGGGAGTGTACCGACGCCATCTTGTCGAAGTAGTCATCTTGAGGATGGAACACTGGCAGCGACATGGTGAAGGATATATATAGGAGGTCACGGTAGGCACACGGTGACTGGCTCTTCAGGCAATCCAACGGACCTCTATTTGGGTGTGATGTCACTAACCCTAGATTCCTAATTGTGGAGACGGGCAAAGGTTTGCATCTATCTCCTGGATGTACATTCATTCCTCCACTAATATTAGTGTGAGTACAGTACCATTGGGTAAGATCTTTATCTCTTAAAATGTCAGGGATTTTGCCAACTTGGATGTCTCTTATAACATTGGTGACTTTCGTTAAAACAAAGTTCCCATATGCAGTGCATATTACCTCTTTTCCCATATTGTTCTCCCTGGCCCTTTGATTATTTATTGTTATGATTTCATTGATTTTCTGCTGAGTCCGTTCAAACAACTGGGCAATGTCATTCATATTATAAACTGTAAACCTTTCTTCCTCTGCCAGCCCCTCAATACCCTGCAGAGCTGGTTTCAGCACTTGCTGACCCTCTTTCTGTTCAAAATTACCGATATGTCTGCGAATCGCAGCTAAATCGGCTCGGTTCCAAATTGACATACCCGATCCAAAAAGTCCCGGGATGGACCCAATTAGACTGTCCAAGCCATTTAACTTTCTCGATCGGAAAATGCCCCTTTGGGGAGAGATATTTGGTTCTGCAAAAGGATCCTGAGTTCGGCTGGCATGGGAGGCAATCAAATCTACCAGCAAGGAAGAATAAAATAGTGACACATTTGTCCGGGCACATGAGCCGAATTCGGCCATGTTCCACTTGGACAAATTAAGCACAACGGGCACATGAATGAACTTAACATTATTAAAGAGTGTTCCGGGGATTGATGTCGCAGTTAGGCCACTAGGTGGTCCCTCTTCCAGTGATGGGCAGTCCAAGGATGTTAGTTCTGCGGAAAAAGGGATTGCAGCTGAGCTTTTTGTCAAGGTTGTAAAAGCAGGGGTTTTGGCCTTTGGGGACACATACAAGGTAACTTTTCCTGGGACATATTGAAGAGTGGATAGTTGAGTGTTGCTGGACAAAGGGACTGAAATGACAAAGGAGTATTTCCACTCTCCAGCATCACTTAACCGTGTATCTCGAATCAACAATGAACCATTAGGAAAACCCATTATCCTATCCCGGTAGTCCATAACATTCCCAACAACGCCATTGACCCAGACTAGGTGATTATTGATGGGACTCCACCAGGACACTTGTTTCCCCTCAGTCCCCTTAATTGCCACTGGCAGCAACACGGATTCCCCCTCTTGACAGTGGACCGGATTTTCATCAACGATTACGCTAATAAGTGGTCCATTCTCCTCTTCCATGGTAAGTCTGAACAGAAGGAGCATGAGAATAATCCATATCGACTTCATGGCTCTAAAAGGAAAGAAAACGCAACATTTTAGTTGATGTCCTTGACTCCATGGAATAGCTTCAGTTGGTTCACATGAACCCATTTATCTCTTGTCTTTTTGCCCTCATCTATTCTGATTTTATATACTGAAGGACTTAGTTTGTCAATAATGGGAAATGGCCCTTTCCATTTTTGGCTTAAGCAGTTGTCCAGCGGACGGAGTTCTAAGAACATGACTCTATCTCCTACTGCCCAAGTACATTCTCGAATCCCTTTGTCAAAATACGCCTTTGCTTTCTTTTGCATCTTACCCATGTGTGCTGCTGCAAACACATGGATCTCCTTTACCGCCTTTTCTAGTTTTAAGAGGTATTGATCCACGGAAAGTCTGTCTATGGTAGGGGTATGCATTTCTAGCCAAAGATGTTCTGGGAGTCTCATCTGCCTGCCTGTCAACACTTCAAAGGGTGTCAACCGGGTAGCGGATGAGGGTGTCGCTCGAATGGCCATGGCCAGTAAAGGCAATAGATTATCCCAATTTTTACTGTTGATGTGGACAAATTTCTTTAGCATCGTTTTAATCTGCCGATTGGCTCTTTCAACCTGACCTGAAGATTCTGGGTGATATGGGATGTGAAATTTTTGCTCCACTCCCAACATCTCTAGGCACGCTTTCATCACTTTTCCAGTAAAGTGGGACCCCTGATCTGACTCTATGGATGACGGGAGCCCCCATCTACTGAATACCTGTTCCACCAAAATCTTAGCAGTATTCTGTGCAGTGTTACTTTTGGTTGGGAAGATCTCTACCCATTTAGAGAACAGATCTGTGACTACCAAAACGTATTTGTTGTTTTTGGAAGTGACTGGCAAGGGTCCCATGTAATCCATTTGTAAGGCATTCCAGGGCCCTTCTTTCAATCGTATTCTTAAAGGGGCATTGATCTTCCTTGGTGCGGGATTAACCTGTGCACAGACAATACAACTGTCACAATACTGTTTCACATCTGTCATCATAGAAGGCCACCATCCTATGTTCTTGAGTCTCTCCAATGTTTTTCCTGACCCTTGATGACCCCCGGTAGGCAGGTCATGCACTAAGTAAATCATTTCATTTCTGTAATTTTCCGGAACCACCCAAGTTATTTCCTCTCCATGATGCAGTAATACTTTTTGGTCTTCTGACAGTGTGAGGCTTTTTATGCATTTTGCCAAAGTATTCCCTTCAGATAGTTCCTGAGTCTCATGTTTCAGTTTCTGAATTATTTCTTTAATGTTGTCATCCTGCTTTTGTATGTCTGAAATATCAGGCACTTCAATGCAGGATTTTGTGAAGGCGCAAACACTGGGGCACAAGGCTGGATCTTGTAAAGTGGAGGGAATTTCCCAGATCTCCCCCCTTTGTGCTCCTTGTTTGGCCAAGCAATCTGCCACGTCATTTTGTTCCCAGTAGGGGGCACTAGTGGAATGTCCTTTTACCTTACATACCCATGGTTTGACTGGCAGCTTTTGCACCAATGTGGTAATGTATCTCAAAAGGGATGCATGCTTAAGCGGAGACCCATCTGAGGACATGTACTGGTGGGTGTGCCAAAAGGGCAGAAATTCTGTGAGAGCATTGCACACCCAAGCTGAGTCAGAGTATAAGACAATTTCTTTGTCTCCTTTTATTAATTCTAGGGCATGCGCGATTGCAGCCATCTCAGCGAATTGTGCTGATTTGACTTGGCATGATCGACATATGGATATTTGTGTATTTCCTTTTGGATCACTAATGAAGATGCCAAACCCTGCATGTGGGAAACCATCCACATAAAAACATGATCCATCTGTGAAAATTTGGACTACATCTTCTGGGACTTCTTCCTTTGATGCAAGGGGTCTAAAGAATTGATGGGCATATGACTGTGGGGTGATATCACATTCATGTGGTACTCCCTGGTAAATAAGGCCATGGGCCCTGGTGGAAGGATTATTTGTGTGTTTTACTGTGATGTCTCGATCTTGGAGCAACAGAGCCCAATGGGCCAGTCTAGCATTGGATACATTGCCATCCTTCACTCTGTCTGTTAGTAAAAATTTAGTAGGAGTGTGAGTTGTATGCAAGATGACTGGGTTGAGCCCTATGATGTATGTGAAGTATTTCACTGCCCAAAATGTAACAAGGAGGTGTTTTTCACATAGAGAGTACTTCATCTCCACAGGAGATAATATTTTAGAAGCATATGATATGGGTCTCTGTTGCCCATGAATTTCCTGTGACATAACAGCTGACATGGCTGTATCAGATATTGCAGTCTCAATGTGAAAGGGCAGTTGGTAATCTGGATTGGCTAAAGCTGGTGCTTGCGCTAACGCTTCTTTGAGCTCCTGCACTGCATTGGTGTGTTGCTCAGTCCAGTGCCATTGGGTATCCTTTTTCAACAGATCATATAATGGTGTAGACTTTTCAGCAAATTCAGGAATAAAAGCCCTTGAATAATTCACCAATCCTAGAAAAGATCTCAGAGTGGGGATGCTTACAGGCAGAGGTAATTGTAGAATGGTTTTTACCTTCTCGGTTGCTATCTTACGACCGTTTGCGGTTACTGTAATCCCCAGAAAAGACACAGATTCTTTTAACAATTGTGCCTTAATGGGATTACACTTCAGTCCCGCCTTCTCTAGGATCCGCAGTAGTTCCTCCAATAGCCGCAAATGTTCTTCTTTGTCACTCGTGGCTAATAACAAATCATCAACGTACTGAAAAAGATTCTTTGGAGAAGAAAAATCAGTTAAAATGTCCCTTCATGGTCGCCAATTATGTTGACCAAATCTATGGAATATGAAATATAATATTTCTCTGATATGATTTGATTAACCTTAATGAGAGTTCTTTGACCAAGAGTGAAAGGTTTAACACAACAACCAAAATTTATTGGTGAATAGTAGGGAGGTCTAAACTAACATACCACAATCTATCTATTTAACAATAAGAAAAAGAGAAACAAAATGTATATGATTCACCCAATGAATTAAAGCATATACTATTCATACCCTAAACCCACAAACAGCAAGACAGACAACACATACAACAATCATGTATACATATAAGTGCCAGAGAAATGTCCTGATATTTACCAATGGTGTAGCATGGGGGCCCCCAGGATCGGTGTATCTTCTCTCCTGTCTTCCTCCAAACCTACCCTGATATACACTTATCTCCCATAGACTTGCATGGGGCCATCCTGATTGGTAGAACTATCCAATCCATCTTCCATATCTGACACATCTCATCCAGGATTGGACAGTTTCCCCATCCCATATCGCTTACATAACTCAGCCCCATTCCAGAGCCTCCCCTCTTAGTGATAAAATTACATATGCCAGGTCATGGCACCGAGGCGTCTGGATCCAGGCTTTCTCATCAAAATTCCCTCCAATATTGAGAGTTTGGAGGGAACCTTAGGTCATAGCCTGGTAAACCTGCATTCCCCAGATAGCCATCACCATTGCATATCTAAAGAGAGGGTACTTTGAAGTGGCCCTCATATAAACAAAGAGATTTAAATGGCCTGGCCTAGATCGTTATGTGGGCCCCATAAAGTCTGAGATAAGGTAGTTAATTTAGTGGTTGCCCCCTCTCACACAATAGATCATTCCTTGTGGCATGCACCTGTTTACACACCAAACATTCCTCCAATACAATACAAAGCTATCTCTACAACTTGATCACTTGTTTCAATGTCTATGTACAACACACCGCTATCAAACCAAGCTGATATTTCCAGCTTTGTAACTTGGTTATATAGTTAGAAAAATATCTATTTACAGTTGCTGATGACGATTATACATAAACCCCTCATAAGTCAACAGGAACTATGTGGCAAATGAGGTTTAATGTTGATAAATGTAAGGTTCTGCACTTGGGGGCTAAGAATATGCATTCATCATACATACTAGGGGTGGGGGGGGGGTACAACTGGGGGAATCAATGGTGGAGAAGGCTCTGGGGGTTCTGGTAGATAATAAGCTTAATAATGTCATGCAATACCAAGCTGCGGATTCTAAAGCGAGCAAAATCGTCTCTTGTATTAAAAGAGGTATAGACTCCAGAGAGAGAGATATCATTTCCCCCGGTACAAATCATTAGTAAAACCTCATCTGGAATATGCAGTTCAGTTTTGGGCACCAATTCACAAAAAACATTGGGGAACTGGAGAAAGTACAGAGAAGGGCAACTAAACTGATAAGAGGCATGGAGGAGATCAGCTATGAGGAAAGATTAGAGGAACTGAATTTATTCTCTCTTGAGAAGAGGAGATTAAGGGGGGATATGATCTCTATGTATAATACATAAGGGGGGATATGATCTCCATGTATAATACATACAGGGGATATGATCTCCATGTATAATACATAAGGGGGGATATGATCTCCATGTATAATACATAAGGGGGATATAATCACCATGTATAATACATAAGGGGGGATATGATCTCCATGTATAATACATAAGGGGGGATATGATCTCCATGTATAATACATAAGGGGGGATATGATCTCCATGTATAATACATAAGAGGGGATATGATCACCATGTATAATACATAAGGGGGATATGATCTCCATATATAATACATAAGAGGGGATATGATCTCCATGTATAATACATAAGGGGGGATATGATCTCCATGTATAATACATAAGGGGGGATATGATCACCATGTATAATACATAAGGGGGGATATGATCTCCATGTATATTACATACAGGGGATATGATCACCATGTATAATACATAAGGGGGGATATGATCTCCATGTATAATACATAAGGGGGGATATGATCTCCATGTATAATACATAAGGGGGATATGATCTCCATGTATAATACATAAGGGGGGATATGATCACCATGTATAATACATAAGGGGGATATGATCTCCATGTATAATACATAAGGGGGGATATGATCTCCATGTATAATACATAAGGGGGGATATGATCTCCATGTATAATACATAAGGGGGGATATGATCTCCATGTATAATACATAAGGGGGGATATGATCTCCATGTATAATACATAAGGGGATTATGAGCTCCATGTATAAATACATCAGTGGTTCAAATAGTGAACACAGTGTAGAATTATTCACCCTGAGGTCATCACAGAGGACAAGGGGGCACTCTTTATGTCTGGAGGAAAATAAATTTAATCTCCGAATATGGAAAGGTTTCTTCACAGTAAAAGCTGTAAAAATGTGGAATAGACTCCCTCAAGAGTTGGTTCTGGCCAGCTCAGTGGATTGCTTTAAAAAAGGCCTGGATTCTTTCTTGGATACAATATAACTGGATACTAAAATTTATAAGTAAAGTCGATCCAGGGAATATCCAATTGCCTCTCGAGGGGATCAGGAAATAATTTTTTCCCCTGCAGGAGCAAATTGAATCATGCTTTGCTGGTTTTTTTGCCTTCCTCTGGATAAACTGTGGGTATAGGATTATAACTTTTTTTTTCATTTTTGTTTGGTTGAACTAGATGGGCTTTTGTCTTTTTTCAGCCAGACTAATTTTGTAACTACTTTTGTTCATTTGTTTTCAAATTTTTCCAATGGATTAGAATGAAAACAAATTAGAATTTATTCAATCCAAATTCATTGTGAAAAATAGCTGGTTCTATTCTATTCGCAATTCACTTTTTGGAAGACAGTTATATTCTTTCTGTTCTATTCTAGTCTATTTTTCTATTCTGTTCTTTTATTTTATATTCCATTCTAGTCTGTTTTATTCTTTTCTATTCTATTCCTTTATTTTCTATTCTATTTTACTCTATTATTTAATATTCTATACTATTCTTTTATTTTCTCTTCTATTCTATTTTTTATATTCTATTCCTTTTCTACTCTATTTTATTCTATTCTTTTCTGCCGTTTTACTGTATTCTGTTCAAATCTATTCTATTGTTTCTATTCTTTATATTGTATTCCTTTATTTTCTACTGTATTTTGTTTTATTCTATTCTTTCAAAATTCGAATTTATTATACACTGCTCAAAAAAAATTAAAGGAACACTTTAAAAGCACATCAGATCTCAATGGGGAAAAATACCATGCTGGATATCTATACTGCTATGGACTGGGTAATGTGTTAGGAACGTAAGGATGCCCCACCGTTTGATGGACATGAAAATGATCAACCTACAGAGGACTGAATTCAAAGACACCCCGAAAATCAAAGTGAAAAAATGATGCAGCAGGTTTTTCCATTTTGCTGAAATTTAACTCAAAATGGTACTCCCACCCCCCACGCACTTGTATTCATGCCTGGCAACGTCAGGGTATGCTTCCAGTGAGACGACGGATGGTGTTCGGGGGTATTTCCTCCCAGATCTGGACCAGGGCATCACTGAGCTCCTGGACAGTCTGAGGTGCAACCTGGAGGCGTCAGACAGAAAAATGATATCCCAGAGGTGTTCTATTGAATTTAGGTCAGATGAGCGTGGGGGCCATTCAGTGGTATCAATTCGTACATCCTCCAGGAACTGCCTGCATACTCTCGCCACATGAGGCCAGGCATTGTCGTGCACCAGGAGGAACCCAGGACCCACTGCACCAGTGTAGGGTCTGACAATGGGTCCAAAGATTTCATCCCGATACCTAATGGCAGTCAGGGTGCCATTGCCTGTAGAGGTCTGTGCGTCCCTCCATGGATATGCCTCCCCAGACCATCACTGACCCACCACCAGAACGGTCATGTTGAACGATGTTACAGGCAGCATAATGTTCTCCGCGGCTTCTCCAGACCCTTTCACGTCTTTCACATGTGCTCAGGGTGAACCTGCTCTCATCTGTGAAAAGCACAAGGTGCCAATGGCGGACCTGCCAATTCTGGTGTTCAATGGCTAATGCCAATTGAGCTCTATAGTGCCGGGCAGTGAACACAGGGCCCACTAGAGGAAGTCGTGCCCTCAGGCCACCCTCATGAAGTTTGTTTCTGATGATTTGGTCAGAAACGTTCACACCAGTGGCCTGCTGGAGGTCATTTTGTAGGGCTCAGGCAGTGCTAATCCTTTTCCTCCTTGAACAAAGGAGCAGATATTACCCCTGCTGTCAGGTTAAGTACCTTCTACGGCCCTGTCCAGCTCTCCTAGAGTAACTGTCTGTCTCCTGGAATCTCCTCCATGCTCTTGAGACTGTGCTGGGAGACACAGCAAACCTTCTCCCAATGGCACATATTGATGTGCTATCCTGGAGGAGATGGACTGCCTGTGCAACCTCTGTAGGGTCCAGGTATTGCCTCATGGTACCAGTAGTGACACTGACCCTAGCCAAATGCAAAGCTAGTGAAAAATGTCAGTGGGCTCCACCTGTAAAACCATTCCTGTTTTGGGGGTCGTCTCATTGTTACCCATCTAGTGCACCTGTTGTTCATTTCAATAACACCAAAGCAGCTGAAACTGATTAACAACCCCCTCTGCTACTTAACTGACCAGATCAATATCCCAGGGGTTTAATTGACCTGATGCTATACTGTGATTAAAAAGTGTTCCTTCAATTTTTTTGAGCAGTGAATATTATTACAGTATATTATATTCTAATACACATAGTCTTTGAAGGAAATCAGCAATACTCAACAATATGTTTATATTTCAAATTTGTTCTAGAATTCTATTCAAATTTTAGACAAAATGTTGTTTCGTTATATTGGATACGTTTAAACTCATTGCTATTGTAATTGGGGAATTCGGATACAACCGAATCTCCGAATAACAAACATTTCATCTGAATTTCCATTCAGAATATTACGAACCGCACATGTCTATTTTCTGAAGTTAAAATGACTTCAGAAGGATCAATTAAAGTGGACTTCATTTAAAACAGTTGTGTTTTACATGTCCTGCAACTTTGGGTGTCTAAAATCGTATCCAAAGTCAGAGGAGTATGAACCAAGCCTGAGGAGGCCAAAATATTCCAAATACCGATACAGTTAATATTGTCACAAGTTACATCTCAAGTCCAAATATCCAGGACTGATGGAAAAACTTCCATTTATCAGAAGGTGCTCGTGTTTCCTAATTTGACATGTTTCACATATTGCTTCATCAGGAATGGGGTGAAAAATCAAAAATGTCACCTTGGTGCTTATCAAAGACTGAGAGACTTGTTATACCAGTAGGGGTATTCAAAGGACCACCAGCACCCCAGAAACCTTGAATAGACCAGATGAATAAGACAGATGTGGGATTTATTGAATTCTCACATCTGTTTCTACCACTCAGCACTGAGGTAGATGCTAATTGCTATTCTGCTACTGAGATCAGGACTCCACTTATCAAGAAAAGACCCGCTGCTGCATACACTCACCAGCCAGTTTATTAGGTACACTTGCTTGGTAATACAAATTGCTAATCGGCCAATCACATGGTAGCAACTCAATGCATTTAGGCATCTAGATGTTGTGAAGATGACTTGCTAAAGTTCAAACCGAGCATCAGAATGGGGAAGAAAGGGGATTTAAGTGACTTTGAATGTGGCATGGTTGTTGGTGCCAGTCAGGCTTGTCTGAGTATTTCAAAAACTGCTGCACTACTGGGATTTTCACACACAACCATCTCTAGGGTTTACAGAGAATCAAATTATGTAGGGTTGGCAACAAGGTGAAGATGAAATAGTAGAAGCTTTATTCGAATGCGGAGTATAAAATTGTTCCAGAATACAAGCAACACTAACGTATTTCAGTCAAGCAAGACCTTACTCAGAGAATGGTCCGCAAAAGAGAAAAAATGCAGTTTTTTTGGACGAAAATGCTTTATTGATGTCAGAGGTCAGAGGAGAATGAGTAGACCAGTTGCTGTGACATTCAGATGGTAGGGTCAGAATTGGGCGTAAACAACATGGTAGACAGGCAAAGCTTATCTCGCCTAATTATGACATCACATTAGGTATCATTTTCTTTACTAAATGATTTCAATTACCTGAAGGAGGCAGTATAGAATTAGGAATGATTTTTATTTTTTCTGTATCATGTCAAAAGTTGACCCTTAACCTTTGGCTGGTAAGAAAACACTAAATTTAAGAGATAAAGAGTTATTTTGACAGAAATGGTTACAGCCAGACTGGTACCCTTATCACTGAAAATAATGTGCAATATTACCTACAATCAGGGGTGGACTGACCATTTGGAAACCCGGGCACTGCCCGAGGGCCCGGGGTCAGTAGGGGGCCCCATGAGATGCCCCTGGTACATTTTCATAGGCTTTTTTTAATTTGGGCAAGGACACAGGGGCCCCATGATCCCCTATTGCACGGGGGCCCCATGAGTTGTCAGTCCGCCCCTGCCTACAGTAAGTGATTCTGGAGAAAGAGAAAAAAATCTGCCTATACAGTACATCTTAGAGACTGTTGTTGAGGTAATTTTACCTGAGATTTCTGAATTCTCTAAGCAGTGCCTCCATACAGACGTTATAATATAATGAACTCAAACTAATTATTTATAATGTTGAAAACATAATATCCACCATATATACCAATATGTATTAATTATTAAAGCCAATTAATATAGATAAACTAGATATGTATATGGAAGTTGAATATAGTAATATAAAACCCAAATTACTTAAGTAAGCAAGTATTCACTTCATGGAATACTAAAGATAATACAATTGACATTTTTGGTTAAAAAATTCCTGTCAAATAATAATAACATCATATGCATTGTAAAGCTTAATATGAACTCTTTTCCAAACATTAATGAAAAAGAAAAAAATCATAGTGAACAGTTCTTTTGTCATTTGTTCTATCTAGACATGGACTCATCCATTAATCTTGTAACTTGGTATCATGTCCAGTCTTTATCTTGTAGCTGTCTGGTACCACTATACCCCCTGAAAATGTATAACCTGAGAAGGTATGTAGAAAATGTATAACCTGGGAATGTGTGCTGTTAGAACTTTTGGAAGAAACCATGAAAATAGACTATAAAGAACAAAATGACTTCCAGCATGTTCATGCAGAGATGAAAAGTTCAGGCCTTCCGGTTTAATTCTGTGAGTCCAGGACAGTTCCAACAGTTCAATTGCTTGGTAACACAAACTGCTAATCAGCCAACCACATTTCCGAAAATCTCAAAAATCAATACATTTAGACATCTAGACGTGGTGAAGGCGGCTTACTGAAGTTCAAACCGAGCATCAAAATAGGGAAAAAAGGGGATTTAGGTGACTGTGAACGTGGCGTGGTTGCTGGTACCAGACGGGCTCATCTGAGTATTTCAAAAACTGCTGATCTACTGGGATTTTTATGCACAATCATCTCTAGGGTTTACAGAGAATGGTCCGAAAAAGAGAAAATATTCACTGAGCGGCATTTGTGTGGACAAAAATGCCTTGTTGATGTCAAACGGTCAAAATTGGGTGTAAACAACATGAAAGCATGGATCCCTCCTGCCTTGTATCAATGGTTCAAGCTGGTGGTGGTGTAATGGTGCGGGGGATATGTTCTTGGCACTAGCAAGGTGTACCTAATAAAGTGGCCGGTGAGTGTACATGGGATTGCACATCCTGTATATCATAAGTTCCTGATTGGTAAAGCATTGTAAAATTGTCTCTCAACCAATACTGTCATAATTATTTTAGCATGCTTTAGGTGTGATTTAGCATGATGTAAGTGAAATGACAGCTTGATCAATCAGGACCAATGCAAAACTGCCCTAGAATCATTTCTCTTTGCCTTGCAGTATTTATCCAGCTTAAATCTTTTTGTCATATGGTGTGAATTGCTCTATTTTAAAACCAGGTGGTGAAAAGGATATTGTGGTGGAGCAGCCAATATTAATCACTGCCGAACCAGAAGATACTGTGACCATCGAGTGCAAAGTGGTGAATCAGACTTTTCATGGTTCCGTGTCCTGGACTCTGGGCTGTGAGGGAGGACAGCCAATCAGAGAAGATGGCAGAGTGGTCTACAGCCCCTCCAAAATCAATATTACTATAAAGGACCTGACCAAGTATGATTCTGGAATATATTGCTGTCTGGTGGAAAGTGTGGACGGGATATTGGCCAAAGGGAAGGGAACGAGACTGATAGTGACCAATACATCTTCTCCGGAATGTAGAAGACGTGTGGGTAGGTAACACATGGGAATGGGTCATCATCTGTCATTCCCTTGTATACAACAAAAGACGACTCTGGCCCCAAATTTTTTTTTTTGTAGTTTTGCACAGTTGGGAAGGGGTAGAATTATTTTATGGCCTGATGACACATGAGAAAATTCCTCTATAGTGAAATAAACAACAACAAACACACTTCCAGCTTTTTCGGTTGACAATGAAAAGTCCTTCTTTTGCGTGTCCCTCTTGGAGAGATTTTGTGCACATAGGCTAGGTTTAGATGTTTAGTAAATTTGGAATGCCTCTGAAAAGGGATTCATATTCAGATTGCCTTACAGAAGCATTTGATAAGAGGTGAAGAGGTGATGTCACCTCCTTAGTACCTGTTTTAACCCTGTAAATGTTGCATCACTGCACTGCATGTGTTACAGCTGTAGTGCAGCCCCATGTGCTCGAGTGGGTCATGTTCGGCGGTGATACTGCCTGCTGAGCGCACTAGTGGGGATCATTTTTGCTGCAGCTGCAGCATGTGAATACCTTTGCCTGTTGCTTTTGCAGCTTGAGGGGGGGTTTGTTTGTGGAAGAAACTAGGGGTGCACCGATATTGGCATCGGTGCCGATACTGAGTATTTTCGTGAGTGCTCATATTTGTGAAAATGCTCCCGATACCATAACCAATACTTTGCACCGCAAAGATTAGCATGCAATTTGAACAGGAATGCGATTCCTGTCCAAATCGCATGCGGTTTCCCCACTGCTCCTGTGTGCTCCTATACCCACAGTTGATCTAGAGAAAAAAAGAAAACCCCAATAAACTTTGATCCAATTTGCTCCAGCAGAGGAACAAATTCCTTCATGATCCTCCAAGAGGCAATCAGATATACCCTGGATCAATTTTACCTACAAAATATTAGTATCCAGTTATATTGTGCACATTTAGGAAAGAATCCAAGCCTTATTTAAAACAATCCACTGAACTGGCCAAAACTAGCTCTTGAGGAGGTCTATTCCGCATTTTCACCACTCGTACTGAGAAGAAGCCTTTTCGTATTTGGAGATTAACCTCCTTGGCGGTATTCCCGAGTGTAGCTCGGGGTAACATTTCAGTACCAAAAGCGGTAACCCCGAGCTACACTCGGGAATACCATGCGGCGCTGCTCCGGCATGTGTTCTTCACTTACCTTACCCTGCGCTCCCACGATGTGTCCCCTGCAGCGTCCCCGGCCATCTCCTCCGGCCGATGCCGGCATCCGGCTTCTGTGTCCTGTCCCTGTGACGTCGGGACGTACGGGCGCCGCCGCTGCCGGCGGCGGGAAATTTAAAAATTTTAAAAAATGTCATTTTTTTTTTTTCATTTTACACAGTAAAACATTGCTGTTTCAACCTATTACACATACATATTGTCCCTAGTGCTTTGTCCTGCGCCCTGCCTGCATTTTGTCTGTTCTTTCTGCCTGGAAACTGAGAAATGTCCATGGCGTCCAAAAAGTGTCCCTTTAGGTCAAAAGCGGTTTAGATCAGCTAGAGAACAGCGATAGTAAATCAGAACCACTTACAGAATTGAGTGATATTGATTCGTGGGGGAAATTCGTCATCAGAAACTGAAAACGATTTTGCGACTGAGCTCAGCAATGTGTGAACTTGGCGCTATATTTCACATTTCAGTGTTTTTGGTTTGATTATATTATTGAATTAAATTTTTTATTATTTTTATATTATTTTTATGATTATTTATTAAATTATAATTTATGATTTTGTGTTTCAAATTTTATCATACCCAGGATGTTTACTAGACTCTTGTTCGGACAGATTTCAGTGAGTTTTTCCTAAAAATTACAGCCTACAATAAAAAAAATACATATTTCCATGCAAAAAAATGGTACCGCTTTCAGCACCAAAAATCTGAAATAATCATACCGCCAGGGAGGTTAAAACTCTTTTCCTCCAGATGTAAAGAGGGCCCCTTTGTCCTCTGTGATGACCTCAGGGTGAATAACTACACCAAGTTCACTCTACTGTGATTTACTGTGTACCATTGGGAGAGCTGTCAACAATTTAGCGAGCACCATTGGAAGACCTGGCAGGGATTTATTGTGTACCATTGGGAGATCTGTCAACAATTTAATTACTACCATTGGAAGTCCTGGCAGGAATTCTGAGAGTAGGCGTTCTGGATAACTGGGCAGAGATTCTGAGTACTGTAACAGATTGAGTAGTTTATCAAAAGACAGTGGGCTGTGTGTTGTCAGTAGACATTTAGGAGCTGAGTCAATTTCTGTCAGATCAACAGATATTTTCTTATACCTATTACTTAAATGGTGTAAAACAAGTGCATTTAGTGTGGATATGTTTTGCATATGCTTTTTCATTTTTCCTTCACTTACTCCCTAACAGCAACTTCCTATCAAATAATTCTTCTCTTTTACATACAGGAGGAGACCAACATGGGCAAGTGAACATTCCTTATGTGGTCATAGGGTTATTGATCTGCGTTATAATTGTGCTGCTGGTGGTGCTCATGAAATACTGCTACACAGGTGGGTCATATTTTGGATGTATATCACAGAGACTTTCTGGGGGCGCTCAAGTTCATGTTTGATTGTCCCCCTCTTCCACTACCCCATTGGTTTACAATTACACTGGGCTATAAACAAGTTTTCCTGGGTACATGTACATCAGCATTCAAGTTGACAAACAGAAATACTCCTGTGCTTGGGGGGTGAACTCAACAAAGGCTACAACTCCATCCTGGCTGTCCTGGATGGTGCACACCTTGCTGCCCTCAAAGGACTGGGGAAGTCCAAAAACACTGGATACAAACAAAACAAACAGAGGGCACACCGGCATAGTGCATTACCTTAAAACACATTTTTATTCATATAAAAATGATAAGTTGTATACTCACAAAAGACGAATACGTCAAGAGCTCATCATAAAAAGAACAGCACTGTCCAGTCCACATTGCATGACTTTTCACAATAGGAACCCTGGACCTCCAACAGGCTAACACGTTTCAAGGACTTGCTCTTCGTCAGAGCCAGCACAAACAATACCTTTACCCTCTCTTAAATAGTCTGGTATCCATTCCAGATATTGCATGTGGGCCGTCATTAGCTCGCTCGGACAAATCCCATATGTGCCGGCCCTCCAGATAAATTAAAAAAAATAAACTAGACTAAACTAATCTATGAGCATTGCAGGGTATGCTAAGAAATCCTAATAATCTGTAAAAAAAAATCACAAAAATCCATGAAAAACATATATATAACGTATACCATATTGTCATGCAATGTGGACTGAACACGTACATCAACACCTTTGCCAACCAGACCATAGTGATCCCTGCTTCTGTGCTTAGCGATCTTTGGAGAGTTCTGTGCTCAGGCATAGTTTGCAGTCACACTAAAGCAAACTGTACCAACCACAAGTAAACCAGGCCTGGGACCACATCTTCCAAGTGACCCTGAGCACAGTATAATTAACTGATTTTGGGCATGGTTTGGAGCACTCACACTACACAAACAAACCGAACCAAGGAGGTGCAGAACCTGTGTCCACAGAACAGAACATGAAAAGAAAGTTTTTGGCTTTAGATTTGAAGTGATGCTAAACAGAGAACTAAGCTAAATATGAATATCTTCCATTCATTACAGATTTCTTATTATTGTGATGCTGTGATTGACGCACAGCTATCGCATGATACCTTGACCAATCACAACACTCTGTACCATGTGATTAGCATCACAATAGTAAGCAAGCTGTCATGAACAAAAGCCATTCATGACAGTTAAAACTATTGCTTATAACAGTAATCACCACTGTTATAAGCAGTAACAGTGTATAAAAAAAACCCTGATCACCCCAACCCCCCCAGAGTATTACTGTCACCATGGTGACACTGAACTACTCTGATGACAGTATGTTAAAAAAATATGTTTAAAAAAGAAACAAATGCTTAAACAATGTAAGTAAAAAAACATTTAAAAATCTTTTTTCTGTACATACTGTCACAAGTCAGTATCCCTGATCATTGCCATACCAGTCATATGATGATGCTGTTCTGCACTGGTGACAGTATGTAAAAAAAAGTTTTATTTAATTTCTTCATGTTCCAAAAATTTGTGACAAAAAAATTACAACATCCAAAAACTTGCCATGCCTCTTACTAAATACCTCAGACTGTCTATTTTCCAAAATGGGGTCGTTTGGGAGATATTTGTACTGTCCTGACATTTTAGGGGCTCAAAAAATTAGATAGGCAGTGAGTACATCAGGATTCAATTTTCAAATATATAATCTATAACTTTCACACAGACTAAATAATATACACTGATTTGGGTTATTTTAGCAATGTAGCAGAGATCATTTTGTTCCAAAATGTTCAGTATTTTTGTCTTTATATGGCAAATAATAAATAAACCCAGTGGTGAATAAATACCACCAAAAGAAAGCTCTATTTGTGTGGAAAAAATTATATGAATTTAATAAATTTTATGTGGAGTGCTGCATGACCGAGCAATTGCCAGTTAAAGTAGCACAGTGCTGACTAGCAAAAAAAATGCCCTGGCCATGAAAGGAGTAAAACCTTCTGAAGGTCAAGTGGTTAAATCCTCGAAGTACTTTATGCCTGCAGCACTGTTTTTGGTCACATGATCTTTCTCTGCTGCTTGGCATCTGCAGGGAAAGTTCTTTGGGAGGGGCTTCAAGTTTGCTGATCTATGTTTTCTACATTGAGTCTGTCCAGCTAGTCCTTATTTAAACAATTTAAATTAGATTATAAATATTAAATAACTTTTTACAGCTCCCAATAAATCTTTATTGAATATTAAATTATGTATTTTTGCGCATTAGTATGGAGTCAAAGATGATTGACACCAGTTGTCATCTGCATCTAAGACTCTTTTTTTGCTTTTGCAAGTATTAGCAACCACCTTTGATATATTTAATAATTATTTATATTAAAACTAAGCATTTTTGTTAGTTTCTTAGTGAATGTAATCACTCAGCATACAATATCCCACCCCTATATGTTAACCAATAGGAGGACATGGAGGAGGAGGGAATTAGGGAGTGTAATTTACCACTGTGTATATGCCCACATGTGTGACTCTATAGTCATTTGGGCTGCACAGATAAGAAAAAGAAGGAAACGAAGAGCTTAGGAGGAAACTGAAATTGGAGTATGCTCAGTAGAGGACACCAGCTGGTCTACACAATCTCAGGCTTCAGCGGGGACACAGAGAAGGTTGGAGGGACACCTGAAGGTAGGATCATCCTGGTATATTTCACTCTACAACAAAAAAACTAATGCTTTAGTGGCTTTCTTTTTGAGTATAAACATGTTGTTATATAGCATGTAATGAGAGTTTTTCATAGTTTGGATTTAATGACACTTTGATGGTTCTTTCCTCACTTGCAGTTTTAAGCTAATTCATTACAGTTTTCTTCCCAGTTAGAATGCTGGACCTTTTAGAAAAATGAGTATACACCTTCTAAAAATAGGAAGAAAAAGTTGCAAACTGAATAATGAATACAAAGCAATATATATGTCCATTGCATACCACTCCTGTTTGTATTTGTTGTAGCAAATTCAACACTAAAAAGAAAGTTTAATTGATTAAAAATTATTATCTTTTACTACTTCTCTACAGGTTCCCCTGCACGTCAGAAAAGAGTGAGTATATTACACTTAATGTTTAAATTAAAAGCAGTGAATGGTATGAAGACACCACAAATCTCCATGTATGCACTATATTGCCAAAAGTATTGGTTGGCCTGCCTTTACACGCACATGAACTTTAATGACATCCCAATCATAATCCGTATTGTTCAATATTGAGTTGGCCCCGCCCTTTGCAGCTATAACAGCTTCAACTCTTCTGGGAAGGCCGTCCACAAGGTTTAGGAGGGTGTCTATGCGAAGGTTTGACCATTCTTCCAGAAGCGCATTTGTGAGGTCAAGCACTGATGTTGTATCAGAAAGGCCTGGCTCACAGTGTTCGCTCTAATTCATTCCAAAGGTGTTCTATTGAAGTCAGGACGCTGTGCTGGCCAGTCACATTCCTCCACCTTAAAATCGCTCATCCATGTCTTTATGGATCTTGTTTTGTGCACTGGTGTGCAGTCATGTTGGAACAGGAAGGGGCCATCCCCAAAGTTGGGAGCATGCAATTGTCCAAAATGTCTTGGTATGCTGACGCCTTAAGAATTCCCTTCACTGGAACTAAGGGGCCAAGCAGAACCCCTGACAAACCACTTTACACCATAATCACTCCTCCATCAAATTTTACACTTGGCACAATGCAGTCAGGCAAGTACCGTTCTCCTGGCAACCGCCAAACCCAGACACATCCATCGGATTGCCAGACAGAGAAGCGTGAGTTATCTTTCCAAAGAATATCTCCACTGCTCTAGAGTCCAGTGGTGGCGTGCTTTACACCACTACATCCGACGCTTTGTATTGCACTTGGTGATGTAAGGCTTGGATGCAGCTGCTCGGCCATGGAAACCCATTCCATGAAGCTCTCTATGCACTGTTGTTGTGCTAATCTGAAGGCCACACAAAGTTTAGAGGTCTTTAGCTATTGACTCTGCAGATAGTTGGCGACTTCTGTGCGCTTCTACATGCGCTGACCCCACGCTGTCATTTTACGTGGCCTACCTCTTGGTGGCTGAGTTGCTATTGTTCCCAGTTGTTTCCATTTTGTTATAATACTACTAACAGTTGACTGTGGAATATTTAGCAGCAAGGAAATTTCACTGATGGACTTACACAGGTGACAGCCTATCACGGTACTACACTTTAATTTACTGAGGTCCTGAGAGCGACCCATTCTTTCACAAATGTTTGTAGAAGCAGTCTGCATGCCTAGGTGATGATTTTATACATCTGTGGCCATGGAGGTGATTTGAACACCTGAATCCAATGATTTGGAGGAGTGACCCAATACTTTTGGTAATATAGTGTATATTCAAGTGAATGAAAAAGTTTCCAATCAGCCAGTTTGCAAATGCGTATCCTCATTGCTAATTCAAGCTTTTTAAAGAGTTGCAGACCTCTGTCCTGTCCTGTTGTCAGGATGGGCCAGCCATTGGACGCTGACCTCCAGCATCACATGAGCCAGTGCTGTCCTTGTTCAGAGCCCCATCCATGCACAGTGCACTCGCTTTTCTGACACAGCTGCTGAGCTCAGCAGTTGCAACAATAGAAAGAATGCATTGCATATGTGTAGGCATTGAACAAGGACAGCACTTGCGCCTATGATGCTGGGTGTGCGTGTCCAATTGCTGGCTAGCAACAGGACAGGACAAAGCTATGCAGGATATTGGAAGTTTTACAGGTAGGGTATGGTGGGGGGCAAATGGCCAACAAGTATGGCAGATATACTAATGAAGATTTTTAAAACCTGTATGATGGTGCAAGGCTCTGTCACAATGGAATAGGTCAGAAAAAGGACACAGGTTTTGCACATTTGCAGAGTGCAGGACTACAGAGTGTTTTGCTCTTCCATATTTCTCTGGATTTTGATATTTCTGGATGGGGTTCCATAGTTTGAAGGTTTCAAAGTGCCTTGGGAGGAAAGAAATCTTTAACCCAGTGTCCGAGTATTGTGGACAACCAACAGGATGTGTGCCAAGGTGCACACAGCCCTTATAATGATAGTCTGAGGATATCTCAGGGCTGCTGCCAGTTTGGAGACCACTCCCAGTGTGGGAGAAGGAAGGTCTCACCTGGTATTGCAAATAAGAACAAAAGAAAGCGCACCAACCTTGCGCATTACCTCAGCGATAAAATTGATTTCATTAAAATAAGATGTATACTCACAAACGTGGCAATATAAAAAGCATGTAATATCCAAGAGTGGATCACAAGAGCCCAAGTAGCGTGTGAATCCCACTGGAAGGGAGGAAACTCTCTGTAAAGCCTGAAATGTTTTGAAGAGAGATTCCTTCTTCGTCAGAGCCCTTGGGCCTCGGGGCTCTGAGGAAGAAGGGATCTCCCTTCGAAACACGTCAGCCTTTACAGACAGTCTCGCTTCCAGTGGCATTTGCATGCTACTGGGGCTCTTGTGATCCATCCTTGGATACTATAAGTGTAAGGGACCGCCCGGCGGTACCACTAGCACTCCACTGAACAGGCGTCCCCAGCGCACGGAATCTAAGTCCCAGGGTGCTTGTTCACCAGGGCTCCTGATGGTGGGGATGGACTTGAAGCCCCCCGAGACCAGGTCGTGACTACTGGGTACGTCCGTCAGTGGTAGTGGTATGCGCCAAGGGCTCCCACGGGAAAGAGTCTGATATGAGGAGGTCAGAAGACCCCTCTGCGAGGGATGGACGGATGGATGGATGAGCAAGGTCAGACGGGCCGGGTCGGTAACAGAGAGGACGGTAAGGTACAAGGCAGCGGGCAGAGAATGGTCGGGTCACACGCCAGGTCAGCAACAGCAGGTCAAATCCAATAGGGGGCATCCAGGAGAGAGGTCAGGCAAAGCAAGGGTCAGGACAGGAGAAATTAGCAAGGTCAGGTACAATCCGGGTCAATAACTTACAGGGCACAGGTTCGCAGAATCACAGGATGCAGGAAAGACCAGAAGGCACTGAATGACAGCTCAGGGCCATTTAAACATCCCAGCGGGCGGCCGCGGCTTCTACTGTGCATGCGCGAACTCGAACGCCGCGGCTGGCCCGGACCTAGTGCCCGTGTCCCTGCACAGGGCGGTGCACTGTGCCTGCGCCGGGACCATCGTGGCGGGGATCGGGGAGATCCCTGACAATAAGCTTTTTATATTGCCACGTTTGTGAGTATATATCTTAATTTAATAAAATCACTTTTATCGCTGAGGTAATGCGCAAGGTTGGTGCGCTTTGTTTTTTTCTAATTTGCAGTACTGGTCAGGCTTCACCAGCTTTTTTTAAGGGCTGCACAACCTTTTATCCTTTGGTGGACGAGTTTACATGGAGGTTGGTCAATCCACCTATTCCTGATCTTGGTCTCTGAGCGCAGGAGATGTCGTCTAGGTCTCACCTGGTGTAAGGGAGCCAAGCCAGAAGCCAGGAGACAGAAGGTCTCATTTCAGGAGTCAGGTCGGCTCCTATGAGAGTGTCAAGAGAACCCCAATCCATAGGCCAGAGGTGACCTGGGCAGCAGGGCACTGGGATTAAAGGCTAGACAGCAAAGGTTCCAGGAGTCAGGTTGTTCCTATCGGGGTGTCAGGAGAACCCCAATCCATAGGCCATAGGTGGGCCATACAGCAGGGCGCTGTGACTAAAGACTAGAGAGCCAAGGTTCCAGAGAGCTGGACAACAAAGTCAGAGAGACTGGTAAGAAGTGCAGTGTGGTACTGCAGCTGAAGCTCAGTGAGCTTATGAGCCAGGTGGGTGTGCATTTTCCAGTGTTTGCATTCTGCTGTTGGACTGTTGTTTCGTCTTCTCAAGTTTAATAAAAGGCTCTTAAACTGTTCCGTGTGATATGGACTTCACTCAACAATGCAACTACCACTGAGGTAATGATTCCTTTTTTTACAAAAGAGAATCAACCCTATAGTTCAAAATGAAGTGGAGATATGTGAAGTGCAGAGCCCCCATCCAAGTAGTTACAGTTGGTCAAGTTTAATAAAGACACATATCCGTTGAGTTCAACCAATAGAGAAATAAATACATGAATTAAAAATAATCATCCTCAGAACCTGGAAGTTAGAAGACCCTTATAAAATATTGTCCAATGTATGCCAGTAGGGAAAATGTTATTCTTGATCCTGATAAGGAAATCGGATATTCCCTGGATTAACAATCAATGTTGCTATTGCTTCCAAAAAATAATAGCCAGTTATATTCTTTGCACAATCCAGCTTTTTTTAAATCTACTGAGTTGGCCAGAAATAACACTTGTAGAAGTCTATTCTACATTTTCACAGGTTACGATAAAGAAGTTTTTTAGTATGTGTAGGTTAAACCTTTTTTCCACCAGACTCAGTGTCCCTTTGTCATTTAAATGTGCTTAAAGTGAACAGCTTTGCAGTTGACTATTTGGACCAGTTATGCATTTATTAATGGTTGTCATCCCCCTGCCCCAACACCTCTTCTCAAGAGAAAATATATTTAATTCAGTTAATCTTTCCTCATAATTGAGGTCATGTCTTACTAGTTTAGTTGCCCTTCTCTGCTCAATTTCCAGTTTGGAACATCATTTTCATGAATTGGTGTCCAAAACTGAACTGCATATTCAAAATGAGGTCCTTTTCCTTTACATAGGCTTCACAAAATTATAAAAATCAAAGTACAATTACTAGTTACACCTAACAAACTTTTGGCATGTGGATCATCTTCCTTTTATTTTTTTCAATGATGACAGGATCACAAGGAGGAGGCAGAAAGTGAGTTTGGCCTCCATTATGCTGAAATCCGCAAGAAGAATGACGCCCAGTATTCGCGGACTAGACACAGTGAGGATCCCGTCACATATGCAGCTATCAAGACTCATCAATAAAATGCTACTTGCCACAGTTTTACATACTCTGAAGGAAGATATGCATGTGTCAATACAACTGATAGAAACAGTCTTTAGATAGTACAGTCAAATTATACAAACATCAAATGCCATCTTCCAAACTATTTGGATAAAATGATTTGCCCACACTAAAGAAAAAAGGATTGAAAATCAAGAATTTTTATAGAATTGAACTTTGTGTGTATGATTGCTCAATCCCATCAGATTTAGAGTGGTTGTAAACCCCAGACATGCAATATGAACAAAGCATATCCCTCTATAGTGTGTTTTTGTTTCAATTAAGAGCACTAAGTGTCATTTCTGTCTGCTGCTTCATTCCTCTGCTATCAGGATGAGTCACTTCTGACATGTTTTCCTGACAGGGAGAGAAAAATAGTGACAGGGGAGGGACCTCCAGCAGATTGACAGCCTCCGCTTTGTTCCTGTGAGCTGTGTGGAGGGGGTATGCCCTTTCCTTCCAATCAGCTCTCAGAGCTCTCCCCACTGAGCTCTGCTGGGTGTGACTTCAGATCTCCACCCCCTTTTTTCTGAACTATCTTTCTGAGCTTTAAATGTTTATCACTGTGAATGGATGTAGAGAAGAGAAGACTGGAGATAAACAAGTACAACTTATATAGAAGGCTTTGTTTTTACTTTAATTGTAATTTCTTGAAATGTTTATAAAACAATCTTATTAAGGAGAAAAGATTGGAAAAATATGCATAAAAAACTATTCTGATTCCACCACTGAACTTTTGTAATACATTTAGCTCATAGATATGGTAATTGCAAAACTGTTCTGCTATTTACATACTGTGTGAATAAAACAGCATTTCTCTTTTTTTAGTAGTCGTCGTTGCTTGAAAATCTCTTCATCCTATAACAAATAAGCAGAACAAGATAAGTTTTTGTGTGTGTATGTAGATTAAAACAAATGGTTTTGAAAATCAGCACAAGGGATCTTACTTACATTTAATCAAACGTGTCCCTTATGATCCAAAGTCCTCTGTTCCCCTCCCATACTCTACAGCCATGATATCCTGATGCTGTGAGGGTTAATATGAGTGCTGGACCTGAGACAAGCACTCATCAAGAGTGCAGACTATGCTGGCTCTTTACAACCCCCTCTTTCATTAATTTAATCGGTACTATATGAATGAAAAGTGCTCTAGGAATAGAGGACGGGCAGATGAAGGTCTACTTATTGCATTCATATAGTACAGTTTCTATGAATAGAGAAGGTGGGCAGAAAGGGCAGCCATAGTTGGCACTCTTGACTCGTGCATATGACAGGTCCTACCCCCCCAATAATACCCCACTTCAATAGTACAGCCAGCCCTAGCACAAGGGACACATGTGCTAATGTTTAAAAAAGTTAGACTTTAAAGGGAATACGGACAATACAGTCACTTTGATCTGCCCCCACCGACACTCGCCTTTCCCAGTACACTCATGTTTCTCCTTCCTTTGTGCAAGCTACAACCAAAATACCAATTGTCAGCAGGCATTGGAGCCAAAAAAAACTGGTGGTATTGCCATCTCTATAATGTTTGATTGGCAACTAGACCTAAGTATATGGAAGGAGAACACATTCCCCCATACTTGGAAGCGTCAGGTTTTGTGCCAGCTGAGATAGAGGAGGATTGGTTCAGGGGACCTTTGCATAAATTGGGGAAGATGTAAAATCTCTGGCAGGGTTTTATTTCTAAAGTAATGTGGTATAGTAAATAAAAGTGAGCGCTCTAAGGTAAGCAGCTGGACACTCGAGGAAACCAAGTAAAAACCTCCGTCACAAACATATATTGGGAAAGTGCAGCACTATATAATGAAAATAGGTAAATAATGTCCTCAATAACATTAGCATATAACAGTGACAGTCTATATGGTGTAATGAACCAATCCAGTGGCGGTGCTCCTAGTGATAAGGTAAGAACTACGCACTCACCAGAAGCGTAATTCAAATATGCAATGTGTAAATCAACACGGATCTCCTTCACAGATATAGGTCCAGACTGGAACACAGGGCGATTCTCCCTCAGGGTGGTATGGTTATGAGCCCTCAGAGATGTAGGATGATCCAGATTTTCTGCAGTTTATTATTTTTGTAGCCCATTCTGTCTATAGCTGCTGCCATCTTTGTGGAGTCCTCTCACTCCTTTGCCCACCCGAACTTTCACCTTGCGCAGTAATCTCGCATATGCGCGGTAAGGTTATACCGAGGCACTGGTGAATGGTCAGCAATCTCACGAGATTACATTATGCTCAATGTTGTAATCTCATATTTAATATAAAAGCAGGTCAAAACTTCCAAAGTCAAGTGTTCTGTACAGGGTCCCATGCTTACCAGGTGGACAAACTATAAGATAGAGCAGGAAAAAGTTCGGGTTTCTTCCAAACATTAACCAAAAAGGGGTAAGTAGGTAGAGGAGTACTGAAAGGAAGGCGGGAGGGATGGGGGAATGGATAGGATCTACAGGAATCAAAGCATACGAATGCAGTTTGCCTAAGTAAATGTAAGCAAGTTAGGGGGAGTGGGTTTGGACCTAGGAGGTAATTAACTGTTTGAAGACATCAGACATTTGAAACAAAGATTAACACATCCATGTGGTGAGGAAAAAGTCAATTCTATTGTGATCTCCATCTACCAGGTTTTTCCATATGCATCAGATCATTCATAATTGAGACCCAAGGGACCAGACTGTGTATCTGGTGATTTCCAATACTTGGAAATAGTGGACTGTGTGGCTGCTAAGCAATGTCTCATTCATGAACTGTAAGGCACCTGAAAGCATAGATAGTAGGTTTCCATCACCTCATGTTATTGTACATCTAGAAGACGTTCTTCCAAATAGGTTGGATTTGAGTGATCTTCACCAGATATGGATGTGGGTGCCCTGTTGTTAATGGATCTCCAACAGGTGTTAGATGGCAAAAGGAATATACACCTGAAACTGGTTGTAGATCTATTAAACTTGTGGGTAGGTACAGCGGCGTCATTAAAAACATAGAGTCCGTTTGGTATATAACTTGAAACTTTATTGAAGAGAGTGCCAAATTACAAACACCCCAGCATCAAAGCACCACTTAGGGAAACACTCACAGTTCAGTTCAAATGTGGAGATACAACAGGAGGAGTTGCACCAACAGAATTTGTTTTAGAGGGTGGAGTTCAGCCTGACTGGTCCAGTCCCAACAGTGGAGGCTTCCTTGCAGGGTAGCGAGTCCCTAGGCTGGCCCTACTTGTCTGGGACCTTTCCCTGCCACTAATCACTTTCCCTGTCAGACGTGGTCTCTCTCCCTCTGCTACCCACTTGCAAAATGCAACTACAGTGAGCCAGGGTTTTTTGCAAACTCTGACCTCATTAAAGATGGCCATCAGAGTCACATGGGACAGCAAAATCCAACCGGAGTGCTTTCCAGTTACCCAGGATACCATGGAGAAACCATTTTCTCCTGATTGCCTCTCCAGGCTGTGGTAACATTCAGGATGAGCGCCACCTACAGTGGACAAAACATACTGCACCTGGCTAAGAAGTTGGATATCATTTTGTATTTTATTTTGTAAAAAAACAAAGAAAAAACAATAGGACTTTAGAGGTGCCAAAATAAATAAACCAACAAAAATGTATACCAATAACATTAATAGGTATATACTGTATATGATAACAGTGTGGTAATCAGGTGTTCTAGTTATTGGTACATCGGTTATACCCTCAGCGATTCGACATTGAACGCTCTTTGTGTCTCATAGACAAAGTCCACTTCAGGAGGTATGAAGGTTATAGGCACTGAACTGCATAAACATGTATTAAATATACACCAGAAATCATGCCCTAAAGAGTCTCATAGTGTATTATCTGCACACAAACTCACATTTGTTGTGTACATGCCATATTCCCAAAGTGCTAAAAATTGATTTCCCAATAGTACAAGCAGGCCTGGACTGGGATAAAAAATAGGCCTGGACATTTTAGACTGGGCAGCCAATTCTTCCAGTGACGAGGTGGCGGAGGGCTTGTACGATGGCTGGAGTTCGCCAGGGGTGTTTGGTGTAGGGATATTCATGGAATCAATCCTCCACACTGTATTTGAAAGGTGATTACAGTGTCCCTTTACAATGCAGTCCCCTTTATATCACAGTGCCCCTTTACATTACAGTGCCCCTAGCAATCACAGCCCCCATCACAGTGCCCCTTGCAATCAAGGCCCCCCTTTTCCTCTCTAGTCACAGTGCCCTCCTTTCTATGACACCTAGCTTCAAAAGTCCAGACTTACACTGTGGTTGGCAGATGATCTCATATTTATGATAGCAGCACAAATTCCAGTCCATGAGTTGGTTGGGGAGGGGAGAGTAGTCAAATCAAGAGCAAACAGTGCCTGCTCTTACTCTCTTTCCTGTGTGTCCCTGTCCTGCTCCTCCCACCCCCTGTTCTGCTGATAGGATGATGAGGTGTAGAATGAAGGTGGAGGTCGGAAATGTCTATACCCCTGATGAAGGAGGTGGTTGGGGATGTCTATACCCCTGATGAAGGAGGTGATTGGAGATGTCTATACCCCTGATGAAGGAGGTGGTCGAGTATGTCTATACCCCTGATGAAGGAGGTGGTCAGGTATGTCTATACCCCTGATAAAGGAGGTGGTCAGGGGTGTCTATATCCCTGATGAAGGAGGTGATCGGGGGTGTCTATTCCCTGATGCAGGAGGTGGTCGGGGATGTCTGTACCCCTGATGAAGGAGGTGGTCAGGGATGTCTATACCCCTGATGAAGCAGGTGATCAGGGATGTCTATATCCCTGATGAAGAAAGTGGTTGTGGATGTCTATACCCCTGATGAAGGAGGCGGTCGGGGATGTCTATACTCCTGATGAAGGAGGTGGCCAGGGATGTCTCTACCCCTGATGAAGGATCAAGCATCCCAGGAAGAACTGATGACAGTGTTGTCTTCCACATCAGACCTCTGAGGTGAGCCTAGTATGGTGCCCTGACATCAAACAATACACAATGTGAAAACAAAAGTAATTAAATAATGTAAATGGAAAACGTGTAGACAAATGCTGAGCTCTCTTGGGGA
The DNA here is from genome assembly GCF_062004578.1 of Staurois parvus. Taxonomy (NCBI): domain Eukaryota; kingdom Metazoa; phylum Chordata; class Amphibia; order Anura; family Ranidae; genus Staurois; species Staurois parvus. The sequence continues at coordinate 2,559,598 of NW_028318929.1, forward strand.
TACACCTGTATCCCCAGGAGGATAAGCCCAGATCATACACACATACACACTGCACACAGACACACAAACACCTACAAACCCACACACACATACAAACTCTTACACACACATTGTACACACACACACATACACTTACACACACACACACGGCTGTGCTCACAACTAGAGGAGAAGATCCATCTCCATCACACAGCCCATTGCTCACTGATTGTCAATGACAGTTCCCCTCCCTGGCTCCCATCCTACCTCTATTAGCTGTGCGGGATACATGAGACAGCCGCCGGCCTCCTCTTCCAGCACACAGACAGCCTATCATCAACCAGCTCTTGCCAGGGGTGTCAAAGGCCATTGTAAGGAAGGGATGCCAATCTGGAGCTCCAGGTGGTGTGGCCACACCTACCCTGCCCAAATGACATCATTGATGGGGCGGGAGAGCCAGCACAGGCATGGCCGTATAGTGGGAAGTGAGCAGCTACCGCCGTCGCTGATGGCCTCTTGCTCTGTGGCCCAATCATCAACAGGCCACGGACCTGGCGGGCCTAGGCCAGCGGGCAAATGCCCGGTGTGCCCTATGGCCAGTCCAGGCCTGGGTACAAGGGTCTAACAAATATCTGGGGGGGGGGGGGGATATGCACAAATACATTAATATGGAGCATGTTATATATTGTAAGGGCTTATCCAACACATGATCCTTATTACAATCATATCCACACTTCCCACTTGAAACGTTTCACATTGGGCATTGAGGGAAGTTGATAATCAAAAACTAGGATCTTAAAGCATGCTTTGGTCTAAGAATTACACAAATACGGAAGCTGTTTGTTCTGGCAGGGCAGGAGACCTGATCTTTCTCTGCTGCGGTTTGTCTTCCATTTACAGGTCTACGCCATGCCCCCAACTTCATGCTGGACAGTGAAGGAAGAAGCAGCAGACTGATGAGCTCATGTTTCTGTCACTCTGCTCTCACCTCCTATCAGCATGATACTTGCACTGCAGTACACCGTATTGGCTCCTTGTGCTGTTAAGACATTTGTTTATTAACAAATACATGGCTGAACTAATTTGTGTCTTGTATATCTGCAGGAAGTTCAGCTTTTAAGACGAAAGCAGGTTAACATAGTTAATTGTAATATTATGAATTTCAAAATAGTTGCGTGCTGTTTTCAAAATAATTTTTCTTTGAAGTACATTTAAACAGTTGTTACAGGTCTTTAGCTATTTGGGCAGAGTGACTTTGACCAACAGAAAGAAAAATGTGTATCACAAAGGTCATATTTCTTGATGCTGTACCTTGGTCAGAAACCTGTGGCTGCTTTTCTAATATATTGTGGTTAAAAAAAATTAGTACGACGTAGTGCAATGCCTCTGTACTTGCTTCCTACAATCTTATCACTTTTTTCATCTAAATAAATAAAAAAAAACAATTTTGCTGCTTGTCTGCCAAATGACACGCAAAGGGTTGAAACAAGCTTGTGGTTGCATCTATGACCTTGTTTTACAAATTAAGCAGTGGCCTCTCCACTATCAGCAGAAGTGATCTGGGCAGCTATACAGCAGCCCAATCATTTTTACAAAGTACCGATACAAGCAGGTTAAACTGTAGATCATAATGTATGCACTTGTTTGGTGAATGTACGAGAACCAGGTTTATTAGATAGTTGTTGGTTGAAACCCTTATCTGATGGTGAGCTTTCCATTAGTCATCTGGCGGTTGGTCATTTCCTTGTTGGTCCACGAGGAGTCCTCTGTTGGTCACCTGTCTACTGGTCCCTCATCTACTGGGCAATTTCTTTTATCCTTGTTGAAATCCCTTCTGAGTCCTAGCTCAACCTGCAGATACAAGTCTTGAAAGCCTTTGGAAGTTGCAGTGCATATCCTAAGACACTGTGGGGGTGATTTACTAAAACTGGTGCACTCAGAATCTGGTGCATCTCTGCATAGAAACCAATCAGCTTCCAGGTTTTATTGTCAAAGCTTAATTGAACAAGCTGGTGTTAGAAGCTGATTGGCCAACATGCACAGCTGATTCTGAGTGTACCAGTTTTGGTAAATCAACTCCTGTGAGACTTGCTTCAACCACCGGAAGATGTGTAGAGGATCTGTCATCCGGGTTTCCTGGGTGAGTTGACATGTATTTTTATTTGTGCTACTATCAAACAAATCCATGCACCATACCCACATGGAAGAAAAATATGTTTGACATATATTTTAAAAATATTCTTCCCAAATATATTGACATATATTTGAAATGCTACAATTTTTGCCTTATTCCATACACAAACACAATGTTGAAATGCGTTTTTATTACAAAATATCTGAAAAATATTTTTAAAAATACATTTCAAATATACTGTATGTCTTTAAAAATACAAATCTACATTTTTGGGATGCATTTACAAATATATGTAAAAATATATATTAAATGACTTTTTTATATGTTAAAAAATATCTGAAGAATATATCTTTATAAAATATATATTTTTAGATATATTCTTCAGATTTTTTTAAACATATAAAAAAGTCATTTTAACATGTATTTTTACATATACTTGTAAATGCATCCCACAAATGTAGATTTGTATTTTTAAAGACATACAGTATATTTGAAATGTATTTTTAAAAATATTTTTCATATATTTTGTAATAAAAATGCATTTCAGCATACAGTATATATGTGTGTGTGTGTATATATATATATATATATATATATATATATATATATACAGTTGCAAGAAAAAGTATGTGAACCCCTTGGGATTACGTGGAGTTTTGCATGAATTGGGCATAAAATGTGCTCTGAACGTCATCTAAGTCACAACAATAGAAGAACACAGTCTGCTGAACATAATACTACACAAACATTAGATGTTGCCATGGTTTAATTGCACATAACATGTAAACATTCACAGTGCAGGGAGGAAAAAGTATGTGAGGTCCTAGCTTAATGACTTCTCCCAGAGCTAATTGGAGCCAGGAGTGAGCCAACCTTGACTCCAATCAGTGTGATGATATTGGATGTGTTGCTGACAGCTGTCCTGCCCTTAAAAAACACACACCTGTTTTGGGTTTACTGGTTTCAAGAAGCACTGTCTGATGTGAACCATCCCTCGCAGAAAAGAGCTCTCAGAAGACCTACCATCAAGAATTGTTGACTTGCATGAAGCTGGAAAGGGTTACAAAAGTATCTCCAAAAGCCTTGATGTTCATGTGTCCATGGTAAGACAGACTGTCTACAAATGGAGAAAGTTTAGCACTGTTGCTACTCTCCCTAGGCGTGGTCGTCCTGTAAAAATGACTGCAAGAGCACAGCACAGAATGCTGCATGAGGTAAAGAAGAATCCCAGAGTGTCAGCTAAAGACCTACAGAAATCTCTGGCACATGCTAACATTTTTGTTGACACATCTACAATAAGGAAAACATTAAACAAGAATGGAGTACATGGGAGGACACTACGGAGGAAGTCAATGCTGTCCAAAAAGAATATTGCAGCACGTTTGAAGTTTGCAAAAGAGCACCTGGATGTTCCACAGCACTACTGGCAAAATATACTGTGGACAGATGAAACCAAGATTGAGTTGTTTGGGAAGAACACACAACACTATGTGTGGAGAAAAAAAGGCACAGCACACCAACATCAAAACCTCATCCCCACTGTAAAACATGGCGGAGGGAGCATCATGGTTTGGGGCTGCTTTGCTGCCTCAGGGCCTGGACGGATTGTTGTCATTGATGGGAAAATGAATTCCAGAGTTTATCAAGACATTTTGCAGGAAAACGTACGACCATCTGTCCGCCAACTGAAGCTCCTCAGAGGATGGGTGATACAACAGGACAATGACCCAAAGCATACAAGTAATTCAACAAAACAATGGCGGCTGCAACAGCACAGAATACGCCTTCTGGAGTGGCCCAGTCAGAGTCCTGACCTCAACCCGATTGAAATGCTGTGGCATGACCTTAAGAGAGCGATTCACACCAGACATCCCAAGAATATTGCTACACTGAAACAGTTTTGTGAAGAGGAGTGGTCCAAAATTACTCCAGATCATTGTGCAGGTCTGATCTGCAACTACAGGAAACGTTTGGTTGAGGTTATTGCTGCCAAAGGAGGGTCAACCAGTTATTAAGTCCAAAGGTTCACATACTTTTTCCTCCCTGCACTGTGAATCTTTACATGTTATGTGCAATTAAACCATGGCAACATCTAATGTTTGTGTAGTATTACGTTCAGCAGACTGTGTTCTTCTATTGTTGTGACTTAGATGATGTTCAGAGCACATTTTATGCCCAATTCATGCAAAACTCCACGTAATCCCAAGGGGTTCACATACTTTTTCTTGCAACTGTATATATATATTGAATATGGCCAAAATTGTAGCATTTCAAATATATGTCAATATATTTGGGAGGAATATTTTTAAATTATATTTCAAATATATTTTTCTTTCATATGGATATTTATGTAATAATAGCAACCATGAGTAAAAATTTAAATACATTTTTAAAAAACGCATTACAACTAGTAAGATTGTTTAATGCACAATATATTGATATTCAAATAAAACATTTTATCTTCTCTTTAGTATTTCCATTATCTAGTAGTAGTTATTCACAATCAACTGGGCTTGTTCTGTAATATTAAAGATGATTCGTAGCTTTTACAAGCCAATATTTTAGTTGTAATTAGTGTTGAGAAAATACCCCCGCCTTCATATCTACACAAGTAGCACAGTCACCTTAGCCAAGCACCATTGAAAGACAGATGTTATTGTCCAAGAACAGGATGGAAGATGTGAAAGCTGTGGAATCCCCCTATACTAGTTACATAATCCCATCCTTGATGTCAGTAATACTGATGAGCGAACATGCGTGGGTTAAATTTGGAGGTGCCTTTGGCAAACACATCCTAAAGCCTGCAAACTGCAAACTTTAATGCAAACTCCATTGAAGTCAATGGGAGGTAATTCTACAAAAAAAGCATTTCTCTCTATTTTCTAAGGCTAATAGGCCAGGGATTTTTAAACAAAGGGCATGTGATGCTGGGCACTGCCCTTGGAGACATGTACCAATGCAAGAAAAAGTTTTAAAATACCATTTAGTGGGGAAAAGCTCAGCTCAAGCTTATGACGAAACAATAAAGATGCAAAATTCCTGAATAAAATGTTTGGGGGATTTTACTATGGCAAAAGTTACATTAAAAAAAAAAACAAAAAACAAAGCATTTTCCTCTAAATAACCTTTTAATTTTGGCTTTGTTTGTAAAACTAGCATGTGAACAAATCAATGGCATGGGGAGATCGGTACTGCTCTGCGGAACATGTACCAATGCAAAAATAAAAAAATAAAAATACTATTCAGCAGGGAGCAGCTCTTTTATACAAAATTTCTTTAAATAACATTCTTTGGGGATACCTGCACCTGAAGTGGTGTACCATTAGGATGTACTACAGCAAAAATAAAAATTTAAAAATGAAAAAAAGCATGTGCCTCTAAAGGACATTTCCCTGTCTGCTTGTTTTTTGTTGTAAAAAATGGCTTGCGGACCCCAAAAAATCCATACCAATGCCTTATCCTTGGCAAAGGTCTATATGGATTTTGAAGACTGAAAGTGTGAATTGTTGTCAGAATGCCAGGGTAGAGATGGTAAAATGACAACATATGTGGACGTTTGGTGGTGAATGTTCCCATCCTGTTTCATGATGGTTGTTCCAGTTTGATGTTAATGGCCTCTTTCATTCTTCTTGTGAACCGGTTTTCTCTGTCCAGAAGGTGCACCTCACTGTCTTCAAAAGAATGTCCCTTTTCCTTGAATTACTAAACCCAGGACCCTGCATTCACTATATCTGGTCTCCCCGGACCCTGCATTCACTATATCTGGTCTCCCCGGACCCTGCATTCACTATATCTGGTCTTGCCGGACTCTGCATTCACTATATCTGGTCTCCATGGACCCTGCATTCACTATATCTGGTCTCCCCGGACCCTGCATTCATTATATCTGGTCTCCCCGGACCCTGCATTCATTATATCTGGTCTCCCTGGACCATGCATTCACTATATCTGGTCTCCCCGGACCCTGTATTCACTATATCCAATCTCCCCGGACCCTGCATTCACTATATCTGGTCTCCCCGGACCCTGCATTCACTATATCTGGTCTCCCCGGACCCTGCATTCATTATATCTGGTCTCCCAGGACCCTGCATTCACTATATCTGGTCTCCCTGGACCCTGCATTCACTATATCTGGTCTCCCCGGACCCTGTATTCATTATATCTGGTCTCCCAGGACCCTGCATTCACTATATCTGGTCTCCCCAGACCCTGCATTCACTATATCTGGTCTCCCCGGACCCTGTATTCACTATATCCGCTCTCCCCGGACCCTGCATTCATTATATCTGGTCTCCTAGGACCCTGCATTCACTATATCTGGTCTCCCAGGACCCTGCATTTACTATATCTGGTCTCCCTGGACCCCGCATTTACTATATCTGGTCTCCCCGGACCCTGCATTCACTATATCCGGTCTCCCCGGAATCTGCATTTACTATATCTGGTCTCCCTGGACCCTGCATTCACTATATCTGGTCTGCCCGGACCCTGCATTCACTATATCTGGTCTCCCCGGACCCTGCATTCATTATATCTGCTCTCCCACAGTACACAGAGCATGGAAATGCAATTATTTTAGTAAATATAAACTGCTAAATACCTTTTCTCATCAGCAGTATATAGCATTACATTACATTACATTACATTGAGTTTATATAGCGCCAAAGGGTTTGCTCAGCGCTGTACAATAGAGGGGGGGACAATACATGAAACATTACAGCAACTACGAACAGCACACGAGGGGTAAGAGGGCCCTACTCTTTCGAGCTTACAATCTAGGAGGGAGGGGGTAGTGGTACAGGAGGAAGTGGCTGTGGGAGATGGAGTGGTAGGAGGAATGAAGGAGAGCAGCAGTTAGGTGAGGGTGGGGTAGGCTTCCCTGAAGAGGTGGGTTTTCAGGGAGCGCCTGAAGGTGAGGAGGGAAGGTGACAGTCTGATGGATTGGGGTAGTGAGTTCCAGAGGATGGGGAGGACCTGGAGAAGTCTTGCAGACGTGCGTGTGAGGAGGAGACCAGGGAGCAAGATAGAAGGAGGTCCTGTGAAGAGCGAAGGGTACGGGTAGGGTGGTACTTGGGAATCAGGTCGGTGAGGTAGTTAGGGGCAGTGTTGTGAATGGCTTTGTAGGTCAGAGTGAGTAGTTTGAATTTGATGCATTGGGCGATAGGGAGCCAGTGGAGGGAGAGGCAGAGGGGGGTGGCAGAGGTGGAGCGGGTGGTGAGGTGGATGAGTCTAGCCGCTGAGTTGAGGATGGTCTGAAGCGGGGAGAGCCTGCACTGGGGTAGGCCGGTGAGGAGGGAGTTGCAGTAGTCAAGGCGTGAGATAATCAGGGAGTGCACAAGTAGTTTAGCGGTGTCTGGGGTAAGGAAGGAGCGTATTTTGGCGATATTGCGGAGGTGGAGCCTGCATGTGTTTGTCAGTGATATGACATGAGGTTGGAAGGAGAGGTTAGAGTCCAGAATGACTCCAAGGACTTTGGCTTGCGGGGCGGGATTGATGGTGGTGATGTTAGTAGTGATGGATAGGATGGGGGGGGGGGGCGCGGGCAGGAGGGAAGACGAGAAGCTCGGTTTTGGAGAGGTTGAGTTTGAGGAAATGGAGCGACATCCAGTCAGAGATGTCGTTTAGGAGGTGAGTGATGCGGGCGGAGAAAGTGGAGGTGAGGTGAGGGGTGGAGAGGTAAATTTGAGTGTCATCAGCATAGAGATGGTAGTTGAAGCCGTGGGAGTGTATGAGTTTGCCAAGGGAGGAGGTGTAGATGGAGAAGAGAAGGGGTCCAAGGACAGAGCCCTGGGGGACCCCAACAGAGAGGGGGAGGGAAGGGGAGGTGGCACCATTGTAGGAAACGCTGAAGGAGCGTCGGGATAGGTAAGAGGAGAACCAGGAGAGAGCGGTGTCTCTGATGCCAAGGGAGAATAGTTTATTAAGGAGGAGGGGGTGGTCAACTGTGTCGAAGGCCGCGGAGAGGTCCAGGAGGAGGAGGACAGAGTAGTCGCCTTTGGCTTTGGCGGTTAGTAGGTCGTTGGTGATTTTGAGGAGGGCGGTTTCGGTGAAGTGTAGGGGACGGAAGCCGGACTGTAGTGGATCAAGGAGGTTGTTGTCAGTTAGGTGGGCGCTTAGGCGGTTGTAGACTAAGCGCTCCAGGAGTTTGGAAGTGAGTGGCAGCAGGGAGATGGGTCTGAGGTTGTTTGGGTCAGAGGGGTCCAGGGAGGGCTTTTTGAGTATGGGGGTGATGTGCGCATGCTTTAGGGGGGAGGGGAATACGCCGGTAGAGAGGGAGAGATTGAAGATGTGGGTGAGGGAGCAGATGAGGGAAGAGGGGGGTGACTGGAGGAGTCGAGAGGGGATAGGGTCTAGGGGGCAGGTAGTGAGGCGGGCTTCTGAGAAGACCCTGGTGACTTCCTCAGTGGTAGCGGGGCTGAAGGAGTGCAGAGCTGGTGGGGTTACGGTAAGCGGGGTCTTGGGTGTGGAGGGGGGCAGTGCGGTTGCGAGGTCAGAGGAGGGAAGAGATGAGGGGGAGATAGGGGGGGGGAGGCTAGGTGGGGAGGTAGATTGCGAGTTGACTATGTCCTGACGGATTGCATCAATTTTGTTGTGGAAATGAGTGGCAATCTCGTGGGCGGTGAGTGAGGTACTGAGTGGAGGAGGGGGGGGAGAGAGCAGGGAGTTGAAGGTGGAGAAGAGTCGGCGAGGGCAGGAGGAGAGGGTGTTAATCAGGTTTACGAAGTAAGCCTGCTTGGCGGCGTGGAGGGAGGAGGTGTAAGTGAGGAAGGCAGATTTGTAGAGGGAGAATGAACGGGGGGACCTGGTTTTGCGCCATAGTCTCTCCAGCGCACGACTGCGACATTTGAGGCATTTAGTGTGGTCATTCTGCCATGGTTGGAGCGGTCTGGGTTTGATGTAGCGTGTGGTTAGGGGTGCCAGAGAGTCTAGGGTAGCTGATAGTGAGTCGTTGTACGTGTTAGTGGCTAGGTCAGGACAAGACAGTGGAAGGATGCTGTCGTGTAGGCGGTCGGCAGCTGAGTGGAGGGGGGCCGGGTTCAGGTTGCGGAGGTTGCGGCTGGTGATGGTTTGGCGCTCTGGGGGGGGGGGAGTTAGGGGAAGGGGAGATGGAGAACGTGAGGAGGTGGTGGTCGGAGAGAGGGAAGGGGGTGTTAGAGAACTGGTTGAGGGTACAGAGGTGGGAGAAGACGAGGTCCAGGGTGTTCCCAATGATGTGGGTGGAGGATTGAGTGTGCTGTGTGAGCGCGAAGGAGGAGGTTAGGTGGAGGAATTGGGAAGTAGCCAGGCTGTTGTCATTGATGGGGATATTGAAGTCCCCGAGGATGATGGTTGGTAGCTCAGAGGAGAGGAAGAAGGGAAGCCAGGCAGCGAAGTCATCCAGGAAGCGGGGTATGGATCCAGGAGGCCTGTAGATCACTGCGATCCTTAGGGGGGTGGGTGAGAAGAGCCGGATGCAGTGAGCCTCGAAGGAGGAGAAAGTTAGGGAGGGAGGATTAGGGAGGACCTGGAAGGTGCTCAGCGGTGATAGGAGCAGGCCGACCCCACCACCTTTGTGACTGCTCAGTCTTGGTGAATGGGACCAGACGAGACCTCCATAGGAGAGTGCCGCAGGGGAGGTGGAGTCAGTGGCCTGTACCCAGGTTTCGGTGATGGCTAGGAGGTTAAGGGAGCGGGAGATAAAGAGGTCACGGATGGCAGTAAGTTTGTTGCAGACCGAGCGGGCGTTCAGGAGTGCAACCGAGAGAGGGGGGATGGATGCGGGGAGAAGGGGCACAGATATGAGGTTGAGGGGGTTACGGCAGCTGGCGGGAGCGGGGGGGTCCCTAGAGGAGGGGTGAGGTGGCGAGGGGCCAGGGTTCGGGGAGATGTCCCCAGCAGATAGGAGAAGGAGAAGGGTGAGGAAGGTGGCATGGGGATGGGAAGTGTAGGAGCGTGTGGGTCTGATAGTGGTGGCACGTGGGTCGACGGGGGAGTGAAGTAGCAGGAGGAGGTGGTGAGTGCCGTAGTGGGGAGAGGGGAGTAGTGAAGGGGCAATGTAGAGCTGTTTTGGGGGGGTAGGCGGGTAGAGGGAGGCGATTTTTGGGATGGTGGAGAGGAAAATGAGGAGGAGGAGTGCAGGAGGCATGTTGGGGTGGGTGGGGTGACAGTTGGGTCAGGGGAGGTGAAGGGATACAGGTCAGGGCAAGGTGGTGTGGGGAATCTGTATTACCGTGGGAGAGTCATTTGAGTCTTTCTGTAGGGGTAGAGTGAGGGTGGAGGGCGGCAGCTGGTTGGCAGCAGTCTGTGGGTGCAGTAAGCTGGCGACCATGGGTGCTGTGGCATGTCTTCAGTAGGTACTGTGGTTCGGCTAGTGGAGGGGTCGTAGGGTGCGATGGCTGGGGGTGATGGTAGGCACGGCGACTGGTGATGCTGGCGGCTCGGTGACTGGGGTTGTTGAGGCCAGGCGTCGGGTGCTGAGGGCTCGGCGTCGTGAGGCGCTGAAGGTGTTGAAGGATCGTCATCAGAGTCGAGCGGGGCGTTGCGGTAGCGATCGTCGGCCCTGCGTGGTTTGTGCTCAACCGTGATCTGTTGCGGCCGGTAGGAGAGACCGCGGCTTCAAGGGTCGTGGTGGGCCATTAGTCGCCGGGGCATCGCCAGAGGGAATAGCGTGCCGGAAATCAGGGTGCTGGGCGAGCGGTCCCTGGTGTGGTGGCTGGCTGGTAATCCCAGGTGGGGTGGTGGGCAGGGGATCCCCGGTGGGATGGTGGCCGTGCTATCCCTGGTGGGGTAGTAGCGATCCCTGGAGGGATAGTGGCTTAGGGTCCCTGGTGGTTTGGGGTTTCAGGTGGATGGTGGGATCCCTGAGTGAGTGAGTCCCTGGAGGCTGGCGGTGTGATGGTGGTTGGGCTCCCTGGTGGGTAGTGGGCGCCCCTGGTGAAGTACCTGGTGTCCTGGAGCGTCGGGGTGGAGGTGGATCCCTCCTGGGTTAGCAGGACCGTTGGTGGTGGTGGTAGCTTCCCGGAGGAGCGGAGGCGTCCCGCCGCGGCCGCAATTCCCGCCGCGATTCCAGCCACGGCTGGCAGGAAACACCGCGGCTTCGGGTGCCGCGGTAGGCCTCAGGCTGCTGCGAACCGCCGGAGCTCCGCTGGAGGGACGGAGTGACTGTGGGTGTTGGTGGGGACCTCGGCAGCAGACGCAGGGGCCCGGATGGGCCCTGATGGCAGCGGTAGGGGCGCAGGGGTGATCCCCTGATCGGCGGGGACCGAGCAGCGGAGTGGCAGTAGTCCGGGCTGATGTCCGGCGATCCTGGTCTGCCGCGCCAAAAATCGAGGCCGCGGCTTCAGGTGCCGGGTAGGCAGCAAGTCCCGGAGCTCCGGGAGAAAGGTCCAGTGGCCTTCCCTGGCTGGCGAACAGGGACCGGAGGGTCGTGGGGCCCCCGTCAGGGTCCGCTGCCGCCCAGATGGCAGCGGATTGGGGCCGGGGGAGCAGGAGCTCGCCGAGACACGTCCGTCTCGCCGGACGTCCGAGGAGGACGTCCGAAGTAAACAGCAGTCTTATATAGCAGTCTTGTGGCTTCTATCTGTGTCCAGCCCAGCACTAGCTAAAGCTTGTAGGAGGAGTTTTCGTTCTGCTCTAGGAGGATGGAAATCCCCTGACCTCTGTCTGGACAGTGCTGATTGGCCCTGTGCTGATCACATGCACTCTCCGAAGAAAAAAAAATCCTCTCTAGCAATATACACCAAACTGAGCATGTGCATGAATCTAATATATAGGTGAGCGCTGGCGATATCCAGGGAGCAGCTAGCACACGAGGTGAATGTAACAATTCCCTACAATAGTATATGTAAGAAAGTGCAGCGCTACAAAAAAAACAGCATTACAGAATGGTAAAGTGCAACACAAAAAAGTGCAAAAAAAATTAGTAAGTGTGAAATCTAAAAATCAAACAATATGGTAAAGTGCATCATAAATGTAATTAGCTGAGTGAAACAGTAAAGTGCATCAAGTAAAAGCATGAAAATATGAGCTGAACAGCTCAAATGCCAAACAATAAAGTGTATCACGGGCAGAATCTAAATACAATAATGTCCGTGGTGATAAATGAAGTAAAGTGCAGTAGTAAATGTTGTTACAATAAACATATAAAATCTGCGATATATAAATAGGATAAAACTCTTCATCAATGTCCGTGGTTAGACGTGCTATTTATATAGTCAAATATCTATAAATGGAAAAAATTGTCTATGAAACCATAAGGCGCAGTATAATTAAGGTGCAGAGTGCAAATGTGCTGATGATCACACAAAAGAATCCACCACCTCTCTCAGATGTACACTCACCAGATGAAAACTGGTAACAGGCAATCAAGCATTAAACATCTGAGAATGGAAGGTAGACGAAGGGTTAAACCGGGCCAAATTCATCCTGGGCACTCGGATGGGAAGTCAGCCCTTGTCCTAGAGGGAATAGCTCAACACAGGAGCCAATAAGGTTGCATATAGTGTAGTATTTATTAGAACCAGGGGCGGACTGACCATTTGGAAACTCGGGCACTGCTTGAAGGCCCGGGGTCAGTAGGGGGCCCCATTAGATGCCCCTGGTACCTTTTTCATAGGCTTTTTTGAGTTTGGGCAAGGACACAGGGGCCCCATGATCCCCTATTGCCCGGGGACCCCATGAGTTGTCAGTCCGCCCCTTATTAGAACATTCAAAAGTATCCACATGGAGACAGAAATCAAAAAGCAAAAAAAGTGTACCAAGATGGCCTCCGCTCCAACCATCGGCAACGGCGGTGTGACGTCAGCAAATGGCGGCTCCACCCAACGTGTTTCGTGCGCATGCACGTCCTCAGGGGTAAGCCTACGGTTCAGTCTGGAGATGGTGGTAGTTTGAAAAAGGGGAAGATTGGAGAAGAAAGGATCAAGCAGCCTTTTTACACAATGCAGGGGATTAACCCCTTAGGTTCCACAGTGAGTATAACAAGCATGCTTTACTGCATATACAGACTGATTGTACTGTTGTGGGTTTAGTAACCCTTTAAGCGCTTGTAATGCAGGTATTCTCTGGCTCATATAGACTTTAAGGATTAGAATTTGCCCTCCTATGTCGGGCCATTCATTTGCTGAGAGGTTGCCTTTTATCCTCAATGTACAGGTCTTTGCATTCACTTGGGTGTGCTAGGCATTTTCCTGACACCTATTAGACCTGGAGAGGTGGCTTGGACAATCTATGAAATGTCTTCAACTTTACAGAACAGACCAGTTTAATGTGACCAACTACTACTGCATACTCCATGATCTGGATACATAAGAACCTTCACAGGCAGTATTTTCATTACATTTTTCTATGTAGCAATCACAAATATTCATAATATGTTTTTGGAGATCTTGCACTCTGTGCATAGAGCTGTAGGTTTAACCACACTTTCCATGACTTATGCAGCAGAGAGAATGGGGCAGTGACTTTGGGAGGAGATTTGTAAAGTGGCTTTATGAGTAAAATCACCAGAATATAGCTTTTTAGTTAATGTTATGACCAACAAAATGACGGTTCTGTGGTATTGTACCATACATTCTCTTCTTATCCTCCTCAATCTGATTCTGCTAACCGGTAAGGATGGATTTTATTATTAGAGGTTTGGTTCAAAATTACGGATCAAAAACCTGACACTTGCATATTTTCTTGTATAGACACTGAACTTGCTTGCACTGAATAGACTGGAATACTTTCAGAAAATTGTATTTTTTGAATTGTTTATAATTAATAATTATTGGGTCGGTTTCGATAACACATTTTAAACTCACTTATTTGCCAAAAGTTTTTTTTCAGAAACTTGTTTCTAGGTTATAAAGGCAAAATTCATAAAGGCAGAGTTTGGTAAAGTGTTTTTATTTTATACTCTTATATGTGAAAGTATTGGTTGGATGAACATTTTAAAAATAGTTCAAACTCTCAAAATATATTAAAACTTGTGCCACAGAAAAATTATATGTATACTACAATCAAAATCTAAACGCTCACATTTTCTCAGTTATAGTAAAGTAAAAATAAAAGTATCAATGTGTTATTACTGGGCATATTTAATAAGCAATGAATATTGCATTCACACAAAAAGCACAGATAGAGAACTTTTTTGGTGCATGCATTTAAAAAGACAGTAACTGATTAATCACCAGGGCAAATTCAGAGAAAATCACATTAACTGCTTTATAAAAACATGCCTTTTCAAAGTCTGTTTCCATTTAGAAGTGACGTTCTTCACACAACTACATTTAAATTTGGCTTGCTAATTTGAAAAGATTTCATTTTGAATCTGGAAAGTTTTTTTGTAACAAACAATTGACTATGTTAATGGCCAGTTGAGGTATTTATAAAAAGGTCTGCAAGTTGAAAGACTCCATGGTAAAAAAACAAATACTTAAAGTTCTCTTTATCCTAACTGGCTGATGGAGGATAATATTTTACAAAATTACCTGCAGGCAATTTTTTTAGTTTTATGAAATGTCAGTGTGCAGAATTATATTTATTATGTTTTAATCTACAAACATAAATAAAATGTAATCATGAGGATGGATGGCTAGTAGTTGATTCTAATGTACCAAAAAAGTGCATCTTGTAAACACAAAAATTGCTAATCTGCAAATGATTGGATCCACATTATTACTAGATATAATCACATATTTTATTTTGTACATGTGAACATGATTTCTTAACCCTTTGAGGACCGTAAGATTTTGGAACGCCAAAAGAATCAATTTTTTTGTTTTTAAAGTTCGTACACTACAGTTGCTGTAACTAAGCCATTTCATGATATAATTAGCAAAAAGCTAGATCCATTTGTTGTTTGTTGATAAAAACTAATATTTTGACTCAAACCAAAAAAAAAAGAAGAGTTTTAAGTTCTTAATCAGATGATACAAGCAATTAAAAACATGGGACAAATACGTCCCTTGGTCCTCAAAGGGATAAGGAGTTTCAGCTATAATATCTAAAAAAAAAACAGATTCCTCTTATGGGATAGACAAAAAAAAACAAAAAACACTGCTCCAGGTTGGTTCCCTCTTCCACTACCATACACACACTAAATCCCAGGTGCTGGTTCTGTCCGCAGAATACTCCAATATACAAACAAACATCCGATGGCCGCACATCCAGTAAAATCACATTTATTTCATCTTATAGCATATTCCACAAATATGACAGGATACAGGACTCCAGCTAACTCGTTTCACTCCATTAAAGCTTAGTCATAGCTCCAGCTGATTTTCCTGGATGTGCAGCCATCAGATACTTGTTTGTATATTCCTCTTACAAAATTCAAAATGAGAAGTTAAATTAAAATGCAGAAGATGGTTTTATTATAATAATAAAAAAAAGTGTGGCTAAATTTAATAGAGCATAGCGTAGCAGTGTTTTAAATTTATCAACCTGCCTAGAGTAGTGGAAATTTTTTTCTTATCTCTCTAATTCACACTAAGCATAAAGTTGAACTTTGTTTTGGTTTATTTTTTGTAATAGAAAAAAGAAAAAAGGGGGCTTAAATGTAAGCAGGGCGTCACATCCAAATTCAAGAGGACAAAGAAACAAAAATAATGCACCTAGCAGACTTTTAAGGCACCCGGGAGGAGGAAAATATGAAATAAATAAATAAATAAATAAATAAATAATCAGGTATTTGCTCTATATATACCAACAATACCAATGTTGGTGTTATATATAGAGGAACTCCCTAGTATTTCCCTCATTTGTAGTGTATACTTTTATGGTTTGCACCTGCCCAGTTAAGGACCTGCTACTTCTGGTTGGTCCTTACTCCATCCTAATGTGGACTAGAAAATTGAATCCCATGTGTGGATAGTTGGTGCTTTTTTCTTCTTCAATTTATCTGGAGGGTCTTGGCACTTGTCAAGCAGACAAATAGTTGTGGTGGCTTAGACATTTCATATCATACATCTCATCTGTTCTCCTGAAGACATAGGTGTCCTTTTATGAAACAGAGATCAGCAGCGATCCTGAGGATCGTTGCTGATCTCCGATCATTAGTGGTTTAGGAAACAGAGATGAACAGTGGAGAACATGTTTTCCGCTGATCATTTCAGCACATAGAGGGCCAGTGAATGAAGGAGCAATGTCAGCCCTTCACTGGCGATCTGTGTTCTCTCTCCAGTTTCTCTAGCCCAGAGCTGGAGAATGGGGGGAACCGCAAACGAAGCAGCGGTAATTTACCTCTGCTTAGTAAACGGTGTTTGAAAGATCTCTTACTGTAATCTCGCAAGATTATAGTAAACGCAGCCATTTTCCAGCCTTCAAAGCGTTTGTAGATCCCTTCTTCCTTCATTCGGAGAAGTGATCTACACCGCTTCATAAAAAGGCATTCAGATTAGAACTCTCTCCTCTGAGAATGCTGGAGAACTGAGCAGCGGTCATTTACCGCTGCATGATAAACGGACACCATAGCTGGTATACTTTTATGGTTTGCACCTGCCCAATTAATGATCTGTTACTTCTGGTTGATCTTTACTCCATCCTAATCTGGACTAGAAAATTGGAACCCATGTGTGGATAGTTGGTGCTTTTTTCTTCTTCAATTTATCTGGAGGGTCTTGGCGCTCATCCAGCAGAAAAATAATTGTGGTGCCTTCCAGCACTCCAGCATGTTTAGACATTTCATCTGTTCTAGCTTGGTTCTACGAAACATGGTAAGCTAAGGGCTAGTCTCTTCCCCAGGTTGATACACAATTAACGGGGAAACCCAAAACTCATGGGTTTCAGTAACACTTTGATTGCTGAAGCCAGATTGAAAAATAGATGTGTTTATTATACAAGCATGTTGCTAGACCTTCATGCCGAGAGTGCATAGTGTTGGATTCAAAAGTAGTGCTCTAACCAGCTGAGAAATCTAATACAACAATTTATACGTCCTAAGATGGGTGGGAACCTAGCTATCTGACTTTCATTGAAGCTCCATCCTTTGTTTGCTGGAATTATTGAGGCGATAGTGGTCATTCAACACAATCTTGTCACTTCCCGCTGCTCTTTGGGGGAACAGGTCTTCCCAGCTGGAGGTGTAAATAGCATTCTAATACAAGAAATACAGCTGTTACACAATAGGACTTCTAATAAAATATACATTCAGTATATCTACTTCATCAAAACTAAATGTTTGATAGAAAAAATGACTTCCATTTTCCCTCACACTACAAATGCCAATTTTTTCATACTAGGTATATTAATGGATGAATACAAATTGTTTATATGATTATATACTCAGTGGGTGTGACACACCATCTGGATTAATCTAATTTACCTTTGATATCAACCCTTTCACGCCGACGTAATACAAATATGTGGCCTCACAGAACTGGGCTTTTTTCTGTGGGGCAGCATATTTGCATACCTGGCTTTGTGCTGGGAGCGCACTGCACTGCACAGCATGCTCCCAGCACAAAGACAGGGGGGGTCACTGAGATCCCCGGGTCCCGTTGTAAAGATCGGAGCACTCTGATTGGCTATTACAGTGATCAGTCACTGTACAGCCCACCCCCCTTGTTTTTTTTTTTTTCTCTGAATGGATAAAAGATATATTGTATCTCTTTATCTCCTTGCATAGAGAAAAAAAAACTGGTGAAAAAAAAAAAAAGATAAATAAATATTAAAAAAGAAAAAAAGAAAAAATACCTAGATCAAGGTTTGATCTAGTTCAGTGCCAGGGTTAGGTTTTGGGTCAAGGTCAGGGCCAAAGGTCAAGTTCAAAGGTCAGGATTTTTTTTTATTGGTGTCAGTGTGTTTTAGGCAACCCCCCCCCCCAAAAAAAAATAAAAATTAAATACTAAGTGCGCACTATTGGTTCTGGGCTGTACTGTGGGTACAAACAATAAATAACATACACATAATAAGGTATCACTGCAATCGTCAAAAGAGCTGGAAAAATTATTTTGGGTTGTTCTTTGGTGGTAGGTTATGGTAGTAACAAGAAACACAGCTAAATGGAAAATTTGTCCTGAAAAAAAGGTATAATTGACTTGGATGTACAAAGTAGTTGTGATGATTTGTAGTGTTTTACTAACACAGGTCAAAATTGTGCTTAGGCGTTGATTAGGCGTGAAGGGGTTAAATTTCATATGCACTGTAATTGTTATCCTTTAATGAAGTGTACAACAACTGGGTGTCTTGCGTTTGGTTTATTTTTGGAGGAACACCATTATAGTTACTAACAATGTTTCAATTAATCCAATGTAACTTTTTTAGTAACAATTATTTGTGTCAGTATAATTAAAATAAATTAAGCAGCACATTCTAGTAAAAGGAATAACCAAGTGGATTTTTATGTCCTAAATCAAGAGTAAAAGAAAATGCTTTAGACATCTGAAAGTATTTTAAAAGAGAACATGTTTTTAAAACTAACTGTAGATCAAATGTAAAACTAGAATTGAGATACAGCCACAATAATATGATCCTATAGACTTTTGTGATTAGGATATGAATTAATTAAAAATGTATGTATGTGTGTTCAAGATATAAAAAATAATGTTTATAAAACAATAAAAGGCCTTAAGGTCTATATTATTTTGTCTGCAAATTTTCTAGTCATAGATACCAAATTAAAATACAGGGCGAGGTTTTTGTGTCGTGTTGACAATGCTGAAAATACTCTTAGTGTTAAAACAGTTTGAGAAAGTGAGAAAAAATTATAGCTTTGTCAGCCATTCTAAAAACGTTCTATTACTGTATATAGTCCTCTTAAAAGTGAGTATATATGTCTAGGGAATGTGTAGTGAACTTGCATGTATTTTCTTTATTTCTAAAGGCCATGACTTGACCTCCAGAAAGGTTTTTTTCCCCTGCATGATCAAGGCATTTTTTGCTAATCAGCACTGTGCTACTTCAACTGGCAACTGCGCAGTCATGCAACACTGTACGCAAATGAAATGTATATAATTTTTCCACAAAAATAGAGCTTTTCCTTTGGTGGTATTTAATGACCACTGGGTTTTTTTTGCTATTTAAACTAAAAAAAAAGGAACAAGTTGAACAAAAACAAGTATTTCTTAGTTTCTGCTTTAAACTTTTGCAAACAAATAATCTTTCTTTATAAATTGAGGCCACAATTTAGTCTGCTACTTTTTTTTAGTAAAAACACAAAGCAGTGTATATTATTTAGTCTATATGAAAGTTATAGACTCTATAAACTATGGTATATACATTGAAAAATTGATCAATCCTGCCTGTCTCATCTCGTGAGGCCCTAAAGTTCCAGGACAATACAAATACCCCTCAAAGGACTCCTTTTTGAAAAGTAGACAGCCTGAGGTATTTAGTAAGAGGCATGGCAAGTTGTAATTTTTGTAAAATGAAAAAATTAAATAACTTTTTGCTTTTCTTTTTAACATACTGTCTTCAGTGAAGTACAGCACAGCATCATCATATGACTGGTGAAAGTATGTAAACCAAAAAAAAATTCTGATTAATTTTTAAAAATCTTTTTTAAAAAATGTTTTTGTGTACTTTCATCAGAGTAGTTAATTGTCACCATAGTGACACTGTACTACTCTGGGGGGGATGATCAGGAATTTTTTATTTTTGATGATCGCTGTAACAGAAATCGTTTGGACTGTCATGAATGGCTTTTTTTTTTTTTTACTATTGTGAAGGCGATTGGCCACAGTTATTACATGGTACAGGGTGCTGTTATTGGCCCAGATATCATGTGATCACTAGTGACCAATCATGGATCACATACAGTAATAAACCATAATGTCATGAATGGATTCCATTCATGAATGTTGTTTAGTAGCTGTCATAAGATTGTATAGCGATCACGTGGAATTTGGGCTGCTCACAGCGCTCTGATTCTAACAATGCGTCTGGTGGACACAGTGGTTGCACATTGTGCCACTGCGCACCCCAGTGAGAGGGGCGATGTACAGGTTCGTCACGGTGTCTGCTCAAGCCATCGGCCAGCAACAAAATTACCATTGGCCAGCTGGCAAGTGGTTAGAAAAACTATGTATGTTTTATTATTCACACAAATATAAAGTATTGCTTATTGATATTATGCAGCCTTCTGTTCTGGGCATTAATACTGAAATGTTATAGATAGGCCACTCCTATCCTCTTATTGAATAGTGTTCAAAATGAATAACTACTGCAGTAGGGAACAGACACAAAAAGATACACTCAGCATCTTTCCAAATCACTGTTCTGTTTATTCAGCGCATTTGAAGTTTTTTAATACACATGATTAGGTATCACATTAATATTACAATCATACTTTTATGGTAACGAGGGGCATTACATAGGCAGGCTCATTTTTAATCAGGACTGCAGGAATGCAAACGCAATGAAAACATTATTAGTGCTGTGTGCACAAGGAGTGCCGTGTACAATGCTTAGGCAAAGCATACAAAATAAAATACAATTTTATACAGAATTTACAAATTTCCTTTACAATCTTCCCTCTTTTGATCAATATTTTAGATTTTGATCACAGACCACACCTACTGTCACCTTTAACCCTGGAACCTCCTTACATTTAGGCGGAACTAGTCCTGGTCTAGGAGGCAAATTCCACTGGGGAGAATCTAATAGCAGAGAGCAGCTATATCATTACAAAATGACCCTTTATTGTGACTAAAACCTACATAAAAAACAAATGATTGATAAGAAACATTTACAGAGCAATTGGCTGTACACTCAGATCCTGTGGCCAGAATGCCCTTGTAGCTTAATTGTGGACATGCTAACTTACCAGCATAGTTAAACACAGACAATTCTACATAAAATGCGGACAGCACAGTGGCTAAATGGTAGCACTTCCACTTGGCAATCCCAACCATGGCACCACCTGCCTGGAGCTTGCATGTTCTCTCTGTGCCTGCATGGGTCTCTCCGGGTAGTCTGGTTTCCTCCCACACTCCAAAGATATGCTGGTAGGTTAATTGATCCTCTCTAAATTGTCCCTAGTATGTGTATGTATGAATGTGAGTTAGGGACTTTAGATTGTACACCCCTTGAAGGTTAGGGACTGATGTGAATGTACAATATATTTGTAAAGCGCTGCATAAATTGACGGTGCTATATAAGTACCTGAAATAAATAAAATATATAAGACAATATGACTTCAACATGGCTAAACTACTTTTCAAAGCACATTAAATATACATATATCCCTTACTAACAGGGGCGGACTGATCATTTGGAAACTCGGGCACTGCCCGAGGGCCCGGGGTCAGTAGGGGCCCCATGAGATGCCCCTGGTACCTTTTTCATAGGCTTTTTTGAGTTTGGGCAAGGACACAGGGGCCCCATGATCCCTATTGCCCGGGGGCCCCATGAGTTGTCAGTCAGCCCCTGCTTACTAATATATTTATTAAATCATTTGAATAAATAGTACCCCAGACTGTGATTCCAAGAAGAAACCAAAGTAAACACAGAGATAATTTCATTTAGTCATTTTTGCGAGTGTGTATCCAGGTGACTTCTTCATGTTTTGTAAACTGTACATGAAATAGATGTCTGTGCTGTACTGTGTCTCTAATCATTTCCTATATACTGTATATATTAGTATAAATGTCTCTTAACAATCAACAAGTCACCTGGCTTTAGTTTGTGAGATCCTTCCAAACTGTTAGGATCTGGAATTTGGGGAGAAACAACATAAATTAGTTTGTCAAAAACCCTAAGAGATCAGCAACATTCTCTGAGATCCCAGAGGAGGACTTCAGCTCCTAAGAAAGATATAAGCAAGTGAGCAACACACTTCCAAACAAAATCTCATAGGGAGAGAGTCCACATATTCCCTTAGGGGACATTCAGGTCATAATTTTCTAGTTTCTGACATTTCTTAGTAGTTACTTTACTTTCCCCACTATATTGTGCATGGTGAGGGGTGTAAAATAAAACCTCAAACCTCTTGTAAGGATCCTCCTATACGACAAGTTCTTCTGTTACTCTCTGTAGCTTTTGGGACTCTGTACTTACAATCACTTCTGATAACGCTCTACTGTAGCCTTTGCAGTAGTATTTGCCACTGGCCAAACTTCTGGCTATTCAGAAATCTTGTCCATACAGACCAGTGCATACTCGTAAGATCCGGACTTGGGCATCTGGATATATCCTTTTGTAATCTCTGGAAGGGATGTTCAGTTTTTGGTAACATCTTTGGTAACAGGTAAAACAAGAAGTGGCATATTAAAAAACAACTGTGGTGAACCCTGGCACTATACCAGGCTCATTTACTACGGCAGCCATAACTGCTTCTGACAGGTGACATGGTCCATGTGTCAAGCTGAAAGAAAAAAAAAAAAGAATGGCTGGCAGACCTCTTTTCAAATTCCTGTTTCATAAGAAGTTGCCCCCCACCCCACTATGGACCACATGTTCTAGGGTCCTCAAGGTTTAATTATTTATCCCATCTGTACTGGGCCAGAAATAGAGTGGAATCTGTGAGTTGTACAGACTCAGTAAGTGTCCAGGGCTGTAATGCAGCATTCTTGGTTGCCTAGTCTGCTTCCAATGTGTTAGTGTTAGTATGGCTACCTCAGCAAGAAGCTGGAAGGTTGAAGACAGCCAATCAATTAACTTAGCTCACTTGATTGCTTTACTTGCTGAAGTAAAAAAACTTTTAGCCCTTCAAATGGAACAAAAACCATCCCAAAAGCTCTCTAATTCTCTACTATCTATATAAATGTACATTCTTTTGATAGCTTTCAGGCTTTGCTAAAGCACGGAGCTCTGCTTCTTGAGCTGGAGAAGAAGAATGCATTGACTCTAAAGTGTCCGTTTATGACACACAGAATAGCTGCGATTCAGAGGATCACAGCTATTCTCTGGTCATTCACAGTTTATGACACCCAGGAGAATATGTTCAGCCCTTCTCTGGAGATCTGTGTTCTCCGTCCAGATTCTCCAGCCCAGAGCTGGAGAATCGGAGGGACCGCAAACTAAGCAGCGATAATTTACCTCTGCTTAGTAAACTGATCTTTTACTGTAATCTCGCGAGATTATAGTAAAATCAGCTGTTTTACAGCGTTTGTAGACCGTTCTCCCTTCGTTTGGAGAACTGATCTACATATGCTTCATAAACGGCATTCACAGGAGAACTGTGTTCTCCTGAGAATGCCGGAGAACTGAGCAGCGATCTATTACTGCTGGTTCATAAACGGACACCTAAATACAGAGTGTCTTTCTGGGTGATAACTGCATATTCAGTATTAGTCTAGCCATCCTTGGTATAAAACTGGGATCAAATCTACAAAAAAATCAAATATCTGGGTCTTCAGGGAGTGTCTCCTCACTAGGCTCACAGCAGCTGATTCCTACAACATCAATTTAACATGTGATTTGTCTTTGTCTCCAGCTTCCTCCAATGTAGGCAATAAAGTGGCTGGGTTCAATGGTACGCCTTTTCATTGTTCTTTTTTGTACATAAATAACAATGTAAATTCATAATTTGTGAACCTTGCTTTTGACAAATATTTAATTGGGCTGTTTACAACAATTGCTGCACAAAATGTGGGCGCATTAAAAGTGAACAATTGACCAAAATAATGTCTACCTTTATGTAGTAGCACCTTGCATATGGCTACTGCTCTGATATAGCTGGGTGAACCTGTCATTACTGGGTCCAGCTTGCATGAAATATCTCAATGGCTTGTTACTTTTTGTGTAAGAGCTTCAGTTTCATGTTCTAAAAAGACAACCTTTTCCTGGCAATATTATAATTTCTCTTTGTTTGCTCTGTTGTCCTTAGGTTCCATCTTACATATTTTTCCAAAGTCACAACATAATAAATTATAACAATACCATGCGGTCATGCAGAGATGTCGTAAATCCAAGGTTTTCTTGAGCTTACCACCGCATGTACAAGGAAAAAGACACATCATTTCACAGTCTGCTTTGGATTTCAAAAATAAAAATGAATAAAAACAAAAAGTATCAACAATGCAAAGTGCAATAAACACCAAATAGTATAAGTTAACTACCCTAAATACACCCCCCCCCCCAAAAAAAAACAATGTATGTAAAAAAAGGGTTTTCATTTTTTTTCTGCCTCAGCAGTAAAAAGAGAGAAACTATGAATTTCAACTGTGTAAAATCAGTTTTACATTTAGCTGTAAAATCAGTTTTACCAAAATCACTCTGCTAATCCCTAATAGCTTACTTGAAGTACTCAGAAATGCCCCCCACTTCCACATATATACTAATACGCACCTACATTTGAAAATGGTACACGTTATAAATCTCTATACGTGCCAGAATGAGAGCAATAATTCTAGGGTTATCATTTATAACTCTAAACCGATGACCTGTAAGGGCTTTTAAAGCATCACCTATGGACATGTTTAACAAACTTTGTTGCTGTTTCATTGGCATGCACAGTTTAAGGCTTAACTTGTTGAGCATTTATTTGCATGAAACAACCTCATCTTTTTTATTTAAGCAAAAATTTGGTAATACATTGTTTTGTGTCTACCAAATTAACTTTAGTGTATTTTTATGTAGTACTATGCCCCCGAAGGAGGTTGACATAGATCCTTTTCTGCTGGCCTGGACCCTTTCAAAAAAATCTCAGCCCTTCTGACATCCCAGGCTGAATACACAGACACGAAGCATCATGCACAATCACAGCTAATAACACAAAATACTCAGTAATGACACTATCTTTTCTAATGTTGAAACTCTATAGTGTGTGGCTACTGACTTCCTCTGCCCTAATTCTGCGATGGATTGGAAGTAGTTATGCTAAACCGCAGTCTTGGGTTGGTTTTAATATAAGATAGAACTTTCATCTTTCCATAGTCGTGAATCAGGCAGATCTTGCAGCATTGAGGGGGGACACAACCTACCTTCCCATGTTAGAAGGATTTACCCAGCCATATTGTTTAAGTGGAATGGAAGAAGCCAAATTTTTAGAAGTGAAGAGGGAAGGAGAATTCAACAAAAAAAAAAATTGTGTTGGTGTGATGACAAGCCAACAACTAATAGTAGCATATTTGGCAATCATTTTTCAATTTCTCTGCATACAGGGTAATGTGTTTTTGGATCTTATTGCACTTTACTGAAAACCTTCTATATTGTCAATGCCCTCTACTCGAAACAATCATTGGTACTGGTAACATACCTAGACTAGCAAATGATCATCTTCAAATGTTTCAACAAAATAAGGCTCCATGTACACTGCAGCTGATAAACTCACGTTTAGGAGCTTTTCTGCATTTTTTTCAGCAGCCCCTGAACTCTCCCTAATGTTTTCCTATGTGTTCATGTACACATCATCGTTTACAGGCAGATGAGTTTACAGTCATTTTTTTGAACGCACCAAACTTGCGTTCAGGATTAGATTTTATCAGCGCACCAAACGCTTGTAAACGTGTGTAAATGCGGCTAACCACGTTTATAAGTGTTTGGAAATGGAAGAGTTAAAAAAAAATTCTAGATGCTGTCCAGAGCCTTTTTTCATCATGAAAAATGCATACAAAGCGTTTTCCTGGCACTCAAATGGACCTGGCACACCATACTTTGAGGTTTTGCATGAAAGAAAATATGTTAGACACTGCTGCAATAATTTCTGCACAGAAATGAGCTGGAACACATCCAAACACAAAAAAAACATAGCTCTCTTTGCTTCTGCTCTCTCTTTCTCTCAGAAATGTCTGAGATAGTTATTTTTTTTACTGTTTTTCAGTGCATTCTGGGCATTTTGGAAGGTCTCCTTAGGTTATCTTTAAAAAACGCTTCTAAACGCAAACGCTCATAAACGTGGTATGCAAACACAGCTAAACAGATGTTTTTTAACCTACGTTTTCCAGCAGTCAGTTTCCATCGTTCAGAAGTGTCCCGTGTACATGGAGCCTTAATAGAACAGGCACTACATCAAGATGTAAAGGCAAACTTAGTATATTGTTTAAATGATATTTAAAAAAGAGTAACAGAGGAGGATAAAAATAATTGAATAACACAGGTAATGGCACACTTAGTATGCAGAGTGACTAGCAATGAAGTAAGTGTATGAAAAAGAATCAGCTGCCCAGATCAGCTTAAACAGTAGCAATGTCACCCAGAGTGATCTGAAGGGCCTTGGATCTACTTCGGGGACATTTATTTTTTGTTTTTTTAATAAAAGGCTTGCCAAAAACTGTTGTGCTTTTGCCCAATTTTTTGGTGAATACTCCTTTACAAGGGAGGAAGCGGGATCAGGGGGGCTTCCAGATTCCGATGAGCCCCCCACCTGCAGACCCCCGCAAACACAGCCCGGAGTTGTGGGGAAGAGGCCCTTGTCGTGCTATGAGGGGTACCCCCCTTACCCCAAAGCACCCCCCATGCATGTGGCCTGGTATGGTTCAGAAAGGGGGGGGTGGCTTGCTCATCCCCCCCTTCCTTGACCTGCCAGACTGCATGCTCAGCGAAGGGTCTGGTAAGGATTATGGTGGGACCCCACGCCATTTTTAAAAAAAATCTTGCCATGGGGTTCCTCTTAAAATCCATACCAGACCTGAATGGCCTGATATGGATAGGGGAGGACTCCACGCATTTTTTTCCCCTTTATTTTTCATTGCCAGCATTCATTTTGTTTACATTCAGCTGTCAGTGGGGAAACCCACTGACAGCTGATGAGTCATCAGTTGTTAAGGATGCGATGCCCAACTTCCCGGCCTGCTCCTTAACAACCAACCATTGTTCACACAGAATTCGGATTGATCAATAAATTTTGAATCGTTCTGAAAATTTGCAATTAATTAGAAAACAAATAAACTAAACTGATTTTAATAAAATTCGTTATTATTGTTATTCAGAAATTTGGATAAAAATCAGCTCCAAATTGGGCATAGCAGTACTAGAAAGTGAAGGTTCCTGGGGACGTCTACCCTAGGAGCTGTGGCAGTATGACTTGTGGGGACCAGAGGGGCAAATGGAGGGCAGACCAACTGCTGAGAGGGTAGTATGGGAATTTTTTTTTTTCCTGCAATCATACTAACCTAGGTGGAACTCAGTGAGCAGACAGCTGGTGACTGGCAGTCACTGCTGTCTGTTCTGCCCCCCCCCCTCTGGATCACTGGGCTGTGGAGAGGGAGGGAGCAGCTGGCTCAGGCTCTCAGCGGTCCCAACTTTAACTGCCTCCCGCACGCCATATAAGTCGGCAGTTCTCTTGTTCTAGGAGGATGTCATATGATGTCCTCCCACTCTAGCTGCGCAGGGGCGTGCGGCGATCGGTGGTGCGTTGTGTCCCTGGGACACAGCAGATCACTGATCCCAGTAAAGAGCCGATGATGTCTGCTCTATCATGTGATCAGCTGTGTCCAATCCAATCATTACTCAGAGGGGACATCTACACTGATCATCAGGGCACTGATCATCAGTGCTCTGATGATCAGTGTAGCCCCATCAGTGCCAACTGTCAGTGCCCATAATTGCCACTTGTCATTGCCCTTCAATGCCACATCAGAGATGCCTTTCAGTGCTGCCTATCAGTGCCAGTTAGTGCTGCCTATCAGTGCCCATCAGTGCCCAACAGTGCCGCCTATCAGTGCCGCCCATCAGTGCCCGTCAGTGCCGCCTAACAGTTCCAATCAGTGCCGCCTGTAAAGGGAGTCACTTTGGGTGGGGGGTGCATGGAATCCAGCTCACTTTGAAGAGGTGGAGAGACCCCTGTTTCAGCTCCCCATATCCCTCTTATGTGTAAATCACCCTGTGCCTGGTACAGGGTGATCTCTCCTAATATTGGGGTGGGGGGGTTGTTGATTGTTTGATGTTATGTGGCTGCATCCCATTGTTCTATTGTGTGTCTGGCTTGGGAGCAAACTATTATGGGATGTATGTGTTTATTTGTATTAGCTTAGTGGGGGGGGGGTCTCTAGCAGCCCTCCCTCCTGATGGGACTGTGTCTTTTGTTACTGAATGTAGATTACCCTGCCCTGTGTCATTATGCAGGAGGAGGGGATTAACCCCTGAGTGTATATATCTTGTATCTGTGTTCAAATAAACTAGTCTACCTCCTGGTTTACTTCAAGACTGGTGTCGTCTAGTCTTGTATGGTCGTCTGTGGTGTCTGTTGGCAGTGTTCGGACGGGGAAGCGGTATTCTAACGGAAGTACACAAGCGCAGTCTGATTCGGTTCTGTTAAACCACCTATCAGTACCAGTCAGTGCCACATATCAGTGCTGCCTATCAGTGCCCACCAGTGCTGCCTATCAGTGCCATATATGAGTGCTGCTTTTCAGTGCCCATCAATGATTCCTGTTATTGCCCACCAGTGATGCCTCACAATGCCCATCAGTGCCTCCTCATCATTGCTGCCTATCAGTGCCCATCAGTGCAGCCTCATTAGTGCACATCAGTGGAGAAAAATTACTTATTTAGAAACATTTACAGAAACTAAGAAAAAACTTTTATTTTTTCAAAATTTTCAGTCCTTTTTAGTTTGTTTAGCAAAAATTAAAACACCCAGTGGTGATTAAATATCACCAAAAAAAAGCTCTATCAGTCTCAAAAAAATAAAAAAAAAGTTTGTTTGTATACAGTGTTACATGACTGCGCAATCGTTATTCAAAGTGTGACAGCGCTGAAAGCTGAAAATTGGCCTGGGCAGGAAGGGGGCAAAAGTGCTTGGTAGGCAAGTGGTTAAAGTCGGGCTCTTTCCCCAGCCTGGACTGGCCGAGTGATGTCACCCAATGGCGGACTTCAGCCTGCTTTCAGCTGAAAAGGAGGTCACAGGAGTGCAGAACGAACTGCACTCCTGTGATCCACAGAAGTGCAGCCAAAAGAGCTTTGGCTGTATTCTCCTTTAATATTACAACCATGAATGAATTTATATTGCATTATTTTTTTATGTAGATACTGTATATTATATATACTACAAATCAGTTCAATATTATATTTAACTGGATTCTACTGTGATGAGATCTGCATCTATGGATTAATACATTTCCAATCAAGTGTATTAATTATACAATTATCTGTATGTGATGTGTTTCATTTTAAGTCCCACAGCATTATATATTGTATTCTCATATTGTTATGCATGATTAATATAAAATTGTTGCTATTGCATAAAATATTAGAAATAAATTAGGTACTTTTAGACCTCCTTATTCACCACATAATTTTATGTTAATAAAATGTATAAAAGGCAGAGCTCAGCTGTGAAGGATTATGTTAAGTGATTTAAATTCTTCTTTTTGTGAAATAAAATAACTTTCCTTCATGAGGACGGAAATAGAAAAAAAAACAAAAAACAAACAAAAAAAACTTGGATTGCAGTTCTAACCCCGTCAGATAAAGGCAGATACAAAAGAGACACAAGATCAGTTCCAAATGTATTAATGCATTATTTATTTCTATTTTTTATTAATCCAAGCAGTGTAAGTATCTGAATGCGACTTACTATTTGCCTCTTACAGTCCTTGTGTAGTATAACTTACAATGGGAAAGGGAGGAGCAGCACATGTGTTAGCTAGGAACATATTGATAGGACTGAGAGCAGAAGGATAAAGAGATGAGTTCATCAGTCTGCTGCTTCTCCTTCACTGTCCTCTCATAGGCTGGGGAAGGTGTAAGACCTGAAAGTGTTACTAAACTGCAGCAGTGAAAAATCAGGTCTCCTACCCTACCAGGTAGGGCTGTGCTGTGTGGCAGAGCTGTGTAAGTTTCAGGACTGGATGTACAGAAATAACTTTTGATAGGTTAAGCATGTCCTTTGTATATTTGACTGTTTGTCCAAAATTAACCATTTGCTGCCCACCCTATGGCCGAATGGCAGCCGGCAAATGTCATCAGCGTTCCGGGTGGACGCCATATGGCGTCCTCCCACACATGCGCAGATTGCACTCTTGCATCTGTCACCGGCCGTGTACCTCGGACACGGCCGATGACTGATCTGAGTATCGACCCCCATTGCCGGTACCATGTGACCTGCTGTGACCAATCACAGCAGGTCACATTACAGTTGTATACAATGGATGGCTTCATTCATGCCATCCATTGTATATTAGTGTCTAGCTGTGAATGGTCACAGCTAATCACATGCACATGTCATGTGATTAGCTGTGGCCAAATCACAGCTAAGCACAAAAAAAAAACAAAAAAAAACAACCCCTGAATGAATCGATGTCATTCAGGTAAATGCTTGCTTATAGCAAAGTAATTCTTTGCTATAAGCAAATTGTGTAAAAAAAAAAAAAAAATACTGATCACTTCCCCAAAGTAGTACAATGTTACTATGGTAACATTGTACTACTTTGGTCACAGTGAAATATGAAAAAAAAAATCTTATAAATAAGAAAAAAATTTAAAAAAAAATATATATATTTTTTTTTTTTCATACTGTCACCAGTCAGTATCCCTGATCACCGCCATGCCAGTTATATGATGACGCTGTATTGCACTGGTGACAATATGTAAAAAAAAAAAATAGTGAAACAAATTTTTTAAATTTTTTAATTTTCCGAAAAATTATGACAAAAAAAATACAACTTCAAAAAACTCGCCATGCCTCTTATGAAGTACGTCGGACTGTCTACTCTGCAAAAAGGGGTCATTTGGGGGATATCTGTACTGTTCTGACATTCTGGAACCTCAAGAAATTAGATTGTCTGTCAGTACTTCAGGATTGATCAATAATCAGATCTATACCATAGTTTGTGAACTCTATAACTTTCCTACAAACTAAATAATACATCCTAATTTGGGTTATTTTCACCAAAGACATGTAGTAGAATACATCTTGGCTTAAATTTATGAAGAACAAATATTTATTTGCAAACTTTTATAACAGAAACAAAGAAAAACGTGTGTTTTTTTCAAAATTTTTGGTCTTTTTTTTGTTAATTTAGCAAAAAAAAAAAAACCCCAGCGGTGATGAAATACCACCAAAAGAAAGCTCTAGTTGTGTGAAGAAAATGATAAAATTTTAGTTTGGGTACAATGTTGTATGACCGCGCAATTGTCATTCAAAGTGTGAGAGCGCTGAAACCTGAAAAATGGCCTGGGCAGGAAGGTGCAAAAGTGCCCGGTATTGAATTGGTTAAATTATAACTGAAGGCAAAGCTTTTGTTTGTTTCAGATAGCGTGTAGAGGGATTCAAACAACTTTCAGGTTTTCATGGCTGTCTGCAATGCCCATTACGAAAGTTCTCCTTATCTATTTGTCGTGTTAAGGCCTCATGCACACTGGTTTATTGAAAATGCTATTTCTCCTGCAGGTGAAAACTCACCTAAGCTACATTTTGTCAAACCAGTTTAGGTGAGTTTAGCAGAGTTTAGCGGCATTTAGTGTTTGGGTGGTTATTGCATTGGCCAGAATGTTACTAGTTGCGTGAGCACTGACAGCTCATCACCTATAGAGGTAAGTGCAGGCAGGGGGTATAGGGTGTTCACCTTTAATTTTTTTCTGAAAAAGGTGAACTTACACTTTAAAAAAAAAAAGTTACTTATATAGTTGGTTCTTGTAATTCCAGCTGTAGCCATGTTTGGAGGAAAGCTGAGTTTTTCACTTTTTTTTACAACAGGTGGACAGAATAACACGACGATGAAACAGCTGACGTTTGTTAAAGTAGAAATTGGACAGTCGGTGACCTTAAATTGCTCAGTTAACCCAAAAGAGGGAACCTTCTTCGTCACCTGGACTGAGAACTGTGGGAACGAGACTCTTGGACAAGGCCACAACAAAAACAGGGTGACGTTTAGTACAAATAAACTACAAGTTACAATTGCCCATCTGACTGAAGAGGACTCAGGAATATACTACTGCCAGGTAGTTGATGGAAAAAAAGCAAAGACAGTAGTGGGAACAAAGTTGCAGGTGATTGAGCCATCAGCTCAGCAAGGTAAGGGACTAGGGTATAACTACGAGTGTTGCAACTGCATCTGGATCTCTGAGGTCCAGCTGTAGTCATGACCAGCCTAAGAAAACTCTTCACAAACACCAGTAGAATTTTTTTTACTACTGTATACAAAAACAATATAACTTACATTACTGTATGTAAGTTGTTCTAAAATATTACAACTTTTCTTTCCAGAGGTTCAACTTATATCTACAGGGCAGGAAATTAAATTAAACCTCCCCACTCTGGGGAGGGAAAACAACCAAAAGGGGTTTAGACTTGATGGAGAGCAGTCTTTTCTTAACCTCATGTGACTACGGTTTGAGAAGGGTTTTGTCACCCAGGGTTCTCCTCCAGGGAGGTTGAGGGGCTCCAAGATTCTTGTGTCATATGGAGGAAACTGGATATTCAGTTTGTAGGCAGTTTGCCTACAGTATGGGTTTTGTTCTGCACTAGTAAGGTAGTTGGCTCCTCCAGGCTGGGGAAAGGATAAACTTTTAGTACCGAAATTCCTGGGCTTTTTGATCTTGGGCCAGCGTTCCACCCTGTGTGATACATAAATAGGGGGAGGGCCCGGTTCTGGGAGCCACTGCAGGAGCTTGAGAACAAGGGAACGCACCAAGTTCATGCAGTTCGAGAATTCAAGAGCCATTATGTGACCCCACGATATACTGGGGTTCCAGTGCACACTACCAGTCATTGGAGATAGGTATGGACTCTAAAGGTATGCCTGGGCAGCCACCTCTGTTAATTAGTTTAGGGCTGGGACTATTTGTATCTGTTTATTATTCTGGAAAGAAGAATTACAGTAAAAGTTTTCAAACATTTTAAGCCTGGTCTGAAGTTATTCAATGGGGTGCATGGTGGATTCTGGCGTATAAAAGAAGGTCAGTACAGCATATATGGGGTATGAAGAAAAGCCACTAAGGGGTTAACTTGACAAGGCAAGTGGAGGAAGAATGCAGTTGCTATGGGTGATAGTTACACATAGCAACTGCATTCCTTCTCCACTTGCCTTGTCAAGCAAGATTTGTAGAGACATGGGACAAGATACTTCACATAAGAACTCTATACATTTCCCTACTGCACACAGTGTACGGCTAACCTCTAAGCTGGGGTACCACCATAATGTTTGATTTTCACATAAAGACAGTCCCTGCCTGGTCCAGAGCTTTGGTGAGTGCACACACAGGGAAAGGTACCCCCAAGTGTAGAGTAAGTGGCCCCACTCACAAGTTTCCTCAGATATTTATAAAACCATATGTGGGTCCTTGAGTTCAGAGGCTTTGTAGACACTTGGGAGGGATAAAGTCTCCAATCCTGGGCCCAGGTTTTGGAGGCAGCCGCTGATTGTGCAAGTGTGTGGAGGGCTTTTATTAAAGAGGTGACTATGGTTTAGGGTTCCACCCCCCCAAAGAGTCTATGAGGCTGTAAGGGAGCAGCCAAGAGTGTGCATGTCTGCAGAGTACAGGTGGGATCTGAGATTGCCAGACCGAGGGCCAGAGCAGCAGCAGAGTAAGCCAAAAGGCTGAGTAGAGTTTTGGTGTTGTTTTGTAGTTTTGAAAAAGAATGCTGAAAACCCCTGCAAGGGTAACCTTTTTGTGCCAACCTTCTTTGAATAAAAGTAAGCTAGAAAGCCCTTAAATGCACAATGTGATGATTGGCTGTGTTCTTAAAATGTCACCAAGACAGAAAATGATGGGAAACTCAGTGATGTCACTGCAACAGATAAAAGGTAAATCTTCCATTGGGGTCATCCATTATGTTGACAATTGTCCAAGAAGGTTTTTTTCTTTACTTCTTGGAGATTTCCTTAACTTTTCCACTTCTCATAGCAGCTCCAGGCCAGTAATCAAAGGGAAGTCTGTCCAACAGGATGTAGACACCAGAAAATAAATTGCTTTAACCGTTCCACACTGTATCCAAAACTTAAAAAAAAAAGTGGACTTTAGATGCATTTTAAATTAGAACTCTAGGATGTTCACATATACCTGATATTTCCACTTTAATTTTCTTTGTATGGTGTCTGCTTTAACATAAATCTTCTGTTTTAGGTACAAATGGAGACCAGTACACGAAAGTGATTATTCTCTGCAGCATTGCAGGGTTTGAGCTATGTGTTATAATTGTGCTGCTGGCTGTACTCATTAAATATTGCCTCCAAGGTAGGGTATTTAAGGAAATTTCATTATTATTAATAATAATAATAATAATAATAATAATCTAGCTGGTTATATACTACTTTATTCCAGGTGCTTAAAAACAAAAGTTCTTCTTCTTGCGGAGTAAAAAAGGCTGCCCGTGCTGGCATGCTGCATAGAAGCACCCTTGCTTTTTTAAAAGCAGCGGTCTCTCCGCTGAGGTCTCACACATGCCCTACTGAGCCAGACCTATAACTCTGCAATCAACAAAGCTCATGCTCCCAACTGATTGGAGAGGTCTGACTCAGACTCATCCGGGGGGGGGGGGTTGTGGTGTATTTAGGTTTTGTGCTGCCATAGGCAACACAAAAATTGGCGGCCACTCCCCTCCCCTGTGGAGAGAGACTGACATTGACCAACAACACTCCTGTCCCCCGTTCAAGAGAGCCTTCCACTACCATCGCCCCCTATACACCAGATGCCCAACCCCCTGGCAAAAGAGAGAAGACACTCACTTTCACAGCTCTGGCCATTCCCGGGAATGAGAGTCAGACTCTACATACACCGGCAAGCAGTCCGCAGTCTCTCTCGGTTCCCACCTGGTCCCAATGCCATGTGTGTCCCTTCTTCTCTTCTTCCAGGGGCCGGTGCTGCCCCCCTTGAAAAATGCCGCCCTAGGCAAATGTGTTGTTTGCCTTGTGGTAAATACGCCCCTGGGGTCGTGATGGAACTCTGGAAAGAGATCGCTGCGCTGCTTCCCCATAGAGTGTAAAGCTGACCATACGCTAGTAGAATTTCAGTTGAAATTTTTTGTTTTTCGTTTTAAGAATGTTAGTTTGATTTTCTATTTATTAGTGAGGTCAAACTGACATTTGCTTTCCACCACAATGATGAGAAAATTAGAAGGAGCAGAATGGAAAATATTTCTTGAATTTTATGCTTCTTGCCAAATATTTAATATTTTCTAACATGCTTAACCAACCTTCATGCAAAATCTCGCATTGTTACCATAGCTATCACTATTTAGTTGTACATTATCACGTTGACAAGATCTGTCTGTGATGTTCCTTCATGTATATGAGCAGTATTATTTTTTTTTTATGTTTGATTGTTAACATTATTTAAAAAAAAAAATTAAAAATATATATATATATTTCTTGAAAGAATCAATTTCTAACAGTGAATGCGGGTTTCATTCGGGAAAGTCCATTCAATTAAAAATCAAATGTTATAAGCAAAACAAAATGTTGAAGGCAAGTGGTTAAATGTATGCAACATCTTGAGGCAATCCAGTCTAAAAAAAATGTAATTATTACTTATCATCAATGGGAAGCCTGATCCTGGGATAATGCACACAACCAACGCCATTCACATCCGAGGTCCCCCTATCACATTATAGTCCTCATCACAAAATCCTTTCATCTCATCAGAAGCCCACCCTTTCCATTAGAGTCCCCCTAGTACATCAGAGCCCCCCTAAACAACAGATCCCCCCCCAAGTCCCCCTTCACAGAATCCCTAATCATAGTGTCCCCTCTTCCCAGCAGATGCTCTCTGTAATTCAATAAAATATTTACGAAGTAATGATGTAATCGATGTGTTGGGACAAACAACAATGTGTTTTATGGCAGGGGGATCTCATTATTGAAACAGAAGGCTGACTCAGCTCCCCAGGCATATTCACTAGAGATGAGCGAAGTATTCAAAAATTCGATTCGACTGATTCGGCGAATTCGTGAAAAAAATTTGATTCGAGTCGAATATATTCGCTGCGAATTTAACTTATAAAAGGGTGTTTCTAGGCTTCAGAGAGCCTATATTAGTGCAGAACACTGTACCTTTAATTTAAATGCCCTTGGAGTCTGCTGGGGAAGAGAAATAATACTGTCAGTCAGTATGACATGCAGATGAGTGCCGTCGATCTTAGAATCACCGCACACTTCACTCATTTGGCCAGTCACGGGGCCAAAACCAGAGTGTGGAGCCACAGTGTGGCGGTGGAGGCAGCAGCAATGGGAGGCCATACAGCACCCTATGACAAAATGGAACCCACCAGCAGTGTGAGGAGACCTGAAAGTGGCACATGGCAGAGTGTGGCGATGGAGACAGCAGCAATGGGAGGCCGTACAGGGACCCACGCTGCTGGTGGAGCTGCCACTGCTCCTACCACCCCACCCCTCCCCTGCTGCCATGGCAGCGGAACGCGAGCGCACAGGGCCCACAGTGTCTGAGGATGGACGTTGGCGCAGAAAGGCAGAGACCAACTGACTACATAGGTGGATTTTATAGTACTTTATTTTGGCCTCCCTCTCAGCAGGTGTGAAAAAGGCCACCATTTTGGAACGGTAGCGAGGGTCCAACAAGGTGGACAGCCAAAAGTCATCCCTCTGTCTGATGGTTATTATTCGGCTGTCGCTACGCAAGCAACCGAGCATGCTATGGGCCATTTGTGCCAAGGAATGCGAGGGACTCCCTGCCTCCATCTCCACAGCATACTGCCACGGTGCGTCTGGGTCCTCTGTCTCCTCCTCCTCCTCCTCTACCAGATGCTCCTGCTCCTCCACTCCTGTCCGCTGAGTGGAAAAACCACCCATTTCACTCAATAATTCCTGAGCACCAATGTCCTCCTCTACCTCCTCCTCTTCTTCCTGTCCTGCCCCCACAGGGGTCATGTGGCGTTGAGATCTGTGCGCCACGTCTACTGCACCCTGACCAGCCATTGTTAACAGCATTTGTTCCAGGACGTGCAACAGAGGAATGACGTCGTTCATCCCATAGTCCTGCCGACTCACGAATAGCGTGGCCTCCTCAAAGGGCCTGAGCAAGCGGCAGGTGTCACGCATGAGCTGCCAATGGCTGACATCTAAGTTACACAGGGGAGTACCTTTATCCGCTTGTAACATCAGGAAATCGGTGATGGCCTTTCGCTGTTCGTAAAGGCGGTCTAACATATGTAGGGTTGAATTCCACCTTGTTGCAACGTCACAGCATGAGGAGTCGGTACAGGGGCCCATGGCAGATTAGGGGCCTGGCCGCAGCAATGTGAGGCCCGTAATCTGCCAGCACCCTATGACAAAATGGAACCCAGCAGCAGTGTGAGGACACCTGAAAGTGGCACATGGCAGAGTGTGGCGATGGAGACAGCAGCAATGGGAGGCCGTACAGGGACCCATGACACACTGTGGACCTGGCAGCAGCGTGAGGAGGCGGTACAGGGGCCCATGGCAGATTAGGGGCCTGGCAGCAGCAATGGGAGGGCCGTAATCTGCCAGCATCCTATGACAAAATGGAACCCAGCAGCAGTGTGAGGACACCTGAAAGTGGCACATGGCAGAGTGTGGCGATGGAGACAGCAGCAATGGGAGTCCGTACAGGGACCCATGAGACACTGTGGACCTGGCAGCAGCGTGAGGAGGCGGTACAGGGGCCCATGGCAGATTAGGGGCCTGGCAGCAGCAATGTGAGGCCCGTAATCTGCCAGCATCCTATGACAAAATGGAACCCAGCAGCAGTGTGAGGAGACCTGAAAGTGGCACATGGCAGAGTGTGGCGATGGAGACAGCAACAATGGGAGGCTGTACAGGGACCCATGAGACACTGTGGACCTGGCAGCAGCGTGAGGAGGCAGTACAGGGGCCCATGGCAGATTAGGGGCCTGGCCGCAGCAATGTGAGGCCCGTAATCTGCCAGCATCCTATGACAAAATGGAACCCAGCAGCAGTGTGAGGAGACCTGAAAGTGGCACATGGCAGAGTGTGGCGATGGAGACAGCAGCAATGGGAGGCCGTACAGGGACCCATGACACACTGTGGACCTGGCAGCAGCGTGAGGAGGCGGTACAGGGGCCCATGGCAGATTAGGGGCCTGGCCGCAGCAATGTGAGGCCCGTAATCTGCCAGCATCCTATGACAAAATGGAACCCAGCAGCAGTGTGAGGAGACCTGAAAGTGGCACATGGCAGAGTGTGGCGATGGAGACAGCAGCAATGGGAGGCGGTACAGGGACCCATGAGACACTGTGGACCTGGCAGCAGCGTGAGGAGGCGGTACAGGGGCCCATGGCAGATTAGGGGCCTGGCAGCAGCAATGGGAGGCCCGTAATCTGCCAGCATCCTATGACAAAATGGAACCCAGCAGCAGTGTGAGGAGACCTGAAAGTGGCACATGGCAGAGTGTGGCGATGGAGACAGCAGCAATGGGAGGCCGTACAGGGACCCATGACACACTGTGGACCTGGCAGCAGCGTGAGGAGGCGGTACAGGGGCCCATGGCAGATTAGGGGCCTGGCCGCAGCAATGTGAGGCCCGTAATCTGCCAGCATCCTATGACAAAATGGAACCCAGCAGCAGTGTGAGGAGACCTGAAAGTGGCACATGGCAGAGTGTGGAGATGGAGACAGCAGCAATGGGAAGCCGTACAGGGACCCATGACACACTGTGGACCTGGCAGCAGCGTGAGGAGGCGGTACAGGGGCCCATGGCAGATTAGGGGCCTGGCCGCAGCAATGGGAGGCCCGTAATCTGCCAGCATCCTATCACAAAATGGAACACAGCAGCAGTGTGAGGAGACCTGAAAGTGGCACATGGCAGAGTGTGGCGATGGAGACAGCAGCAATGGGAGGCGGTACAGGGACCCATGAGACACTGTGGACCTGGCAGCAGCATGAGGAGGCGGTACAGGGGCCCATGGCAGATTAAGGGCCTGGCAGCAGCTATGGGAGGCCCGTAATCTGCCAGCATCCTATGACAAAATGGAACCCAGCAGGAGTGTGAGGAGACATGAAAGTGGCACATGGCAGAGTGTGGCGATGGAGACAGCAGCAATGGGAGTTCGTACAGGGACCCAAGACACACTGTGGACCTGGCAGCAGCGTGAGGAGGCGGTACAGGGGCCCATGGCAGATTAGGGGCCTGGCCGCAGCAATGGGAGGCCCGTAATCTGCCAGCATCCTATCACAAAATGGAACACAGCAGCAGTGTGAGGAGACCTGAAAGTGGCACATGGCATGACACACTGTGGACCTGGCAGCAGCATGAGGAGGTGGTACAGGGGCCCATGGCAGATTAGGGGCCTGGCAGCAGCAATGGGAGGCCCGTAATCTGCCAGCACTCTATGACAAAATGGAACACACCAGCAGTGTGAGGAGACCTGAAAGTGGCACATGGCATGACACACTGTGGACCTGGCAGCAGCATGAGGAGGCGGTACAGGGGCCCATGGCAGATTAGGGGCCTGGCAGCAGCAATGGGAGACGCCCGTAATCTGCCAGCAACCTATGACAAAATGGAACCCAGAAGCAGTGTGAGGTGACCTGAAAGTGGCACATGGCAGAGTGTGACGATGGAGACAGCAGCAATGGGAGGCGGTACAGGGACCCATGAGACACTGTGGACCTGGCAGCAGCGTGAGGAGGCGGTACAGGGGCCCATGGCAGATTACAGGCCTGGCAGCAGCAATGGGAGACGCCCGTAATCTGCCAGCATCCTATGACAAAATGGAACCCAGCAGGAGTGTGAGGAGACCTGAAAGTGGCACATGGCAGAGTGTGGCGATGGAGACAGCAGCAATGGGAGGCCGTACAGGGACCCATGACACACTGTGGACCTGGCAGCAGCGTGAGGAGGCGGTACAGGGGCCCATGGCAGATTAGGGGCCTGGCCGCAGCAATGTGAGGCCCGTAATCTGCCAGCATCCTATGACAAAATGGAACCCAGCAGCAGTGTGAGGAGACCTGAAAGTGGCACATGGCAGAGTGTGGCGATGGAGACAGCAGCAATGGGAGGCCGTACAGGGACCCATGACACACTGTGGACCTGGCAGCAGCGTGAGGAGGCGGTACAGGGGCCCATGGCAGATTAGGGGCCTGGCCGCAGCAATGTGAGGCCCGTAATCTGCCAGCATCCTATGACAAAATGGAACCCATCAACAGTGTGAGGAGACCTGAAAGTGGCACATGGCAGAGTGTGGCGATGGAGACAGCAGCAATGGGAGGCCGTACAGGGACCCATGACACACTGTGGACCTGGCAGCAGCGTGAGGAGGCGGTACAGGGGCCCATGGCAGATTAGGGGCCTGGCCGCAGCAATGGGAGGCCCGTAATCTGCCAGCATCCTATCACAAAATGGAACACAGCAGCAGTGTGAGGAGACCTGAAAGTGGCACATGGCAGAGTGTGGCGATGGAGACAGCAGCAATGGGAGGCGGTACAGGGACACATGAGACACTGTGGACCTGGTAGCAGCATGAGGAGGCGGTACAGGGGCCCATGGCAGATTAGGGGCCTGGCAGCAGCTATGGGAGGCCCGTAATCTGCCAGCATCCTATGACAAAATGGAACCCAGCAGGAGTGTGAGGAGACATGAAAGTGGCACATGGCAGAGTGTGGCGATGGAGACAGCAGCAATGGGAGGCCGTACAGGGACCCATGACACACTGTGGACCTGGCAGCAGCGTGAGGAGGCGATACAGGGGCCCATGGCAGATTAGGGGCCTGGCCGCAGCAATGGGAGGCCCGTAATCTGCCAGCATCCTATCACAAAATGGAACACAGCAGCAGTGTGAGGAGACCTGAAAGTGGCACATGGCATGACACACTGTGGACCTGGCAGCAGCATGAGGAGGCGGTACAGGGGCCCATGGCAGATTAGGGGCCTGGCAGCAGCAATGGGAGGCCAGTAATCTGCCAGCATCCTATGACAAAATGGAACCCAGCAGCAGTGTGAGGACACCTGAAAGTGGCACATGGCAGAGTGTGGCGATGGAGACAGCAGCAATGGGAGGCCGTACAGGGACCCATGAGACACTGTGGACCTGGCAGCAGCGTGAGGAGGCGGTACAGGGGCCCATGGCAGATTAGGGGCCTGGCAGCAGCTATGGGAGGCCCGTAATCTGCCAGCATCCTATGACAAAATGGAACCCAGCAGCAGTGTGAGGAGACCTGAAAGTGGCACATGGCAGAGTGTGGCGATGGAGACAGCAGCAATGGGAGGCCGTACAGGGACCCATGACACACTGTGGACCTGGCAGCAGCGTGAGGAGGCGGTACAGGGGCCCCTGGCAGATTAGGGGCCTGGCCGCAGCAATGTGAGGCCCGTAATCTGCCAGCATCCTATGACAAAATGGAACCCATCAGCAGTGTGAGGAGACCTGAAAGTGGCACATGGCAGAGTGTGGCGATGGAGACAGCAGCAATGGGAGGCCGTACAGGGACCCATGACACACTGTGGACCTGGCAGCAGCGTGAGGAGGCGGTACAGGGGCCCATGGCAGATTAGGGGCCTGGCCGCAGCAATGGGAGGCCCGTAATCTGCCAGCATCCTATCACAAAATGGAACACAGCAGCAGTGTGAGGAGACCTGAAAGTGGCACATGGCAGAGTGTGGCGATGGAGAAAGCAGCAATGGGAGGCGGTACAGGGACACATGAGACACTGTGGACCTGGCAGCAGCATGAGGAGGCGGTACAGGGGCCCATGGCAGATTAGGGGCCTGGCAGCAGCTATGGGAGGCCCGTAATCTGCCAGCACCCTATAACAAAATGGAACACACCAGCAGTGTGAGGAGACCTGAAAGTGGCACATGGCAGAGTGTGGCGATGGAGACAGCAGC
This sequence comes from Staurois parvus, assembly GCF_062004578.1. Classification (NCBI taxonomy): domain Eukaryota; kingdom Metazoa; phylum Chordata; class Amphibia; order Anura; family Ranidae; genus Staurois; species Staurois parvus. Next base: position 2,601,258 of record NW_028318929.1, read on the forward strand.
AATGGGAGGCCGTACAGGGACCCATGACACACTGTGGACCTGGCAGCAGTGTGAGGAGGCGGTACAGGGGCCCATGGCAGATTAGGGGCCTGGCAGCAGCTATGGGAGGCCCGTAATCTGCCAGCACCCTATGACAAAATGGAACACACCAGCAGTGTGAGGAGACCTGAAAGTGGCACATGGCAGAGTGTGGCGATGGAGACAGCAGCAATGGGAGGCGGTACAGGGACCCATGACACACTGTGGACCTGGCAGCAGCGTGAGGAGGCGGTACAGGGGCCCATGGCAGATTAGGGGCCTGGCAGCAGCAATGGGAGGCCCGTATTCTGCCAGCACTCTATGACAAAATGGAACACAGCAGCAGTGTGAGGAGACCTGAAAGTGGCACATGGCATGACACACTGTGGACCTGGCAGCAGCATGAGGAGGCGGTACGGGGGCCCATGGCAGATTAGGGGCCTGGCAGCAGCTATGGGAGGCCCGTAATCTGCCAGCACCCTATGACAAAATGGAACACACCAGCAGTGTGAGGAGACCTGAAAGTGGCACATGGCATGACACACTGTGGACCTGGCAGCAGCATGAGGCGGTACAGGGGCCCATGGCAGATTAGGGGCCTGGCAGCAGCTATGGGAGGCCCGTAATCTGCCAGCACCCTATGACAAAATGGAACACACCAGCAGTGTGAGGAGACCTGAAAGTGGCACATGGCAGAGTGTGGCGATGGAGACAGCAGCAATGGTAGGCGGTACAGGGACCCATGACACACTGTGGACCTAGCAGCAGCATGAGGAGGCGGTACGGGGGCCCATGGCAGATTAGGGGCCTGGCAGCAGCAATGGGAGGCCTGTAATCTGCCAGCACTCTATGACAAAATGGAACACAGCAGCAGTGTGAGGAGACCTGAAAGTGGCACATGGCATGACACACTGTGGACCTGGTAGCAGCATGAGGAGGCGGTACAGGGGCCCATGGCAGATTAGGGGCCTGGCAGCAGCTATTGGAGGACCGTAATCTGCCAGCACCCTATGACAAAATGGAACACACCAGCAGTGTGAGGAGACCTGAAAGTGGCACATGGCAGAGTGTGGCGATGGAGACAGCAGCAATGGGAGGCGGTACAGGGACCCATGACACACTGTGGACCTGGCAGCAGCGTGAGGAGGCGGTACAGGGGCCCATGGCAGATTAGGGGCCTGGCAGCAGCTATGGGAGGCCCGTAATCTGCCAGCACCCTATGACAAAATGGAACACACCAGCAGTGTGAGGAGACCTGAAAGTGGCACATGGCATGACACACTGTGGACCTGGCAGCAGCATGAGTAGGCGGTACGGGGGCCCATGGCAGATTAGGGGCCTGGCAGCAGCAATGGGAGGCCCGTATTCTGCCAGCACTCTATGACAAAATGGAACACAGCAGCAGTGTGAGGAGACCTGAAAGTGGCACATGGCATGACACACTGTGGACCTGGCAGCAGCATGAGGAGGCGGTACGGGGGCCCATGGCAGATTAGGGGCCTGGCAGCAGCTATGGGAGGCCCGTAATCTGCCAGCACCCTATGACAAAATGGAACACACCAGCAGTGTGAGGAGACCTGAAAGTGGCACATGGCATGACACACTGTGGACCTGGCAGCAGCATGAGGCGGTACAGGGGCCCATGGCAGATTAGGGGCCTGGCAGCAGCTATGGGAGGCCCGTAATCTGCCAGCACCCTATGACAAAAGGGAACGCACCAGCAGTGTGAGGAGACCTGAAAGTGGCACATGGCAGAGTGTGGCGATGGAGACAGCAGCAATGGTAGGCGGTACAGGGACCCATGACACACTGTGGACCTGGCAGCAGCATGAGGAGGCGGTACGGGGGCCCATGGCAGATTAGGGGCCTGGCAGCAGCTATGGGAGGCCTGTAATCTGCCAGCATCCTATGACAAAATGGAACCCAGCAGGAGTGTGAAGAGACCTGAAAGTGGCATGGCCGGGCATGACAGCCTTTCAAGGGCAAATTCAGCTAGTTGGGGCCAAAGGTCAAGTTTCGTTGCCCAGTAGTCAAGGGGATTGTCTACCTCGGTTGGCAGGGTGCTGTCCAAGTAGGCCCAAGCCTGTTGTTTGAGCTCCTGCTCCAGGTCCACCTGATGCTGCTGCTGCTGCTGCTGCGGCTGGTTAGTAGTTTCCTCACTGCGCTGGTGAAGAAAGCTACTCATCATCGACTGCAGACTGAGGCAGCCGCTGCTGGTGGAGCTGCCACTGCTCCTACCACCCCACCCCTCCCCTGCTGCCATGGCAGCGGAACGCAAGCGCACAGGGCCCACAGTGTCTGAGGATGGACGTTGGCGCAGAAAGGCAGAGACCAACTGACTACATAGGTGGTTTTTATAGTACGTAATTTTGGCCTCCCTCTCAGCAGGTGTGAAAAAGGCCACCATTTTGGAACGGTAGCGAGGGTCCAACAAGGTGGACAGCCAAAAGTCATCGAAAAAAGATAGCGCCGCGCTCCTATATAATATATACAACTTATGCTTCTAAGGTGTATCAAATATCAATATGAACTGTGACTATACCACAAAATGCATATAAAATATTACATATAGATAACATGCTCCATAGATCCAATCAAATTCCCCCTGATGAAGTCACGTGACCCTGTGACGCAACGCGTAGGGGAGGGGCTCTGACGTCACGACATTGCACTGGAGAAGCGAGCAGATCCGAGTACAAGCACAGGCAGACAGCACTGCAGGGGCAGCTGCAGAGAGGTTTTCTTTGTATCTACTTTTTACCTGCTGATTGCCATCTAAGCCTGACTGGATCATTTATGAGCTGCATACTATCAAGTTATACTTGTTACTGGCAAAAATAAATCCATTTTGTATAAGGATAAGACACTATGGTCTGCTTTTCCTTTTCTTTGACCAAACATCCCATGAGCTGATATTAGGAGGAGTGAACGAGGAAACAACCCCAGGAGGGGAATTGGGAGACCCCAAGAGAGCTACTCAGTGTACTCACAGGTACACAGGGAGATAAAGTAGACAACAGGAGGATCCATCCATATGCATATCCACCTCATAGGACGGCTAGAGCAAAGGCATCATCCCATTTCATCTATCCTGGAAGGATAAAAAGCGTATTTGCCTGGATTCATTCAGGCAAATATAGAGGTGAGCATATAAGGAGACCATTTAGCACTCGGAGACAAGGAACAGAATATCTACTTGCACATTTATCTTAAAGACTGTATTTTTATTTGTTTATTTTAGCACGTGCACATATGCTTTTGCACTATTAATATAGAGTACACATAGCTTTATATGGGTGCAACACAGGATTTTATCATGGCACCCATTAAGGCAATATTAGTTTAGGTTTATTTACCATGCATGTTATCTATATGTAATATTTTATATGCATTTTGTGGTATAGTCACAGTTCATATTGATATTTGATACACCTTAGAAGCATAAGTTGTATATATTATATAGGAGCGCGGCGCTATCTTTTTTCTATCATCTATACACACTAGCTAAGTGAGTCAGTGCAAGTGCCAGCGCACCCTATACACTTTCAGAATTTATTGAACACCTCGAGCCAAAAGTCATCCCTCTGTCTGATGGTTATTATTCGGCTGTCGCTACGCAAGCAACCGAGCATGCTATGGGCCATTTGTGCCAAGGAATGCGAGGGACTCCCTGCCTCCATCTCCACAGCATACTGCCACAGTGCGTCTGGGTCCTCTGTCTCCTCCTCCTCTACCAGATGCTCCTGCTCCTCCACTCCTGTCCGCTGAGTGGAAAAACCACCCATTTCACTCAATAATTCCTGAGCACAAATGTCCTCCTCTACCTCCTCCTCTTCTTCCTGTCCTGCCCCCACAGGGGTCATGTGGCGTTGAGATCTGTGCACCACGTCTACCGCACCCTGACCAGCCATTGTTAACAGCATTTGTTCCAGGACGTGCAACAGAGGAATGACGTTGTTCATCCCATAGTCCTGCCGACTCACGAATAGCGTGGCCTCCTCAAAGGGCCTGAGCAAGCGGCAGGTGTCACGCATGAGCTGCCAATGGCTGACATCGAAGTTACACAGGGGAGTACCTTTATCCACTTGTAACATCAGGAAATCGGTGATGGCCTTTCGCTGTTCGTAAAGGCGGTCTAACATGTGTAGGGTTGAATTCCACCTTGTTGCAACGTCGCAGATCAGGCGATGCTGTGGAATTCCGTTCTGCCGCTGCAGCTCAAGGAGGGTGTGCTTTGCGGTGTAGGAATGGCTGAAATGCATGCAAAGTTTACGTGACATTTTAAGGATGTCTTGCAGTGGGATGGTGGATTTTAGGAACCGCTTGACAACCAGATTGAACACGTGAGCCATGCATGGCGCATGGCACAACCTTCCTTGACGCAGAGCAGACACCATGTTCTTTCCGTTGTCGGTCAACATGGTTCCGATTTTCAGTTTGCGCGGAGACAGCCATCTGTCGATTTCTCTGTTCATTACACTCAGAAGTTCCTCCCCTGTGTGACTACGTTCGCCAAGGCATACCAGGTGCAGCACAGCGTGACACCGTTGCGCCCTGCACATGTGATATGCCGGTCGGGTAATGGGACTTGGCACGGGGGTGGCGGCTGAGGACACGGCGGAAGAAGAGGTGGTAGAGGCGGACATCTTTGCTGGACCAAGGATGTGCAAACGTGGAGGCAAAAGCGTCGTGACCTGTCCAAGTTGCTGGTGCGGCTGTGCCGGCACCACGTTCACCCAGTGGGCCGTAAATGACATGTACTGTCCCTGACCGTAGTTACAGCTCCACACGTCGGCGCTGCCGTGCACTTTGGCAGAGACCGACATGCTCAAAGACTGGCCCACCATCTCTTCTACATGTGAATGCAGGGCTGGCACTGCCTTTTTGGCAAAGAAATGCCGGCTTGGCACTCTCCACCGCGGCGCGGCACAAGCCATCATTTCTCGGAAAGGTGCTGAGTCCACCACTCGGAAAGGGAGGGACTGCAGCACCAGCAACTTGGACAGGAGGACGTTCAGCTTTTGCACCGTCGGGTGCGTGCTCGCAAACTGTTGTCTCTTGGAAACGGATTCCAAAAAAGACTGCTGACGGAATCCGTGAAGAGGAGTAGCAGGAGAAGGAGCATCTGAACGAGCGGAACAACTCCCCTCAGCAGAGGTGTTGGAGCCTTGACTGGCTGATAGAGGGCGATTGACGTCGGTTGACGGAGCAAGTAACGGAGCGGGTGATGGAGCGGGGGCTGGGGCAGGCAGAACCGCCGTATCTTTATCACGGTTTTCCCAGGCCACCAAATGGCGACGCTGCATATGCTGACGCAACGCTGTAGTCCCAACATGGGCCCCCTGGCCACGTTTGACTTTCTGGCCACATAGTCGACATACGGCTACGTTTACTTCCTCGGGCGGCTTGACGAAAAATTGCCACACCGCCGAGTAGGAAACTTTGCCCCCGCTACTCCTCACTGGCTGACTGCTACTTCCTCCGTGCACACCGGCACCACTACTGGCCGTGGTGGTAGGCTGCAGTGGAGCTGGTGCTCTACTCCGTGGCCGTTTGCCTCCACTGACACTGCTGAGACCCTGCTGCCTCCTGGGCAACCCACCGACTGTTTTGCTCGCTGCCAAGCTGGCACCCTCTTCTCCTGATGATGCGGAAGAAATTGCCTGATGACGACGAGGCTGCCAAGTGCGATCAACCTCCTCATCATCAATTAGGGTCTCCGCCTCACTACTAGCCCCCTCGGCTGCGTGTGGGTCAGGAGACAGACCTGTCTCTAGACCGGCTACCGAGCCACTCTCCTCGCCAGTACTTCTTTGCCTGGCTGCTGAAGAGGCGGATGTCTCCCCCCGTTCCTGACCGCCCTCTGTTAGCTCTTCCTCACTGTACAGTGGGGCTGAGCCCACAGCATGCGATACTTTGCTTGGTGAGGGAACAGCAAAGGACAGGGGCAGGTAGAGGACACGTGATTTCAGTGGGCTTGCTCCCGGGCCATGCCAACTAACGGTTGTGTCTGACGTACACACCGACCGTTGGCTGTAGGTGTCAGAGGTGACCTGGGAAGAGGAAGACGACCGAGCCAACCAATCAATGACGGCAGGGTTGTCGGTGGAGACACGACCGCTGGATGACACCGGGAGCACTGACCTCTGGCTGCAACTAGTGCTGCCTCGACCCCTTCCTCTGCTGCCACGTCTGCTCGCTCCTAAAACATTGCCTCCTCTGCCACTCCTCTGCATGTTGTCTGACATACTCTTTAATTCAACGATTATGTGTCCCTGAGTAACAATTCTGTGTCCCTGAGTAACAATTCTGTGTCTGTCCCTGAGTAACAATTCTGTGTCCCTGAGTAACAATTCTGTGTCCCTCAGTAACACTTCTATGTCCCTCAGTAACAATTCTGTGTCCCTCAGTAACAATTCTGTGTCCCTCAGTAACAATTCTGTGTCTGTCCCTGAGTAACAATTCTGTGTCTGTCCCTGAGTAACAATTCTGTGTCCCTCAGTAACAATTCTGTGTCCCTGAGTAACAATTCTGTGTCCCTCAGTAACAATTCTGTGTTCCTCAGTAACAATTCTGTGTCTGTCCCTGAGTAACAATTCTGTGTCCCTGAGTAACAATTCTGTGTCCCTGAGTAACAATTCTGTGTCCCTGAGTAACAATTCTGTGTCCCTCAGTAACAATTCTGTGTCTGTCCCTGAGTAACAATTCTGTGTCCCTGAGTAACAATTCTGTGTCCCTCAGTAACAATTCTGTGTCCCTCAGTAACAATTCTGTGTCTGTCCCTGAGTAACAATTCTGTGTCCCTGAGTAACAATTCTGTGTCCTTGAGTAACAATTCTGTGTCCCTCAGTAACAATTCTGTGTCCCTGAGTAACAATTCTGTGTCCCTCAGTAACAATTCTGTGTCTGTCCCTAAGTAACAATTCTGTGTCCCTGAGTAACAATTCTGTGTCCCTCAGTAATTCTGTGTCCCTGAGTAACAATTCTGTGTCCCTCAGTAACAATTCTGTGTCCCTCAGTAACAATTCTGTGTCCCTCAGTAACAATTATGTGTCTGTCCCTGAGTAACAATTCTGTGTCTGTCCCTGAGTAACAATTCTGTGTCTGTCCCTGAGTAACAATTCTGTGTCCCTGAGTAACAGTTCTGTGTCCCTGAGTAACAGTTCTGTGTCCCTTAGTAACAATTCTGTGTCCCTGAGTAACAATTCTGTGTCCCTCAGTAACAATTCTGTGTCTGTCCCTGAGTAACAGTTCTGTGTCCCTGAGTAACAGTTCTGTGTCCCTGAGTAACAGTTCTGTGTCCCTCAGTAACAATTCTGTGTCTGTCCCTGAGTAACAATTCTGTGTCCCTCAGTAACAATTCTGTGTCCCTCAGTAACAATTCTGTGTCCCTCAGTAACAATTCTGTGTCTGTCTCTGAGTAACAGTTCTGTGTCCCTGAGTAACAGTTCTGTGTCCCTGAGTAACAGTTCTGTGTCCCTCAGTAACAATTCTGTGTCTGTCCCTGAGTAACAATTCTGTGTCCCTCAGTAACAATTCTGTGTCCCTCAGTAACAATTCTGTGTCCCTCAGTAACAATTCTGTGTCTGTCCCTGAGTAACAGTTCTGTGTCCCTGAGTAACAGTTCTGTGTCCCTCAGTAACAATTATGTGTCTGTCCCTGAGTAACAATTCTGTGTCCCTCAGTAACAATTCTGTGTCCCTCAGTAACAATTCTGTGTCCCTCAGTAACAATTCTGTGTCTGTCCCTGAGTAACAGTTCTGTGTCCCTGAGTAACAGTTCTGTGTCCCTCAGTAACAATTCTGTGTCTGTCCCTGAGTAACAATTCTGTGTCCCTCAGTAACAATTCTGTGTCCCTCAGTAACAATTCTGTGTCTGTCCCTGAGTAACAGTTCTGTGTCCCTGAGTAACAGTTCTGTGTCCCTGAGTAACAATTCTGTGTCCCTCAGTAACAATTCTGTGTCCCTCAGTAACAATTCTGTGTCCCTCAGTAACAATTCTGTGTCCCTCAGTAACAATTCTGTGTCTGTCCCTGAGTAACAATTCTGTGTCTGTCCCTGAGTAACAATTCAGTGTCTGTCCCTGAGTAACAATTCTGTGTCTGTCCCTGAGTAACAATTCTGTGTCCCTGAGTAACAATTCTGTGTCCCTCAGTAACAATTCTGTGTCTGTCCCTGAGTAACAGTTCTGTGTCCCTGAGTAACAGTTCTGTGTCCCTCAGTAACAATTCTGTGTCTGTCCCTGAGTAACAATTCTGTGTCCCTCAGTAACAATTCTGTGTCCCTCAGTAACAATTCTGTGTCTGTCCCTGAGTAACAGTTCTGTGTCCCTGAGTAACAGTTCTGTGTCCCTCAGTAACAATTCTGTGTCTGTCCCTGAGTAACAGTTCTGTGTCCCTGAGTAACAGTTCTGTGTCCCTGAGTAACAGTTCTGTGTCCCTCAGTAACAATTCTGTGTCTGTCCCTGAGTAACAATTCTGTGTCCCTCAGTAACAATTCTGTGTCCCTCAGTAACAATTCTGTGTCCCTCAGTAACAATTCTGTGTCTGTCCCTGAGTAACAGTTCTGTGTCCCTGAGTAACAGTTCTGTGTCCCTGAGTAACAGTTCTGTGTCCCTCAGTAACAATTCTGTGTCTGTCCCTGAGTAACAATTCTGTGTCCCTCAGTAACAATTCTGTGTCCCTCAGTAACAATTCTGTGTCCCTCAGTAACAATCCTGGTTCTGTCCCTGAGTAACAGTTCTGTGTCCCTGAGTAACAGTTCTGTGTCCCTGAGTAACAGTTCTGTGTCCCTCAGTAACAATTATGTGTCTGTCCCTGAGTAACAATTCTGTGTCTCTCAGTAACAATTCTGTGTCCCTCAGTAACAATTCTGTGTCCCTCAGTAACAATTCTGTGTCTGTCCCTGAGTAACAGTTCTGTGTCCCTGAGTAACAGTTCTGTGTCCCTCAGTAACAATTCTGTGTCTGTCCCTGAGTAACAATTCTGTGTCCCTCAGTAACAATTCTGTGTCCCTCAGTAACAATTCTGTGTCTGTCCCTGAGTAACAGTTCTGTGTCCCTGAGTAACAGTTCTGTGTCCCTGAGTAACAATTCTGTGTCCCTCAGTAACAATTCTGTGTCCCTCAGTAACAATTCTGTGTCCCTCAGTAACAATTATGTGTCTGTCCCTGAGTAACAATTCTGTGTCTGTCCCTGAGTAACAATTCAGTGTCTGTCCCCGAGTAACAATTCTGTGTCTGTCCCTGAGTAACAATTCTGTGTCCCTGAGTAACAATTCTGTGTCCCTCAGTAACAATTCTGTGTCTGTCCCTGAGTAACAGTTCTGTGTCCCTGAGTAACAGTTCTGTGTCCCTCAGTAACAATTCTGTGTCTGTCCCTGAGTAACAATTCTGTGTCCCTCAGTAACAATTCTGTGTCCCTCAGTAACAATTCTGTGTCCCTCAGTAACAATTCTGTGTCTGTCCCTGAGTAACAGTTCTGTGTTCCTGAGTAACAGTTCTGTGTCCCTGAGTAACAATTCTGTGTCCCTCAGTAACAATTCTGTGTCCCTCAGTAACAATTCTGTGTCTGTCCCTGAGTAACAATTCTGTGTCTGTCCCTGAGTAACAATTCTGTGTCCCTCAGTAACAATTCTGTGTCCCTCAGTAACAATTCTGTGTCTGTCCCTGAGTAACAGTTCTGTGTCCCTGAGTAACAGTTCTGTGTCCCTGAGTAACAGTTCTGTGTCTCTCAGTAACAATTATGTGTCTGTCCCTGAGTAACAATTCTGTGTCCCTCAGTAACAATTCTGTGTCCCTCAGTAACAATTCTGTGTCTGTCCCTGAGTAACAGTTCTGTGTCCCTGAGTAACAGTTATGTGTCCCTGAGTAACAGTTCTGTGTCCCTCAGTAACAATTCTGTGTCTGTCCCTGAGTAACAATTCTGTGTCCCTCAGTAACAATTCTGTGTCCCTCAGTAACAATTCTGTGTCCCTCAGTAACAATTCTGTGTCTGTCTCTGAGTAACAGTTCTGTGTCCCTGAGTAACAGTTCTGTGTCCCTGAGTAACAGTTCTGTGTCCCTCAGTAACAATTCTGTGTCTGTCCCTGAGTAACAATTCTGTGTCCCTCAGTAACAATTCTGTGTCCCTCAGTAACAATTCTGTGTCCCTCAGTAACAATTCTGTGTCTGTCCCTGAGTAACAGTTCTGTGTCCCTGAGTAACAGTTCTGTGTCCCTCAGTAACAATTATGTGTCTGTCCCTGAGTAACAATTCTGTGTCCCTCAGTAACAATTCTGTGTCCCTCAGTAACAATTCTGTGTCCCTCAGTAACAATTCTGTGTCTGTCCCTGAGTAACAGTTCTGTGTCCCTGAGTAACAGTTCTGTGTCCCTCAGTAACAATTCTGTGTCTGTCCCTGAGTAACAATTCTGTGTCCCTCAGTAACAATTCTGTGTCCCTCAGTAACAATTCTGTGTCTGTCCCTGAGTAACAGTTCTGTGTCCCTGAGTAACAGTTCTGTGTCCCTGAGTAACAATTCTGTGTCCCTCAGTAACAATTCTGTGTCGCTCAGTAACAATTCTGTGTCCCTCAGTAACAATTCTGTGTCCCTCAGTAACAATTCTGTGTCTGTCCCTGAGTAACAATTCTGTGTCTGTCCCTGAGTAACAATTCAGTGTCTGTCCCTGAGTAACAATTCTGTGTCTGTCCCTGAGTAACAATTCTGTGTCCCTGAGTAACAATTCTGTGTCCCTCAGTAACAATTCTGTGTCTGTCCCTGAGTAACAGTTCTGTGTCCCTGAGTAACAGTTCTGTGTCCCTGAGTAACAGTTCTGTGTCCCTCAGTAACAATTCTGTGTCTGTCCCTGAGTAACAATTCTGTGTCCCTCAGTAACAATTCTGTGTCCCTCAGTAACAATTCTGTGTCTGTCCCTGAGTAACAGTTCTGTGTCCCTGAGTAACAGTTCTGTGTCCCTCAGTAACAATTCTGTGTCTGTCCCTGAGTAACAGTTCTGTGTCCCTGAGTAACAGTTCTGTGTCCCTGAGTAACAGTTCTGTGTCCCTCAGTAACAATTCTGTGTCTGTCCCTGAGTAACAATTCTGTGTCCCTCAGTAACAATTCTGTGTCCCTCAGTAACAATTCTGTGTCCCTCAGTAACAATTCTGTGTCTGTCCCTGAGTAACAGTTCTGTGTCCCTGAGTAACAGTTCTGTGTCCCTGAGTAACAGTTCTGTGTCCCTCAGTAACAATTCTGTGTCTGTCCCTGAGTAACAATTCTGTGTCCCTCAGTAACAATTCTGTGTCCCTCAGTAACAATTCTGTGTCCCTCAGTAACAATCCTGGTTCTGTCCCTGAGTAACAGTTCTGTGTCCCTGAGTAACAGTTCTGTGTCCCTGAGTAACAGTTCTGTGTCCCTCAGTAACAATTATGTGTCTGTCCCTGAGTAACAATTCTGTGTCTCTCAGTAACAATTCTGTGTCCCTCAGTAACAATTCTGTGTCCCTCAGTAACAATTCTGTGTCTGTCCCTGAGTAACAGTTCTGTGTCCCTGAGTAACAGTTCTGTGTCCCTCAGTAACAATTCTGTGTCTGTCCCTGAGTAACAATTCTGTGTCCCTCAGTAACAATTCTGTGTCCCTCAGTAACAATTCTGTGTCTGTCCCTGAGTAACAGTTCTGTGTCCCTGAGTAACAATTCTGTGTCCCTCAGTAACAATTCTGTGTCCCTCAGTAACAATTCTGTGTCCCTCAGTAACAATTATGTGTCTGTCCCTGAGTAACAATTCTGTGTCTGTCCCTGAGTAACAATTCAGTGTCTGTCCCCGAGTAACAATTCTGTGTCTGTCCCTGAGTAACAATTCTGTGTCCCTGAGTAACAATTCTGTGTCCCTGAGTAACAATTCTGTGTCCCTCAGTAACAATTCTGTGTCTGTCCCTGAGTAACAGTTCTGTGTCCCTGAGTAACAGTTCTGTGTCCCTCAGTAACAATTCTGTGTCTGTCCCTGAGTAACAATTCTGTGTCCCTCAGTAACAATTCTGTGTCCCTCAGTAACAATTCTGTGTCCCTCAGTAACAATTCTGTGTCTGTCCCTGAGTAACAGTTCTGTGTTCCTGAGTAACAGTTCTGTGTCCCTGAGTAACAATTCTGTGTCCCTCAGTAACAATTCTGTGTCCCTCAGTAACAATTCTGTGTCTGTCCCTGAGTAACAATTCTGTGTCTGTCCCTGAGTAACAATTCTGTGTCCCTCAGTAACAATTCTGTGTCCCTCAGTAACAATTCTGTGTCTGTCCCTGAGTAACAGTTCTGTGTCCCTGAGTAACAGTTCTGTGTCCCTGAGTAACAGTTCTGTGTCTCTCAGTAACAATTATGTGTCTGTCCCTGAGTAACAATTCTGTGTCCCTCAGTAACAATTCTGTGTCCCTCAGTAACAATTCTGTGTCTGTCCCTGAGTAACAGTTCTGTGTCCCTGAGTAACAGTTCTGTGTCCCTGAGTAACAATTCTGTGTCCCTCAGTAACAATTCTGTGTCCCTCAGTAACAATTCTGTGTCTGTCCCTGAGTAACAATTCTGTGTCTGTCCCTGAGTAACAATTCTGTGTCCCTCAGTAACAATTCTGTGTCCCTCAGTAACAATTCTGTGTCTGTCCCTGAGTAACAATTCAGTGTCTGTCCCTGAGTAACAATTCTGTGTCCCTAAGTAACGTTTCTGTGGCCCTAAGTAACAATTCTGTGTCCCTCAGTAACAATTCTGTGTCATTCCCTGAGTAACAGTTCTGTGTCCCTGAGTAACAGTTCTGTGTCCCTGAGTAACAATTCTGTGTCCCTCAGTAACAATTCTGTGTCCCTCAGTAACAATTCTGTGTCCCTCAGTAACAATTCTGTGTCTGTCCCTGAGTAACAATTCTGTGTCTGTCCCTGAGTAACAATTCTGTGTCCCTCAGTAACAATTCTGTGTCCCTCAGTAACAATTCTGTGTCTGTCCCTGAGTAACAGTTCTGTGTCCCTGAGTAACAGTTCTGTGTCCCTGAGTAACAGTTCTGTGTCCCTCAGTAACAATTATGTGTCTGTCCCTGAGTAACAATTCTGTGTCCCTCAGTAACAATTCTGTGTCCCTCAGTAACAATTCTGTGTCCCTCAGTAACAATTCTGTGTCTGTCCCTGAGTAACAGTTCTGTGTCCCTGAGTAACAATTCTGTGTCCCTCAGTAACAATTCTGTGTCCCTCAGTAACAATTCTGTGTCCCTCAGTAACAATTCTGTGTCATTCCCTGAGTAACAATTCTGTGTCTGTCCCTGAGTAACAATTCTGTGTCCCTCAGTAACAATTCTGTGTCCCTCAATAACAATTCTGTGTCTGTCCCTGAGTAACAATTCTGTGTCTGTCCCTGAGTAACAATTCAGTGTCTGTCCCTGAGTAACAATTCTGTGTCCCTAAGTAACGTTTCTGTGGCCCTAAGTAACGGTTCTGTGTCCCTAAGTAACAATTCTGTGGCCCTAAGTAACATTTCTGTGGCCCTAAGTAACATTTCTGTGTCCCTAAGTAACGTTTCTGTGTCCCTAAGTAACGTTTCTGTGGCCCTAAGTAACGTTTCTGTGGCCCTAAGTAACATTTCTGTGGCCCTAAGTAACGTTTCTGTGGCCCTAAGTAACGTTTCTGTGTCCCTAATAACGTTTCTGTGTCCCTAACTCTGTCCCTAATACAGAGAGGTCTGCCTCTCTTGAATGACTGGAGGCAAATGGAGAATTCTAAAATGGCCACCATTTATAGCTCGACCATTACACAGTGCTGGCTGGCTGGCTGCAGATTGGCTAATGCGATCACATGTCATGAATGAATGCATTATGGGTCAGCGCGCCTTTTCTGCGCGCCTTCCCAGACATCCCCGCTCCGTCGCCGCACATGTCGCCGCCATTTTAGGAAAAATTTCTAAATATTCGAAACTAATTCCACTTCGCCTAGTTCGATTCGCTCATCTCTAATATTCACTAACTAATATATCCCTTTTGGGTTTACCTGGTGAACAATTGCTCCAGTTCTTGCAAATCAGCCCCCCATGGAATACATTTCTTATTCTGAGTGCCCATTCACCCCATGCTCGCATTATAATCACACAGGAACACGCTGTGCGTTCCTGTGCAGTTCAACTCACATGTCAAATGCACTGTTTTTGCGATCTGCAGCAGGTGTCAATAAAATATTAATGACACCCCAAACACAGGTCATGAACGCAGTGCGTTTGCCCACACATGCCTGCACTGGATCACATGATATTTTTGAATAATGTAATCCAGTTAAAGTGCATTATAAAAAGTAGTGCATGCACAAGGGTGCCGATAACTGAGGACAACTTCTTGGAACTATTTAGAAGCCTTCTCTGCAGCACAGTCTCTGTTGGAGAGCTAGCCAGCGTCTCCTTAGTGTACCACCCCAGACTCTAGATGAGCTTCTCCTTTTTACCCAGAAATCTGGAGGTAACCCTGAAAAGAAGGATCCAGCTCCTGTCCTTTTAAAGAGGTAAACAGTCACAAGTAGGGGGCTAATCTGGTTTCCCACCAGAGTGCTCCTTCTCCTATCTGCCCAGGGGGTGCAGGTGTACTCGCTTAGATCCTCTCCTGTACCGCTTGAGGGTTGGTGGCTGCTACCAGGCCTATCAGCTGAGCTGCTCCTTCCCTGCCATACAGGTGGCCCTCTCTCAAGGGGTCAGTGTGCTCTGAGCTTTCTCCCTTTCCAGCTCCAGGCTTGCAGGTGGGCCCCATCCCATCTGGCCTCCTTGCAAGCTTCTTCCTCACATCTTCCTCTCTCCTTCCTCACACTGGACAGGCTCACTCGTATTTAAGGGCTATTTTGATCCCTTGCAAAGCCTCCTGTTGGGGACTGGTCAGAGTCCCTTGAATGGACCTTTGACAACATGCCATTGCACGAAACGCGTCAGAATACCAGCCTGCCACACCGACGTCACCCCATGCTGCTATAGCCAGTTTGTTTTGGCTGGTGGCCATCTTGGATATTTGATACATGCATGTATACCTGCTTTATTGACACTACATAGACTATTAGCATTGGACTGCACTGCTTACAGCTAATATACTGGTGATTCTAATTTGAGCTGCCTATATATGTGTTTACATCATTGAGGAAATAAATTTACTACACTATATTAGCCTTTTGTCCTGGTGGCTTTGTTTGAGCCTCATAAGCTGGACTTCATTTGGATGCTGTATTTACCTGATGCTGGGTGTAAGCTTAACCTGTGAGCGGTACCTACTACCAAAGAGGGTCCATTAAGAGGTCTGGAGGATAATCCCTGGATATATTGAGTGCCGTTCGAGTACTACATCCCTACCAGGTTCCAGATGACCATCAGTGCCTATATACTACATGCGTAATAATATTTTACATCTGGTGAGTGCAAGCACACCCTATATTGCTTATCACAGAAGTCACGAGCACCTTACTATGTGATGGAAGCTGAATGGGATTGTTTGGTATCTTCCTATTTGAATCATTGACGCACCTTTATTTTAATGAATGGACTTATGCTGTTTACATTTATGTGATACATTGTGTCTAATATTGTCACGTCAGAATTATTGTCTTCATTAAGACACCACTATTGTCACATAATAGCGCATAAATTTGCTCTTTTGTCACTTTTTACACTTTTATTATATTTAAGCACTGCATCTTTTATATTATTATATGTTCAAGGGTTCTAGAGGTTTCCTTACGCTAGCTGCTTACACACAAGATTGAAAAGCACTCGCTCTTGCATTTATATTTCAATTGTTTTGTTTTCATTTATTCTGGTGGCATACAGAGCCAAAAGTGTGAAAATTGTAACTGTGTCCAAATATATGTGGACCTAACTGTATATCTGATTATACAGTAAGTTGTTTTTTTTTAGCTTTTTAGTATATATAAGTAATTAAATGACCTTTGCTATTCTTTACAGGTACCCATGCCACTAAGGATAAGGTATGTAAATAAAACATATTTTCCTTTTTATGGATTATAAATATTTAAAGGATAAATGTTATTTTTGTATTACTAAACTTTCAACCAAAAGCATTTATTCAATTTTGCCCCCCTCCCCGAGCTAAACCACCCCCCACCCCATTCCATCTAGATACATTCCTCATAACAGCTCCTGCAGCCTTTGGAGTTGGTATACATCCTTTGCACAAAGCCAGTGTGTGCAGCCTGAGCCTGGTACTAGCTTTCTATAGATCTCTATGGGGCCACCTAAAAAATGTCTCTGGCCCTGGAATGTGGTCATTTAGGAGAGATAGTAACATAAGCATACACTCAGTGTTACAAGAGGAAAGGTTGCTATTTTTACTGTGTTTTTTTTCTATTGTCTAATTAAAAAAAAAAACAAAAAACACAAATCACAACAAAACACACCAATATCATAAAAAAGGCCAAAAAACTGTACTTTTTAAAATATTTTTTTTATGCTACCAATTCCATCTCATAATGTAAGAGCAGGATGTAGTAAAAAAAAACCCCACCTTCCCTCCACCTCCCCAAAATACATATATAATGTACAAATATACAGAGTTAGAAACTGTACACAATTCTTTAAATTATTTTTTTTACCTTTTTTATGCATTTTATAGTAAAATATTAAGAAACAACCCCTTATAGCCTGCTATCTGTATATAAACATTCCCTAGCACCAGGAATGCTTGGATTCAGTCCAAACTGGGTTTGATGCAAACCTCAAGGCAGCTATATGGTTGTGTCAATGGGCTGTGGGTGGGAGATTTCCAGGGGTTGACTGGAAGTTTAGGCCCAGGAGGCAAGTACAACCCAGAGGCCCATGGTGCAGTGACTCAGCTCTCCTGTTCTCCCTCTCCTGTTCTCCTTCTTCCCTGCCAAGAGAGGCAGAAGGAGTAGAGGAAGAGGATGGGGGGAGCAAAAGAGGGGAAAGAGGAGGGTGAGAGGGAGGAAGAGCGGGAAGAGAAAGAGGGGAAGAAGATGTGACAGAGTGTGGGGAATAGAGGAGGGGGGGAATAAGAGAGAGGTGGGGAGAAAGAGAAAGGGGGAGCAAAAGAGGTGAGATAGGGTGTGGGGGGAGAGGGGGATGAGAGACAAAGAGGGAGTTGAGTGAGGGGGGAGAGAGAGAGATGAGTGAGGGGGGAGAGAGAGATGGGAGAGAAGGGGGAGAGAGAGACAGGGGCAAGAGAAAGTGGGGGACAAAGAGAGGGGGGAAGGGGGAGGGGGGGAAGAGAAGAGGGGAGAGAGAGAGAGGGGGGAGAGAGAACAGGGTGAGAGAGAGAATGAGGCTTTTCATTCTGCACTCATTTGTATGATCCGGGATAACCTGTGATGTCTTCTGGTGTATAAATAAAATAAAGTTCAGCGCTAATATGCAGTCATAAAGAATAGATAGTGAACATAAATGGTGAATAATAAATAGTAAATAATAGTTCATCCAATAAAGGCATAAAGTTCAAATAGCCCAGATGGATGATCTTCCCAACAGCAGATTTCTAGACAAACTTGTGACTGGAACAAATGGTAAAATTGCGCACTCACCAAAAGCACGTAGGTAACCACCAGGGATCTCTTAGATAGGCGGATGGTATAAGATGTGTGGTGAGCTTCCTTCTATGGTATGGTCATCAAGTCTGGAGCAGTATGGAAATCTGCTGGGTCCAGAGGTCGCCTTAAGGATGGTTGGGTGCTCAGCCTGGGTACAGGGCTCCCTCCTCTGGATGCTGGATCAATGGGGGTTATCTGCAAGTTTAATAGCTCCAAAAAGGAGCCAAAAAACATGTGCCCATAGTATAGTATGTTCCAGAAAAGTTTTAGTGTAATACGGGGTTAAAACAGGGTTGTATGCACAGTAATGCAGGGAAATGCAGAGTTAGGCAGCACTGACCCTCATTAAAGATGGCCTCCGGGCTTTCTCATGACTCCGGCGACAGTGACGTCTTGCTCTGTCAGCTCCTCCCATACCATTTGTTCCAGTCACAAGTTTGTCTAGAAATCTGCTGTTGGGAAGATCATCCATCTGGGCTATTTGAACTTTATTCCTGTATTGGATGAACTATTATTTACTATTTATTATTCACCATTTATGTTCACTATCTATTTTTTATGACTGCATATTAGTGCTGCACTGTATTTTATTTATTGTCATTTGAAGGTTTATTGTGGTTACCTTGAGCGTTACAGCTGCTATTTTTAGAGTGCCCACTTATTACTATTTTTACTTCTTCTGGTGTATGCAGGCTCCCGAAGCCGGTCCAGTCACATGGAAGACGAGTTGTTTGCATATAGGGGCTGGGTGATGGACAGAGTGGTCATTTGTCAGTGTGCAGAAAAACGAATCCTCCCTGTCATTGGACTCACCACAATCCCCTAACTCATCAGAAATTCACATTCACTGCTTTATAAATAAACCCTTTATTTGTCCTTAAACATTTTTTTTTTAAATTTAGGCATGCAAATTAGTCTTAGAGCTATTGTCAAGTTAATACAGCATCCTGGTGCCCCCTTATTTAGCCTGGGTATCTAGGCATCAATTGGCACAAAAAAGATTAAATAATAGTAAATTGCTCATAAAAATACACTGTAATGTGTATTTAAATTTTGTATATTGCAGACCCTCTGGCTGCTGTATTGTCCCAAGCCCACTTTTTCCCACACTGTATGAGCAGCCAAGCACACAGTAGCATTCACACTTTTGGCTCAATGAGTAGTCTAGGGCAATGTGTTATATCTTTTTTCATTCAAGGCACCCTTTAAACTTCTACACATTCTCGAGGCACCCCATTCTAAAATGTAAAAAACTAAACTAAAAGTTTTACATAATGCAGCAACATCCACACACATAGAACACCCAACTTTAGAGGTGTTTTATTCTTCCAAATCAAATACACCTTTGAGCACTGGCACTAACTTATTATTGTAAAGTTTCCTTACTCCATCATCCCAGTGCTGATGGAGAAGGGCAGGGGAGAGTGAAGCAAGGATACTGTGCAGGTGCCCAATGTCCTTCTTATGAACCAATAAAGCCATTTTTTGGAAGCTGGAAGTTTGTAATTATGAAAAGTTGTGGAATTAAAAGGCAGACTTGATCCACCCTCTGGCTTGTATACAATTTTTTGGCAATTTTTAACCAGTTTGCCAAGGCACCTCTCAAGAAACCTGAAGGCATCCCGGTTGAAAAAAAGCTTGTCTAGGGGGTTGCTTTTTCTAAATCTATTGCAGTGTAACTTGGTTAAGGCATAGGGAGCTGTGGGATACTCCAGAATGTTGAACAGTAGTGAGAGAACACCCTCTCTCTTAGCAGATGCTTCTTCTTGAAAAGTCAGTTAGCAACAGTTCTTGGGAAATGGACAGTACTGAGGCACCAAAGCAATGTCCCAGGCTGGGCAAACCTCAGTCTCAGTGCAACAGGTTGGAGGGGGTTAACAAACAGCACTTACACAGATCCTGCTCTCAGGCCTGTCCTTACAAGTCCTTTGGTACCTGGGTGCCTCTCTCAAACAGACAGCTGCTTAGTGGACTCACCAGATTCTCACAAGTCCTCACCAGATTGGATCTTAGGTGAAATCCCCCTTCTTTGGCTTGAACTCTCTCTCACTCACTGCAGGTAGGGCCTCCACCTCAGGATAACTGGGGCCTTGCTAGCTTCTGGTAAAGGTGCAGGATAGCCTGGGAGAATGGCAGCCCTTCAGGTTGGGTGTGTCTTCTACTGGACAAGGAAGTAGACTTATGCAGTCCCAAACTATTTATGTTTTCTTCAGCCACCTTCTGAGCACACCCAGTCAAAGATTGACTGGGACCTCAAATATTCAAGCTTCCCACTTGGCTCACTCCACTCCTATGTTCTGGATCTTTCTAGAAAGCAGGGAGAATCAATCAAGTGTGCAGCCTGCGGGACCCTGATCAGACCAGAGCAATTAGCAGCAGCTCCACGGATTACAGAGGGGCACAAAAAGAGCTAAATTTACCTGACAACCTAGCACCTAACTAGGAGGGTGCTACACTAGTGAGACACCATTTTCACACCTATCTTATTGTTAAAAACACTTCAGTCAACAGAAGACAACACCCTGGAACATACAAAAATAAACATTTTGTATATATACAAGCCACACTCAGGAACATTCACAACCTCAAACCAGCATAATTTCCCTTTCCTCATTGATACCAATGCAATCTACCTATAGGCAAACTTTTGAAGAAATTCAATATTTACTGAAAGGTTAGTGAAAGCACAAAAAAAAAGTAATAAAAGTGTTTTCTGTCTTTTATCTGTGATAATGATAATGAGGAGCAGAAGACAAAGGGTGATGAAGGCCTTCATTATGCAGAAATCCTGACAAAGAAGGCGACTCGGCAACCAAGAACCAGACACATGGAGGATGTGATCACATATGCAGCTATAAAAACTCAGTAATAAGACAAAGTCTTCCAAAACTGAACATCACTGGTGATCTTTGACATCAAAAGCATGAATGAGTAAATCAATCACGTAAGGCTGGGACTACAAGAGGTGTGTCTGTCCCCACCCTTGAGAAGCGTATATCTGCTCCTCCCTGTTCAATAGCTGTGTGCTTACATTAAATTTTCTATGAAATAAAGCAACATTGTTTTGTTTTCCTTTGTATCTCTTTATTACTTATGCCATGTGTCGTATGAATATCTAGTAATTGTAAAAAAAAAAAAATCCAGTAGAGGTTTTTTTCAAAAGAGGTATTAAATGGCAAAAGAAAAATGCTGCTTGGAAAACCATAAAGGTAGTGGCTGTATTCATTTTCTTTTTTAGGCCTTTTTATGTAGCACCCCGCTCCCCCCCTCCTGAGCTCAAGAGGCAAGGTGATACCCCCAGAGAGGGTGGGCTGACACATCACATCAGGGTGTAGATCACTTAGGCAACAATGGGAAATGTGAACAGATGGGTGCCAGTCACTTCTAGGTGAAACATAAAGGAATTTATTACTAAATGTTAAAGCAGAACCCCATCACTTCACAGCACAGGAAAAGGGCCTTTACGTCAAATCTGACTCACCTGTGTTAAGAATCCATCTGTAGACAATGTGGTCAGCAACCATCTTTCTTTAGGAGAGTCAATTAGGCATCAACTGGGACTCCATTCTAATCCAAATCTTCTGCAGAAGAGTTGACCAACCTCCATGGGAAATCCTGCATCCAGACAAGGCCAACTTTCTTATCCAGACACACTCAGGCCGTTCCAGGCCGACAGGCCTGAGGACTAAGATTTCTAAATGTTCCCTATAATATAGAAACTCTTTGATTTTTTACTTCAATTCCAATTTAATTTTAACCACCTCAATACCATGCCATAGCTGAAAGATGGCTACAGAGTGGCTCTCTAGTTTTGGGAGAGCATCCATGGACGTCCTTCCAGAACACACCTCCTGTGCCGCCCCCGGGTACGCATTTGCCACACTTTGAGACCGCTCTGTGCTTTGGAAACAACTGATCACAGATCGAGGTAAAGGGCCAATCACAGCATCCCTTTACAATGTAATCAGCTGCATCCAATCACAGCTGATCACATGTAAACAAACCTGTCGGTTATTGGCATTCCCTTCCTCATACCCTGTCACTGTGTGAGGAAAGGAGAGCTGATAACTGGCAAGACTGATAGGGCACATTTACACTGATTATCAGGGCACTGGTGATCAGTGCTTTGATAAGTGCAGCCCCATCAGTGCTGCCTATCAGTGCCCATCAGTGTTGCCTATCAGTGCCACCTATCAGTGCCCATCAATGCCACCTCAATCAGTACCGCCTCATCAATGCCTCTTCAAAATTGCCCATTAGTGTAGCTTATCAGTCCCCATCAGTGCAGCCTCATAAGCGCACATCAGTGAAGACGAAAAATTACTTATTTGCTAACTTTTATAACAGAAGATATGAAAAACTTTTTTTTCTTAAAAATATTCTGTCTTTATTCATTTGTTTAGAAAAACAAAAAAAAAACCCAGTGGTGAATTAATGCTACCAAAAGAAAGCTCTATCTGTTTCAAAAAATGACTGCACAATTGTCAAAGTGTGACAGCTCTGAAAAGCTGAAAATTGGCCTGGGCAGGAAAGTGCCCAGTATTGAAGTGGTTACTTTCTAAAAAAAAAAATGGAAATTTTTGCTCTACCAGTTAATAAAAAGCTTAGTGGTTCAATTTTTTTTCTGATGAAATCATTTGTGGGCTGTTTCAGTGTTTTGGCACTATAGGAACTTTTGAAATACAGTATGGATTAGGATCAGGATTATCTGACCCTAGGTTTCTCAGAGGTCCTGGTAATATGCATAACTGGGGCTGATTTACTTGTGTTTTCTTGAAGCTAAACCATTGATGCTGATTGACTAAAGGAAATAAGAATCTTCACGCAATAAATTGTCAATATTCATTTATTTATCCAATTTTGTGCTGGGATTTTCTTTTCTCTTGATTGGATAATTGAAGTGAAAATTCACAAAATTTATTGTGTGAAGATTCTCAACTTCTCTAGTGAAGTATCCTCAATGGGTAAGCTCCAACAAAGCAGAAGTGGACTAAAGCATATCTAAACCCAAAACCAAAAATTAAACATATTGTAGTCCTTAACCATTTCCCTCCCGGCCTATGGCCAGATGGCGGCCGGCAAAATCCTTCAGCGTTCCGGGTGGACGCCATATGGCGTCCTTCCGGGCAAGCGCAGTTTGCGCGCCTGCAGAGCCGTGCAGCGGCGCGATCTGTCACCGGCCGTGTAACTCGGACACGGCCGATGACAGATCTGAGTACCGGCCCCGTTGCCGGTACCATGTGACCTGCTGTGACCAATCACAGCAGGTCACATGACAGTTGTATACAATGGATGGCTTCATTCATGCCATCCATTGTATACTAGTGTGCCTAGCTGTGAATGGTCACAGCGATCACATGCTCAAGCTGGGCCAATCACAGCCCAGCTGTGTCATGTGATTAGCCGTGGCCAAATCACAGCTAAGCACAAAAAAAAAAAACCCTGAATGAATCGATGACATTCAGGTAAATGCTCGCTTATAGCAAAGTAATTCTTTGCTATAAGCAGATTGTGTAAAAAAAAAAATACTGATCACTTCCCCAAAGTAGTACAATGTTACTATGGTAACATTGTACTACTTTGGCCATAGTGAAATATGAACAAAAAATCTTAAAAAAAAGAAAAAAAATGTAATAACAAATTAAAAATAATAAAAAAATTAATTTTTTTTTTTTTTCATACTGTTACCAGTCAGTGTCCCTGTTCACCGCCATGCCAGTTATATGATGATGCTGTACTGCACTGGTGACAGTATGTAAAAAAAAAATAGTGAAAATAATTTTTTTAATTTTTTCATTTTCCGAAAAATTCTGACAAAAAAAATACAACTTCAAAAAACTCGCCATTGCTCTTATGAAGTACGTCGGACTGTCTACTCTGCAAAAAGGGGTAATTTGGGGGATATCTGTACTTTTCTGGCATTCTTGGACCTCAAGAAATTAGATTGGCCGTCAGTACTTCAGGATTGATCAATATTCAGATATATACCATAGTTTGTGAACTCTATAGCTTTCCTACAAACTAAAAAAATACATCCTAATTTGGGTTATTTTCACCAAACACATGTAACAGAATACATCTCGGCCTAAATTTATGAAGAACAATTATTTATTTGCAAACTTTTATAACAGAAACAAAGAAAAACGTGTTTATTTTTCAAAATTTTCGGTCTTTTTTTGTTAATTTAGCAAAAAATAAAAACCCCAGCGATGATTAAATACCACCAAAAGAAAGCTCTAGTCGTGTGAAGAAAATGATAAAATTTTAGTTTGGGTACAATGTTGTATGACTGCGCAATTGTCATTCAAAGTACAACAGCGCTGAAACCTGAAAAATGGCCTGGGCAGGAAGGGGGTAAAAGTGCATGCTATGGAAATGGTTAAAATAACCGGCACTACTGCACACTTAGTCTACAGTTCTTTTCACTTTCACATGGGGTATGAAGAGTATGAGAACTAGCATAAAATGTAGAGCTTTAAAGTAAACAGCCACTCACTTTCTTGTCTTTAAGGGACGTTTTTGCCCAATTTTATTTAAAAGAAAGTTCCATAAATCCAACACCATAGACTTTCCTCCCAGGGGTTTTCAGCATTTCACTCTTCCAAACACAGACTTTTAGCCTCCAGGCTTATACATATACATACAATCCTGCTGCTCTGGCCTTCCACTTCAGGCTCACATCTGACTCCTGCAGACTCTTTCTAAAGAGTTCTTTCAGGCACACAGCTAGCAGCCCCTGGTTGCTCTGGCTCCCACCTATTCTAGTTGGAGCTCTACTGACTTCTGGGCAATGACCTCCTGTCTGCCGGGGTGGAGTGCAGAATGATGGTTAGGCCTCTACAAAAAGGCCTGCACACACCTGTGTAATTAGTGTGCTGGCTGTTCACAAACTTTGGACCCAGGGCTGGAGATTTTAGAAAACCATGAGGAAACTGAAAAGCCACTTTCAGCTGCATTAGGCAAATCTCATGGAGCCCCTCAACCTGCCTGGATGAGAATCCTGGGTTATAATCCTCATGTAGACCCTGGCAGGGTACCGTACTGCCACAAGAGTTAACATGCTAAGAATCACTTTAATTCAAGTTATACATGTGGTTGCCACAGGTAATGGAAGATACAGTTGGCATGTAGCCTGTTGTGAATGTGTACCTGTTATAGGTGGATTTGCCTCTAGCCACGAGAAAGATGTTGCTGGAACTCTCTATGCCACATTCTGTTTCCAATAGCAGCCAGAACGAAACTGCACTTCAGAGGTTTCCATCCTGTACATAGATACAGGAGTCCAAGAGTTAAAGTCAAATGTTGGAGCCCACAGTATGTGCATGGCGGGGTTCTATGCTGCACCAAGACTGTTAGTGGGAAAGGCTGGACAGGTGGCTGTGGTCAGTGTTTAGTACAGCCTGTCTAATTGCAACCTACAGTGGAAAGATGTACATTTACATGGGGACCCGAGAGCTAACTGGAAAACAGTTGTTGTGCAAGTGTAAATGGTGTATGTTCATCTCTAAGATGACCTTAAGGCACATCTTAAGATCAAATATTCCCTGATGACATTCTCAGCCTTGTCCCAGGGCATTAGTGAAAACAGCACCAACAGTAAAGGTACCCCATGTGTATGAAGTAGCGTGAACCTGTACAAGGTGTCTAGCATAGCCCAGAAGAACCCACCCCAGGGCAGGCCTGTCATGTTTCTCAGACTTGGTGCCCAATGGGTTAATTGGAAAACATGGGGGACATGACCGTCATCCCATCTAATCAACTTTGCTCCTCCTGTCCTGCCAACATACTTAACACCTGACACATAGCTGGGAGCAGGACAGTCATCAATTTTACTTTCTTTCGTGTAGTTAGACCTGTATGGCTGCGGCTCTTAGCTCTTGCTCTTTCCCAGGCACCGCCCACTTCAGGATATATTTCGATTACTGCCCCTTAAGCCTTCCTCTGAATAATGAGTGGTGCATTGCACAATCAAAAGAGAGCAATATTGCATTTCAAAGCCTGCAGGATGCAAACACCAACTTATGTGCACCAACAGTTGCCTACTGGGCCCCAGTGTTAGCCCATGAAGATCCCTCTTAGGGACTGCCCCTCTTGCTCGGTTTACAATTCCCCCTTCTAGGATGTTCATGCTGTTTTGTTCAGAGTAAAACCTTTTACCCAGTCTATGCCTAGCACAGCCACCATAAGATCACATGGGCAATATAGTCCAATCTTTTTGCATAAAAAATCCCTCCAATTGCCAGACAGGTACTCAGGGTGGTATTGCTACTGCTTATGCTGATCTAGGCTAACATACCAATTACTACTGATACCTTGCGTGTACCATTGCTCTCACTGTAACTATTGCTCATCCAGAATGCTGATTTGCGTAATGGTAATTGATCATAATTTAATCTGCTAGATGTCCACTTTGCCAATTAACAACCAATAAGGTCACATATTCTATGCCTCTTGTGTCCGTTTGTAGCAGAAGGATACAAAGTGTTGAAAGGTTTGTGTGTGCTCAATCTCTGGCCAAAAGAAAGAAAAGAAACAGAGACTGGGTATGTCAGTAAATTAGGGGTTCGAAAAGTGGGTGGAAAGGATCAAAGGACCCGTATTTCCAATGGCTCATTTGGGGGGTAGCACTACACTAAAAAAAAATAATTTAACTCCCGTCATGCAGCAACCCTCAAAAGCATTATTTATTAAAGACAGTCAAGCACTTACATTGATTGGTGCACTAACTAGTGCACTACAGAGTAATAACCGGCCTGTATAGCCTGTTGATTGTAATCCTACTAACTGATTGAGACGCCACCAAGTTTTTTTTTTTTTGTGTGAGGTTCTCCTTTATACCCATACTAGCCTCTTAAGGAGAAAGGTCTGTTTTGTATTTTTAGTGGTAACCCCAGGCCATTTTTTTTCATGGGGTTTCTCTTGACATCCACAACGGACCCTCATCAACGTCTAAAAAAGGACTGTTGGGTCTATTCTAACCAAAGACAGTGAATTCAGATGGACTAACCCACCACTCTTCCTAGCTGCGATTCACTGCAACATATAGGTGACAATATACAGCACTGAATATAGTATTTCATATGGCAGCACTGTAGCTGTGAAAGCATGCTAACAAATTCTTTCACTTATTGCTTCCTTTAGTAAAAGCGTTTTGTTTTTTGCAGATAGTTGCTTGACTCTGTAAAATTCTTAGTGCTATGTGCTTGCTCTTGCACAGAGAAATAATTTTTAGCTAATCCCTTGGATTGGATTGGAATAAGCACATGAATTAGCTCATTTCCTCCTATAACTGAATTGACCTCACTAAATATTATCTAAAATGATCTGACATTTTAAGAAAGAAGTAGTTTCCCTTTTTTAACCAAAAGAGGGTGCTATGCACTTGTTTGTGTTGACTTTTCATTTTGGATTGGCAGGCAGATATTTAAGTAGGAGATAATATATATTGTTTAATAATTTTTTACATATATCTTTTTTTTATCTTTATTTTGGGCGGCACAGGGGCTTAGTGGTTAGCACTTCCACCTGGCAGTACTAGGATTGTTGGTTCAAATCCCAACCATGGCATCACCTACCTGGAGTTTGCATGTTCTCCCTGTGCCTGCATGGGTTTCCTCCAGGTAATCTGGTTTCCTCTCACACTCCAAAGACATGCTGGTAGGTTAATTGGCTCCTGTCTAAATTGTCCCTAGTATGTGTATGTATGAATGTGAGTTAGGGACCTTAGATTGTACACCCCTTGAGGGTTAGGGACTGATGTGAATGTACAATATATATGTAAAGTGCTGCGTAAATTGACGGCGCTATATAAGTACCTGAAATAAATACATTTTCAGCTGGTGATCCAGCCAATGACATACATCTTGTCTTAGGGTGGAGACACCCTTGGACAGCAGCATTGGCAATCTGGGGAGAGCTTAATGTTAGCTGAACTTGGCTAAAAAAACTGAAGACAAATTCTCGCTTTTTAGGCACTTAGACCAACAGTGTTTTCCTTCTGGGATAAAGTTTTAGTGCTCCTTCACATATATACGGATTGGATGCGGTTTGAACCGCATTTAATCTGCACGACATTGGAAATAACATTGGTTCCTATGGTGTCTGTTCACATATGTCCAGTGCATGGCTGTTGCGGATTCAGTGCGGTTTTAAAAAGAGTCATGTCTGATTTCTGAGCAGTGGCTTCAAGTTCAGGTGCGGATTACAGGCTATTGAGCTAATCTTGTCCTGAACCTGATCTGAACTTGCTCTAAACCTGACGTGAACCTGTGAATAACTGCTGTATCAATTTGTACTGTTGAAAATTTACAGACTTACTGGCCAGATTACCAGGTGAAAATAAAGGAAAAAGAAAGTCCCTCCAAGAAAAAAAAAAATGCAACTACTACATATATGAATTGGTAAAATGTAATATAATATATGTTTGCTTTTGAGTTTAGACACTGTATGCTTTAAATCTAACTTCAAGTGAGATCAACAAAAAGAGGCTTGGAAAATTAAGGCAAAAACAGATTGCTACAACTATGGCTGATATAAGAAGGAAAGTTCTTTCACCCTCAGGATGTGTATATGAATAAGGAATATTTTCTCATTCTCTGCATCCCAGTTCCTATGTTTTTGTGCATAGTTAGTTGCTTAGCCTTGTTTCCACATTGGAAAAATGGCTTTTTTTGTCCATAATTTACCATGAAGACCACGTCTTCTCAGACAGTAGATGGGAGCACCCAGGAGCGTATGTACCATGATACAAACAAGGCTTTTGCCTGGGGCCACAGTTTGCAGGGGGTGGGGGGAGCGCCACTGATTCACCTGTCCCCAGCAAGAGCAAGCCATCCCCTTGGTTGGAATTGAAGAGGACCCGGCCAACACATCCTTCATGCTGAGGTACCACACTCTGCCCTGTCCTCTCCCTCTGGAGCCACTGTTCACCCAGAGCCCAGAGCTGTCCTCTTTGCCACTGCTAAACACAGGCTGAAATTTGCTTGTGTTTGCAGGGGGGGGGGTGTCGGTGGATGGCGGTGGTGGATGGTGGGGATTGTGGTCAGGGGGGGTGGCCACCTAGGGCAGCACAAGGGATAAATACACCACTGGGTGTACCTGGGTCCTACTGGTTTCTGCCAGTTCTGTGGCGATGACACTGCTGGACATCCTCTGATGTTGAAGGGAAGTAACCAAGATGTGTCTTTCATCTGCTGCATTAAGTTTTCTTGGCCTTCTTCAAAAGATCTTAAAACAGCACATCTTGAAACCCCAGTCTGCTTTGAAATATTTGCCTGTAAGAGATCTTGCAGTGATGATGCAGTATTCCTACCTTGTGTCTTGTTGTGGTGCTCAGACTTGCCATGGAGTATGTAACATGAAACTGTCTTCCACAACCTCACCTTAGTAGCAGAGTTTGGCTGTTCCTCACCCTTTAGGTAAAGTGGAACTTCACTCTCTCAATCAATTTAAACTATTTTGAGTCATTATGCTGCTAGCATTAGTAAAATAGGAAAGTATATCATATTTACTTGTTTGAAACCTTTTTTTTACATTTCTTCAGTTACTTCCTAGTTTCCAGGCCCAGGCAAATGATGTCATGCATCCCAGGAGACTTTGAGAGGGGTGGAAGGATTTTCTCAGCTAAGCACAACCTCCTGCCTGCATGCCTGAGCTAACCGACATGGAAGAAAAATATATTTTAATATATTCTTCCCAAATACATTGACATATCTTTAAAATACTACACACACACATTGCATGTTGAAATTTTTTTTTATATATTACAAAATATATGAAAAATATTTTTAAATATACATTTTTTGGAATACATTTACAAATATATGTAAAAGCATATGTTAAAATGACTTTTATATGTTAAAAACAATCTGAAAACTATATTTTAAAAAATATATTTAAAAATATTTCATATATTTTGTAATATATAAAAAACGCATTTCAACATACAGTGTGTGCAAAATATATATATATATATATATATATATATATATATATATATTTTTTTTTTTTTTTTTTTTTAAATATATTGAATATGGCCAAAATTGTAGTATTTCAAATATATGTCAATATATTTGGGAAGAATATTTAAAAAATATATTTAAAATATATTTTTCTTCCAGGTGAGAAGGGCAGATGGATTCCAACATGTAAATGCTACATGAATCATCTGCCCTTACACAAGATGGCCACATCCAGAAATGCTAGGGGGTGTTTTTCCAAGCAATTCATCAAAAAATAAAGCATGGAGACCTGGGTGCATGGGGGACATTACTTTGAATACTAGAAATGAATTAAATAGTGTTTTTGGTTTGTGATGCTCAGATGCAGTGAAGACCCATTTTAATGACCACGTTTTAACCTATATACTGTATGAAATTGATGATCATTAGCAGACTGATAAATCATACACCTGACTCTAATCCTACGAAATCCCTGATTTTGTGCATGTGTACAAAGTATGCAAACGTAAGGCTTGATTCACATACTGTATGTGTGGGTGGTGCAGCTGCGGATCCGCACGAAAATTCGTGCAGCCGCACCACCTGCACAGAGGAATGCAGACCCGCGGGTGGGTGCCATTAGTTCTAATGGCACGCCGCCCGCACTGGAAGATGCAACCGTACTGGGAACCGAGGTTCCCGTGTGGGCTGCATTTTCAGAAGAAGTGCAGGGACTTCTTCCCTGCGTGTCACGGACACGGGAGTCCATTCAAATGAATGGGCTCTTGTGCCCGTGCAAAACGCGGCTCGCACGGCCGCATATATGTAAACCAGGGGTAAGAAATTTTAGTTTGAAGCAAAAAAGTAGTCACATCAAATATTGATTTGGTTTGCACACTTTGCATTTTCTAAATTGATTAAAATAACCTTTTGCTCTCTGGAAGATTTACCCCCCTTCCTGACCAGGCCATTTTTTGCCATACTTCACGGCGTTACTTTAACGGAAAATTGCGCGGTCATGCAATGCTGTACATAAATGAAATTTGTTTCTTTTTTTCCCCATAAACAGAGCTTTTCTTTTGGTATTTGATCACCTCTGGGTTTTTTATTTTGTGCACTATGAACAAAAAAAGACAGACAATTTTGGAAAAATTTTTTTTTATTTTTTACTTTCTGCTATAAAACATATCCAATAAAATAATTCGAAAAATCAAAAGTACTGCTAAAAACATGGCTGACGCAGGATTCCAGCCCAGCATATCTTGTGACTCCTGTTTTCTTTCGACTACCCTAGACCATTATCCTTTTTTTTTACTTTTCCCCAGTGTATTGAATAAATGGGGGAAGCTGGGATGTTGCCCAGCACTGCCACTTGATTGGGAAGGGGCTCCTCCTCAAGTTCTTTCTAAAGGACAGTATTTGAAAAAAAAATTACATTTGCTGAAATGTCTACATAGATAGTGTCAGGAAAGGCTTACCCATAGTGCAAGTGAAGTATACATAAGCACATGCACAGACTTCTACACGCCCTGGGCCAAATAAAGGGAGAGGGCAGTCAGGTACAAGACCCAACTAGTTCTTATCCGGGACTACTTAACTGTAAGCTCTTGGAATCCCTTGCCCAGGGATACCCTCATTGCAGCCAGGTGAAGAGGAGGATTCACCTTTTAGTAAATAGATTGGCCTGGTATCTAGGACGAGAAAGCAAAAACTATCTGGATCCATCTTTATATTATTATTGTATCCTCTTCCTTTAGGATGGAATCATCTGAATGTTCAGATGTTCTGAAGATTTGAATATGTAATTTCCAATCTGTTTCTGTATACACCTTGTTTTTTTCATTTGTAATTAGCTTGACAAAGAGCATGGCATGCTAGAAATTGTTGGTCTTAGTTTGCATCCTATTTACAATTACATAAATCATTGGTCTCCAAACTGTAGCTCGCAGGCTGGATGAGTCCCTTTACTCGCATCTATCCAGCCCTTGGGGCACTGTTCCTTCTACTGACATCAATGATGAGGCACCATTCCTTCCACTGACACCAACAATGGGACATAAATTCTCCTATTGACACCCAATGAGGGAATATTTTTCTTCCCACTAATCTAAATGATGGAACACTATTCCTCCCACTGACACCAACAACAGGGAACTATTCCTTCCACTGACAATAATGACGGGGCACAATTAATCATTTATTTACTCCCACTGACTGCCAAGCAAAAGGAATTGTGTACTCCCTATGATGCTAGGGTATTTTCTATTCCGACTGGCATCTAGGCATGTGTGATTTATTTAATTTTGCATAGAAATTTGGACAAAATATGCGTGATTTCAAGATTTGGATGTATCCAAATCACCGAATCACAATAGGAACAAAATTAAACTAATCTAAAATAAATTATACATTTATTATAAGTTATAATAAGGTAACATAATGAATGATCCGAACTGATTAAAAAAAATTTTTTTTATTCTAGTGAGCATAGTGTTAATATTCTAATAAGATTCTTTTTGTATTGGGGTAGAGAGCCCATTCAATTAATTTACATGTGCGTAACCCAACAAACAAAGTCAGCTGTGAATGGGGAAATTAACTCAACTTAAACACATAATGAATGAATGCGTATTAACTTGGATTCATTAATTTTATTTAGATGATAGCGACAAGGTAGTGTTTGACTCTTGGGTAATCAGACAATTCTTTTTTGTATTAACATTTTTCATTATCATTAACTGCTTTAGTGGCACCCCATAGCAGACATACTGCTACAGGGTGGAAGCGGTGCGCAAAATCATATATATATATATATATATATGTGATTTTGCATTTCCAGGTAGGGGGCACGCCCCATACACACTGTCTTTTGCGGCTGCAGCTGTCAATCACCATGTCCCGGCCGGTGATTACTCTCTGGCTCTGGATTACTCTCTGGGTGGGGGGCCGGGGGAGAGCTGTTAGTAAACAAAACAGTTCTCCTCCCTGTCAGCTCCTGCACACTGCTTTGCATGGCTGTGCATCCCAAGTTTGTGATGTTCCTGTAATTTGAAATTAAACTCAATTTTATCAATTAACAGGTGCTGACAATATAGAAATCAAATTGGCAACTAGTTAACATGGTGAAAAACTGACTCAGCCTTTCTGTTGTGTGTCTCTGTGTGCAACATGAATCATGGAGAAAAGAGAAGAGCAAATAATTGTCTGAGGATTTGAGAACAAAAATTGTGGAAAAGTATGGAAAATCTCAAGGTTACGAGTTCACCTCCAGATATTATTATTATACAGTATTTATAAAGCGCCAATAGTTCGCTCAGCGCTGTACATTACAAAGGGGGACAGAACATGTGACAGAACAATACCAATACAATGCAAAACATGAGGGGATTGAGGGCCCTGCTCTTTCGAGCTTACAATCTAGGAGGGAGGGGATAGTGATACAGGAGGAGAAAGCTGTGGGGGATGGAGTGGTAGGAAGAGTGGAGGAGGTCGGCAAGTTAGCAGGGGGTGGGGTAGGCTTCCCTGAAGAGATGGGTTTTCAGGGTGTGCCTAAAGGAGAGGAGAGTAGGTGATAATCTGATGGGTTGGGGCAGGGAGTTCCAGAGGATGGGTGACACCCTGGAGAGGTCCTGGAGGCGGGCTTGGGAGGAGGAGACCAGGGAACTTGAGAGAAGGAGGTCTTGTGAGGAGCGGAGTGTGCGTGCTGGGCGGTACTTGGATATTAGGTCAGTGATGTAGTTCGGGGCAGTATGGTGGACAGCTTTGTACATCAGTGTTAGGATTTTGAATTTGATATCTTAATGTTCCTGTGTCCAATGTGCACACTATTGTCAAAAAGTTTATAACCCATGGCACTGTAGCTAATCTCCCTGGACGTGGACAAAAGAGAAAAATTGATCAAAAGATTGCAACAAAGGATTGTTCAAAGGGTGCAATAAGAACTTCAATCAACTTCCACACAAATTCAAGCTGACCTTCAGGCACAGGGTACAATTTTGTGAGCTTATCCATCTGAATGAAAAGGGACGCTATGTAGGAGACCCAGGAGGACCCCACTGCTGACACAGAAACATAAAAAGCCAGATTGGAGTTTGCCAAAACTTACCTGAGGAAACCAAAATCCTTTTGGGAGAATGTGCTGTGGACAGACAAAACAAAATTACAGCTTTTTAGTAAAGCCCATCATTCTACTGTTTTCAGAAAAATAATGATGCCTTTGAAGAAAAGAATACAGTCTCTATAGCCAAGCATGGTAGAGATTCACTGATGTTTTGGAGTTGCTTTGCTGCTTCAGGTACTGGATGTCTTGCCTGTGTATTTATTTCATTATGAAATCTAAAGTCTACCAAAGAATTCTGGGGTGCAATGTAGGACCCAGTGTCAGAAAGTTGGGTAACCATCAGAGGTCATGGGACTTACAGCAGAACAATGACCCAAAGCACACGTCAAAAAGCACCCAGAAATTGTTTCAGACAAAGTGCTGGAGAGGACTGAACTGGCCAGCAATGAGTCCAGATCTCAATCCCATAGAACACCCATGGAGAGATCTCAAAACAGCAGTTGGGAAAAGGAACCCTTCCAATCTGAGAAACCTGGAGCAGTTGGCAAGAGAAGAGTGCTCCAAAAAGAAGGAGGCATACAAAGTATTGTTTCGTTGGTATTGGGTTCCGGCTCGTTTGGCCCAGGCGAACCCTGCCTGCAGTGATAGATGCTTTCGGGGTTGTGGCCATCGTGGTGATGTATTGCATATCTGGTGGTCATGCCCGAGACTACTTCATTTTGGGTCTCATGTGTTTGGCCTCCTTTTCACCTTGTTCCATCTCTCTATACGACGGGATGCTCGGTATGCTTTGCTTCATTGTCCCATACCAGGCCTCTTGGCTCATCAGCAGAAGTTGGCTTCCTATTTGTTTTTGTCGGGCCACTAGAACAATTGCTCAGGCCTGGAAGAGCCCGTTTGTCCCTCTTCAGGGGGTGCAGGACGGTATGACCATTATGATGCTCAATGAATAGATGTCGAGTATCTGCAACGACTCCCAACGTAAATTCTTGAAAATATGGGAGCCGTTGTTGCAAAATGCCTTTCCCATGCTCCCCCCGACTAGTCTGGGGATGTGATGTTGTTCGGCATTGGCATTCTTGGGCCCCTGCTCTTGGTTTTGTTATCTTTTTTTTTCTTTTGTACTCCTCCTTCCTTTTCTTTTTTCTGTTTTGTTTTTGGTGTGGCAGTGAATAGCTGCCTTTTGCTCTGTTGGTGTTAGAGCACTGATTTTCTAATTTTCTACTTTTTTATGTGCAATTGATAGCCCCTGCGTGGGCGTGATTTGTTGCTCCTGTGTTTAACTGTTGCAAATTAATAAACACCATTGAAATACAAAATTCCAGTAGAAAGGTGTAACAAAGTCATTGATGGTTACAGGAAGCCATTGATTTCAGTTATATTTTCCAATTCCAAGGGGTGTGCTACCAATTATTAAATGGAGGGGGCCAACAATTTTGTCCAGTCCATTTTTGGGGTTTTGTATGGCATGTGTCAGATTTGGCTTTTTGTTTCTCCACTTTTTTGTGTCATACCAATACAAACAAAAGAAATAAACATGAGAATTCCTAAACTTTTGTAATTGCAACAATCTTCTGGGTGAAGTGGTGCATCATCTGACAGAAATGCAGGGGTGCCAATATTTTTGGCCATGTCTGTATACTCTCCCGAAATAACAAATCATTCCAAAAATGAATCATTCTAACCAGGGGCGGACTGACAACTCATGGGGCAATTGGGCAATAGGGGATCATGGGGCCCCTGTGTCCTTGCCCAAACTCAAAAAAGCCTATGAAAAAGGTACCATGGGCATCTCATGGGGCCCCCTACTGACCCCGGGCCCTCGGGCAGTGCCCGAGTTTCCAAATGGTCAGTCCACCCCTGATTCTAACATAACAACTATTAAGAAAGGAAATGAGTTACTATAATGGAAACAAAACAAAAAGTATTTTTCCATCGTGCATGTCTCTACTGGCATCAGCCAGTCCGAAGGGCAAGTGTGAAGGGCAAGTTTGGAGACAGAAAAGAAAGGTTGGAGCCCCCTAGCGTAATAATAGAACATATGCTGTATCTATCTGCCATGTATTCATATATATATATATATATATATATATACATATATACATATATACATATATACATACATACACACACATACACCACATACACAGTATAATATGTAAATATGAAAATTAGTCATATGGCCATATTTATAAAGCAGTGAATGTGGCATTCAATAAACGCTCACCATAGGTGAGTCAATCACTGTCATTTAAAATCTATGCACCAAGAAGATGTACCTGCAGTGAATGTTTATTGTTAACCACTTCCCGACCGGCCGTTGTATATAAACGGCCGGACGGTGGCAGTGCAGGGTCGGGTGGCCGTTTAAAAACGGCCGCCCGCATCCGAGGCTCGTGCGCGGCTCCTAGAGCGCGCACCCGCGTGCCCGGTGATCGCCGTGTCCCTCGGATACCGGTGATCACCTGACGTGGTACAGGACCGTCCTGTACCATGTGACCGACTGTGTCCAATAAGGACACAGTCCTAATGTAAATAGAAGCCGCATGTTGCGGCTTCCGCCCCCTTGACCGCGCACGCGCGTGCCCACAGATCGCCGGGTCCCTCAGATACAGGGGATCAGGTAACATGGTACAGGACCAATGAAATCGTCCTGTACCATGTGACCAATTATAAGTGTAAACAGAAGCCGCATGGTGCGGCTTCCGGCTCCTTCTCCTCACACGGAGTTCTGTCTGTGAGAGAAGGAGCCGGATAGCCAGAGCAAGAGCAAGCCTGATCACAAGTGTCCCTAATTGTCCCTGATCACAGTGTCCCTGATTGTCTCTGATCACTGTCCCTGACTGTCTGTCCCTGATCACAAGTGTCCCTGACTGTCCCTGACCACAAGTGTCCCTGACTGTCTGTCCCTGACCACAAGTGTCCCTGATTGTCTGTCCCTGATCACAAGTGTCCTTGACTGTCCCTGACCACAAGTGTCCCTGATCAAAAGTGTCCCTGATCAAAAGTGTCCCTGATCAAAAGTGTCCCTGATTGTCAGTGACCAGTGTCCCTGATCGTCAGTGTCCCTGATCATCAGTGTCCCTGATCACAAGTGTCCCTGATCACAAGTGTCCCTGATCGTCAGTGTCCCTGATCGTCAGTGTCCCTGATCACAAGTGTCTCTGATCACAAGTGTCCCTGATCGTTAGTGTCCCTGATCGT
Organism: Staurois parvus; assembly: GCF_062004578.1. Taxonomy (NCBI): domain Eukaryota; kingdom Metazoa; phylum Chordata; class Amphibia; order Anura; family Ranidae; genus Staurois; species Staurois parvus. Next base: position 2,638,001 of record NW_028318929.1, read on the forward strand.
CAGTGTCCCTGATCGTCAGTGTCCCTGATCACAAGTGTCCCTGATCACAAGTGTCCCTGATCGTCAGTGTCTCTGATCACAAGTGTCCCTGATCGTCAGTGTCCCTGATCACAAATGTCCCTGATCGTCAGTGTCCCTGATCGCCAGTGTCCCTGATCACAAGTGTCCTTGATCGTCAGTGTCTCTGATCACAAGTGTCCCTGATCACAAGTGTCCCTGATCGTCAGTGTCCCTGATCGTCAGTGTCCCTGATCACAAGTGTCCCTGATCACAAGTGTCTCTGATCACAAGTGTCCCTGATCGTCAGTGTCCCTGATCGTCAGTGTCTCTGATCGTCAGTGTCCCTGATCACAAGCGTCCCTGATCACAAGTGTTCCTGATCGTCAGTGTCTCTGATCGTCAGCGTCCCTGATCACAAGTGTCCCTGATCACAAGTGTCCCTGATCACAAGTGTCCCTGATCGTCAGTGTCCTTGATAGTCAGTGTCCCTGATTGTCAGTGTCCCTGATTGTCAGTGTCCCTGATCGCCAGTGTCCCTGATCGCCACACAGCGGCCCAGCTGTGTCCCTGATCACTGCATAGCATCCCAGTGTCCCTGATCTCCACACCAGCAGGTCTTGATCACCTCCACACTACCATATCCTGATCATCATACCACCAAGTCTTGATCACCGCCACACCTGCAGGTCCCAATCACAGCTATACCAGCGGGTCCTGATCGCCGCCACACTAGCAGATCCTGATCACAGCCATACCAGCAGGTCCTGATCACCACCCCAGCAGATCCTGATCACCACCAAACTAGTGGGTCCTGATCCCCGCCATACCAGCGGGTTCTGATCGCCGCCACATCATTGGATCCTGATCGCTGCTAAACCCACGGGTCCTGATCACCACCATACCAGTTCTGATCACCTGAGAGCCATTACAGCAAACTGTGAGTACTTTTTAGTCTTTGCACACAGTTTACACACACACTCACAAAACATTGCCTGCCAGCTCACGGTATCTCTGATCTTTGCCCAACAGCATCTTTTTTGAATTCAGTTGTGCACCAATGCAATCTTTTTGCCCAGCAATTTATCACCCAAAATCCCAACTCCTTTTATGCCCGTCCATTTGAGTGGAAATGCCTCACAGTTGAAGAATTTAAAGTGTTTCTCGGCCTTGCATTTAATATGGGACTAACAAAAAAAAATGAATTACATGCTTATTGGTCAAAACCTGGAGCAGTTGGCAAGAGAAGAGTGCTCCAAAAAGAAGGAGGCATACAAAGTATTGTTTCGTTGGTATTGGGTTCCGGCTCGTTTGGCCCAGGCGAACCCTGCCTGCAGTGATAGATGCTTTCGGGGTTGTGGCCATCGTGGTGATGTATTGCATATCTGGTGGTCATGCCCGAGACTACTTCATTTTGGGTCTCATGTGTTTGGCCTCCTTTTCACCTTGTTCCATCTCTCTATACGACGGGATGCTCGGTATGCTTTGCTTCATTGTCCCATACCAGGCCTCTTGGCTCATCAGCAGAAGTTGGCTTCCTATTTGTTTTTGTCGGGCCACTAGAACAATTGCTCAGGCCTGGAAGAGCCCGTTTGTCCCTCTTCAGGGGGTGCAGGACGGTATGACCATTATGATGCTCAATGAATAGATGTCGAGTATCTGCAACGACTCCCAACGTAAATTCTTGAAAATATGGGAGCCGTTGTTGCAAAATGCCTTTCCCATGCTCCCCCCGACTAGTCTGGGGATGTGATGTTGTTCGGCATTGGCGTTCTTGGGCCCCTGCTCTTGGTTTTGTTATCTTTTTTTTTCTTTTGTACTCCTCCTTCCTTTTCTTTTTTCTTTTTTCTTTTTTGTTTTTGGTGTGGCAGTGAATAGCTGCCTTTTGCTCTGTTGGTGTTAGAGCACTGATTTTCTAATTTTCTACTTTTTTATGTGCAATTGATAGCCCCTGCGTGGGCGTGATTTGTTGCTCCTGTGTTTAACTGTTGCAAATTAATAAACACCATTGAAATACAAAATTCCAGTAGAGAGGTGTAACAAAGTCATTGATGGTTACAGGAAGCCATTGATTTCAGTTAAATTTTCCAATTCCAAGGGGTGTGCTACCAATTATTAAATGGAGGGGGCCAACAATTTTGTCCAGTCCATTTTTGGGGTTTTGTATGGCATGTGTCAGATTTGGCTTTTTGTTTCTCCACTTTTTTGTGTCATACCAATACAAACAAAAGAAATAAACATGAGAATTCCTAAACTTTTGTAATTGCAACAATCTTCTGGGTGAAGTGGTGCATCATCTGACAGAAATGCAGGGGTGCCAATATTTTTGGCCATGTCTGTATACTCTCCCGAAATAACAAATCATTCCAAAAATGAATCATTCTAACCAGGGGCGGACTGACAACTCATGGGGCAATTGGGCAATAGGGGATCATGGGGCCCCTGTGTCCTTGCCCAAACTCAAAAAAGCCTATGAAAAAGGTACCATGGGCATCTCATGGGGCCCCCTACTGACCCCGGGCCCTCGGGCAGTGCCCGAGTTTCCAAATGGTCAGTCCACCCCTGATTCTAACATAACAACTATTAAGAAAGGAAATGAGTTACTATAATGGAAACAAAACAAAAAGTATTTTTCCATCGTGCATGTCTCTACTGGCATCAGCCAGTCCGAAGGGCAAGTGTGAAGGGCAAGTTTGGAGACAGAAAAGAAAGGTTGGAGCCCCCTAGCGTAATAATAGAACATATGCTGTATCTATCTGCCATGTATTCATATATATATATATATATATATATATATATATATATATATATATACATTAGAGATGAGCGAAGTATTCAAAAATTCGATTCGACTGATTCGGCGAATTCGTGGAAAAATTTCGATTCGAGTCGAATATATTCGCTGTGAATTTAACTTAAAAAAGGGTGTTTCTAGGCTTCAGAGAGACTTAATATTAGTGCTGAACACTGTACCTTTAATTTAAATGCCCTTGGAGTCTGCTGGGGAAGAGAAATAATACTGTCAGGCAGTATGACATGCAGATGAGTGCCGTCGATCTTAGAATCACCGCACACTTCACTCATTTGGCCAGTCACGGGGCCAAAACCAGAGTGTGGAGCCACAGTGTGGCGGTGGAGGCAGCAGCAATGGGAGGCCATACAGCACCCTATGACAAAAATGGAAACCACCAGCAGTGTGAGGAGACCTGAAAGTGGCACATGGCAGAGTGTGGCGATAGAGACAGCAGCAATGGGAGGCCGTACAGGGACCCATGACACACTCTGGACCTGGCAGCAGCATGAGGAGGCGGTACAGGGGCCCATGGCAGATTACGGGCCTGGCAGCAGCATGAGGAGTCGGTACGGGGGCCCATGGCAGATTACAGGCCTGGCAGCAGCAATGGGAGGCCGTACAGGGACCCATGACACAATCTGGACCTGGCAGCAGCATGGGGAGGCGGTACAGGGGCCCATGACAGATTACGGGCCTGGCAGCAGCATTTGGAGTCGGTACGGGGGCCCATGACACACTCTGGACCTGGCAGCAGCATGAGGAGGCGGTACAGGGGCGCATGACAGATTACGAGCCTGGCAGCAGCAACTTGGACAGGAGGACGTTCAGTTTCTGCACCGTCTGGTGCGTGCTCGCAAACTGTTGTCTCTTGGAAACGGATTCCAAGAAAGACTGCTGACGGAATCCGTGAAGAGGAGTAGCAGGAGAAGGAGCATCTGAACGAGCGGAATATGCCAACAAGCGACAACAGGGGCCCATGACAGATTACGGGCCTGGCAGCAGCATGAGGAGTCGGTACGGGGGCCCATGGCAGATTAGGGGCCTGGCAGCAGCTATGGGAGGCCCGTAATCTGCCAGCACCCTATGACAAAAAATGGAACCCACCAGCAGTGTGAGGAGACCTGAAAGTGGCACATGGCAGAGTGTGGCGATGGAGACAGCAGCAATGGGAGGCCGTACAGGGACCCATGACAGACTCTGGACCTGGCAGCAGCATGAGGAGGCGGTATAGGGGCCCATGGCAGATTAGGGGCCTGGCAGCAGCTATGGGAGGCCTGTAATCTGCCAGCACCCTATGACAAAAAATGGAATACACCAGCAGTGTGAGGAGACCTGAAAGTGGCACATGGCAGAGTGTGGCGATGGAGACAGCAGCAATGGGAGGCCGTACAGGGACCCATGAGAGACTCTGGACTTGGCAGCAGCATGAGGAGGCGGTATAGGGGCCCATGGCAGATTAGGGGCCTGGCAGCAGCTATGGGAGGCCCGTAATCTGCCAGCACCCTATGACAAAAAATGGAACACACCAGCAGTGTGAGGAGACCTGAAAGTGGCACATGTTTGGGGCATGATTCATGGCGGATTTAGTCAGTTGTGTCAGGAACTGGTGGTTTGAAATCCAGACTAATCCACGCCTGATTCATTTTCACAAACGTCAGTCTCTCCACACTTTGGGTAAACAGTCGTGTCCTCCGCGGAGTTGCAATACCTCCTGCCGCACTAAACACGCGCTCCGATGCCACGCTACTGGCCGGGCATGACAGCCTTTCAAGGGCAAATTCAGCTAGTTGGGGCCAAAGGTCAAGTTTCGTTGCCCAGTAGTCAAGGGGATTGTCTACCTCGGTTGGCAGGGTGCTGTCCAAGTAGGCCTAAGCCTGTTGTTTGAGGTCCTGCTCCAGGTCCACCTGATGCTGCTGCTGCTGCTGCGGCTGGTTAGTAGTTTCCTCACTGCGCTGGTGAAGAAAGCTACTCATCATCGACTGCAGACTGAGGCAGCCGCTGCTGGTGGAGCTGCCACTGCTCCTACCACCCCACCCCTCCCCTGCTGCCATGGCAGCGGAACGCGAGCGCACAGGGCCCACAGTGTCTGAGGATGGACGTTGGCGCAGACAGGCAGAGACCAGCTGACTACATAGGTGGTTTTTATAGTACGTTATTTTGGCCTCCCTCTCAGCAGGTGTGAAAAAGGCCACCATTTTTGAACGGTAGCGAGGGTCCAACAAGGTGGACAGCCAAAAGTCATCCCTCTGTCTGATGGTTATTATTCGGCTGTCGCTACGCAAGCAACCGAGCATGCTATGGGCCATTTGTGCCAAGGAATGCGAGGGACTCCCTGCCTCCATCTCCACAGCATACTGCCACGGTGCGTCTGGGTCCTCTGTCTCCTCCTCCTCCTCCTCTACCAGATGCTCCTGCTCCTCCACTCCTGTCCGCTGAGTGGAAAAACCACCCATTTCACTCAATAATTCCTGAGCACCAATGTCCTCCTCTACCTCCTCCTCTTCTTCCTGTCCTGCCCCCACAGGGGTCATGTGGCGTTGAGATCTGTGCGCCACGTCTACCGCACCCTGACCAGCCATTGTTAACAGCATTTGTTCCAGGACGTGCAACAGAGGAATGACGTCGTTCATCCCATAGTCCTGGCGACTCACGAATAGCGTGGCCTCCTCAAAGGGCCTGAGCAAGCGCAGGTGTCACGCATGAGCTGCCAATGGCTGACATCTAAGTTAAACAGGGAGTACCTTTATCCGCTTTTAACATCAGGAAATCGGTGATGGCCTTTCGCTATTCGTAAAGGCGGTCTAACATATGTAGGGTTGAATTCCACCTTGTTGCAACGTCACAGCATGAGGAGTCGGTACGGGGGCCCATGGCAGATTACGTGCCTGGCAGCAGCAATGGGAGGCCCGTAATCTGCCAGCACCCTATGTCAAAAAATTCAACACACCAGCAGTGTGAGGAGACCTGAAAGTGGCACATGGCAGAGTGTGGCTATGGAGACAGCAGCAATGGGAGGCCGTACAGGGACCCATGACACACTCTGGACTTGGCAGCAGCATGAGGAGGCGGTATAGGGGCCCATGGCAGATTAGGGGCCTGGCAGCAGCAATGGGAGGCCCGTAATCTGCCAGCACCCTATGTCAAAAAATTCTACACACCAGCAGTGTGAGGAGACCTGAAAGTGGCACATGGCAGAGTGTGGCTATGGAGACAGCAGCAATGGGAGGCCGTACAGGGACCCATGACACACTCTGGACTTGGCAGCAGCATGAGGAGGCGGTATAGGGGCCCATGGCAGATTAGGGGCCTGGCAGCAGCAATGGGAGGCCCGTAATCTGCCAGCACCCTATGTCAAAAAATTCTACACACCAGCAGTGTGAGGAGACCTGAAAGTGGCACATGGCAGAGTGTGGCGATGGAGACAGCAGCAATGGGAGGCCGTACAGGGAACCATGAGAGACTCTGGACCTGGCAGCAGCATGAGGAGGCGGTATATAGGGGCCTATGGCAGATTAGGGGCCTGGCAGCAGCTATAGGAGGCCCATAATCTGCCAGCACCCTATGTCAAAAAATTCAACACACCAGCAGTGTGAGGAGACCTGAAAGTGGCACATGGCATGAGACACTGTGGACCTGGCAGCAGCATGAGGAGGCGGTATATAGGGGCCTATGGCAGATTAGGGGCCTGGCAGCAGCTATAGGAGGCCCGTAATCTGCCAGCACCCTATGTCAAAAAATTCTACACACCAGCAGTGTGTGAGGAGACCTGAAAGTGGCACATGGCAGAGTGTGGCGATGGAGACAGCAGCAATGGGAGGCCGTACAGGGACCCATGAGAGACTCTGGACCTGGCAGCAGCATGAGGAGGCGGTATATAGGGGCCTATGGCAGATTAGGGGCCTGGCAGCAGCTATGGGAGGCCCGTAATCTGCCAGCACCCTATGTCAAAAAATTCTACACACCAGCAGTGTGTGAGGAGACCTGAAAGTGGCACATGGCAGAGTGTGGCGATGGAGACAGCAGCAATGGGAGGCCGTACAGGGACCCATGAGAGACTCTGGACCTGGCAGCAGCATGAGGAGGCGGTATATAGGGGCCTATGGCAGATTAGGGGCCTGGCAGCAGCTATGGGAGGCCCGTAATCTGCCAGCACCCTATGTCAAAAAATTCTACACACCAGCAATGTGTGAGGAGACCTGAAAGTGGCACATGGCAGAGTGTGGCGATGGAGACAGCAGCAATGGGAGGCCGTACAGGGACCCATGACACACTCTGGACCTGGCAGCAGCATGAGGAGGCGGTACAGGGGCCCATGGCAGATTACGGGCCTGGCAGCAGCATGAGGAGTCGATACGGGGGCCCATGGCAGATTACAGGCCTGGCAGCAGCAATGGGAGGCCGTACAGGGACCCATGACACAATCTGGACCTGGCAGCAGCATGGGGAGGCGGTACAGGGGCCCATGACAGATTACGGGCCTGGCAGCAGCATTTGGAGTCGGTAAGGGGGCCCATGACACACTCTGGACCTGGCAGCAGCATGAGGAGGCGGTACAGGGGCGCATGACAGATTATGAGCCTGGCAGCAGCAACTTGGACAGGAGGACGTTCAGTTTCTGCACCGTCTGGTGCGTGCTCGCAAACTGTTGTCTCTTGGAAACGGATTCCAAGAAAGACTGCTGACGGAATCCGTGAAGAGGAGTAGCAGGAGAAGGAGCATCTGAACGAGCGGAATATGCCAACAAGCGACAACAGGGGCCCATGACAGATTACGGGCCTGGCAGCAGCATGAGGAGTCGGTACGGGGGCCCATGGCAGATTAGGGGCCTGGCAGCAGCTATGGGAGGCCCGTAATCTGCCAGCACCCTATGACAAAAAATGGAACCCACCAGCAGTGTGAGGAGACCTGAAAGTGGCACATGGCAGAGTGTGGCGATGGAGACAGCAGCAATGGGAGGCCGTACAGGGACCCATGACAGACTCTGGACCTGGCAGCAGCATGAGGAGGCGGTATAGGGGCCCATGGCAGATTAGGGGCCTGGCAGCAGCTATGGGAGGCCTGTAATCTGCCAGCACCCTATGACAAAAAATGGAATACACCAGCAGTGTGAGGAGACCTGAAAGTGGCACATGGCAGAGTGTGGCGATGGAGACAGCAGCAATGGGAGGCCGTACAGGGACCCATGAGAGACTCTGGACTTGGCAGCAGCATGAGGAGGCGGTATAGGGGCCCATGGCAGATTAGGGGCCTGGCAGCAGCTATGGGAGGCCCGTAATCTGCCAGCACCCTATGACAAAAAATGGAACACACCAGCAGTGTGAGGAGACCTGAAAGTGGCACATGTTTGGGGCATGATTCATGGCGGATTTAGTCAGTTGTGTCAGGAACTGGTGGTTTGAAATCCAGACTAATCCACGCCTGATTCATTTTCACAAACGTCAGTCTCTCCACACTTTGGGTGGACAGTCGTGTCCTCCGCGGAGTTGCAATACCTCCTGCCGCACTAAACACGCGCTCCGATGCCACGCTACTGGCCGGGCATGACAGCCTTTCAAGGGCAAATTCAGCTAGTTGGGGCCAAAGGTCAAGTTTCGTTGCCCAGTAGTCAAGGGGATTGTCTACCTCGGTTGGCAGGGTGCTGTCCAAGTAGGCCTAAGCCTGTTGTTTGAGGTCCTGCTCCAGGTCCACCTGATGCTGCTGCTGCTGCGGCTGGTTAGTAGTTTCCTCACTGCGCTGGTGAAGAAAGCTACTCATCATCGACTGCAGACTGAGGCAGCCGCTGCTGGTGGAGCTGCCACTGCTCCTACCACCCCACCCCTCCCCTGCTGCCATGGCAGCGGAACGCGAGCGCACAGGGCCCACAGTGTCTGAGGATGGACGTTGGCGCAGACAGGCAGAGACCAGCTGACTACATAGGTGGTTTTTATAGTACGTTATTTTGGCCTCCCTCTCAGCAGGTGTGAAAAAGGCCACCATTTTTGAACGGTAGCGAGGGTCCAACAAGGTGGACAGCCAAAAGTCATCCCTCTGTCTGATGGTTATTATTCGGCTGTCGCTACGCAAGCAACCGAGCATGCTATGGGCCATTTGTGCCAAGGAATGCGAGGGACTCCCTGCCTCCATCTCCACAGCATACTGCCACAGTGCGTCTGGGTCCTCTGTCTCCTCCTCCTCCTCCTCTACCAGATGCTCCTGCTCCTCCACTCCTGTCCGCTGAGTGGAAAAACCACCCATTTCACTCAATAATTCCTGAGCACCAATGTCCTCCTCTACCTCCTCCTCTTCTTCCTGTCCTGCCCCCACAGGGGTCATGTGGCGTTGAGATCTGTGCGCCACGTCTACCGCACCCTGACCAGCCATTGTTAACAGCATTTGTTCCAGGACGTGCAACAGAGGAATGACGTCGATCATCCCATAGTCCTGGCGACTCACAAATAGCGTGGCCTCCTCAAAGGGCCTGAGCAAGCGCAGGTGTCACGCATGAGCTGCCAATGGCTGACATCTAAGTTACACAGGGAGTACCTTTATCCGCTTTTAACATCAGGAAATCGGTGATGGCCTTTCGCTGTTCGTAAAGGCGGTCTAACATATGTAGGGTTGAATTCCACCTTGTTGCAACGTCACAGCATGAGGAGTCGGTACGGGGGCCCATGGCAGATTACGTGCCTGGCAGCAGCAATGGGAGGCCCGTAATCTGCCAGCACCCTATGTCAAAAAATTCAACACACCAGCAGTGTGAGGAGACCTGAAAGTGGCACATGGCAGAGTGTGGCTATGGAGACAGCAGCAATGGGAGGCCGTACAGGGACCCATGACACACTCTGGACTTGGCAGCAGCATGAGGAGGCGGTATAGGGGCCCATGGCAGATTAGGGGCCTGGCAGCAGCAATGGGAGGCCCGTAATCTGCCAGCACCCTATGTCAAAAAATTCTACACACCAGCAGTGTGAGGAGACCTGAAAGTGGCACATGGCAGAGTGTGGCGATGGAGACAGCAGCAATGGGAGGCCGTACAGGGACCCATGAGAGACTCTGGACCTGGCAGCAGCATGAGGAGGCGGTATATAGGGGCCTATGGCAGATTAGGGGCCTGGCAGCAGCTATAGGAGGCCCGTAATCTGCCAGCACCCTATGTCAAAAAATTCTACACACCAGCAGTGTGAGGAGACCTGAAAGTGGCACATGGCAGAGTGTGGCGATGGAGACAGCAGCAATGGGAGGCCGTACAGGGACCCATGAGAGACTCTGGACCTGGCAGCAGCATGAGGAGGCGGTATATAGGGGCCTATGGCAGATTAGGGGCCTGGCAGCAGCTATAGGAGGCCCGTAATCTGCCAGCACCCTATGTCAAAAAATTCTACACACCAGCAGTGTGAGGAGACCTGAAAGTGGCACATGGCAGAGTGTGGCGATGGAGACAGCAGCAATGGGAGGCCGTACAGGGACCCATGAGAGACTCTGGACCTGGCAGCAGCATGAGGAGGCGGTATATAGGGGCCTATGGCAGATTAGGGGCCTGGCAGCAGCTATAGGAGGCCCATAATCTGCCAGCACCCTATGTCAAAAAATTCAACACACCAGCAGTGTGAGGAGACCTGAAAGTGGCACATGGCATGAGACACTGTGGACCTGGCAGCAGCATGAGGAGGCGGTATATAGGGGCCCATGGCAGATTAGGGGCCTGGCAGCAGCTATGGGAGGCCCGTAATCTGCCAGCACCCTATGTCAAAAAATTCTACACACCAGCAGTGTGTGAGGAGACCTGAAAGTGGCACATGGCAGAGTGTGGCTATGGAGACAGCAGCAATGGGAGGCCGTACAGGGACCCATGACACACTCTGGACTTGGCAGCAGCATGAGGAGGCGGTATATAGGGGCCTATGGCAGATTAGGGGCCTGGCAGCAGCTATGGGAGGCCCGTAATCTGCCAGCACCCTATGTCAAAAAATTCTACACACCAGCAGTGTGTGAGGAGACCTGAAAGTGGCACATGGCAGAGTGTGGCTATGGAGACAGCAGCAATGGGAGGCCGTACAGGGACCCATGACACACTCTGGACTTGGCAGCAGCATGAGGAGGCGGTATATAGGGGCCTATGGCAGATTAGGGGCCTGGCAGCAGCTATGGGAGGCCCGTAATCTGCCAGCACCCTATGTCAAAAAATTCTACACACCAGCAGTGTGAGGAGACCTGAAAGTGGCACATGGCAGAGTGTGGCGATGGAGACAGCAGCAATGGGAGGCCGTACAGGGACCCATGAGAGACTCTGGACCTGGCAGCAGCATGAGGAGGCGGTATATAGGGGCCTATGGCAGATTAGGGGCCTGGCAGCAGCTATGGGAGGCCCGTAATCTGCCAGCACCCTATGTCAAAAAATTCTACACACCAGCAGTGTGTGAGGAGACCTGAAAGTGGCACATGGCAGAGTGTGGCGATGGAGACAGCAGCAATGGGAGGCCGTACAGGGACCCATCAGAGACTCTGGACCTGGCAGCAGCATGAGGAGGCGGTATATAGGGGCCTATGGCAGATTAGGGGCCTGGCAGCAGCTATGGGAGGCCCGTAATCTGCCAGCACCCTATGTCAAAAAATTCTACACACGAACAGTGTGTGAGGAGACCTGAAAGTGGCACATGGCAGAGTGTGGCGATGGAGACAGCAGCAATGGGAGGCCGTACAGGGACCCATGACAGACTCTGGACCTGGCAGCAGCATGAGGAGGCGGTATATAAGGGCCTATGGCAGATTAGGGGCCTGGCAGCAGCTATGGGAGGCCCGTAATCTGCCAGCACCCTATGTCAAAAAATTCTACACACCAGCAGTGTGAGGAGACCTGAAAGTGGCACATGGCAGAGTGTGGCGATGGAGACAGCAGCAATGGGAGGCCGTACAGGGACCCATGAGAGACTCTGGACCTGGCAGCAGCATGAGGAGGCGGTATATAGGGGCCTATGGCAGATTAGGGGCCTGGCAGCAGCTATGGGAGGCCCGTAATCTGCCAGCACCCTATGTCAAAAAATTCTACACACCAGCAGTGTGTGAGGAGACCTGAAAGTGGCACATGGCAGAGTGTGGCTATGGAGACAGCAGCAATGGGAGGCCGTACAGGGACCCATGACACACTCTGGACTTGGCAGCAGCATGAGGAGGCGGTATATAGGGGCCTATGGCAGATTAGGGGCCTGGCAGCAGCTATGGGAGGCCCGTAATCTGCCAGCACCCTATGTCAAAAAATTCTACACACCAGCAGTGTGTGAGGAGACCTGAAAGTGGCACATGGCAGAGTGTGGCTATGGAGACAGCAGCAATGGGAGGCCGTACAGGGACCCATGACACACTCTGGACTTGGCAGCAGCATGAGGAGGCGGTATATAGGGGCCTATGGCAGATTAGGGGCCTGGCAGCAGCTATGGGAGGCCCGTAATCTGCCAGCACCCTATGTCAAAAAATTCTACACACCAGCAGTGTGAGGAGACCTGAAAGTGGCACATGGCAGAGTGTGGCGATGGAGGCAGCAGCAATGGGAGGCCGTACAGGGACCCATGAGAGACTCTGGACCTGGCAGCAGCATGAGGAGGCGGTATATAGGGGCCTATGGCAGATTAGGGGCCTGGCAGCAGCTATGGGAGGCCCGTAATCTGCCAGCACCCTATGTCAAAAAATTCTACACACGAGCAGTGTGTGAGGAGACCTGAAAGTGGAACATGGCAGAGTGTGGCGATGGAGACAGCAGCAATGGGAGGCCGTACAGGGACCCATGACAGACTCTGGACCTGGCAGCAGCATGAGGAGGCGGTATATAGGGGCCTATGGCAGATTAGGGGCCTGGCAGCAGCTATGGGAGGCCCGTAATCTGCCAGCACCCTATGTCAAAAAATTCTACACACCAGCAGTGTGTGAGGAAACCTGAAATTGGCACATGGCAGAGTGTGGCTATGGAGACAGCAGCAATGGGAGGCCGTACAGGGACCCATGACACACTCTGGACTTGGCAGCAGCATGAGGAGGCGGTATATAGGGGCCTATGGCAGATTAGGGGCCTGGCAGCAGCTATAGGAGGCCCGTAATCTGCCAGCACCCTATGTCAAAAAATTCTACACACCAGCAGTGTGAGGAGACCTGAAAGTGGCACATGGCAGAGTGTGGCGATGGAGACAGCAGCAATGGGAGGCCGTACAGGGACCCATGACACACTCTGGTCTTGGCAGCAGCATGAGGAGGCGGTATAGGGGCCCATGGCAGATTAGGGGCCTGGCAGCAGCAATGGGAGGCCCGTAATCTGCCAGCACCCTATGTCAAAAAATTCAACACACCAGCAGTGTGAGGAGACCTGAAAGTGGCACATGGCAGAGTGTGGCTATGGAGACAGCAGCAATGGGAGGCCGTACAGGGACCCATGACACACTCTGGACTTGGCAGCAGCATGAGGAGGCGGTATAGGGGCCCATGGCAGATTAGGGGCCTGGCAGCAGCAATGGGAGGCCCGTAATCTGCCAGCACCCTATGTCAAAAAATTCTACACACCAGCAGTGTGAGGAGACCTGAAAGTGGCACATGGCAGAGTGTGGCGATGGAGACAGCAGCAATGGGAGGCCGTACAGGGAACCATGAGAGACTCTGGACCTGGCAGCAGCATGAGGAGGCGGTATATAGGGGCCTATGGCAGATTAGGGGCCTGGCAGCAGCTATAGGAGGCCCATAATCTGCCAGCACCCTATGTCAAAAAATTCAACACACCAGCAGTGTGAGGAGACCTGAAAGTGGCACATGGCATGAGACACTGTGGACCTGGCAGCAGCATGAGGAGGCGGTATATAGGGGCCTATGGCAGATTAGGGGCCTGGCAGCAGCTATGGGAGGCCCGTAATCTGCCAGCACCCTATGTCAAAAAATTCTACACACCAGCAGTGTGTGAGGAGACCTGAAAGTGGCACATGGCAGAGTGTGGCGATGGAGACAGCAGCAATGGGAGGCCGTACAGGGACCCATGAGAGACTCTGGACCTGGCAGCAGCATGAGGAGGCGGTATATAGGGGCCTATGGCAGATTAGGGGCCTGACAGCAGCTATGGGAGGCCCGTAATCTGCCAGCACCCTATGTCAAAAAATTCTACACACCAGCAGTGTGTGAGGAGACCTGAAAGTGGCACATGGCAGAGTGTGGCGATGGAGACAGCAGCAATGGGAGGCCGTACAGGGACCCATGACAGACTCTGGACCTGGCAGCAGCATGAGGAGGCGGTATATAGGGGCCTATGGCAGATTAGGGGCCTGGCAGCAGCTATGGGAGGCCCGTAATCTGCCAGCACCCTATGTCAAAAAATTCTACACACCAGCAGTGTGAGGAGACCTGAAAGTGGCACATGGCAGAGTGTGGCGATGGAGACAGCAGCAATGGGAGGCCGTACAGGGACCCATGACACACTCTGGACTTGGCAGCAGCATGAGGAGGCGGTATAGGGGCCCATGGCAGATTAGGGGCCTGGCAGCAGCAATGGGAGGCCCGTAATCTGCCAGCACCCCATGTCAAAAAATTCTACACACCAGCAGTGTGAGGAGACCTGAAAGTGGCACATGGCAGAGTGTGGCGATGGAGACAGCAGCAATGGGAGGCCGTACAGGGACCCATGACAGACTCTGGACCTGGCAGCAGCATGAGGAGGCGGTATATAGGGGCCTATGGCAGATTAGGGGCCTGGCAGCAGCTATGGGAGGCCCGTAATCTGCCAGCACCCTATGTCAAAAAATTCTACACACCAGCAGTGTGAGGAGACCTGAAAGTGGCACATGGCAGAGTGTGGCGATGGAGACAGCAGCAATGGGAGGCCGTACAGGGACCCATGACACACTCTGGACTTGGCAGCAGCATGAGGAGGCGGTATAGGGGCCCATGGCAGATTAGGGGCCTGGCAGCAGCAATGGGAGGCCCGTAATCTGCCAGCACCCTATGTCAAAAAATTCTACACACCAGCAGTGTGAGGAGACCTGAAAGTGGCACATGGCAGAGTGTGGCGATGGAGACAGCAGCAATGGGAGGCCGTACAGGGACCCATGAGAGACTCTGGACCTGGCAGCAGCATGAGGAGGCGGTATATAGGGGCCTATGGCAGATTAGGGGCCTGGCAGCAGCTATGGGAGGCCCGTAATCTGCCAGCACCCTATGTCAAAAAATTCTACACACCAGCAGTGTGAGGAGACCTGAAAGTGGCACATGGCAGAGTGTGGCGATGGAGACAGCAGCAATGGGAGGCCGTACAGGGACCCATGAGAGACTCTGGACCTGGCAGCAGCATGAGGAGGCGGTATATAGGGGCCTATGGCAGATTAGGGGCCTGGCAGCAGCTATAGGAGGCCCGTAATCTGCCAGCACCCTATGTCAAAAAATTCTACACACCAGCAGTGTGAGGAGACCTGAAAGTGGCACATGGCAGAGTGTGGCGATGGAGACAGCAGCAATGGGAGGCCGTACAGGGACCCATGAGAGACTCTGGACCTGGCAGCAGCATGAGGAGGCGGTATATAGGGGCCTATGGCAGATTAGGGGCCTGGCAGCAGCTATAGGAGGCCCGTAATCTGCCAGCACCCTATGTCAAAAAATTCAACACACCAGCAGTGTGTGAGGAGACCTGAAAGTGGCACATGGCAGAGTGTGGCGATGGAGACAGCAGCAATGGGAGGTCTCCCATTGTCCCAACATGGCCCAAATAGTCCCAACATGGGCCCCCTGGCCATGCTTGACTTTCTGACCACATAGTCGACATACGGCTACGTTTACTTCCTCGGGCGGCTTGACGAAAAATTGCCACACCGCCGAGTAGGAAACTTTGCCCCCGATACTCCTCACTGGCTGACTGCTGCTTCCTCCGTGCACACCGGCACCACTACTGGCCGTGGTGGTAGGCTGCAGTGGAGCTGGTGCTCTACTCCGTGGCCGTTTGGCTCCACTGACACTGCTTCCACTGACACTGCTGCGACCCTGCTGCTGTCTCCTGGGCAACCCACCGACTGTTTCGCTCACTGCCAAGCTGCCACCCTCTTCTCCTGATGATGCGGAAGAAATTGCCTGATGACGACGAGGCTGCCAAGTGCGATCAACCTCCTCATCATCAAGTAGGGTCTCCGCCTCACTACTAGCCCCCTCGGCTGCGTCTGGGTCAGGAGACAGACCTGTCTCTAGACCGGCTACCGGGCCACTCTCCTCGCCACTACTTCTTCGCCTAGCTGCTGAAAAGGCGGATGTCTCCCCCCGTTCCTGACCGCCCTCTGTTAGCTCTTCCTCACTGTACAGTGGGGTTGAGCCCACAGCATGCGATACTTCGCTTGGTGAGGGAACACCAAAGGACAGGGGCAGGTAGAGGACACGTGATTTCAGTGGGCTTGGTCCCGGGCCATGCCAACTAACGGTTGTGTCTGACGTACCCACCGACCGTTGGCTGTAGGTGTCAGAGGTGACCTGGGAAGAGGAAGACGACCGAGCCAACCAATCGATGACGGCAGGGTTGTCGGTGGAGACACGACCGCTGGATGACACCGGGAGCACTGGCCTCTGGCTGCGAATAGTGCTGCCTCGACCCCTTCCTCTGCTGCCACGTCTTCTCGCTCCTAAAACATTGCCTCCTCTGCCACTCCTCTGCATGTTGTCTGACATACTCTTTAATTAAACGATTATGTGTCCCTGAGTAACAATTCTGTGTCCCTGAGTAACAATTCTGTGTCTGTGCGAGTAACAATTCTGTGGCCCTAAGTAACAGTTCTGTGGCCCTCAGTAACAATTCTGTGTCCCTGATTAACGTTTCTGTGGCCCCAAGTAACAGTTCTGTGGCCCTCAGTAACAATTCTGTGTCTGTGCGAGTAACAATTCTGTGTCTGTGCGAGAAACAATTCTGTGGCCCTAAGTAACAGTTCTGTGGCCCTCAGTAACAGTTCTGTTTCCCTGAGTAACAATTCTGTGTCTGTGCGAGTAAGAATTCTGTGTCTGTGCGAGTAACAATTCTGTGGCCCTAAGTAACAGTTCTGTGGCCCTCAGTAACAGTTCTGTGTCCCTGAGTAACAATTCTGTGTCTGTGCGAGTAACAATTCTGTGTCTGTGCGAGTAACAATTCTGTCTGTGCGAGTAACAATTCTGTGGCCCTAAGTAACGGTTCTGTGGCCCTCAGTAACAGTTCTGTGTCCCTGTGTAACAATTCTGTGTCTGTGCGAGTAACAATTCTGTGGCCCTAAGTAACATTTCTGTGGCCCTCAGTAACAATTCTGTGTCCCTGATTAACGTTTCTGTGGCCCCAAGTAACAGTTCTGTGGCCCTCAGTAACAATTCTGTGTCTGTGCGAGTAACAATTCTGTGTCTGTGCGAGTAACAATTCTGTGTCTGTGCGAGTAACAATTCTGTGGCCCTAAGTAACGGTTCTGTGGCCCTCAGTAACAGTTCTGTGTCCCTGTGTAACAATTCTGTGTCTGTGCGAGTAACAATTCTGTGGCCCTAAGTAACAGTTCTGTGGCCCTCAGTAACAATTCTGTGTCTGTCCCTGAGTAACAATTCTGTGGCCCTAACTAAAGTTTCTGTGGCCCTAAGTAACAATTCTCTGGCACTCAGTAACAATTCTGTCTGTCCCTGAGTAACAATTCTGTGGCCCTAATAACGTTTCTGTGGCCCTAAGTAACAATTATCTGGCACTCAGTAACAATTCTGTCTGTCCCTGAGTAACAATTCTCTGGCACTCAGTAACAATTCTGTCTGTCCCTGAGTAAACATTCTGTGGCCCTAAGTAAAGTTTCTGTGGCCGTGAGTAACAATTCTCTGGCACTCCGTAACAATTCTGTCTGTCCCTGAGTAACAATTCTCTGGCACTCAGTAACAATTCTGTCTGTCCCTGAGTAAAAATTCTGTGGCCCTAAGTAAAGTTTCTGTGGCCCTGAGTAACAATTCTCTGGCACTCCGTAACAATTCTGTCTGTCCCTGAGTAACAATTCTCTGGCACTCAGTAACAATTCTGTCTGTCCCTGAGTAAAAATTCTGTGGCCCTAATTAAAGTTTCTGTGGCCCTAAGTAACAATTCTCTGGCACTCAGTAACAATTCTGTCTGTCCCTGAGTAACAATTCTCTGGCACTCCGTAACAATTCTGTCTGTCCCTGAGTAACAATTCTCTGGCACTCAGTAACAATTCTGTCTGTCCCTGAGTAAAAATTCTGTGGCCCTAAGTAAAGTTTCTGTGGCCCTGAGTAACAATTCTCTGGCACTCCGTAACAATTCTGTCTGTCCCTGAGTATGAATTCTGTGGCCCTAACTAGCGTTTCTTTGTCCCTAAGTAACAGTTCTGTGGCCCTGAGTAACAATTCTGTGTCTGTGCGAGTAACAATTCTGTGGCCCTAAGTAACAGTTCTGTGGCCCTCAGTAACAGTTCTGTGTCTGTGCGAGTAACAATTCTGTGTCTGTGCGAGTAACAATTCTGTGGCCCTAAGTAACAGTTCTGTGGCCTTCAGTAACAATTCTGTGTCTGTGCGAGTAACAATTCTGTGTCTGTGCGAGTAACAATTCTGTGGCCCTAAGTAAAGTTTCTGTGGCCCTAAGTAACAATTCTCTGGCACTCAGTAACAATTCTGTCTGTCCCTGAGTAACAATTCTCTGGCACTCAGTAACAATTCTGTCTGTCCCTGAGTAAAAATTCTGTGGCCCTAAGTAAAGTTTCTGGGGCCCTGAGTAACAATTCTCTGGCACTCAGTAACAATTCTGTCTGTCCCTGAGTAACAATTCTCTGGCACTCAGTAACAATTCTGTCTGTCCCTGAGTAAAAATTCTGTGGCCCTAAGTAAAGTTTCTGTGGCCCTAAGTAACAATTCTCTGGCACTCAGTAACAATTCTGTCTGTCCCTGAGTAACAATTCTCTGGCACTCAGTAACAATTCTGTCTGTCCCTGAGTAAAAATTCTGTGGCCCTAATTAAAGTTTCTGTGGCCCTAAGTAACAATTCTCTGGCACTCAGTAACAATTCTGTCTGTCCCTGAGTAACAATTCTCTGGCACTCAGTAACAATTCTGTCTGTCCCTGAGTAAAAATTCTGTGGCCCTAATAACGTTTCTGTGGCCCTAAGTAACAATTCTCTGGCACTGAGTAACAATTCTGTCTGTCCCTGATTATGAATTCTGTGGCCATAACTAGCGTTTCTTTGTCCCTAAATAACGATTCTGTGGCCCTCATTAACAAGTCTGTGTCCCTGAGTAATGGTTCTCTGTCCCTAAGTAACTTTTCTCTGTCCCCAATTATCGTTTCTGTGGCCCTAACTCTGTCCCTGTCCCTAGTACAGAGCAGTCTGCCTCTGTTCAATAACTGCAGGCAAATGAAGAATTCCAAAATGGCCGCTATTTATAGCTCGACCATTACACAGTGCTGGCTGGCTGGCTGCTGATTGGCTGATGCGATCACATGTAGTTGAGGAATGCATTATGGGTCAGCGCGCCTTGTCTGCGCGCCTTCCCAGACATCCCCGCTCCGTCGCCGCACATGTCAGCCGCCATTTTCTGAAAAATTTCGATTCGCGCGTCCGAATTAGGCTATTTTTCGGATTCGGCACGAATCAAAATTTTTCCGATATTCGACTCGAATTCCACTTCGGATACTTCGATTCGCTCATCTCTAATATACATATATACATATATACATACATACACACACATACACCACATACACAGTATAATATGTAAATATGAAAATTAGTCATATGGCCATATTTATAAAGCAGTGAATGTGGCATTCAATAAACGCTCACCATAGGTGAGTCAATCACTGTCATTTAAAATCTATGCACCAAGAAGATGTACCTGCAGTGAATGTTTATTGTTAACCACTTCCCCACTTAAAAACGGCCGCCCGCATCCGAGGCTCGTGCGCGGCTCCTAGAGCGCGCACCCGCGTGCCCGGTGATCGCCGTGTCCCTCGGATACCGGTGATCACCTGACGTGGTACAGGACCGTCCTGTACCATGTGACCGACTGTGTCCAATAAGGACACAGTCCTAATGTAAATAGAAGCCGCATGGTGCAGCTTCCGCCCCCTTGACCGCGCACGCGCGTGCCCACAGATCGCCGGGTCCCTCAGATACAGGGGATCAGGTAACATGGTACAGGACCAATGAAATCGTCCTGTACCATGTGACCAATTATAAGTGTAAACAGAAGCCGCATGGTGCGGCTTCCGGCTCCTTCTCCTCACACGGAGTTCTGTCTGTGAGAGAAGGAGCCGGATAGCCAGAGCAAGAGCAAGCCTGATCACAAGTGTCCCTAATTGTCCCTGATCACAGTGTCCCTGATTGTCCCTGATCACTGTCCCTGACTGTCTGTCCCTGATCACAAGTGTCCCTGACTGTCCCTGACCACAAGTGTCCCTGACTGTCTGTCCCTGACCACAAGTGTCCCTGATTGTCTGTCCCTGATCACAAGTGTCCTTGACTGTCCCTGACCACAAGTGTCCCTGATCAAAAGTGTCCCTGATCAAAAGTGTCCCTGATCAAAAGTGTCCCTGATTGTCAGTGACCAGTGTCCCTGATCGTCAGTGTCCCTGATCGTCAGTGTCCCTGATCACAAGTGTCCCTGATCACAAGTGTCCCTGATCGTCAGTGTCCCTGATCGTCAGTGTCCCTGATCACAAGTGTCTCTGATCACAAGTGTCCCTGATCGTTAGTGTCCCTGATCGTCAGTGTCCCTGATCGTCAGTGTCCCTGATCACAAGTGTCCCTGATCACAAGTGTCCCTGATCGTCAGTGTCTCTGATCACAAGTGTCCCTGATCGTCAGTGTCCCTGATCACAAATGTCCCTGATCGTCAGTGTCCCTGATCGCCAGTGTCCCTGATCACAAGTGTCCTTGATCGTCAGTGTCTCTGATCACAAGTGTCCCTGATCACAAGTGTCCCTGATCGTCAGTGTCCCTGATCGTCAGTGTCCCTGATCACAAGTGTCCCTGATCACAAGTGTCTCTGATCACAAGTGTCCCTGATCGTCAGTGTCCCTGATCGTCAGTGTCTCTGATCGTCAGTGTCCCTGATCACAAGCGTCCCTGATCACAAGTGTTCCTGATCGTCAGTGTCTCTGATCGTCAGCGTCCCTGATCACAAGTGTCCCTGATCACGTGTCCCTGATCACAAGTGTCCCTGATCGTCAGTGTCCTTGATAGTCAGTGTCCCTGATTGTCAGTGTCCCTGATTGTCAGTGTCCCTGATCGCCAGTGTCCCTGATCGCCACACAGCGGCCCAGCTGTGTCCCTGATCACTGCATAGCATCCCAGTGTCCCTGATCTCCACACCAGCAGGTCTTGATCACCTCCACACTACCATATCCTGATCATCATACCACCAAGTCTTGATCACCGCCACACCTGCAGGTCCCAATCACAGCTATACCAGCGGGTCCTGATCGCCGCCACACTAGCAGATCCTGATCACAGCCATACCAGCAGGTCCTGATCACCACCCCAGCAGATCCTGATCACCACCAAACTAGTGGGTCCTGATCCCCGCCATACCAGCGGGTTCTGATCGCCGCCACATCATTGGATCCTGATCGCTGCTAAACCCACGGGTCCTGATCACCACCATACCAGTTCTGATCACCTGAGAGCCATTACAGCAAACTGTGAGTACTTTTTAGTCTTTGCACACAGTTTACACACACACTCACAAAACATTGCCTGCCAGCTCACGGTATCTCTGATCTTTGCCCAACAGCATCTTTTTTGAATTCAGTTGTGCACCAATGCAATCTTTTTGCCCAGCAATTTATCACCCAAAATCCCAACTCCTTTTATGCCCGTCCATTTGAGTGGAAATGCCTCACAGTTGAAGAATTTAAAGTGTTTCTTGGCCTTGCATTTAATATGGGACTAACAAAAAAAAATGAATTACATGCTTATTGGTCAACAAATCCCATTCATCACATGCCGCTCTTTTCTGCCACTATGTCCAGGACCCGCTATAGAACAATAATGCACTTTCTACATTTCAACGATAATTCCATGTGCCCCCCCAGAGATCACCCCGAGTATGACAAACTTTATAAAATTCGGCCACTGATCAATTATTTCAACCAAAGATTTTCAGAAATATATTGTCCTGAAAAAAACATCTGTGTCGATGAATCCCTAATCCATTTCACTGGGAGGCTGATCATAAAACAGTACATTCCAAGCAAACGGGCCAGATATGGTGTGAAAATGAACAAACTCTGCGAAAGGTCCACAGGATACGTGCACAAGTTCCGTATCTACGAAGGAAAGGACAGTCAGCTAGAGCCCCCTGAATGCCCAGCTTATATGGGGATTAGTGGAAAAATTGTCTGGGACCTGGTATACCCCCCTCTTCAACCAGGGGTACCACCTTTACGTGGACAATTTCTACACAAGTCTGCTCCTTTTCCGCCACCTTTATCTCAAGGACATTGTAGCCTGTGGCACAGCTCGACCCAATCGTAAGGGCTTTCCACAACAATTGGTTGCCACCAAGCTAAACAGGGGCGAGTCAGCTAGCTTGCAAAATGAAGAGATCCTGGCCCTTAAGTGGCGAGACAAACGGGATGTTTATGTCCTTTCATCTATCCATAACAGCAGCTCATTGGAAATTCAAGGAAGACGCGGTACCATCCGAAAACCTCAATGCATACACGAATACAACCTGTTCATGGGGGGAGTAGATTTAAATGATCAAATGCTACAGCCCTACATACCCAACAGAAGATCAATCTACTGGTATAAAAAAGTATCCTTCTACCTTTTACATATGGCCCTGTACAATTCCTACATCGTTTACCAGAAGTCCACACAAAGACGTGTCACCTTCTTACAATATCAGGAAGAGATTATCACATCCCTCATCTATCAAGGAAGACCCGTACCTGAACAAATTCGCTCTGATGCAGTGAGCAGATTGCATGAAAGACATTTCCCCAATATCATCCCTACTACCCAAGCAGACCGCCATCCTCAAAAAAAATGTTGTGTATGCTCCAAACATAGAATTCGACGTGACACCCGATACTATTGTCCCCAGTGTCCCTCAAAGCCTGGTCTCTGTATAGGAGATTGCTTCCGTATCTACCATACCGCACTACATTATTAGTGAAGTATGGTGAAGATATTTCTGTTTGTCCTCCTACCTGCTATTTCCCTGCCACGTTTCTGCCTGTATTCATTTTCCTGCTTTCCATCTGAACTGACCTCGGCCTGTTAATCGACCATGCCTCTGCCTTCTGCCTGAATTGACCTCGGCCTGTTAATCGACCATGCCTCTGCCTGCTGCCTGAACTGACCTCAGCCTGTTAATCGATTCTGCCTCTGCCTGTCTTCTTCCTGGACCACTGCTTTGCCTGTTTGCTCACCACGTCTATGCATGACATCGGTACTGACCCATCTGCACATCCCACTGGCTACCTTCCTGCGAGACACTGGTGCCCCCATCCTCTATAGACAACTGCACTGAAACCACAGGTACTCTTTGGTTTATCTTTTGTTTAACTTCTTGGTGAGTGAACATAGTGCTATGTGGGCAGCCATGTACCAGTAGATTGAGCTTTTAGGAACAGGCTGTAGGTGAAGCTACACTATGCTTTATGCTATGTTTATTTGCAAAATTTAGTAACATTGCGTTAAAAAAAAATAGATAAATTTCCACATTTTCTGAAAATTTGTGTAAAAAATTAAGTCTTCAGAAGACTCGGCTGCTCCAGGACCTCCAAAATGGCATTAGGTAGTCAAGAAATCAGATGTGTCATTTTTTCCCCTAGAACTCCAAAAGGTGCTTATTGGATGTGGAGCCCCCCTATGTGGCCAGACTGTGAAAAAGTCTCACACATTTGGTATTGCCATATTCAGGAAGAGTTACAGAATGTGTTTTGGGGTGTAATTTTAAGTATGCCTATGTTGTATAATAGAAATATCTCATAGATTGACAACTTTGCGTAAAAAAAAAAACATTTTCATTTTCTTTTCACATTTTCCAAAAACTTTTGGCAAAAAATGCAGTCTTCAGAGGACTCCCCATGACTCTTAAAATATACCTTGGGGTGTTTTCTTTCCAAAATGGGGTCATTTTGTGGGTAATTCCATTGTCCTGATGCTCCAGGACCTCCAAAATGGCATTAGGTAGTCAAGAAATTAGATGTGTCATTTTTTTCCCCTAGAACTCCAAAAGGTGCTTATTGGATGTGGAGCCCTCCTATGTGGCCAGACTGTGAAAAAGTTTCACACATTTGGTATCGCCATATTCAGAAAGAGTTATAGAATGTGTTTTGGGGTGTAATTGTAAGTATGCCTATGCTGTGTAATAGATATATCTCATAGACTGGCAACTTTGCATAGAAAAAAATAAATTTTCATCTTCTTTTCACATTTTCCAAAAACGTTTGGCAAAAAATGAAGTCTTCAGAAGACTCCCCATGCCTCTTAAAACATACCTTGGGGTGTTTTCTTTCCAAAATGGGGTCATTTTGTGTGTAATTCCTTTGTCCTGGTGCTCCAGGACCTCCAAAACTGTGATAGACAGTCAAGAAATTAGATGTGTAATTTTTGCCCCTAGAACGCCTAAGGGTGCTTATTGGATGTGGGGCCCTTCTATGTGGCTAGGCTGTGAAAAAGTTTCACACATTTGGTATCACCATACTCAGGAAGAGTAGCAGAATGTGTTTTGGGGTGTAACTGCAAGTATGCCTATGCCGTGTGAGAGAAAGAACTTGTTAAAATGACAACTTTGTGAAAAAAAAATTAAAATTATTTACTTTCATCATTTCCCCTTAAAAAATTGGCAAAAAATTACAACTTCAAAAAACTCTCCTTGCCTCTCATTAAATACCTCAGACTGTCTACTTTCCAAAAAGGGGTCATTTGGGGGGTATTTGTATTATCCTGCCATTTTAGGGCCCTGAGAAACTATATAGGTAGTCAGTACATCAGGATTGATAAATTTTCAAATATATCAAATATATATACCGTGGTCTGTGGACTCTATAACTTTAATACAGACTAAATAATACACACTGATTTGGGTTATTTCTACCAAACAAAGGTAGTACAATGGATTTTGGCCTAAATTAATGAAGAAAGTATATTTATTTGCAAAATCTAGTAACAAAAACGAAGAAAAACATGTTTATTTTCAAAATTTTCAGTCTTTTTCCACTTTTCTAGAAAAAAATAAAACCCCCAGTGGTGATTAAATACCACCAAATGAAAGCTCTATTTGTGTGAAAAAAATGATAAAAATTTCATTTGGATACAGTGTCGTATGTCTGAGTAACTGGCATTCACAATGTGAGAGCGCCGAAAGCTGAAAATTAGCCTGGTCAGGAAGGGGGTAAAAGTGTCCGGTCTGGAAGTGGTTAATGGTTTGCTGTTTTAATAGGCATCAAGGACTTCTGATCATCAATGATAAAAGCCTCTTGGTTTTAATAAAATATCATTTCATTTGTCCCTATGCAGAAAATACAGTTTTCCTATTTTTTGTAAAAGACAGAAAACAGAAAGAATTGTCTTAAAGCCAACATAACAGTTTGCCTGTAGCCCACAGAGAAGTAGTGGTTATTTCTCTACAGTTTCTTATAATACAACTTCCTCTTATCACACAAGAAGAATGAAATGTCAGAGGTGCAAGACCAGCTAGGCGTCTTCAGACCTACTCTTGAGGTTGTTGTGGCTGCACATTCCATTATGTCACAGATATTACCGAAAATACCCAAAATGTAGATCATCGCCTTTGGACTGATCTATTAGTGTTGTACATTTTTATTGATGAATTACAAAATGAAGAATTTCAAGATATTTATTATCATTTTACACCTGGCAGTTCATCAATCAGAAGGTAAGATACACAATTACAGTTTTTTTTTATAAATTGATTTTCTAACGTTGAAACTCTATAGTGTGTGGCTACTGACTTCCTCTGCCCTAATTCTGCGATGGATTGGAAGTAGTTATGTTAAACCGCAGTCTTGGGTTGGTTTTAATATAAGATAGAACTTTCATCTTTCCATAGTCGTGAAGCAGGCAGATCTTGCAGCATCGAGGGGGGACACAACCTACCTTCCCATGTTAGAAGGATTTACACAGCCATATTGTTTAAGCGGAATGGAAGAAGCCGAATTTTTAGAAGTGAAGAGGGAAGGAGAATTCAAAAAAAAAAAAATTGTGTTGGTGTGATGACAAGCCAACAACTAATAGTAGCATATTTGGCAATCATTTTTCAATTTCTCTGCATACAGGGTGATATGTTGTTTTGGGATCTTACTGCACTTTACTGAAAACCTTCTATATTGTCAATGCCCTCTACTCGAAACAATCATTGGTACTGGTAACATACCTAGACTAGCAAATGATCATCTTCAAATGTTTCAACAAAATAAGGCTCCATGTACACTGCAGCTGATAAACTCACGTTTAGGAGCTATTCTGCATTTTTTTTCAGCAGCCCCTGAACTCTCCCTAATGTTTTCCTATGTGTCCATGTACACATCTTCGTTTACAGGCAGTTGAGTTTACAGTTGTTTTTTTGAAAGCACCAAACTTGCGTTCAGGAGTAGATTTTATCAGCGTTTCAAACGCCAAATGCTTGTCAACGTGGCTAACCGCGTCTATAAGCGTTTGCAAAAATTTTTTAACTCTTCCATTTACAGATGCTGTCCAGAGCCTTTTTTCATCATGAAAAATACATGCAAAGCGTTTTCCCAGTACTCAAATGGACCATACTTGAGGTTTTGCATGAAAGAAAATATGTTAGACACTGCTCATTATTATACAGTATTTATATAGCGCTAAAAGGTTTGCTCAGCGCTGTACATTATAGTGGGGGACAGTACATGAGACAATACAGTAACAAAACAAAACATGAGGGGTTCAAGGGCCCTGCTCTTTCGAGATTACAATCTAGGAGATTATCTTCTTTAGCAACGGGTTAGTTGCATTGCAGAAGTCTTGTGGCTTATTTTTCACATTATAATAAGCATTGTTCTTTTGGGATACCATTTATGGATCATATCACTGTTCATTTTGGCACGATTTATTGGATATTAATTAGTTTATATTTTCACCCATAATCACCTATTTATTATTAGTGGTGTACCTAGGTTATGCCTTTTTTTGTTTGGGTGTTCTTCACTTTTATTATCCACATTTCGGATGTTTCATGTCCATTCTATTCAATATTTAGATCTGGTGTCAATTCCTGATTTGGTTTATTTTTCATTTTATTATGAATGAGTTTATATTAGTATATTGTGCGGAGAATTTCTCCAAGGAGTTTATATTATACTACATGTTCTTCCTATACTTAGATATAGCACAGCACCAATCAGCTTTTAATTGTTAATTTTTCCCATTTGGTATACGGTAAGATGTTAGCAGCTTTTTGCAATTTGATTTGAGGGTCTAGAGTGCGGGAGGACTATATAGATAAATTAGTAAAGAAGATTTACATCAGGTATTGTATTAGGAATCATGTATAATTATTTGAAAAAAAATAACAGCAAGAGACATTTTGAAATGTAGCTACAAGTAGTCACCATATGGTTAAGATCACCCTGGGAAATGTTGGCTGAACAGTCTAAATCCTTTTGAGTTTATGCATGTTTGTGCGCATTTATATGTGAGCAGGGGCGGACTGACCATTTGGAAACTCAGGCACTCAGTAGGGGGCCTTATGAGATGCCCCTGGTACCTTTTTCATAGGCTTTTTTGAGTTTGGGCAAGGACACAGGGGCCCCATGATCCCCTATTGCCCGGGGGCCCCATGAGTTGTCAGTCCGCCCCTGTATGGGAGTGTGCATAAATGATGCCAGTAGGCTTCTCTATGAACACAGATTTTTTATATGACCCCAAACGCTGCTCTAAAATACTAATCTATGCAGCGCAATGTGCAAGAACACATTGGCTAAAATAGAGCTGTGTTCAGAGGCATGCAAAAAACAAAAAAAAATGCTTCTAAGGCCTCGTTCACGTGGTTGAATTTAGGCGTACACCTTTGTGAGAGTTGTGTTTTCCCTGCATAGGATGCACAAGTCTTCCATGCATCCAATTGCAGGCAGTCACATTCATGTCAATTGGGACACAGCGGCTGCGTGGACACAGAAAATGTGCATTCGGGGATATGCACCAGCACCAGTATAGTTGTAAACTGAGAGCAGCAGCTACGTCCCAATTGACATGAATGGGACTGCTTGCATGCAGATGCATAGTACATCTTTGCATCTTGTGCAGGTAAAACACACCATCCTCACACAGGTGTACATCTCATGCTGATGCATTTCAGGCTTCAAAGACATTTGGGTGGGAAGAAGTCACCAATCCTGTGTCTAGGTCTAACGGGGGACCTGTAGGTGTCCACACTCATTATAATCAAGGAGCTGGCCATAGCTCTCCGTCAGGAGAGAGCTGTGTTCTCCGATATGGAAATAGACAGAAGTGCTCTACTCTAGAGACTGCATTCCATGTTGGATAGATTCCTTGTCCATCAGACAGAGAGAGTTGAGGCAACTGCTTAAAGTGTTACTAAACCCACAACAGTATGTTGTGTGGCTTTTTATAAGCGGAATTATGCTATGAGGCCCCCGCTGTTTATCATATTATATGTTCGAAGGTATACTAAGTACTGAATCCAACTACTGCATTGGAGGAGCAGTGGAAAGAGGAGAGGAATAGATGAGAGTGCATAAAAGAAGTCTATATGAGCCAGAGAATACCTGCATTACAAGCACTTAAAGTGTTACTAAACCCACAACAGTAAAATCAGTCTGGATATGTAGTAAAGCATGCTTGTTATACTCACTGTGGAACCTATGGGGTTAATTCTCTGTATTGTGTAAAAACGCTGTTTAATCCTGACTTCTCTGATCCTCCCTTCTTCCAGTGTCCCCCTCTTATCCCCTGATAAGACATATCCTGTGGAGTCACTCTGCACATGCTCAGTTTGGTGTGTATTGCTAGAGAGGTTTTTTTTTTTTCTTGGGAGGGTGCATGTGATCAGCACAGGGCTAATCAGCACTGTCCAGACAGAGGTCAGGTGTTCTGCATCCTCCTAGAGCAAAGTGAAAACTCCTCCTACAAGGTTTAACGTGCTTGGCTGGACACTGATAGAAGTCACAAGACTGCTCTAACTGCTGATGACAAAAGGTATTTAGCAGTTTATATTTACTAACGTAATTGCATTTCCACATTCTGTGTACTGTGGGAGACCAGATATAGTGAATGCAGGGTAGGGGTTTAGTAACACTTTGAGTCTGGGAGACAACTAGGCGAGTCCAGGGGACAGAGGGAATCCATAAGTCTCAGTGCAAGAGAGACTGGGGTGTCAAGAGAAGCCCTACTGAGAGGCCAGGAGTGGGCCTGTGCTGCAGGCAGCAATAGCACATTTGCACTGACCAGACCAGGGGCAGACTGACCATTTGGAAACTCGGGCACTGGCCCTGGTACCTTTTTCATAGGCTTTTTGAGTTTGGGAAGGACACAGGGGCCCCATGATCCCCTATTGCCCGGGGGCCCCATGAGTTGTCAGTCCGCCCCTGGACCAGACCTACACCTAGATTTACAGTGGCTGCAGGGAGCAGTGAGTAAACCCTATTGTGCCGTACAGCTGGGAGCTGTGACTACAGGCTGAGGGAGCCAGGAAAGCCCAGAGAGCCAAGAGAAGCTGATGAAATGGTCTGAGGGACCAGAAAGAAGAGCAGAGGTGCTGCTCACAAGAGATCCAGGTGGCTTAGCATTTTCAATTGACTGTGTTGCTGTGTGAAGCTGACACCCCTACGTTGTCAACTGCTGTGTTAAACCTTTCCTTTTTCAATAACAATGGGCCAGCAAACCCTTAGTTCAGACTGGCACAATTCACTTAAAAAAAGCAATACCACTGATCTAAAGATCCCCCTTATCACAGTATATATAGGCAATGGGGTTGATTTAATAAAACTGGAGAGCACAAAATCTGCTGCAGTTGTGCATGGTAGCCAATCAGTTTCTTACTTCAGCTTGTTCAATTAAGCTTTAATAATAAAACCTGAAAGCTGATTGGTTTCTCTGCAGAGCTGCACCAGATTTTGCACTTTCCGGTTTTAGTAAGTCAACCTCATTGCTGGTTCTCACTGCTAGAGAAAGATGTTAGTAAATCAGACATAAACAGTGTCTGAAATCAATTCAGTTTTGCTGGTCTGAAGACCACACCTTTAATGTGGTTGAGTAGACTTACCGTAGCTCCATTTCTCTGTATTACAGAAGTTAGAGACGGCCTTTTCAAAGTGCTTAACCTTTGCCAGGAAACAATTAGCACAATCCTGCAACTCTTCATGTTTTTTTGTTTATATGACCTATTTAATTATGTAGATTTCATAGAATTTGGAAAGATTAATACATGTTATCTCAAAGTATGTAGACAAAGGACCCTCCCGCCTTCACAATACCCCCCCCCCCCCCCCCCCGCCCCTGCCTTCCAGTTTTCAGGCCATGAAGACTAAATGTGCAAAAATGACTGGGTAAGCCCACAAATGTTTTCATACACCAGTCACCAATACTTTTCTTTTATACTGACCTTCCAAAATTACAGATGCAATCATTTAGAAGTTAAGTCAGCATAGGGGCACTTGTACTCAAAGAACAAGAAAAGGACCCTGTTCTATACCAGCCTTTCTCAACCTTTTTACTTTTGAGGAACCCTTGTAATAATGCTAAGGTTCTTAGTGAATCCTGGCTAAAAATGATTATTTCTATAGCTCATGGTACATTAGTGTAATCAATGGGTTAAAGAACATTTAAATAAAAGAATAAGGTGAGGTATACCTAGGGTATTTGACACCCAGGGCAAATCGTGTTTTTACCAATTCTCTACAAAATTATTTCAGAAACACCCTTCAAAATTATTTATACCCCCCTAAACCATGTTGTCTGACTGAGGTTAACCTCAGTCAGACAACATGGTTTAGGGGGGTATAAATAATTTTGAAGGGTGTTTCAGTAAAAGTTGATCTACCAGGAAAGAGCTTGTCAACATTTTTTTATTGCTTCCCCCAAGTGGGCTCACACGATACTCTCCTTAAACCACTTTAATAGGGATTCTGATTGGCCGACTGTCAGCACC
Source organism: Staurois parvus (assembly GCF_062004578.1). Taxonomy (NCBI): domain Eukaryota; kingdom Metazoa; phylum Chordata; class Amphibia; order Anura; family Ranidae; genus Staurois; species Staurois parvus. The sequence continues at coordinate 2,668,874 of NW_028318929.1, forward strand.
AAATTTCCCCAAGCTCCCACCCCACTTCTTCTTGGATAGGACAAGACCCACTGCTGTAGTTGAAAGCCTCGGTCATTTTGTGCCCACTCTCTGCCATAGGCCTTCCCAGGATACCCCTGGCCATTAGCCTTTATATTCATATAAAAGTAATGGCTATACAAAAGTTGTAGTTCCGCCATTTAACGTTGTTTTGCAAAGATGGCAGTGACACATCACATAGGCATAATGTCATTGGCATAAATCACTATACACAAAAGTGAACAATCTGTAGCAGTCATTGTGAAAGCAGAACATTGCATGTCACACACAAGCCTTCCTTCTTTCGCAACTCCTCTCTCATTTCCTTGGGAGCACCACAGTGTGCCATCTCTCTGTATACTAAATCTGTAGCATTCTGCTCTGTTCTTTTTCTCTAAGGGTCATTAGTACTCACCCAGCGGGCTCTGAGTTGCCCATTAGGCTTTATGTTTCTAGCTCATGGCTTCCTTCATTTCAGAGACAAGACTGCTGCAGGTACACATCAACACATCAAGATTCTGTACACTTCTCCTAGGACCTCCAGGGGTAACACTTAGCCTGGCCTAAAATGCCTAAGATGTCTTTTGTATCCCGCTCCCAGTCAGGACTACTACAGCTGGCTCTTTGGGGTGTTCGACTATCTCTCCCTGACCTTCTGCCCTGTTCAGGGCCTTTGCAGTAGCTGATTAATTCTGCATGGCTGTAGGGTGTTTCGCTTTCATACCCCAACTCACTCAAGGCTCCCTCCATCCTGTCATTTATATGGGCACTAGCTCACCTCACTACAGGAAGGCTTGTCTAAAAGGGGACCAAACACCCAATTACATATTTCCCTATTACTACACTATTTTGGGATACAGCGACCTAGTGGCATTCTAGCTAACTGCACCAGCTTACACCCCCCCTTTCCCCAATCCATCCTACGCAGGCATACACATGCAAGTTTGCCTAATGCAATTATGTGTAGGAAGATCTTTCATTATTCTTGGAAAAAGTAATAACTACAGAAAAGGCAAGTCAGTAGAAAATGTGGTGTCCTCTAACATTAGTGGTCAGTGGTTAGTAAAAAATATTGTCCCCCTTGGTCATTGTTGGTGGGATATTAATCTAACATTGCTCATTATTCAAGGAACTCCTCAAGCAAGCTCAGGAGGAACCCTAGTCAAGAAACATTGGTCTACACCAACCTACTAATCTTCTTCCAGCCACAGCAGGCAACATATTTGGTGGGTGGAAAACCTATTACTCTACTGCACTCTTTGGTTCCTCCTGTTGGCTTGTACATCCTGTAGCGGGACATATAAAGGATAATAAGGATGTAAAGAATATGAAACTATGCATAGGTGATTACAGAATACATTACATCACACTGTTACATAACAAGAAAATGTTTTTGTCAGTACAGTATGAAAGTTAACAGAGAATGAGAGAGACTCTAGCAAAAATAAAAGTGTTTTCATTCTTGCATATGTTCCTGTTAGGCTGGCCATAGATGGGTTGTATTTGTTTTATTCAGCACACTGGCTGAAAGAAAAGAAAAAACAAAAAAACAAACAAACAAACAAACAGTTAGCTTCATCCACAGGAAAAAAGAACACCTTCATCCATAGGAAAAAAAGGATGCCTTCATCCACACAATCAAGACAGATGGAGGTATCAGCATGCAGGAACTTTGTATTCTGCCAGCAGGACTCTCTGATATACTGCAGCTGATGATTGAGGAAAGTTTTTCAACAATCCCTTTTGACAGAAGTACATCTAATGATCAACTTCTGCTGGACAGGAAGGGATGCCCATGGATTAAAATTCGTCCAGTCCCTGCTGAACAGGATGAATTTCGATCCATCTATGACCACCTTTACTTCTTCTCCAGTGACCATTGTTATATGGAGAAGCAGGGAGGAAGTATTACCAATCTGCAGCAGAGAAAATTCAGTTCTACTGACCTGGGAGACAGGGGCTGTGCTGTGTGGTAGAACTATGAAACTCTCCATTGCAGTGGGGCTGTGCCTAAAGTGATTTTTAAGGTCTAGGGGTCATGGAAAGGAAGTTTTATTTATTTAACCCCCTGCTGCTGTGCGTTACTAGACCTGTTCCCACAACATCTTCTTCCAATGCTCCATTGGTCTAAGGTCCTGAGGTCACAAAGACTGATAAAGGGTCCAAAGCTCTGCATTGGACATGATGATGCCAAGAAACGTTCTACCATTAGAGCATGGGGAAGCACCTTCTGCTGGTGAAATGGAAGATCAGGTAAGTAGAAGTACTTTTACTAGACCTAAATGAACAGATAATCCTTGCACAGAGGAATTTTCTGATTTCCTTGAGTTGGATTTGAAGAATTATGTGAACAGAAATACAAATCCTCTGGAAGGCAAAACAAATGTCCTCCTTCCACGTGCGATCCCCTGTTGAGTTGTCGGAGTGCACACCGGCTCTCTTGACCTGCTGTGAGGACACTGCAAGTTGTGCTACAAACTGTGCTGCCTGATCTCAAGGACACTGTTATATTGTGCTGGACTACATATCTGGCTACCTGCACAAGAAATGATGTCTCTAGGCCCACGTGGTGAGATTGTTCCATTTACCTACTGTATGAGTGCAGGACTTATCCTACGGCCTATGGACATACAGAGTCAATCAGCTACCTGGATGTAGGCTGGACCTGTCAAGTGCTGATCGTGCGTCCTTTCTTGGAAAGCTCCAGTTATGGTGATGAGAACATAGGAGGATTTGAGCTACTACAGGTGAAACTCGAAAAATTAGAATATCGTGCAAAAGTTCATTTATTTCAGTAATGCAACTTAAAAGGTGAAACTAATATATGAGATAGACTCATTACATGCAAAGCAAGATAGTTCAAGCCGTGATTTGTCATAATTGTGATGATTATGGCTTACAGCTCATGAAAACCCCAAATCCATAATCTCAGAAAATGAGAATATTGTGAAAAGGTGCAATATTCTTGGCTCAAAGTGTCGCACTCTAATCAGCTAATTAAGCCATAACACCTGCAAAGCGTCCCTGAGCCTTTAAATGGTCTCTCAGTCTGGTTCAGTAGGAATCACAATCATGGGAAAGACTGCTGACCTGACAGTTGTGCAGAAAACCATCATTGACACCCTCCATAAGGAGGGAAAGCCTCAAAAGGTAATTGCAAAAGAAGTTGGATGTTCCCAAAGTGCTGTATCAAAGCACATTAATAGAAAGTTATGTGGAAGGGAAAAGTGTGGAAGAAAAAGGTGCACAAGCAGCAGGGATGACCGCAGCCTGGAGAGGATTGTCAGGAAAAGGCCATTTAAAAGTGTTGGGGACTTTCACAAGGAGTGGACTGAGGCTGGAGATTTTCTGAGATTGTGGATTTGGGGTTTTCATGAGCTGTAAGCCATAATCATCACAATTATGACAAATCACATCTTGAACTATCTTGCTTTGCATGTAATGAGTCTATCTCATATATTAGTTTCACCTTTTAAGTTGCATTACTGAAATAAATGAACTTTTGCACGATATTCTAATTTTTCGAGTTTCACCTGTATATGGAACTGTGTTTATTCCCTTGAGGTATAACTGTTGCCCTATTGCTCTCCTCCGCAGAGGAAACACACTCTGTGGCCCAGATATGCTTAGCTGGACATACCTTGGTTCCTATTGCATATCATCATACATCACAGCAGGGTCTTCAGGAAGAGTTTACATCTGCACAGGAAGGGGGACCTGGAGAGTAGTGGGGGGCTGGCCTTAGTCCCCCGAGTCCCTCATTGGGAGGGGGGGAGGTGAGGAGGGGTGCTCCTTGGGTGTTGGGGGTGACCTGGGAGGGTGTGGGTAGGGTAGGCTGGGTGGGACACCTGGGGGGGGGGGTGGGCACGGGGAGGTTTGTGGGGGGGGTGAGTTGGGTGAGGGTGGAGAGGATTTGGGGAAGGGATGGATGGGATACTTGCACTGATTAATGAAATGTTTTTTCCTGTTACGTCCCAAATTAACATATGTTGTTTATAAGCCTTGAGGTGCTCTATCCTTTTGTGGGGGCTTTATTTGCAGTGACTATTGTTTGGATGCACCTCCCCCCTTATTATGAATATTGGGGGTTTTGGCATAAGCAGATATACCACTCCAAGGACGGGCTTTTGGGCGATTTTGTATAGGCAAAACATCTCCTATATACAGCATATATTTCATCTGTGTATTAAGATGTTGGACTGAAGTTCAGCTTTAGCTATCTAGTAAAAACTGTCATTTCAGAGTTGAATGCATAGGCACTCTAAACTCATGCCACACATTGACAAGAAATGAACAGCAGAAAATCTGTGGTTTCCGTCTCTCTATATATAGAAGACTTCACAGAATCACAATTGAAGACACAATACTTACCTCTGTTGCTGTCAATGATGGAAAACGCCACTCTGTTGCTCAGATATGGTCCCCCAAAGTCTGATGCAAAATCAGCATTTTCAGGAGTGTCAGTCTCCTGAATCCTCCACAGCTTTCACTGTCTCCACCTGTTGACCTCCATCTCATCTCTATAGACATCCCACCAGTCTCCTCCAAAGACTGCTCAACTCTTGGAAATGTGGATGGGGGTGGGTATTGAAGACATTTACTGTCGGATATAATAGTGATCCTATGTAACCTGCTGTATGGGGGATCGCTGTTATGACAGGAGGGGAGATCACAGAGAGCCCACATCTCCTCCCCGCTCTCTCCTCTCTGGACTAATCATTTTAGATGCAGCTGGCCATGAGTGCAGGAATGGGGGGGAAAGCTCAGCGGGCACGGCACAAAGTACAAGAGAGGAGGGGGCACCTGCATAGGGGGGGGGGCACAATTGAAATATCTCTTCACTACTGCACTACTCCTGTTGTTCCCTCGTGTAAGGTTGGGGGAGGGGGAGCTTGTGGAGGAGGGGTTGGGGGAGCTATTTGTGCTGGCAAGAGTAATGGGGGGGGGGTGTTAGGAGGCGGATTTGGGGAAGATTTGTGCTAGAAAAGGGGGAATTGGGGGGGGGGTTGTGCTACTAGGATGATTTGTGTATGCAGGTATTTGTGCTGCAAAGGGTAATTTGTAGGTGGTTGTGCTAGAAGGAGGAATTTGGGGAGGATTTGTATTACAAGGGGGGTGGGGGGAATTTTTACTAGTAAGGAGGATTTGTACTAGGAAGGGGGATGGGGGGGATTTGTACTAGAAAGGGGATTTTGGGGGGAGGATTTATATTTGTGGGGATATTTGTGCTAGGAGGGGGGAGTATTTGTACTAGGAGGGGAGATTTGCAGAGAGGATTTTCGCTAGGAGTGAGGATTTAGGGGAGAGGGTTTGTTCTAGAAATGGGGGGAATTTGTACTAGGAGGGGTGATTTTAGGAGAGAATTTGTACTAAGAGAAGGGATTTGGGGAGAGAATTTACACTAGGAGTGGGGATTTGAGGTGAGTATTTGTGCTAGGAGGGGGAATGGTGGGGTATTTGTATTAGTAGGGGGGATTTGTACTAGAAGGGGGGATTGGGGGGGATTTGTATTAGTAGGGGGGATTTGTACTAGGAGGGGGGATTGGGGGGGATTTGTATTAGTAGGGGGAATTTGTACTAGGAGGGGGGATTTGTACTAGAAGGAGGGATTTGGGGGGAGGATTTGGACTCTGGGGAATATTTGTGCTAGGAAGGGGGATTTAGGGGGGAGTATTTGTATTAGGAGGGGAGATATAGGGAGAGGATTTACGCTAGGAGTGAGGATTTGGGGGAGAGGGTTTGTGGTAGAAATGGGGAGAATTTGTATTAGGAGGGGTGATATTAGGAGGGGTGATTTTAGGAGATCATTTTTACTAGGAGAGGGATTTGGGAAGAGGATTAAGCTAGGAGTGGGGATTTGGGGAGAGGATTTGTGCTAGGAGAGGGGAATTTGGTAAAGGATTTGCGCTAGGAGTATAGATTTGTACTGGGGGGGGGGATTAGTAAGAGAATTAATACTAGGAGTGGGGATTTGGGGGAAAGGGTTTGTACTAGGAGGGGTGAGGGGCATAGAAGATTTGTTAGGGATTGGGGGGATTTGAGCTGGAAGGTGGGATTGGGGGCAAAGATCTGTGCTGTAAGGAAGGTTTGGACTGTAAGGATGGGGAATTTTTGCATTTTCGGATAGACTTTGGGCTTGCAGAAGGGATTTATGCTTAGGGGTGAGCGTGTTGATTAGTGCTTTTTTTTTGGGGGGGGTGCAGTTTGTCACCTTGAGTGCTAGATGATGTCCCGGCACTGCCCTCACTGCACACAAGGCACTCAACAGATCTCACAGCATCGATCCGCACAATGTGTAGCTATCTGCAGTTGCCGTTCTGACCTGTGGAATTCCCTGATTGGATTGGCAGCTGCAGTAGCCAGCTACACACTGCATGGAGGGATACTGATCTCAGCTATGTGCTGTGTGGGGAGGAGGAGATCTCTTAAGTGCCCTGCCAGCAGTGACCCTGTCCTCAACTCTGCTGACCACTGTCTTCTGCCATGCTGACTCCTGTACCCTGCCCTGCTAATCCCTGTCCTCTGCACTGATGACTCCTATCTTCTGTCCTGTTGACCCCTGTTCTCTGCCATGCTAATCCCTGTACACTGCCCAACAAGCTGCTACCCCCTGTACACTGCTCTACTGACTCTTATACACTGCCCTGCTGACCTTGCATCCTCTGCCCCCCTGCCATTTTTACTGCACCCCTAAATCAGACAGGCTAGATCCGGCCCTGGTGGCTAGTGTAGGTACAGGTTCCCTGTCTGTCAGGAACAACACTAGCGTTAGGGAAAGGTTCCAGTGGAGTAGGGAGAGAGCAGTGACTATGTCTACTTTACTAGGAAGCTCCACCTTGGTTTCGACCTGCCAGGCTGCACTCCACTTCTCGTGGCAGATGTTGTTGGTATCCCTGAGTCTTCTGACCACTGTCTCTATGTTGCTTAGTTGTAAGTGTGTGAGCCAGGCCTGTTTGTATTGTTGAACTACTTATGGCACACCATTTCTTGCAAATCGGGACTATGTGTGCTTACTGGCCACCACACCATGCTGCACCTAACCAACACACCAGAGATTTGGACCATTGTACTCTGTATAGAGCACAGGACTAGAACTCTTATGTGCTGCAGTCAAAAAGAGTTTTTTAAAGCTGCAGTACACAAGTAAATTAACAAAACAGGAAAATCCTACACTTTGCCTGTAAGGTCTGACTGAATTGCAGTAGGAAGCAAAGTTTAATTGGGTTTTTAGTAGAACTTGTAAAATGTGTCAGGCATGTTGGTTGTCTTTTCCTGTCTAGGCTAGAGTTCCTCCTTCTGAGGTTAATAGGGTTTCTTGAGCAGTGAACAATGGTGGACTGATCTTGTGCCTACACTGGACATCAGTGTAAGGAGGTAATTTTCCACTAACCACCAACGTAAGGAGACACTTCTACTATACATTTTACAGGATACCACAATGTTCCTGCCTGCCTTTTTTGCACAGATATTATTCATTTCAAGAATATTGTTGAAAATAATTTTATAGGGAGTTGATAACAAAATTCCCTGCCCTGTGTTTCAAATTTAAGCATATAGGTACTCCACAATATTTACAAAAAAGAAGAGAGGGCGCAGCGCTGAAGTACAGTATAATTATAAACCATATATATGTAAAGTGATAACAAAGTGCCAAAAACTGTGCAAAAAAGCAATAATAGTCCTTTAGACAATAAATGGTGACTGAAAAACATGCGTCTTCCGGTGATCAGAGTAATTGAATCATGCACTCACCAGATGCATAATTCAAATATGCATATAGATGGTATCCCGATATCCAAACGAAGTTGTCTCATAGATGGATAGGGTCATCATCCAAGTGCAGCAGTCCGTCCAAGGTATCTTCTAATGGATCGTGTGTTACCACACTAAAACACCCCTCAGCTGTCCCCTAGGAGACTCTGCAAGTAATGGACTCAGCAGGGTCCCAAGAAAAAAAGCCAGGATGGTGTGATACCGTTTAAAATAAAAATTTATTGGTCCAAAAGAAAGACAAGGACTGCATAAATAAAACTGACCATAAAGGTGTACAAAGATGGCCGCCGCTCCATGCGCTGGCGTAATGTCTGGGATATGCTGCTCTTACCCTGAGAGGGTAAGAGCAGCATATCCCAGACATTACGCCACCGCATGGAGCGGCGGCCATCTTTGTACACCTTTATGGTCAGTTTTATTTATGCAGTCCTTGTCTTTCTTTTGGACCAATAAATTTTTATTTTAAACGGTATCACACCATCCTGGCTTTTTTTCTTGGGACCCTGCTGAGTCCATTACTTGCAGAGTCTCCTAGGGGACAGCTGAGGGGTGTTTTAGTGTGGTAACACACGATCCATTAGAAGATACCTTGGACGGACTGCTGCACTTGGATGATGACCCTATCCATCTATGAGACAACTTCGTTTGGATATCGGGATACCATCTATATGCATATTTGAATTATGCATCTGGTGAGTGCATGATTCAATTACTCTGATCACCGGAAGACGCACGTTTTTCAGTCACCATTTATTGTCTAAAGGACTATTATTGCTTTTTTGCACAGTTTTTGGCACTTTGTTATCACTTTACATATATATGGTTTATAATTATACTGTACTTCAGCGCTGCGCCCTCTCTTCTTTTTTGTATGTCTTTTTGAGTCTTTTGGTACTTATTGGCGCATAGCAGCTTTTCCATCTAGCGCTCACTTTATCTCTATTTTTTGATTTACTCCACAATATTTGTTCTTTTATTTAAAACTGTATTCATTTTTTTGATCACGCTGATGTACCATGAGCTATTTATTTATTTCAGGTACTTATATAGCGCCATCAATTTACGCAGCGCTTTACATATACAGTATATTGTACATTCACATCAGTCTATAACCCTCAAGGGGCGTACAATCTAAAGTCCCTAACTTACATTCATACATACACATACTAGGGCCAATTTAGACAGGAGCCAATTAACCTACCAGTATATCTTGGAGTGTGGGAGGAAACTGGAGATTCTGGAGGAAACCCACGAAGGCACAGGGAGAACATGCAAACTCCAGGCAGGAGGTACCATGGCTGGGGTTCGACCAACGACCCTAGTACTGCCAGGCGGAAGTGCTAACCATAAAGATATAGATAGAAAGCTATAGATAGAATCAATCTTTGCAGGAGTTCTCTGAAAACTTGAGAATTATTTCAAGGGTTCCTTAGGAGAAGGAAGGTTAGGAAAGGTGGCCTAGACTGTGGAACAAACAAAAATGTTGGTGGTAGGTCACCCTGATCCATTTTGTACAGCTGAATGTAGTTATTAAATTGCCTGAAAATTATTGTACATATGATGGAATAGCAGATAATTGTTAATTGCTTGTTATGGGATGAAATATTACTTTATCATTCATTTTTTCTGTACCATAACACAACCCACAGTTTTTCCTTATTTTATGAATTTTGATAACAGGTGGTAACAATCGTACCGTGGTGGATCAGCCGCCTTTCATCACTGGTCAAACAGGAGGCTCTGTGATCATCGAATGCAAAGTATCCTTTCAAGCTTCTTCCTTCTCCGTGTTTTGGACTCTGGGCTGTGAGGAGAGACGTCCTGTTGGTAAGGAAGGCCGAGTTACCTACGAGTCTTTAAACCGAGTGATTATCATATCAAACCTAACTGAGGTTGACTCCGGAATATACTGCTGCCTGGTGGAGACAGCCGAGGGGAAATCGGCCAGAGGAAATGGAACAAGACTGAACGTGATAAAGACAACTTGTTCTGCAGCTGAAGGTATTAATTAAGTCATGAGGCCCTGTCCTAGAGATGCAATAGGAGAAGACAGTGGGTTTGATTTACTAAAGGCAAATAGGCTGTTCACTTTGCAATGGAAGTTGCACTTTGAAAGAAAATTTTCTGCAGAGCTTGGCGAATGAGGTGAAGCTCTGCTGACTTCCATTATCTGACGTGAACAACCTATTTGCCTTTAGAAAATCAACCCAGTATTTCAAGAGATAACCTTATAAAAACTGTTGAAGCATGGTGGATCATGACTGGCAATTAGGATCAATGTTCCACATTCTCAAATACATTGGAATATTTCTTACCAGTTGAGACTTTATGGGTGCCAGACAAACACAACACACATACATATTTATCTCATGGTAACTTGCTGCCTGCAAGCAGTGATTCCTGTACTGACTTCGAAATGTGTGACACGGCAGTGCCTTCTCACGGTGGCATAGTGACTACGGGTCACATAATTCAAGGAAGTAAATGTGTGGGGGTATTCTCAAAGTAAGTTTATAAACTTTAAGTTCATTCAGAGTAATAGGGGTAGGCTATAAATAATTAAAATACAATGTAGAAATAAATATATGATATTACATTTTGACCATAGATACACTTAATTAAATAACATTGCAATAGCAATGAATAAAACACATACATACAATGGAACAAAATTCCCTGCCCACAGAGAACCACTAGAACTCTCTATGTGTCAGTTATTCTGTGCATTATATCTGTTTACATACAGTGCCTTGAAAAAGTATTCATACCCCTTGAAATTTTCCACATTTTGTCATGTTCAACCAAAAATGTAAATGTATTTTTTGGGATTTTATGTGATAGACCAACACAAAGTGGAACATAATTGTGAAATGGAAGGAAATGATAAAGGGTTTTAAAATTTTTACAAAATATCTGATAAGTGTGGCATGCATTTGTATTCACTCCCCTTTACTAATTAATCTCGGTATAAATACAGCTGTTCTGTGAAGCCCTCAGAGGTTTGTTAGAGAACATTAGTGAACAAACAGCATCATGAAAGCCAAGGAACACACCAGACAGGTCAGGGATAAAGTTGTAGAGAATGTTAAAGTAGGGTTAGGTTATAAAAAAATATCCCAAGCTTTGAACATCTCACAGAGCACTGTTCAATCCATCATCTGGAAATGGAAAGAGTATGGCACAACTGAAAACCTACCAAGACATGGCCGTCCACTTAAACTGACAGGCCTGGCATAGAGAGCATTAATAAGAGAAGAACCAAGAGGCCCATGGTAACTCTGGAGGAGCTGCAGAGATCCACAGCTCAAGTGGGAGAATCTGTCCACAGGACAAGTATTAGTCGTGCACTCCACAAATCTGGCCTTTATGGAAGAGTGGCAAGAAGAAAACCATTGTTGAAAGAAAGCCATAAGAAGTCTCATTTGCAGTTTGCGAGAAGCCATGTGGGGGACACAGCAAACATGTGGAGGAAGGTGCTCTGGTCAGATGAGCCCAAAATTTTACTTTTTGGTCTAAAAGAAAAACTCTATGTGTGACAGAAAACTAACACTGCACATCGCCCTGAACACACCATCCCCACCGTGAAACATGGTGGTGGCAGCATCATGTTGTGGGAATGCTTTTCTTCAGCAGGGACAGGGAAGCTGGTTAGAGTTGATGGGAAGATGGATGGAGCCAAATACAGGGAAATCTTAGAAGAAAACCTGTTAGAGTCTGTAAAAGACTTGAGACTGGGGCAGAGATTCACCTTCCAGCAGAACAACAACCCTAAACATACAGCTAGAGCTATAATGGAATGGTTTAGATCGAAGTATATTCATGTGTTAGAATGGCCCAGTCACAGTCCAGACCTAAATCTAATTGAGAATCTGTGGCAAGACTTGAAAATTGCTGTTCACAGACGCTCTCCATCCAATTTGACAGAGCTTGAGATATTCTGCAAAGAAGATTCACTTTGTAGATGTGCAAAGCTGGTAAAGACTAGTGTTGGGCTCTATGCTCAAGTCAAACCTAAGTGTGTTCGCTGAACACACGAGTGCCAGTGCCTTGTGATTGGTCAAAGCAATCCACCTGACCGCAGGTCAGGTGCATTGCTTTAGCCAATCACAGCACAGGATGGCAGTATTTAAGAACTGTAATCACTTATACCCACCCTCGGATACTACCAATAAGTGGCAAAACTGTGTTAAACAATACAAAAAATATAAAAAAGTTGGTTGAGCTGCTGCTTTTATAAAGGTACTGACCTCTAGAAAAAATGTTAAAGCAGTGAAGCGCTGCCATATATACCGTACGTGCAAAATACCTCAAAATATACATATTATGAATTCATGGAATGTGATTCCTTTACAATTACACCATTAATATAAAAAAATGAATAAACAAATAATTCATATATTATAGCCTCTTGATGTGCAAACGTGCAGTGATTCTTCAAAGTGCAAACGTGCGATAATTCTTCATAAAGTAAATCGAGTCCTTAGTGCCCCCCTCCGGTGGTCCCACTTACTCACCAGCTCCCGTGGACTCTTATAAAATCAAGAGTCTAACACACTTGTCTAAGTATAGGTTCATCTGGGATTTGTAGTCCTCCTGTTGGTCTGGTCCTCTTGCTAGTCCTCCGTGGTTAGTTTTCCATTCATGAGAATGAGCTCCTATACATGTGCCATAAGAGGATAGTTGTTAGCCGTTTTCCAAACATGTCCTTAAATCCCACCAACAGTTACATAGTTAGTCTGGCTGAAAAAAGACAAAACTCCATCCAGTTCAACCATTTAAAAAAAAAAAAAGTTATAATCCTATACCCACAGTTGATCCAGAGGAAGGCAAAAAACCCAGCAAAGCATGACCCAATTTGCTCCTTTCTGATCCCCCGAGAGGCAATCGGATATTCCCTGGATCAACTCTACCTATAAATGTTAGTATCCAGTTATATTCTGTGTATCTAAGAAACAATCCAGGACTTTTTTTAAAGAAATCCACTGAGCTGGCCAGAACCAACTCTTGAGGGAGTCTTTTCCCCTTTTTTACAGCTCTTACTGTGGAGAAACCTTTCTGTGTTTGGAGATTAAATTTCTTTTCCTCCAGACATAAAGAGTGCCCCCTTGTCCTCTGTGATGACCTCGGGGTAAATAACTCTACACCGAGTTCACTATATGAACCACTGATTTATTTACATATGGAGCTCATATCCCCCCTTATGTATTATACATGGAGATCATATCCCCCCTTATGTATTATACATGGAGATCATATCCCCCCTTATGTATTATACATGGAGATCATATCCCCCCTTATGTATTATACATGGAGATCATATCCCCCCCTTATGTATTATACATGGAGATCTTATCCCCCCTTATGTATTCTACATGGAGATCATATCCCCCTTATGTATTCTACATGGAGATCATATCCCCCCTTATGTATTATACATGGAGATCATATCCCCCCTTATGTATTATACATGGAGATCATATCCCCCTTATGTATTCTACATGGAGATCATATCCCCCCCTTATGTATTATACATGGAGATCATATCCCCCCTTATGTATTATACATGGAGATCATATCCCCCCTTATGTATTATACATGGAGATCATATCCCCCCTTATGTATTACACATGGAGATCATATCCCCCTTATGTATTATACATGGAGATCATATCCCCCCTTATGTATTATACATGTTGATCATATCCCCCCTTATGTATTATACATGGAGATCATATCCCCCTTATGTATTATACATGGAGATCATATCCCCCTTATGTATTATACATGGAGATCATATCCCCCCTTATGTATTATACATGGAGATCATATCCCCCTTATGTATTCTACATGGAGATCATATCCCCCCTTATGTATTATACATGGAGATCATATCCCCCCTTATGTATTATACATGGAGATCATATCCCCCTTATGTATTCTACATGGAGATCATATCCCCCCCCTTATGTATTATACATGGAGATCATATCCCCCCTTATGTATTATACATGGAGATCATATCCCCCTTATGTATTATACATGGAGGTCATATCCCCCCTTATGTATTATACATGGAGATCATATCCCCCCTTATGTATTATAAATGTTGATCATATCCCCCCTTATGTATTATACATGGAGATCATATCCCCCTTATGTATTATACATGGAGATCATATCCCCCTTATGTATTATACATGGAGATCATATCCCCCCTTATGTATTATACATGGAGATCATATCCCCCTTATGTATTATACATGGAGATCATATCCCCCCTTATTATACATGTTGATCATATCCCCCCTTATGTATTATACATGGAGATCATATCCCCCTTATGTATTATACATGGTGATCATATCTCCCCTTATGTATTATACATAGAGATCATATCCCCCCCTTATGTATTATACATGGAGATCATATCCCCCCTTATGTATTATACATGGAGATCATATCCCCCCTTATGTATTATACATGGTGATCATATCCCCCCCTTATGTATTATACATGGAGATCATATCCCCCCTTATGTATTATACATGTTGATCATATCCCCCTTATGTATTATACATGGAGATCATATCCCCCCTTATGTATTATACATGGAGATCATATCCCCCCTTATGTATTATACATAGTGATCATATCCCCCCCTTATGTATTATACATGGCGATCATATCCCCCTTTAGTCTCCTCTTCTCAAGAGTTGATGATTTCTGATTAGTCACATGTGTAAGTACATTTCTTGAATCTCTGTTACTGCAATAGAATGTCCGCAGGTTTAGATTGCATCTTTGCATGCTTCACACTTTAAATCTCATTCCTGTCAATCAAACAGATTCCGATAAGCCCCCCCCCCCCCCCGCCTGCAGACCCCCACAACCACAGCCCAGGGTTGTGCGGAAGAGGCCCTTGCCCCCATCAACATGGGGACAAGGTGCTTTGGGGGGACGCACCCCCACATGTTGAGAGCATGTGGCCTGGTATGGTCCCCCTCCTTTCCTTACTTGCCGTGCTCCATGCTCGGATAAAGGTCTGGTATGGATTTTGTTTCTTAATTTTGGCATGGGGGTTCCCCTCAAAATTCATACCAGACTCAGAGGGCTTGGTATGAATGGGATGAGGGACCCTACACCGTTTAAAAAAAAAAACTATTTTATTGTTGGGCATTGCCGGCAATTCTTTTTACATTCATCTGTCAGCGGGCAACTTCACTGACAGCTGAAAAAATAGTGAATGTTTCACTACCCAAATACCACATGACTTAATAATATGCTGTAAGTCATTTATTTTAGTAAGTGAGCAGCATCTTACTGCATGCTCAGATGCGGTAAGATACCACTCAGTAAATTGTTCGTGTTCAAAGTTTGTGCACCCCACACTTTTCACAGATTTGTAAAAACATTTTGAAAACCATTTATCATTTTCCTTCCACTTCACAATTATGTTCCACTTTGTGTTGGTCTATCACATAAAATCCCAATAAAATACATTTACGTTTTTGGCTGTAACATGACGACATGTGGAAATTTTCAAGGGTATGAATACTTTTCCAAGGCGTTTTAACACCCTAGTTGTCCTCACCCATCAACCTAACATTTATATCTCACTTTATTGTTGCATGTTGATCATGAAAAAGAAGGTGAAGTCTGACCACAATAGAGAAAGGAAATAGCACATATATTGTTCATATACCATTGAAAGTGGTTATAAGTGCTGGTTCACATATATGCGGATTGGATGCAGTTTGAACCGCTTTCAATCTGCATGATATGTGAAAAAACATTGCTTCCTATGGTGCCTGTTCACATACAGTATGTCCGGTGTACTGGCAGTGAGGATTCAGTACAATGTCTGAGCAGTGCCTTCAGGTTTAAGTGAGGATTACAGGCTATTGACTTCTATGGGAACTGTTTCTAAACTGCATATGTGTGAACAGGATAAGATCCTGAGCTAATACTGTCCTGAACCTGATATAAACCTGACATGAACTGTTGAACAACTATTGTATCAATTAGCTGTGAAGCATGAGCTTCAATCCGCACCACACATGTGTAGCACTACCCCCTTAGGAGTTGCTAGAAGATTTAGGTCCCCCTATAGCCCTGCAAAGCCAGGCATCACAAATCTTCACAAAGGTTTGCATCCAGAGTCAGATTTCAGTCCTTGAGCTTTAGTTTTGTTGTTTTATTTAGGGGATTTAAACTGAGATAGGGTTAGGGGTGTACAGGATGCCCAAGGGTACCAACAACTGAGGACTACCTCCTGGAACTACACTGTTAAAAAAAATTAAAGGAACAATTTTTAATCAGAGTATAATATCAAGTCAATAAACTCCTGGGATATTGGTCTGGTCAGTTAAGTAGCAGAGGGGGGTGGTAATCAGGTTCAGATGCTTTGGTGTTAATGAAATTAACAACAGGTGCACTAGATGGGCAACAATGAGATGACCCCCAAAACAGGAATGGTTTTACAGGTGGAGGCCATTGACATTTTTTTCCCTACTCTACTTTTCTGACTGTTATTCACTAGTTTTGCATTTGGCTAGGGTCATTGTCACTACTGGTAGCATGAGGCGATACCTGGACCTACGGAGGTTGCACAGGCAGTCCAACTCCTTCAGGATGGCACGTCAATATTGCAATTGCCAGAAGGTTTGCGGTGTCTCCCAACACAGTCTCAAGAGCATGGAGGAGATTCCAGGAGACAGGTAGTTACTCTAGGAGAGCTGGACAGGGCCGTAGAAGGTCCTTAACCGGACAGCAGGACCAGTATCTGCTCCTTTGTGCAAGGAAGAACAGGATGAGCACTGCCAGAGCCATACAAAATGACCTCCAGCAGGCCACTGGTGTGAATTTCTCTGACCAAACAATCAGAAACAGACTTCATGAGGGTGGCCTGAGGGCCTGACATCCTCTAGTGGGCCCTGTGCTCACTGCCAGGCATCATAGAGCTAAATTGGCATTTGCCATTAAACACCAGAATCGGCAGGTCCACCATTGCACCCTGTACTTTTCACAGATGAGAGCAAGTTCGCCCTGAGCACATGACAGATGTGAAAGGGTCTGGAGAAGCCATGGGGAATGTTATGCTGCCTGTAACATCGTTCAGCATGATAATTTTAGCGGTGGATCAGTGATGATTTGGGGAAGAATATCCATGGAGGAACACACAGACCTCTACAGGCTAGACAATTGCACCCTGACTGCTATTAGGTATCCAGATTAAATCCTTGGACCCATTGTCAAACCCTACGCTGGTGCAGTGGGTCCTGGGTTCCTTCTGCTCCACGACAATGCCTGTCCCCATGTGGCGAGAGTATGCAGGCAGTTCCTGGAGGAATTGATGCCATTGAATGACCCTCACGCTTGCCTGACCTAAATCCAATAGAACACCTCTGGGATATTATGTTTCGGTCCATCTGACGCCGCTAGGTTGTACCTCAGACTATCCAGGAGCTCAGTGATGCCCTGGTCCAGATCTGGGAAGAAATACCCCAGGACACCATCCGTTGTCTCATTAGAAGCATGCCCCAATGTTGTCAGGCATGCATACAAGCACATGGGGGCCGTACAAACTACTGAGGACCATTTTGAGTTGCTGCAATTAAATTTCAGCAAAATGGACTAGCTTGCTGCATCATTTTTTCACTTTGATTTTCGGGGTGTCTTTGAAGTCAGTCCTCTGTAGGTTGATCATTTTCATTTCCATCAAACGATGGGGCATCCTTACATTCTTGACACATAACCCAGTCCATATAAGCATAGATATCCAGCATAATATTTTATCCCATTGAGATCTGATGTAATTTCAAAGTGTTCCTCTCATTTTTTTGAGCAGTGTATTTACAAGCCTTCTCTGCAGAGCAGAGCAGGCCCTGACACTTTTAAGGGTGTCCAGCCCTTTGTCAACCTCCTCCTCAAGAGTGCAGCCAGCCACTGCTCAGCTCCACCCACTGCCTCTAGAGCCTTCCTCTAAAAGCCCTAGAGCAGGGGGAAATTCCAGAGGGCTGGCCTACAGAGCCTCTCAGCTTCTGACCAAGATTTGACCTTCTGGCTATTACACTCAGGCTGCTACTCAACTTTCCTTACTGTCAATCAAGATTCTAGCTTATCCTAGCTAAACTAGGAGGGTGCTACACATGTGTGAATCAGCTCTAAACCTCAGACATGAACTATGAACAG
The DNA here is from genome assembly GCF_062004578.1 of Staurois parvus. Lineage (NCBI taxonomy): Eukaryota > Metazoa > Chordata > Amphibia > Anura > Ranidae > Staurois > Staurois parvus. Next base: position 2,686,856 of record NW_028318929.1, read on the forward strand.
TATATTCCTCTATAGTGTGTGCTTGTCTTAATCCAGAGCACATTTCTATCTGTTGCCCTGTTATAATCATGGGTTACTTTTGAAAAGTTTTACTGAAACCAAGAGAAAAAAATGACAAGGGAGGAAGCTCCAGCACACAGCCTGTGATTGACAGTTTTATGTGAAGGAGGTGTGTCACTTCCCTCCAATCAACTCTCAGAGCTCTCCTCACTGAGCTTTGCAGAGTGAAATTTCTGCTCTTGGCCTCCTTTTTTCATTCAGCACTTTTATGGCTGTAGAGTAAAGAAGACAGCAGATAGACAGATACAACCTATGTATGAGGATTTGTCTCATCTCTGTTTCTTCTGAGGCCAGTCACTTCACTGGGTATATGGAAGGGTTTACAACCACTTTAACTTTTAATGTCATTCATATTCTAAACCTATATAACACTTACTGATGAGCTTACCCAACAGTCAAATATTAGGTGTCTCCATTTCACCATACCTCCCCATAGGAAAGGAAGTAATAGGAATAATCGTAAACTGAGATGCCTGGTGATGAAAATGTTATGGTTTGGGGCTGCTTTGCTGCTTCAGAACCCTGGAAGGTCACAGGCATTGGGATTGATTTACTAAGGTCTCATTTACACTTGCTTTGAGTTTAACACAGACTAAAGCGCCTACCACATCAACATGCTTTTGTATATGTTTTTTATGTTTCTGATGCTTTTCTGAAGCTTTATTGAAGCTTGGCAAATGCCCTGTGTTTGTTAATTTTCTCTTTGTTTTAAAGGGGCCTAGTAGCACCCCAGCTTAGTAGTACCCCCACTCATCAGATCCCCAGCTCATTAGTAACCCTGTTCAGCAGATCTCCAACTTATTAGTATCCTTGTTTAGCAGATTCCTTGCTCAATAGTACCCCCAGCTTTGCTAATCCTCCACTCAGTAGTAACCAGAAAAATTAATAATAGCGCCTATGGTCAAAATTATATAACTTACTAATAGTGTACCAGCTGCAAAAAATCACCATATATAAAGTGTACCAATAAATAAATAATTTGCGCTAGTAAATGTGTATAAAAAGAAATCATCAAATCATAAGTCCAGAAAAAAATATATATATGCCAATACCACAAAAAAAATTAAAAAAACTTTTAAGTGCAAAAAACTTTTGTGCAAAAAAAGTGTCTAAATATGAAAAATTTTCACCAAAAAACCTTGATAATATAATGGCAGATCATCCATAAATATATCTTCAGAAACGGAAACTCTGCAACACATCGATCCTCATCGATCGAAATAACAGGATGAAAAACTTTGTAGTTAATCGAAAATCCACTTCTCCAATAGATAAAGGACCACCTTCAAACGTATCCATGGGGGGAAATGCCAAGCACTCGAGAGAAACAGAAAGACTTCATGGTGCAATATTATAAAAACTAATTCCTTTATTAGGTACTCATTGCACTTACTCAAGAGGTGTCCCAGCCGACACCAGCATCAACAGCATAACAGCAATCACATAAACGAGCCTGGCTACTCAGCACATGCGCAGTAGCTGGCAGCCAAAAACGTAATGACGTCACATCAATCAAGCTCCTCCCTACGCGTTTCGTCATCGACGTCCTCACGGAGCTCCGGGAGGACGTCGTTGACGAAACGCGTAGGGCGGAGCTTGATTGATGTGACGTCATTACGTTTTTGGCTGCCAGCTACTGCGCATGTGCTGAGTAGCCAGGCTCGTTTATGTGATTGCTGTTATGCTGTTGATGCTGGTGTCGGCTGGGACACCTCTTGAGTAAGTGCAATGAGTACCTAATAAAGGAATTGGTTTTTATAATATTGCACCATGAAGTCTTTCTGTTTCTCTCGAGTGCTTGGCATTTCCCCCCATGGATACGTTTGAAGGTGGTCCTTTATCTATTGGAGAAGTGGATTTTCGATTAACTACAAAGTTTTTCATCCTGTTATTTCGATCGATGAGGATCGATGTGTTGCAGAGTTTCCGTTTCTGAAGATATATTTATGGATGATCTGCCATTATATTATCAAGGTTTTTTGGTGAAAATTTTTCATATTTAGACACTTTTTTTGCACAAAAGTTTTTTGCACTTAAAAGTTTTTTTAATTTTTTTTGTGGTATTGGCATATATATATTTTTTTCTGGACTTATGATTTGATGATTTCTTTTTATACACATTTACTAGCGCAAATTATTTATTTACTCAGTAGTAACCCCCAGATCTGCTGATCCTCTGCTTTTGCTATTTAATATATACAGCTTACGAGTCCTTAGATGTAGTAGTTGCATTATTTTTTCAAGCTTTTTTTTTACCTTTATTTTCACTTGGTAATCCTGCAGATAACACACATCCTGTCCCAGGGTGACTGCGTTCATTCAATGTACCCTATCCATGGTTGTTACCCATGCTGGACTTCAAACATGCCTTCCTATTTTCATCTCCATTACTGGAGTACCTGTAGGAAAATCATGCATGCACAAGAAGAACCTGCAACCTCCATGCAGATAGTGGCCTAGACTTGAACGGAGGACCCTAATGCTGCATCCTTTCCTTAGTCTCCTCAAAAAAACAACAGAGTGAATATTTATCCCTCTATCACGAATATTTTTTAGAAGAGTCAAGGCCATTCTTTTAGATGCAAGGTTTTTATAACGGACCATGGTATTTTTGGGGCCTTCCTCTGCCAAACCAGATTTTACCAGGAAGCGGCAGTGCAAGCAAAAGTGTAAACAAATGGAAACTCAATGCACAAAAATCAGGCAGGCAGAGGGCAGTCACTGGCTGGGCAAGGTTTTAGGATGTGACAACATCAAGTATTACCACGTCAGTCTGTAGTCCTAATGGTGGAGTGCTCTGCAAAGGTAACATTGACACTACAGCACTGTTAGCAAGGTAGCAAATGATGTTGCCCTTTTAGAGACACAATAGAAATGGTATACTGAACATCTTTTTCCCCTAAATAGGTATTAAAATAGATGGAAATTGTGTAAAATATCACTGTAGTGCAAGGAGCATACTGATAGGAGTAGAGAGCAGAGTGACAGGGAGATGAGCTAATCAGTCTGATGTTTCTCTTTTCACTGTCCAATCACAGGTCAGAGGCAGGGAGGAAAGAGAGAACTATGCAGCACATGGGGCCTCTGGAGGATCTGTTCACAGGCTGACAAGATAAATGATTTTAGAAGGACAAGTTAGAGTGTAAGAAAGATGAATTAATCAGTCTGCCACTTTTACTGTCCATTCGCAGGCTGGGGGAAAGACCCGCAATTGTTACATAACCACAGTAGAGATCAGTTAGGTCTCCCCCACTGCCAGAAAGGGCTGTGCTGTGGGACAGAGCTGTGTAACTCAAAGAACTGGATGGACAGAAGCACACATTCTTTGAGAGTAAAAATGTCTCCCTTTTATGTATTTCAGTTGTGTATTTGGCAGCTTGCCTGGATTCAAGTGGTCATTTTTTTTAGAGGGGGGGTGGTATTCAGAAAATACACTTAAAACTATAATTTCTGGTTGAGATAAAAGCTACATAGTTACATAGTTAGTCTGGCTGAAAAAAAGACAAAAGTCCATCCAGTTCAACGATAAATAAAAAGTTATAAACCTATACCCACAGTTGATCCAGAGGAAGGCAAAAAGAACTCAAAGCATGATCCAATTTGCTCCTGCAGGGAAAAAAATTCCTCCCTGATCCCCCGAGAGGCAATTGGATATTCCCTGGATCAACTTTACCTATAAATGTTAGTATCCAGTTATATTCTGTGTATCCAAGAAAGAATCCAGGACTTTTTTGAAGCAATCCACTGAGCTGGCCAGAACCAACTCTTGAGGGAGTCTATTCCACATTTTCACAGCTCTCACTGTGAAGAAACCTTTCTGTGTTTGGAGATTAAATTTCTTTTCTTCCAGACTTCATGATGACCTCAGGGTGAATAGCTCTACACCGAGTTCACTATATGTACCACTAATGTTCATATAGGAGATTAAGAGGGGATTTGGTGATCATATCCCCCCTTAATCTCCTCTTCTCAAGAGAGAATAAATTCAGTTCCTCTAATCTTTCCTCATAGCTGAGCTCCTCCATGCCTCTTATCAGTTTGGTTGCCCTTCTCTGTACTTTCTCCAGTTCCCCAATGTTCTTTTTGTGAATTGGTGCCCAAAACTGAACTGCATATTCCAGATGAGGTCTTACTAATGATTTGTACCGGGGGAAATGATATCTCTCTCTCTGGAGTCTATACCTCTTTTAATACAAGAGAGGATTTTGCTCACTTTAGAAACCGCAGCTTGGCATTGCATGCCATTATTAAGCTTGTGATCTACCAGAACCCCCAGATCCTTCTCCACCATTGAATCCCCCAGTTGTACCCCCCCCCAGTATGTATGATGCATGCATATTCTTAGCCCCCAAGTGCAGAACCTTACATTTATCAACATTAAACTTGTGTCAACATTAAGCTTGTAAGTTGGAGACATCCTGTAAGGACATTATTCCACGGCACAGCTTGGTGTCATCTGCAAAGACTGAAAAATGGTATTTTTAATCCCAGACCCTATATCGTTTATAAATATAATAAAAAGTAAGGGTCCCAACAATGAACCTTGGGGTACACCACTGATGACCCCAGACCATTCAGAGTATGAATCATTAACCACTACTCTCTGAATACTATCTTTTAGCCAGTTTTCTATCCATTTACATACAGATTTTTCCAAGCCTGTAGACTTTACCTTACACATTAGCCGTGTGTGGGGAACTGTGTCAAATGCTTTTGCAAAATCCAAGTATACCACATCCACCGCCACCCCTCTGTCCAAGTATACCACGTCCACCGCCACCCCTCTGTCCAAGTATAACACGTCCACGGCCACCCCTCTGTCCAAGTTACCACGTCCACCGCCACCCCTCTGTCCAAGTATACCACGTCCACCGCCACCCCTCTGTCCAAGGTCTTGCTCACCCCCTCATAAAAAGAAATCAGATTTGTTTGTCAACTTCTGTCTTTCATGAATCCATGCTGTCTGTTGCTTAAAATATTTTCTTCCAGCAAGAACTCATCTATGTGGTATTTTATTAAACTCCCCAGTATCTTCCCAATTATAGAAGTTAAACTAACAGGTCTATAATTACTTGGTAAAGATTTTGACCCCTTTTTAAATATTGGCACCACATTGGCCTTACGCCAATCCAGTGGCACTATGCCAGTCATTAAAGAGTCCCTAAAAATGAGAAACAATGGCTTTGCAAATGAGAGAGCTCAATTCTTTAAGGACCCGTGGGTGAATAACATCCGGTCCAGGTGCTTTATTCACCTTTATTCTGTCTAAATATTTCTGGATCATATCAATTGTGAGCCAATGTGGGTCATCTGGAGCTGTGTCAATGCCATGCCCATTATGGGCAAGAGCTCCCCCATGCTCCTTTGTATTTAGTACATTTGCCTTTTCTTTGTCCCCAGTCACCCACTCTAGATTATTCTGTAAAGGGCCTACATGTTTGGACCTGACCTTTTTACTATTAATATATTTAAAACATTTTTGGACAGGTTGGACCTGCTTTCTTTTGCAATCTGTCGTTCATTTTCAACTTTTGCGGCCTTTATTTCCTTTTTGCATATTCTGTTATATATTTTTTAATGATTAAACGATGATAGCATTGCTTAATTTTTATATTTAATAAAAGCTCTTTTATTATTATCTATAGCTTTTTTAACTTTGTCCATAAGCCACATAGGTTTGATTTTTAGCCTTTTAAATTTGTTTCCCATGGGAATATATTTTGCACTGTGTTCACATACAGTCTTTTTGAAGAACTCCCATTTCTGTGTTGTGTTCATCGATGCCAACATTCCCTCCTAGTCTAAGTCTTGAAGAGCAGCTCTCAGTGTTGGAAAATTAGCTCTCTTAAAGTTGAGCATTTTTATTTCACTATATGAACCACTGATGTATTTATAAATGTTGATTATATCCCCCCTTAATCTCCTCTTCTCAAAAGAGAATACACTCAGTTCCTCTAATCTTTCCTCATAGCTGAGCTCCTCCATGCCCCTTATGAGTTTGGTTGCCCTTCTCTGTACTTTCTCCAGTTCCCCAATGTTCTTTTTGTGAATTGGTGCCCAAAACTGAACTGCATATTCCAGAAAAGCAAACAGCTGAAGGTAGGGGCATCTTCATGGTAACATATGGAGGTCAGAAGCAGATGTCTAGTAACATATTTAACTGTGTTTCTTTTTCAGATACCTGCCATTGTGAAAAGGGGGCACTGTTGCTGGCAGTGGAGATTTTACGTGTGATTGCTCTCATCATCTTGATCATCCTTGTTAGCATAGCTATCTGGAAATCCTGTTAGAATATGTTTCTGTAATGAAACCACAACATATCTATTCTTTGTTGGACTATTGGTGCTGTAAATCACCCACAACTCCTGAGGAATATGATTGGGGAACATAATTTTCCACACCTTTGACCTCCCACCAACTTTTCACTTCTTCAGAGACACCCCCCCTGCCTAATTTAAGCCTTGCCTTCATAACTGAAAGCTCCAGGACTACTGGACATTGGTAATGGCTGAAGAAGTAAAGTAGTAAACATGAAACGTAGAAAACACCAATACGATACTTGGTTTAGAGCAACATGACTGCTATGGGAGGAAACAAATGGACTGCAACAAATCAGGACCTGGATCAGGGCTAACTACACCTTAAGGACAGAGGCCAGTAAGCCATAATGTATATGTCAACTGTTTCCAGATGTTCCACCTTGCCCTTGAAATGTACCCAATGCAGAAAACTAATACTTTTTTGAAGAAATTGCATTTTTTTCGACGTTATATTGAATTTCTGTTATCCAGGATTATGTTATTTGATCTTTATTTTAAATTAATAAATGTATTATGAAAGTGTTTTGGTGCTGTACAGAACACATACATAATCTCTGCCTATCTGTCTTATTTTTTGCTCTCTTTTTCCCCTCCCCTCCTCTCCAACCAAACTAAGGAAATAGGATACACAGATAAGTCAATGAAAGAGGATACCATGTTCAAACCAGGGGTCCCATTTTCTATTAAATAATTGCACAGTATTGTATAGGGTATGTAAATGTTTGTGAAACTGGGATAAAGGAGGTCCTCCAGTGTAAGGCAACGACTCAGTGAATAGAGACAGAGATAGTGTGGAAAAGTCTCATATGAAGGTTGGATATATCAGGGATTGAGTTAAAGAGTAAACAGTTCACCATTGTTAGTTGGATCTGTTTACCCGCTATCTTCAAGGAAAACTCCTCCAGCTTCCACCAAGCAAGATGAACTTTCTCACAAGGCCACAAAATATAGGGGAGTGAACCAGGAGATAGGCTTCCTCTTAAACAAATAGGCAGAACCATTGGGAAGATAGCATGTAACCTTACTAGCGTTAAGTACCAACTAGTAAGAAGCTTCACCATGGTTTCACGGATTGTAAATGACCTAGCGCATATGCAGATGTTTGTAAGACAGTCCTCCTAATCTTCCATATTGAGAGGAATGTCTCAATCTGTCTCCCATTTGGTCATGTAACAAAGTTTATCCTGGGAATCAATTCCTAATAAATACATATAGAGTTCAGAAATAAGACCTTTACCCCTGGTGATTTTGTGACAGATAGGTTCAAACAAAGAAGAATTGCATGTCAGTAAGTAATGTGTTGTCTAAAAATGCTGAAATGGAAGAAATCAAAAGTGCTCAAGTCGAGGGATCTGATATGAGGTTTGGAGAGATGAAAAAGAAACAAACATGGAATTTTCCAGCAGCCGGGAAAAGAAAAAAATCTAATTATTAGCCTTCCACCAGGAAAAGTCCAAATCCCCAGAAAACCCTGGGGGTCGCCAATAAATGACGCTTGTGGAAGTGTAGGAGAAATTTATTTTTGTTTCATACAAATTTAAGCAATTGGGTTATTAAGCTATTCAAAGAAGCAAGGTCCCTCCGCAAGATATTTTTAGATCACAATAGCCCCGGGAGAAGATAAGGTCGAATAGATTCACTTTTTAATTGAACCTACGGGACTTTAGATTTGTAAATATTCCATTGGGCCATTTGTGATAAACGTGAAGATACATAATAGAGCCAAATATTGAACAAACCTAGATTTCCTTCATATGGCGATCGGTATGCAATATTTTTTGCAAAACAAGTACATGACTTAGACCATATAAAACTATTTATGTCTGAATGAAGGGAGTCTAGAAAGGATTTAGTAAGTCTAATCAGAAGGGACCCACACAGGTAAATAAATTTGAGGGGGAACTGATATTTTTATAGCTGTGACCCTGCTCAAAAAAGATACGTGATAAGAGAACCACAACGAGCATACCTCAGAGTTCAGAAATAAGGGGAAGGTAATTTTTAGAGAATAAAGAATGCAAATTAGGGGTTACGATTTCCAGATATGGGATTCCACAGACCATGCAAAAGCAAATGAGGAACGTAAAGCCTTGATCTACGGTTCAAGACGATTGATAGGCATACCTATAGATTTAAAAATATTTATGGATAAACCAGACAATACAGAAAACTCTCCCAGGATTTGTAGCAAATTAAGCATGGATATGGTAGGTTGTGTGAGAAACAGTAATAGGTCATCTGCATACAAACTGAGCCTATATTGGGAATTGGATGTGAGATATCTTGTAATGTCTGGATGTAGAACAATAGCTGTAGACAATGTTTCTGTGGTTAATGCAAATAAAAGTGGGGATAGGGGGCAGCCTTAGTGGTTCCCCTACCCACCTTAAAAAATTCTGAATTGTATCCGGGCAAACAAATCCTCAATTGTAGTTATATAAGGCCTGAAATGCATGAAAACATTTATTTTGAAAGCCGTATCTTGTAAAAAAAATCAACAAATTGCCAAGTGACACTATCAAATGCCTTATGAATATCAAGGCTTAACAGAAGAACATTGAGAGATTTAAGGTTCACTTCTTGTATTATATTAATGGCTAGATGGATGTTATCTGTTATAAAACCAGAATAATATGGGGATATTAAAGAGGGAATCACAGTGGCGAGTCCATAGGCCAACACCCTACTAAATATTTTAAGGTTATTATTTATAACTGACTATAATTTTGCAGTAGGGTATGATCTCCGATGGCTTTGGGGATAAGAGACGTATCGGACAACAGAATCTCCTCTGGGAAATGACCCCCCTGAAGTACCTAACTTTAGAGCTTTACACATTTAGGTATTCCTAAGGTGGCAAATTGTTTTTAATAAAATGTTGAAAATCCATCTGGACCAGGGGCTGAGCCCCCCCCCCCCCCCCAATGTAGTATTTTCTGTGTGTAGTTCTTTAGGAAGCTCAGCATTGAGAACATGTTCAAGAAGATTGCCATCAAATGTTATGCCTGCTTTAGTGTGAATAAAACCCATATTGAGGGAGCAGCTTCCACTGCTTGGATTCAATTCTATGGATCTTCGAGGGACATCAACATTCAGGTTGTATTCCCAATATTAAATTAAATATTAAGGAAGTGCTTCATATACTGTGAATATATTGTACATATATAAGAAATACCAATTCACATTCTGTATCTACATTTGATATCAATTCATATATAATCCATATATCCATGCAATTGATGCCAATGTGCCACTATCAGCAAATAACAGAAGTGCAAAATAATTCAGAGCATATAGTATAGTTGATATACTATATATATATATATATATATATATAAAATCTTCATACACATGTATTAAAAAACATTGCCAATTGTGCCACCACCTATAGGAAAGCAACTTACCCTCTTGTTTTACCCTAATATCAGGAAGGCAAAACAGCGCTTTAGGATAATTCACTCTAGGAGCCTCTCTCCACTCTCAACTGAAACCTGACCAGATCATCAAGTCTCCCAGGTAGCAATCCAGCATACAGTATATAAGCCCAAGGGAATAACACAAACTCACGATAGTGAAAGTACCGCTATGAAAATGTATTAGAAGATAAAACCATGTGCATCCACATATTCCCTGTGTGTATAAGCACTTATACTAACACTCCTATGTATATGAACATCAATAGGCATAAAAACGAGGTCCCTCAATGACTATGGTCATGGTGACATTACTAAGACTTCCTCAGGGGACTACTGTTACACCTGTTGGCGTTCACATACATGGAAGTGTGAGTATAACTGCTTATACACAATGGGAGTGTGTGAGTGCATATGGTTTTTATCTTTTGATATTGTTTTTTAATTTATGTACAGCATATTCACAATATATGAAGCACTTTCTTAACATTTATTTTTGGTTTGGGTTTTTTTTTCTTTTTTCAGAGGGCATAGTTTAATTATTTGTATTATTGTTTATTCCCCATATATATACTGTATATTCAGGTGAAACTTGAAAAATTAGAATATCGTGCAAAAGTTCATTTATTTAAGTAATGAAACTTAAAAGGTGAAACTAATATATGAGATAGACTCATTACATGGAAAGCAAGATAGTTCAAGCTGTGATTTGTCATAATTGTGATGATTATGGCTTACAGCTCATGAAAACCCCAAATCCACAATCTCAGAAAATTAGAATACTACATGCAATCAATAAAACAAGGATTGTACATAGAACAATATCGGACCTCTGAAAAGTATAAGCATGCATATGTACTCAGTACTTGGTTTGGGCCCCTTTTGCAGCAATTACTGCCTCAATGCGGCATGGCATGGAAGCTATCAGTCTGTGGCACTGCTGAGGTGTTATGGAAGACCAGGATGCTTCAATAGCGGCCTTCAGCTCTTCTGCATTGTTCAGTCTCATGTCTCTCATCTTTCTCTTGGCAATGCCCCATAGATTCTCTATGGGGTTCAGGTCAGGCGAGTTTGCTGGCCAATCAAGCACAGTCATCCCACAGGCATTAAACCAGGTTTTGGTGCTTTTGGCAGTGTGGGCAGGTGCCAAGTCCTACTGGAAAATGAAGTCAGCATCCCCATAAAGCTCGCCTGCGGAAGGAAGCATGAAGTGCTCCAAAATCTCCTGGTAGATGGCTGCGTTGACCCTGGACTTAATGAAGCACAGTGGACCAACACCAGCAGATGACATGGCTCCCCAAATCAACACAGACTGTGGAAACTTCACACTGGACTTCAAGCATATTGCAGTGTGTGCCTCTCCATTCTTTCTCCATACTCGGGGTCCTTGGATTCCAAATGAGATGCAAAAGTTGCTCTCATCAGAAAAGAGGACTTTGGACCACTGAGCAACAGACCAGGTCTGTTTTTCTTTAGCCCAGGTAAGACGCTTCTGACGTTGTTTGTTGTTCAGGAGCAGCTTGACAAGAGGAATATGACATTTGAAGCCCGTGTCCAGGATCCGTCTGTGTGTGGTGGCTCTTGATGCACTGACTCCAGCCTCAGTTCACTCCTTGTGAAAGTCCCCAACACTTTTGAATGGCCTTTTCCTGACAATCCTCTCCAGGCTGCGGTCATCCCTGCTGCTTGTGCACCTTTTTCTTCCACACTTTTCCCTTCCACATAGCTTTCTATTAATGTGCTTTGATACAGCACTTTGGGAACATTCAACTTCTTTTGCAATTACCTTTTGAGGCTTTCCCTCCTTATGGAGGGTGTCAATGATGGTTTTTTGCACAACTGTCAAGTCAGCAGTCTTTCCCATGATTATGATTCCTACTGAACCAGACTGATGCAGGCCATAGACGGGGAGAAAAACGGCCGATTTTTCTTTTAAAAAACGAAAAATCAGTCGCTCAAGCGGCCGACGTTACCAGCAATGGTAAAAAAAATTGGCCGATTTTCATCCCGTCTACAGCCGGCAAAAAGTGTCCCTGCAGAGAGCTCTGCTATTTCTTTCACAGTTCTTTGACAGTTCCTTGACATTTACAGAGGTTGCAACAATGTATCTATTTGTATCCATTTAGGATACAGATGTTTTTATTCGGAAACAAATAGATACAATGTTGCAACCTCTGTAAATGTCAAGGAACTGTCAAAGAACTGTCAAAGAAATAGCAGAGCTCTCTGCAGGGACTCTTTTTGCCGGACTGGAATTCCTCTTATTTTTCATCCTTCTTCTTCTTCTTCATCATCATCATCCTCTTCTTCATCATCATCCTCTTCTTCATCATCATCATCATCATCATCATCATCCTCTTCTTCATCATCATCATCATCCTCTACTTCTTCTTCTTCCTCTTCATCATCATCATCATCATCACCATCCTCTTCTTCTTCATCATCATCATCCTCTTCTTCTTCTTCTTCTTCTTCTTAATCATCATCCTCCTCTTCTTCTTCATCACCATCACCATCATCCTCTTTTTCTTCTGCTTCTTCTTCATTATCTTCTTCTTCTTCTTCATCATCATAATCCTCTTCTTCTTCATCATCATCATCATCATCATCATCATCATCCTCTTTTTCTTCTTCATCATCATCATCATCCTCTTCTTCTTCATCATCCTCCTTCTCTTCTTCTTCTTCTTCATCATCCTTCTTCTTCTTCATCATCATCATCCTCTTCTTCATCATCATCATCATCCTCCTCTTCTTCTTCATCATCATCATCCTCTTCTTCGTCATCATCATCCTCTTCTTCTTCATCATCATCATCCTCTTCTTCATCACCATCCTATTCTTCTTCATTATCATCATCATCATCCTCCTCTTCTTCTTCTTCATTATCATCACCGTCATCATCCTCTTCTTCTTCTTCTTCTTCTTCTTCTTCTTCTTCATTATCATCATCCTCTTCTTCTTCTTCATCATCCTCTTCTTCTTCTTCATTATCATCATCATCATCCTCTTCTTCTTCTTCTTCTTCATTATCATCATCCTCTTCTTCTTCTTCATCATCATCATCATCCTCTTCTTCATTACCATCATCCTCTTCTTCTTCATCATCCGCTTCTTCTTCTTCTTCTTCTTCATCCTCTTCTTCTTCTTCATCATCCTCTTCTTCATCATCATCATCCTCTTCTTCTTCTTCATTATCATCATCTTCTTCTTCTTCTTCATCATCATCCTCTTCTTCTTCATTATCATCATCCTCCTCTTCTTCTTCTTCTTCTTCATCATCCTCTTCTTCTTCATCATCACCCTCTTCTTCTTCTTCATCATCCTCTTCTTCTTCATTATCATCATCCTCTTCTTCTTCTTCCTCTTCTTCATTATCATCATCATCCTCTTCTTCTTCTTCATTATCATCATCCTCCTCTTCTTCTTCATCATCACCATCATCATCCTCTTCTTCTTTTCATCATCATCATCCTCTTCTTCTTCTCTTTTTCTTCATCATCATCCTCTTCTTCTTCATCCTTCTTCTTCATCATCATCATCATCCTCTTCTTCATCATCCTTCTTCTTCTTCATCCTCATCATCCTCTTCTTCATCATCATCACCATCCTCTTCTTCTTCTTCATCATCATCCTCTTCTTCTTCATCTTCCTCTTCTTCATCATCCTCTTCTCCTTCTTCTTCTTCTTCATCATCCTCTTTTTCTTTTTCATCCTCTTCTTCTTCATCCTCTTCTTCTTCCTCTTCTTCATCCTCTTCTTCTTTTCTTCTTTTTGTCTTCCTCTTGCAGGTCACTGCTCATGCGCAGATTTTTTATCGGTAAAAAATCGACCGATTTGCCCATCATTGCCGCGAAAATCGGCCGATCGGCAAAATCGGCCGATTTTTTTCCAACTTTACTGATAAAAAAAATCTGCCAAAATACCGAAAAACGGCCGAACAAATAGCCCACTAACGATCCGAAAATCGGCCGATTTTATTTTCGGCCGAAAATTCGGCCGATTTTCGACCCATCTATGGCCTGCATGAGAGACCATTTAGACCAGATTGTGGATTTGGGGTTTTCATGAGCTGTAAGCCATAATCATCACAATTATGACAAATCACGGCTTGAACTATCTTGCTTTGCATGTAATGAGTCTATCTCATATATTAGTTTCACCTTTTAAGTTGCATTACTGAAATAAATGAACTTTTGCACAATATTCTAATTTTTTGAGTTTCACCTGTATATGGATTTAATGATGTGTAATGTGAATGTTGGACATTGGTACCATTATCTTAGAGATTTATTTTTGCTGGGCTCTGGGGGTTTCCCCGGAAGATGACATTATACACCAGTGGTCTCCAAACTGCGGCCCAGGGGCCGGATGCGGCCTTAGCTTGCCTTTTTCTGCCCTTGCATCTTCCCACTTATATGAGACTGTTCTGCCAACTGACATCAACAATGGGGCACCATTTATTCCACTGGCCCCAACAATGGGGCACAATTCCTCCCAATGATATCAGTGATGGGGCACTATTACTCCCCCTAATACCAAACATATTGATGTTTACTCTCACTGATGCCACAGAATATTCATATCCCACTGGTCTCAGTCCGGCTTCCCCAAAAGTCTGAAGGACAATAAACTGGTCCTTTGTTTAGAAAGTTTGGAGACCCCTGCTATACACCATCTGATTAAGCACACCGGTTTCACCCCAAACCCTATGTGAGTTTTTGGCAGGTGAAAGTGTTCAGTGTTTTCTGTGCCCACGATCCTGTGAGATGAAACATTTCTGGATCCAATTGGCAAACCAGATGCTTTCTACTTGCTCAATATTTCCTGTTGTACAAGAAAATACACCCTTTTTGGGAATATATTATCCACTTTAGAAAATATTTCAGAAATACTAGTGGAGCAAGTTGTTTATTCTTGTCCTGGACAGCTTTTCCAGTAATTGATCTGTACACTTTGAAAGCTTTCGCCCTTCAGACCGCTGACCTGTGAGCACTATAGGCGAAGCAGTGGATGTTGAGTAGGCAGTGGTTTCACAATATTGTGCTGTAGAACTGTAGATGATTTTATTGTAGCATGTGGTCACATTTTCACTGTAACACAGACATGGGTACTGTCACACTCTCTCACTTGTTGTCAGTGATTTCTCTTCTGCATATCACCTATGGAAACCCCATGGACTGCAGTGCTAAAATAACGGAGATCCCTAATGACTTTCTCCAGGTGAGCATGTTAGATTATTGTTGCAAATTTTAAAATGTACTTGCTGACGCGTCACGTGTTCTCAAGTGGCTGTACCAGGATGATGCCTGCAGCTGTAGCATTATTTTCAGCCAAAGGTTGGCTTTCTTGTAATATTATTATTATTATTATATAGGATTTATATAGCACTAACAGTTTGCTCAGCGCTTTACAATATAATGGGAGACAATACAGCAACAATACAGTTCAATACAAGAGGGATAGGAGGGCCCTGATCTTGGGAGCTTACAATCTAGGAGTAATAGTATTCATAGCAGCTAACTATTACGGCTATTACAAGCAGCAGAAAGGGACATCCCTTCTGACTTCCACCGCTGTAACAGGATATCCCGTCCCACCGGAAGTCCCAATCGACCAGCCGGTACTGCCGCCGGCTATTCACAAGGCTGAACAAAGATCGGATTGGCTTTGTTCAGCTCTATTAAATAGTAAACCGGAAGCAATGACCTAACATCACTTCTAGTCTACTCGGAAATATGGCGCTATTTTTAAAAAATAAAAGCATTCAATCACACCGATCTTGATGTGATTGAATGCTTTTACTGCAGAGGAGGGATTTTGGGTCTTATTGACCCCAGATCCCTCTATAAAGAGTTCCTGTCACAGGACTATTGCTGAAACAAGGGATGACAGTGTAAAAAAAGTTAAAGTGTCCCCATCCCCCCTGTGCTTGAATGCAAAGGCAAACGCATGCATCGGACCTGCACACACATAAACATCGGTTGGCCCACACATGTGAAATATCACCATGCACGTCAGATCATGGACAGTAATTCTAGCTCCAGACCCCATCTGTAAATCTAAAGTGGTAACCTGTAAAGGCTTTTAAAAGATATGAAAAATGTACGTCGTTTGTTGCCGTTGCAGGGGCGTGCACAATTTTAAAGCCTGACATGTTTGGTATCTATTTACTTGGCGTAACACCATCTTTTATATTGTAGAAAAAAATGTTGTTACGTATTGTGTTTTTTTGCATTAAAATTTAACATTTTTATTTTTCCTCAAAAACATTGCATTTAAAGAGCAGCTGCATAAATACCCTGTGACATAAAAAAATGCAAACCCCACCAATTTATTCTCTGGGGCCTCTGCTTTAAAAACATATATAATGTTTGGGAATTCTAAGTACATTTCTTACAAAAAACTGATTATTACATGTGAACAAGAGTACTGGTCCTTAAAGAGAATTTAGAGCTTTATTTAAAAAAAAAAAAATTAAAATACCAAACATGTCATACTTACCTGCTCTGTGAAATTGTTTTGCATTAAGCAGCTTCGATCCTCTTCTTTTATGGTCTCCCGCTGGTGCTCCAGGCCCCTTCTCCTTGGCAGGTGCCCCCATGAAAAGCTGCTTTCCATAGGGGCAGCTGTGTGGGCTCGCTACCAAGCTGTCCAGTCTGCGTCTATTGACAAAGAGTGGGACGATCAACCCCGTCCCCCACTCCCTCGGCACAGCAGTTGATTAACCTCCCTGGCGGTATGATTATTTCCGATTTTTGGTGCTGAAAGCGGTACCATTATTTTGCATGGAAATTTGGCGTTTTATATTGTAGGCCTGTAATTCTTAGGAATATCTCACTGAAATCTGTCCGAACAAGATCCTAGTAAACATCCCGGGTAGGATAAAACTTGAAACACGAAATCATAAATTATAATTTAATAAATAATCATAAAAAATAATAATATAATTGTTCTGTTAGTAGATCCTGCTCAGATGCTCACACACTGTAGTTAGTAGCAGACATTTTATTAGGTGCTCATAGCTGCCATTAAACATGTGTCTGCATTAGAACTACAACCAAAGAGAGGCAATAACACAGTTGTACCAGTATCTAAGTAGTGAGACCCCTAGAGGCCATACACAGCATATAACATATTGCTACATCCTTTCTCTTTTAAATAAAAGAACAATGAAATATAACAAACACAAAATGGTGAAGTAGAACATAGCTATAAGTTAAATATAATCCTTAAGGTGAGCCGGCTTTCTGATTGTTCTGCCAGCTCGCGTAACATATGAGGTTTCTTCACAGAAATCTTGGTGTTCTTCTGATTCTGGCAGTCTATTTTCTGGGACTGTCTCTCTCTGCTTAGAGACCTCCCTATGCTCCTCAGCAGTCCCTGTTTCTTTGTTGCTGGTATTCATAGTCTCATCGCTTTGAGTGTCCATATACTGTTCCCAGGGCCCTGTATCATCTCCTTCTTGTGTTTTTCTCAGATGTCTCCGATTTCTCCTCCATCTTCTTCCTTCCTCTGTTATAATTTCATAGGACCGTGGTCCCAATTTCTGTACAACCTTCGCTTTTTTCCAGTGTTTGTCATATTTGCCTATTGGCTGAATCCGTACATTTTCATTGCTCTGGAGAACAGGCAGATCTTTTGCAGATTTATTATAATAGAAAGCTTGCCTATCTTGTTTCTTCGTTAGTTTGGCTTTAACATTGCCCACAAGCTTTGGCTTTAGTAGTTGACCTGCAGTTGGTAAGAGAGTCCTTGTACGTCTACTCATAAGCCGCTGTGCTGGACTGGTGTCTAGGCCTTGTGTGGGTGTGTTTCTGTGGTGCAGTATAGACAGGTATATCTCTGTACCTGCCTGTTTTGCCTTTTGCATGAGTCTTTTGGCTGTTTTTACTGCTGACTCGGCTTTACCATTACTCTGTGGATATCCAGGAGATGATGTCTAGTGCTCAAATTCCCACCTCTCCCTGAATTTTTTGAATTCTTCCGATGTAAATTGAGCGGCGTTGTCAGAGAACACAATATCCGGAATGCCATATCTGGCAAAATGGGCCTTGAGTTTTTTAATTACTGTTTTGGCCCTTGTGTCCTGTAAGTAGTCTATCTCCCAGAAGTTGGAAAAATAGTCCACAGTTACCAGATATTCCTTGTCGTTCCACGTGAACAGATCTGTTCCTACTTTTGACCATGGTCTGTTTGGAATTGTATGTGGTTGCAATGTCTCTTTCGGTTGCTTATCATTGCACGATGCACATATTCCACACTGTGCTATAAAGTTTTTTATGTGGTCATTCATTCCAGGCCAATAAACATATTCTCGTGCACGACGTAGACATCCTTCTACACCTAAGTGAGTCGAGTGCAATCTTTCTATAATGTCTCTTCTAAGGGATGTTGGTATGACAGCCCTTTCTCCTTTAAAGATGATTCCATGCTGCACAGAGAGTTCATCTCTTATATGAAAAAATGGAGAAACCTCCATTGGAGCATGCTGCTTGTGTTTTGGCCATCCCTTCAAGATGACAGTCTTTAGGATCTGTAGAGTTTTATCTTCCGCTGTGCAGGTCTGTATTTGTTTCAGTCTGTCTTTTGAGACAGACAGATATTCACACATATTGATGCTTTCAATGTCTTTTTCTTCTTCATTTGTGATGGGTAAGTAAGCTCTGCTTAGGGCATCTGCAATCAGTAAATCCTTTCCCGGACAGTAACAAATGTTAAAATCATATTTCTGAAGCCTTAACAGCATACGCTGCAGTCTTTTTGGGGCATTCAGTAGTGGCTTCTTTGTAATACTTTCTAAAGGCTTGTGATCTGAATGCACCACCACTTGTCGACCGTAGGTGTACTGGTGAAATTTCTCTAACCCAAATACTACCGCTAGTAGTTCCTTCTCGATTTGAGCATATCCTTGCTCTGTTAGAGTAAACGCTCTGCTCGCATATGTGATTGGCTGTTTATCCTGCATTAATGTGGCTCCAAGGCCGGTTTCTGAGGCATCACATTGTACTATCACTGCTTGATCTGGATCAAAATATGCTGCGTCTGCAATAGCATTTTTCACTGACTGAAAAGCAGTTTCATGGCTTTCTGTCCATTCCCAGAGTACGTCTTTGTGAGTTAGCTGTCTCAGTGGCTCACACATGTCTGATAAATGCTTGCAAAATTTGGAAAGATAATTCACCATGCCCAGGAATCGTTGTACTCCACGTATATCTGTAGGTGTCGGCATGTCCTGTATTGCCCTCACCTTCTCTGGATCGACTTTAACACCATTTGAGGTAAGAAGATGTCCAATATATGGTACTTCTGTCATTTTTAGTTTGAATTTTTCCAGGTTCAGTTTGAT
The DNA here is from genome assembly GCF_062004578.1 of Staurois parvus. Taxonomy (NCBI): domain Eukaryota; kingdom Metazoa; phylum Chordata; class Amphibia; order Anura; family Ranidae; genus Staurois; species Staurois parvus. The sequence goes on from NW_028318929.1 coordinate 2,705,998, forward strand.
TTTTTTTCTACATCTGTCTAAGAATTGTATCATCTTTTTATCGTGATCCTTTGTTGCGGATTCTAGATCATCACCTTCCCCAACTATTAGTATATTGTCTGCTATTATTTTTACTCCAGACAGTCCTTCCAAAGCTTGCATCAATTTTTGTTGGAACACTTCTGGAGCCGGGCTTACTCCCATTGGCATTCTAAGCCACTTATAGCGTCCAAATGGGGAAGAAAATGCTGTTAATAAACTTGATTCTTTATCCAGTTCCACGTGCCAGAACCCATTTTTCACATCACATACCGAAAATATTTTAGCCTTTGATAGATCTGGTAGAATATCTTCTATTGTTGGCATTGGATAGTGATTTCTTTTAAGGGCCTTGTTCAGTGGCTTAGGATCAATGCATATTCTTAACTTGCCTGATGGTTTTTTCACTATCACCAAACTGCTTATCCAGTCTGTGCTTTCCTGTACTGGTGCTATCATACCTCTGCTGTGCAAATCCTGCAGTTCCTCTTTAAGCGGTTGCATTAAGGCTACAGGTACTCTTCTTGTAGGCAGTCTGGTAGGCTGTATTGTATGATCAATTTCTAGTTTGTATTTACCTTCCAGGCACCCATCACCTTCAAATAAATCAGCATACTCTGTTTTTATGTGGTGAAAATCCAAAATGTATTCTGCCTTTTGTTTAGGATTTTGAGTATTCTCAGAAACTTCCAGAGCCATGATGTTATGGGACTGCACCTTTATTAAGTCCATAGCCTGAACTGCTTTAACTCCCAGCAAAGGAATGTGATCGTCCTCCTGCAACACAGTAAACTCCACTCTGTAGCTCTTTCTGTTACGTGGATTTCTTAATTTTAGCTTGTATGTTCCCATGGTTTTCAGAACACTTTTGTTGTACATGACCAGTACCTTATCAGTGGGCTCAATGGGAACCTGTTTGTTAAGCAGAGTAAATGGAATGACATTGCAGCTTGCTCCACAATCCAGCTGAAATCTTATGGGCTGTTCATTCACCATAAATATGGCAAAGAGCTGCTTTGCATCATTGGCTACTGGCTGTTTGACTACATTGACGTTCTCTGTTGCAGACTGCAGCTGCAGCCATGTGATGCCCTCTGTGCTGTCCTCGTCTGTGTCCTGGGTCACTGTGTGGACTTGTCTGTACTGTTTGCTGGTTTTGAATCTGCACACAGCTGAAAAGTGGTTCATCTTGCCACAAGTCCTGCAGGACTCCCCATACGCTGGACATTTCTCTTTGTCTCTTTCATGTCTTTTGCCACAGTATTTACACTGGACTGAGCTCACAGGGAGCCTGGACCTTGCTCTGCCTTTCACAGATACTGCATGTACTGAGGCATCACTGGTGCCCTCCATCATCTTCAGCCTGTCTTTAGTCAGCTCAGCAGCCCTGCAGATTTGTATACATTTCTCCAAAGCCAGCTCTTCCTCCCTCAGTAATCTTTCTCTGAGGTGAGAGTCTCTGATGCCACACACTATCCTGTCTCGGATAAGGGAGTCCCTGATGTCCCCAAATCCACAGGTTGCAGCCAGTCTCCTCAGCTCTGTCACATATCTGTCCACACTGTCCCCAATCTCCTGATTCCTTGAGAAGAACTTGTATCTCTCCACTGTCTCATTCTTTTTGGGGTCACAGTGCTTATCAAATGCTTGCAGTATGTCTGTCAGTGCCATGCTGTCTGTGAGCCGGGTCTCGGCTAGTTCTCTGCCTTTTTCCCCAATCAAGTAATAAAACAGCTTTACTTCCCTCTGCTCATCTCTGGGTGCCACTGTCAGGTCCACATACAGAGTAAACTCTTCCTTCCAGTGTCTCCATGTCTGTGAGAGATTGGAAGAAGTGACATCCAGTCTCTGAGGGGGTTTCAGGCCACTCTCCATAGTGCAGTCTGATAGGGACTCTGTACTTACAGTTGCTGATTCTCTGTACAGTTCTAGTGTCACACAATCTGTATTTGTAGACAGAAGACTTGCTATTCAGAGGTTCAGTGCCCAGCTGCCACCATGTTCTGTTAGTTGATCCTGCTCAGATGCTCATACACTGTAGTTAGTAGCAGACATTTTATTAGGTGCTCATAGCTGCCATTATACATGTGTCTGCATTAGAACTACAACCAAAGAGAGGCAATAACACAGTTGTACCAGTATCTAAGTAGTGAGACCCCTAGAGGCCATACACAGCATATAACATATTGCTACAATAATAATAATACATTTAATTCAATAATATAATCAAACCAAAGTTACTGAAATTTTAAATATAGCGCCAAGTTCGCACATCACTGAGCAAAGTCGCAAAATCGGTTTCAGTGTCTGATGACGAATTTCCCCACGAATCATTATCACTCAATTCTGCAAGTGGTTCTGATTTACTATCGCTGTTCTCTAGCCGGTCTAAAACCGCTTTTGACCAAAAGGGATGCTTTTTGGACTCCATGGACTTTTCTCAGTTTCCAGGCAGAAAGAACAGTAAAAATGCAGGCAGGGCACAGGACAAAGCACTCGGGACAAAATGTATGTGAAATGGTTTGATACAGTAATGTTTTACTATGTGATTTTAGTGATTTTTGTGACTGTCACTTTTTGTCATTTTCAAATTTCCCACCGTTCCGTCCCCCGTACATCCTGACGCTCGCAGGGAATGGAACCCAGAAGACAGATGCCGGCATCCGCCGGATTACATTGCCGGGGACACTGCAGGAGGGACATCGCGGGAGCGCAGGACAAGGTAAGTGACCGAGGGATCGCGGAGCAACGCTGCATGGTAAGCCTGAGTGGTATTGAAACTTTACACCGAGCTACACTCGGGAATACCGCCAGGGAGGTTAACATTGGCTCCTTCTGCTATCAATTTGCCCAGGGAGGAGGAAGACAGCTGCAAGAGCCACTGCTCTCATGCACATCGCTGGATTGGATCAGGCTCAGGCAAGTATATGATGGGGCCGGGGAGGATTGTGCAGCACAGAAAGTTTTTCACTTTAATGCATAAAATGCATTAAGATGAAAACCTTAAGGCTAGGTTCACACCTATTCAGTTTGTGTTTGATCCGTTTCTGTAGTGCGTTTTGCGTTGTGATTTGCACATACATTTTAGCCACGTTTTTGCTGTGTTTTGCTTTTTGTTTTTCTTGTTGCTAGGCAGATTAAAATGCAAAATGCAGCAAAAACGCACTACATGCTTTTCTGCAGCATGTCCATTGAAGTCTTTAGAACCCAAAACGCAACTTTTTGCATTTAGAAAAGTTCCTGACCCTTTCCAAAATATGCACCGGGTGAAAACGCGGAGATGTGATTGTGTTCCATAGGAAATCATGTTAACTGGACTGTACTGCGTTTCTGCAAAACGCTACGGAAAACGCTTAGGTGTGAACCTAGGATAAGGCTTTAGAACCACTAAAGCGTACCTGTTTCTTCAGTGATAACTTTGTTATTACTTAGGATAAGAAAGTAATTCATAAATGTATTTTGAGGACAAATTAGGCTTTTTTTGGCGATACTGTTTTGTAAAAATCATTTTATTTTTGACTGAATCTACAGACAAAAAAAGAAAGAAGTGTTTAAAAAAATCTATTTTAAGTTTTTATTTTTCAAAAATATGCAGTGTAGATGTCCCCTCTGAGGAATGCCGATTACCGGCTCCCCTCTCCTCACGAGTTGTCACCGTGACAGCTCGTGAGGAGAGAAATGCCGATAACCGGCATTTCCGTATTTACATGTGATCAGCTGATCACATGACAGAGCCAAAGTCATCGGCTCTTTCCACTGATCGGTGATCCACTGTGTCCCAGGGACACTGCGCACCACCGATCGCCACGCTGCGCACCCCCGGGGGGTGCACACGCACGGTTAGAGTGGGAAGACGTCATCTGACGTCCTCCCATAACGAGAGAACCACCGCCCGTCCATCATTTCATTATGTGGCAGGCGGGGGGTGGTTAAACATTGCATTGAGGTTGGCTTGTAAGTTGGAGACATCCTGTGAGGACGTTATTCCACTGCACAGCTTGGTGTCATCTGCAAAACTGAAATGGGATTTATAATCCAGACCCTATATTGTTTATAAATATATTAAAAAGTAAGGGTCCCAACACTGAACCCTGGGGTACACCACTGACACCCCTAGACCATTCAGAGTATGAATCATTAACCACTACTCTCTGAATACCATCTTTTAGCCAGTTTTCTGTCTATTTACATACGGATTTTTCCCAAGCCTGTAGACTTTATCTAACACATTAGCCATGTGTGGTGAACTGTGTCAAACACTTTTGCAAAATTCAAGTATACCACGTCTACCGCCACCCCTCTGTCCAAGTATACCACGTCCACCGCCACCCCTCTGTCCAAGTACACCACATCCACCACCACCCCTCTGTCCAAGTACACCACGTCCACCGCCACCCCTCTGTCCAAGTATACTACGTCCACTGCCACCCCTCTGTCCAAGTACACCACATCCACCGCCACCCCTCTGTCCAAGTATACCACGTCCACCGCCACCCCTCTGTCCAAGTATACCATGTCCACCGCCACCCCTCTGTCCAAGTATACCACGTCCACCGCCATCCCTCTGTCCAAGTATACCATGTCCACAGCCACCCCTCTGTCCAAGTATACCACGTCCACCGCCACCCCTCTGTCCAAGTATACCACGTCCACCACCATCCCTCTGTCCAAGTATACCACGTCCACCTCCACCCCTCTGTCCAAGTATACCACGTCCACCACCAACCCTCTGTCCAAGTATACCACGTCCGCCTCCACCCCTCTGTCCAAGTATACCACGTCCACCGCCACCCCTCTGTCCAAGTATACCACGTCCACCGCCACCCCTCTGTCCAAGGTTTTGCTCATCTCCTCATAAAAAGAAATCAGATTTGTTTGACAACTTCTGTCTTTCATGAATCCATGCTGTCTGTTGCTTAAAATATTTTTTTCCAGCAAGAACTCATCTATGTTGTCTTTTATTAAACTCTCAAGTATCTTCCCAACTATAGAAGTTAAACTATCAGGTCTATAATTACTTGGTAAATATTTTGATCATCAATGAACAATGAATTCAACTCAAACATGGGAATGGTCCTACCCTTTAAGAACCCAAAAATGTATGTTTTTGTACCATCAATACCAAAAAATATTCTGATTTTACCAACATATCCCTCAGATTATAGTTTCTCTTAAAGGATAAGTTCACTTTTTTAACAAAAATAGTAAATGCATATTTTTGGCAGGTACAAAAAATGTGCATTTATTATTTTTGGTTGCAGGAGCCTGGAAACCATTGCACCAGCAGTCAACATATTGCTGGTGTCATGCAGGTCTCCTTCAGACCTGCCAGTATATCTGCAGATACACTGACAGGCAGACGCAATAAACTACCACGGGGCTCCACAGCGCTGTGGTAGTGCATTGAGAACTACATGCCAACAGCAGCTAAGGCTGTCGGGACTTGTAGTTCCTCATTCACAGAGGACTGTGAATAAGTGGCGCGGCCGGGTTAGCACGGGGGGGGGGGGGGTGGAGAAGATCCCCCACTAGCTGTCAAAGCAGGGCAGCAGAGGCTGGTGTGTTCATATCATGTAGCATGTTATGAAAGTTGAACATATCTTTTAAATGCTTGAATGAACTTTTGCTGAAACTCAAAAATATTATCTGACAATAAATGCCAATTCACTTTCATGCTGTGAATCTGAGTTGGATTGTAAACAGGTGGGTTTATGTAAAAATCTTTGTATGGTTTCTCCCATGACATGTGCTGCTGCAGTGACATACATTGACAAGGTGACTAGGGACATTGCGGTTTTTATGGACTCTTGTTATTTACATGATCACATTCCTAATAATTTGATTTGATGAAAGGGAGAAGTGATCTGTTATTTAAGCTGGCTGATAAGGAGGGTTATGGGTATTGATGATCCTGATATGTATGAGTCCGAAGTTCTTAGACAACTTTCTGACATAGTAGTATTTAAAAAGTTACCAAATTATCCTATGTGGGGAATTAAGAATAAAATGAAGACATGCGTACTGAGAGATTTACATGGTGAATTAATAACTGAGGATCTTTTTGAACCATCCTCAGCTCCTTACTCTATATGTATTGCTTAAGATTCATGAGGATCCAGAGTCACCTCCAGCTCACCCAATCATGTCTGGAAGAGATTCCGTATTTGCTCTGATGGCATCACACCTTGGTAGATTATTAGTGTCACTTGTAAAAAAAGAATAGGGTACATGATCGGTATGCTGGTACCCAATATGCTATTGAAATATTGAAATTGAGTGGTACATACAGTATACGGATGAACAATTATCATGGTTTGGTGAATTATTTGATGTGATCTTCTCAAACAACTATAACTTTTTTTGCATAATCAAGCTTGAGGTGATTGTAGCCGTATTAGTGCATTTGCGACAGAAACAATTGAGTACTGTCCGTGATACTTTTTTTATTTGCGCTAACATACAATTTTGAGGACAATCTTTCGGGGAATGAAATTTCAAATCCATTCAGGAAAGAAAAACTTTTGAACTAAGATTGATAATTCTATTTGACACAAGAGATAAGGGCCTTGATTTGGACATGGGATTCCTTACTCATTAACCAACAGTTTTATGACTATCACCTCAACCTCAAGCATGACTGCCTCTGTGAGTATTGTCCCCCCCCCCCCCAGACTTTGCTTCTGCTGTGTCTTATCTCTCTCTTTTTTTTTTTCTCCCATCCCCTACATCTCTTTCAACATTCTGCTAAAGCATTGTGATCAGTACTGCTTTGACTTGAAGAAGGGGACACTCCCCAAAAGCTTGTCCTCAAAATTGTATGTTAGTGCAAATAAAAAAAAAAAAAGTATCACGGACAGTATTATTATTATTATACAGTATTTATATAGCACTAAAAGGTTTGCTCAGCGCTGTACATTATAGTGGGGGACAGTACATGAGACGATACAGTAACAATACAATACACGAGGGGGTCAAGGGCCCTGCTCTTTCGAGCTTACAATCTAGGAGGGAGGGGATAGTGGTACAGGAGGAAGTGGCTGTGGGGGATGGAGTGGTAGGAGGAGATCGGCTGTTAGGTGAAGGCGGGGTAGACTTTCCCGAAGAGATGGGTTCTCAGGGTGCGTCTAAAGGTGAGGAGGGTAGGTGACAGTCTGATGGATTGGGGTAGTGAGTTCCAGAGGATGGGGGAAGTCCTGGAGAAGTTCTGCAGTCGGGCGTGGAAGGTGGAGACCAGGGAGCTAGAAAGTAGGAGGTCTTGTGAGGAGTGAAGATTACGGGTTGGGTGGTATTTGGGTATCAGGTCGGTGAGGTAGTTTGGGGCAGCGTTATGAATGGCTTTGTATGTCTGTGTTAGTAGTTTGAATTTAATGCGTTGGGCAATTGGGAGCCAGTGGAGGGAATGACAGAGGGGGGTGGCAGATGCCGAGCGGTTGGTAAGGTGGATGAATCTGGATGCTGAGTTCAGGACAGACTGAAGCGGGGATAGTCTGCGATGAGGTAGGCCAGTGAGAAGGGAGTTGCAGTAGTCCAGACGTGAGATAATAAGAGAGTGAACGAGTAGTTTAGTAGTGTCTGGGGTTAGGAACGAACGTATTTTGGAGATGTTGCGGAGGTGGAGCTTGCATGAGTTTGCCAACGATTGGACATGGGGTTGGAAGGACAGGTTTGAGTCTAGAGTGACACCTAGGACTTTGGCTTGTGGGGTGGGACTGATGGTGGCATTGTTGGTCATGATGGAGAGGGTGGGGGGGAGGGGGGCACGGGCTGGGGGGAAAATCAGGAGCTCGGTTTTGGAAAGGTTCAATTTGAGGAAATGGAGCGACATCCAGTCTGATATGTCGTTCAGTAGGTGGGTGATACGGGCGGAGACTAAAGGGGTGAGGCGAGGGGTGGAGAGGTAAATTTGCGTGTCATCGGCGTAGAGGTGATAGTTGAAGCCGTGGGAATGTATCAGTTTGCCGAGGGAGGAGGTGTAGATGGAGAAGAGAAGGGGCCCGAGTACCGAGCCTTGGGGGACCCCAACAGAGAGGGGGAGAGAGGGAGAGGTGGTAACGTTATAGGTAACGCTGAAGGAGTGTTGGGATAGATAGGAGGAGAGCCAGGAGAGAGCGGAGTCTCTGATGCCGAGGGAGTGTAGTTTGTTAAGGAGGAGGGGGTGGTCGACTGAGTCAATTGTTTCTTTGCAAAATCAAAAAACAGAAAAGAGCTACAACATGCAAGGAGAGAGTACTGTGGTAGGAAATCAACTTTTCGTAAGGACATCAAATGTGTTAGCAAGTTCAAAGGCACATGGCAAGAGCATAAAATTGTTTATGGACAGGAAAAATGCTGCAAGTAAGCTTTTAAAGTACTGCAACATATTACCCTCTCTCCTCATATAAAGGGGGTAAAAGAAGGGAGTCAAAACTGGGATTTCCATGTACCACAAGGAGGATATACACTACAAATTTGATAACAAAATCAACATCTTATCTTTATTACATAGTTCAAACATAATAAAAGTAACACAGTAGCCAGACTGCCATATAAATTTGGATAATGCATGAATCAAATTCCAAACATGGCATAATAGGTGGATGTGTTTCACAGCAGCACTTGCTTCTTCAGGCTCCACGCCTTTTGGATCTAACCAATATATCTCTAAAAATATAACAAAAATACATCAATAACCAACATAGTAGAGATATTTAGAAAAATGTATGCCAAAAATCAAAGATACAACATTGCAAATTAAATTACAGCAACTCCACAAATGAGAAAAAAAGGGGTGGGGGGAACACAGGTACCTCCTGGTGATGTGGCTCCAAGCTGTGAGGGGGCAGTCAGTTTACCAGTATTATATTCTCAGAGATTTATTGGTTGCCTCTGAAAGACATGGACCCTGAAGAAGCAAGTGCTACTGCAACCTAGCTATTTCAGCCAAGCAGCTTTTATTTTTTAGGAGTGCCACCTCCCCAAAAGTACTATAACATAAAATTATGAATGATGGATGGAACTTTGAAGGCACCAAAAATGTATTCACAAATAAAATGCATAAAGTTTATTGTACATAGTTTAAAATAAACAACATAGCTCCATTACAGAAACCACATATCAAATCAATATCAAATCAATCCACTAAAGAGACCCATAAGGTCACTAATACATGAATAGAACTCGCACTTCAACTTCAGCCGTCTTCCTCAGGGGTAGATAGGAAGGGTAATTTCTACAAAAGAACAATAAAATAACCAAAAAGTACAAAAATATGCAAAAAGACTTTTTACATGAATATATTATAACGCATTACATATTGCACTCACAACGTTGGTGATAAGAATAAAGCCACTCAGGGATGCGTCCGCTCCTCATCGGACACCCAAATGGGTCAAAGAGGGCACACAGAACTAAACAGATAAAGAGGAATATAATTAACTATGCATATATATATACTGGATTGCTGAAGATATTCTAACACAGAAATACAAAGGGGTTATAGTTTACTTGTGCAAAAACAGCAAACAGGGTCTCAGAATGAGAAACAGTATCTATGGGGTCATAACGCAGTTCCTAAAGCGTGGGGCGATATATAAATGTATGCGGGATGAAGATTAAAAAAAATGGATCCCCACGTCAAGAATCTCCAAAAAAATATAAAGAGGTCCAAAGTAATACTAAATGCCTCTGGGAAACGCGTTGATCCATTTCACCATTTTGAGAACTGAATGCATGCACCAGTAATAAAGATGTAATAAAGATTTGTTTTTGTAATAAAGAGATGTTTTTATCAAATATGTAGTGTATATCTTCTCTGTGGCACACTGAATGTCCGGCTTTTGACTCCTCTCTTTTCCCCCCTATATATTAATAGAGAGAGGGTAATACATTGTAATGTTTAGATTGATGGGATGGTGCCCTGATGGGAGTTTCTGAGGATCCCACCATTCTAATATCCTGGTTAAGCATTTAAAGTACTTTGATTTTTTTGGTGCTTTTGCCTTTTTAAAGGCCTACTTCTTGTTTTTTTTTTTTTTATTCCAGCTTACCTTCAGTGCATAACTAAGAAACATGCTGGTCTGTTCATGTGATGAGTCCTCACTTTATTCTGTTTTCTCTAACAGAACGTTAGCCATCTGGATCTTGTGGCTAAATCCTCCAGTCACGAGGATAGAAAACTTATAGGTCAAAAGTACTATGAAGCACAATTGCGGCTCATGCGCAAAGGAGGTGAATATACCATAGTCGAACACTGGATAATGTAAGTTCATAACCAATTTATTTCAGATTATACACTGGATTAGATGGATGTTCCTGAGACAGCTTTGGCCATCAATTATATCTAAAGCCAAAGCTTGACCTCTTGACTTTTGAACTTTTTTTGCCATTTCTGTATCTCCACCAGGGAGATTTACTCTCTCTTTTTGTCTAGGTGACTTTTGTCACTTAGAATAAAAGTGAGAGAGAGTTAAACATTTTGAGTAGTCACAAAAATAGAAAAGAAATATTTAACGTTTTACTTCTTGTTGTGTCTGTCTGTCAGGGCTCCGGGTATGACCAGAGGTGTGTGTACTGACACAGGGAAACGCAGGCTTCAGATATGGTATAAATAAGACAATTTATTAAGACTAACAATACAAATATAAACGCAGTGCACCAAACCCCAAGCTAACACAAATACATACAACAAGGTGAAACAAACCCAAACCTAAACTGATATAGATACACAGGTACATACACATATAGAGCACAACATAGTCAGGCAGGCCGGGTCGATAACTATCGGGCAGGTAGGTACAGGAGGAGCAGGCGGAGAGTAGTCAGGGTCACAAGCCAGGGATCAAACAGGAGAAGTCAGCAGAGGTCAGGATCAGGCAGGGTCGGCAACAAGTCAGGCAGGAACAGGAACAGGAATGCAGGTTACAAGATACAGGGGCCCATGGAAAAACACACACCAAGGCCCAGACTGCAGGTCTGGCCATCCCTTAAATACACCACCTGCAATCAGCCCCAGGTGATGGCTAATTGCTGAAGTGAACCTCTGGTTGTTGAGAGCACCCGCTGGCCAGCCCTGGTACTGCAGCCCACAAGGCAGGTGAGTCCCACCACTATTGGCAAGTCCATTCCTGACACTGTCAGACAGGATGGGAAGCTAATTTTCATCAATGGGTTGGCAAAAAATCCCCAAAAATGTAAATGAGTTTCACCTAGCGATGCACTGATACCGTTATTGGTATCAGTGCCAAAACTAAGCATTTGCTCGAGTACTTGGGAAAATGCTCCAAACCAATAGCTTTTTTCTATTCCATTGCGACTTGCATTGACTTCTGTTAAATCAAGTTGCAAGCTGTAATGAAATCGGAGGTCCAAATTGCACTGATCTGTGGCTCTGAAATTATACTGAAGTAGCGTGATTCCAAAGCACCACTGGTGTGAACCAGCGCTGAGCCCTGGTCCACACTAGTGCAGCTTTGAAATCACACTATTTCAGAGCGATTTCAAAGTCACAGACTGTTTCTTCATAGTTATAAAGGAACAGTAATAATTTTTCATTGGTCTAAAAAAACGGTGACATGACACTAAAAACAGGTAATTGATATCGATGAGCACTTAAGAAAAAGTTTTGGTACTCATACTTGGTCTTAAAAACTGGTATTGGTGCATCCCTATTTTTAACCATTCCCTACGCCATCAAAAACATACAAAAAGTTTTGGCTTTAAATATAATTTAACCTCTTGGTGGGTCAACCACAGTGCTTTACTGCGGCAGGGTGGCGGCTGCAGGCACAGTTACATATATATATGTGATTCTGCCTCTTCCGGGTAAGGAGCGTGCAGTGTGCCCCCCGTAACCACTGTGTCCACACACAGCAGATTACTGTTTTCAGTAATCAGTATGATCGCCATGATTGGCCATATCGATCACATGATAACAATGTCAACAACCTGTCATGAATGGCTTTCCACTCATGAAGAGCTTGCTTACTGTTGTGAACTGTGATTGGCCCACAGCAATCACATGGTACCTGGCTACTTGGACCATGTGATTACCTGTAGCCAAACACAGATCACAATCAAAAGCAACCCATTTTTGACAACTAAAACTATTTCTTACACAGTGATCATCATTGTGTAAGCATTAACAGTGTACAAAAAAATCCCTGATCATTCCTCCAGACTAGTACAATGTCACAGTGGTGACAATGAACTACTCTGATGACAGGATGTAAAAAAAAAAAGTAAAATAGTAAAACAAAAAGTTTGAAAATTGAATATAAATATTCTAGGTTCCATTCCCTGCCAGGGACACAGTACAGTAGTTTACAGTCATTCAAGTCAGAAAACAGGCAGAGCATGTCTTTTTGTGGTTTATTTGCTGATTTAACTTGGGTAAGGTGTGGGTGAGCCTTGGGGTACTCCAAATGTGCAGAGATGTAATAGAGGACACTTGTAACTTATCTGCTTTTTCAGGGCTCGACCATCCCCTTAGATTCAGAAATTAAGAGAACGACAACGCAAAAGTAGTAAATCAGGTGTATAAAATCCAAAAGCGCCTCCTACGATAAGGAGACACATGAGAATCCCATCTGAAGAGGAAATTCTCAGAATGACTCTGACACGTTTCGAAGGGGGGGTCCCTTCTTTATCAGAGCTAGGGAAGTACATGGGATTCACATGTGTCTCCTTATCATAGGATGCGCTTTTGGATTTTATATGCCTGTTTTATTACTACTTTTTTAAGTATATCTCCTAAATCAATAAATTTACTAACTGTTTACTGAGGTAGTGTGCAAGGTTTGTGCGCTCTGTTTTTGTTCTCCACTACAGTCTGTAGTTGACAGTCCAGAAGGCCTCAGCCATCATGCTGGCTCTCTTACATCAAGAAGAAAAAAGTGCTGTTCTAGGCTTCAGACTATTTATACACCTGAAAATACATGAGAATAATGCACAAAGGAAATTGGTTTGCCCTAAATAGTCCAATGTCTATGAAGATATTAATAAATATCACTCCAAAGTCCCATAACATGATACTTGAAACAGTAAAATCTTATTGAGTCCATCCGCTAAGGGCAAGCTCGTTCTTGGAGCAGAACCTGATTTTGGCATATGTCAAACTGGAAGGAACAGAGAAAGCACTTCTAAGTGTTTATTAAGATAACATTTCTGGAAATGAGGGCTGTAACGCACCGTGGACCGCAGCACTTGGCGTGATGATGTCATCAGGCATAGTGCAATGCGTTTCCAAACATAAAGTCTGAAACAGACAGGCGTGCTCTTTTCTCAAGCTTTTTGGATGTGGGATGCCTGCAAGCCAGCTTCCTTGTTCCTAAAGAGTGGTACACCCGGTTCCCTGTGTCATTCTTTCCCCAGACTGCGGTGATTATTTTCCAGTTGTTTTTAACTGATGTGCCTTTGATTTTTTTTACTACTTTTATCTTAATAAATTTTAAGTGAATCTACACTTAGAAGAGCCTTTTCTGTTCCTTCCAGTTTACCTATACAGCTCTTAGCCTTACCCTGTTGGTCACTTCCCTGAGCATGGATTGGCTGAGGCTGTATGAGTATTCAGGCCAGGGTCTATCTCTCCCACCCACTATATTCCAGAGCTCACTGGAATGAAGGGGGAACACCAGCAGCACCGATAATAGCCAAAAGCAATTGAGCACTGATACAAGCAGGTCAAAAACAAAATTTACCTGAACTCTAGCAACCTAACTATAAGGTTGCTAAAATGGCATACACAAGTCTGGTGGTTGTCCTTTCATGTAGGAATATCAGTGCCCAAAATATCGCTGTCTTTATTGGGAGAAGGCATGTCCAAGATGTCCAGTCCAGTTTTCCATACATAGTATGAAGCATGTAAAAGTAAAACACCAAAATGATAAAGTGTTTAAAGTGGCGCTGAATAAATAATCAATAATAAAATTCAATAATAAAAATGTATCGTGAATACCCATAAACTTAATAGTGACAACACAAACTTATGAACTGTTCGTGATTACTGTAACAAAAAACAATTAAAATAAAATAAAAAGTGATGAACAGTCCATGAAAAGATATAGTAAAGTGATCCAAAGTCCATGAAATTAAATCTTCTATTTCACCATGTGCAGTAGACTGAAAACAAAGTGCTTCATAGGATTCCCCCACATGGATGTAAACTCATCACAAATATTTGCCTTCCACGTTCGTGGTTGGCCAACAAACTTCCTGGGACACTTTTTACATTTATAGATGGATTATAGATCACTCGAGATAAAGATTCCACACCTCCGATTTGTTGGTAACAAACGCTGTCGCGTCACTTCTAGTCACGGGCCACGTCACTTCCGGTCGCCGCACTGTCACGCCCTGACGCATTTTGTAATTTCCTAAGAGTAAGTCGGAAGTAACGAAACGCATCAGGGCGTGACGGTGCAGCGACCGGAAGTTCATGTCCAATGGCCAAGTATTTTAAATATCGGTAATTTTGTTGTGATTTACAAGTTATACGCTATTGTATTGTATGTGTCATATTGCCATCCGCATTGGTTTAAATATTCAAATAGCTATTTATACAAAAATAGGGTGTTTGTTTGAGTCTCAGCCAGGTGTTCACTTTTTGGTCCCTATATTGATAAATTACCGGTGACTCCTCCAACCTTATGAATCATGAGGAAGTTTGATTAGACTGTTGGATTACTAAAGAGGATATTAAAGTGGATCTTCACTGCATCTGAGCACCACTAACCAAAAACACTATTTAATTTTAAATATTCAAAGCAAACTCCCCCATTCATTCATGTCTCTATGCTATTTTGTTACGAAATCACTTTGAAAAACATCTCTAGAATTTCTGACTGTGGCCATCATGAGTAAGGGCAAATGATTCATGTAGCATTTACTTCCTGGAGTCCATCTACCCTTATCTCAAGCATGCTTATAGGAGAGTTTGCTTAGCTGAGAAAACCCCTCCTCCTCTCCTACCCTCCTGAACACTCCTGGGATACATGACAACATTTGACTCAAAGAGTTTGGAAAATGGGACTTTTTAGGCAACATACGCACATGTAAAATATAAATAAATTTTTATTACAAAAAAGATTAAAAAGCTGATCAGGTCAACAAATTTGGTACATACAGCTGAAATATGAATAAACATTGTATAGGCGATTTCCAAGAAACACGCTGACTTGCTGTGAAGTTAGACCCTCTTTCTGAGGGATGGCAAAGAGGGAACGACGGCAAGTGTTTCTTCAGAACTGCGCCTTTCATCAGGGGTAAGCTGAAAAAGGAGGATGGCTAGAGAGCATTCATCCAATTCCTTTGCATTACATATTTCGCCAAAATTTGTATGTAGAAGAAAGAGTAGGAGATTCTTTTCCCTGTGTATCCACCTCCAGCACCCTAGGGTGTACCAGGCTAAATGTGGCCCAAAGATGGAAGGGGGGGAAGGGGACACCCCCAGATCTCTCACACTGAGGTCACCCCAAAGCACACCGGGACCAAGTCAGGGGCTAGGTTGCCAAGGAGGTCTAATAGTGCCAGAATGTCTAGTGTCCAAGGACAGGAACTGCCACTGCTTTCAAATGTGATAATCAAACAGTAATGCCAGGACAACATTTGCCTAGGCAAGAAACCAGAAAGTACCTGAAGAAATGTAAAAAAAAAAGTATTTAACAAGTACATTTGATATACTTTCCTATCTATTCACTAATGCTAGCAGCATAAGGATTAAAAAGAATCAATGTTGATTGGGAGAGTGAAGTTCCTCTTTAAAGTGGTTGTAAAGGCAGAAGTTTTTTTTACCTTCATGCATTCTATGCATGAAAGTAAAAAACCTTCTGCATGCAGCTCCCTCCCTCTCATACCTGATCCCGATCTTGTTCCAGCGATGTGCACAAGAGCTCTCTCTGCTCTCTCCCTTCTCATCGGCTCAGAGGCAGCATCGGGAGCCACTGGCTCCTGCAGCTGTCAATCACAGCCAGTGAGGAGGAAGTGGGGGCAGGGCTGAGCCGCACTTTGTGTGTTTTATAGGGAGAATGTCACCAGCACACTGAGGATAACCAATATGGGTCCATAATTTTTAATAAATGATCACGTCGTTACAGTAAGGCAACGTTTCGGAGTCTTGCAGGACACCTTCATCAGGCCTGTGTCTTATAGACAAACAGAGCTGGCTTGGGAGTGAGCATACAGGCATGCCACTATAGGAAGCTGCTTCCTATGGTGGCACACCAAGAAGAGGAGGAGCCAGGAGCAGGAAAAGGAGGATCAAGGCTGCTCTGTGCAAAACTATTACACAGAGCAGGTAAGTATAACATGTCTGTTATTTTAACAAACATAAAAAATCAAGTTTTACAAAAAATTTAACTAATATAGAATATAACATATTAGCAATAGCTTTCCAATTTAAAAACTGGCTAGGTGATAACTTCAAGCCTTTAAAGAAGTGGTTGAACAGAAATCAGAGGAGGACTGGACTGGGGGGACATTCAGCCTCCAGTCAGCACTAATAAAGATATATTTTGCTGGTGTCCCTAAGTGGTGATTTTCCTCCATTCAAATATTGATTACAGCAGGACCTGCAGTTAGTGACACATGCTGGCCTTTATGAAGCTACCAGCTCCATGTTCAGACCAGCATTTCCAGAATCAATGGAAAGTCAGCATGCCTTCCAATTACAGCGGTACTGTGGCACACGTTTTATGGTCATCATAGTTCAGTCCACAAAAATCTTAACCATGAAAGGGCCTGTTGTTTTGTCTCCTGAACAAAGGTTCCCAGTACTCCCCAGATAGACAGGTTAGCTTTTTGCATGTAGGCGCTGTGTAAACAAGGATCTGAATTAAAGTAGGACACCTTCCATCAATGTTTTTTTAAAAAAACAGGTCTTGGACACATGAATTAATACCACAAGAGAGGCATTTGCCTGTCCGTCCATAGGCAGTACATGGGTGTAAATACATCTGCTTGGTCGCTATTCTTCTAATGTTTCACTCTGTATACAGTTTGTATCTCACTTCTTCCACACTGTTAAATCTTACTCGTTATAATTTTTCTTATTTTGTATTGCAGACCGATGATTAAAAGCGTGGGAAATACCTACGGGCAGGGATTAAGGGCAGGTGGGTGCCAATTACAATCCTTTTTTTTTTCCTTCTTTGAATATCATGCTTTTTTGTCTTTTTGTCACCCACATTTTTATTTTTATTTAAAAAGTGTTTATTTATTTTGCATTTATAAAACAAGTACAATAACAGAGAAGGAGACAAATGATAAAAGGAACCCCAAACTAAAACATAGGAGTAAGGGTTACATGGAAAGGGGATGGACGTAGTTAACAAGTCATTATCAGGCCATGAGCCCCAATGAAGATCACAAATAAAAACATAACATGACAGATCAACAAACAGAAGCAATCAAGCACACATTTAGCCATACCATACACAACAGACACAATCACACACCAACACCTGTCATCTACATTTTTTTACATTTCTATACCTAACCTCCCAGGACTGAGATACAGATTCAATCATTTTATTGGTTTTCAACAAAAGGAGCTTACAAAACAAGCGTATAGATGAAACTGGCAAAAAGTAAAGGCATAAAAGTATAATGAAAAAAGGGTAGATAAGAACATAAAATATGTATACAACAGTCATGCTTAATATGGAATTATAAAGACAGGAAAGGAAAAAAAACCTTGATTATTACATATTACATAATGATTAGGTATAAACATTACATAAAGATACTGACATAATGTAACCAGATTTTCAAAGGAGGCAATGAAGTGTATGATTACGGGTGCATAGATTTCTAAAATAATAAAGACATATTAAAACAAAGAGGAGGCAGATGAGCAGAGTATATAATTTTAATTTGCTTACAGTGTTGCATGGCCGCGCAATTGCCAGTTAAAGTAGTACACTGCTGAATAGCAAAAAAATGCCCCGGTCATGAAGGAGGAAAACTCTTCCAGAGCTCAAGTTGTTATGTTGAGAGATGATTGAGAAACATTTATCCACTACAGAAAATAGTGTTTTGTTCATCCACATAGAAGGAAAGTTCAATGTACATGCATTTTCAATGGGTAAATTGGTATGCACATCTTTTATAAATAAACCACGTGTTGTGCAGAGCACACGAGATCACCATTTTTACCAAACGTACCAAACAGATATACCAAAATGATTCCAATGGTATAATTAGAAAAAGGAGCAAATTAAGAGACGTTCAGTGCTAGAGTTTACATACACTTGAAGTAGGATCAAAAGGCACTTGATATTTCATTTGGTGATCATTATTAACTATAGATCACAAATATGTACTTCTAACACACCGTTAGAATGGAAATACAGTTGTGTTCAAAATAATAGCAGTGTGTTGAAAAAAGTGAATAAAGCTCAAAATCCTAATAGCTTTTATTTCCATACACACAAATGCATTGGGAACACGACACATTCTATTCCAAATCAAAACATGAAGAAAAATAGATCAAATTTGTGTTGTTCCTCTAAAAAAAATTGAAGAAAAGTGAATATTAGACTGTTCAAAAAAATAGCAGTGTTTGTATTCTTCTTTACAAACTCAAACATTCACTATATAAACTGAGAAATGTTTGAAGATTTTTCTTTCCTTTGAATCACTTAACCTCCCTGGCGGTATGATTATTTCAGATTTTTGGTGCTGAAAGCGGTACCATTTTTTTTGCATGGAAATATGTATTTTTTTTATTGTAGGCTGTAATTTTTAGGAAAAACTCACTGAAATCTGTCCGAACAAGAGTCTAGTAAACATCCCGGGTATGATAAAATTTGAAACACAAAATCATAAATTATAATTTAATAAATAATCATAAAAATAATATAAAAATAATAAAAAATTTAATTCAATAATATAATCAAACCAAAAACACTGAAATGTGAAAAAGAGCGCCAAGTTCGCACATTGCTGAGCTCAGTCGCAAAATCGTTTTCAGTGTCTGATGACGAATTTCCCCCACGAATCATTATCACTCAATTCTGCAAGTCGTTCTGATTTACTATCGCTGTTCTCTAGCTGATCTAAACCGCTTTTGACCTAAAGGGACACTTTTTGGACGCCATGGACATTTCTCAGTTTCCAGGCAGAAAGAACAGACAAAATGCAGGCAGGGCGCAGGACAAAGCACTAGGGACAATATGTATGTGAAATTGGTTGAGACAGCAATGTTTTACTATGTAAAATGTAAAAAAAAAAAAAATGACATTTTTTAAAATTTTTAAATTTCCCGCCGCCGCCGGTGGCGGCGCCCGTACGTCCCGACGTCACAGGGACAGGACACAGACACCGGATGCCGGCATCAGCCGGAGGAGATGGCCGGGGACGCTGCAGGGGACACATCGTGGGAGCGCAGGGTAAGGTAAGTGAAGAACACATGCCGGAGCAGTGCCGCAGGGTAAGCCCGAGTGTAGCTCGGGGTTACCGCTTTTGGTACTGAAATGTTACCCCGAGCTACACTCGGGAATACCGCTAGGGAGGTTAATGAATATTTCGTTGTATAAGCACTGTTTCTGAGAACTGCTGTACATCTGTGTTGCATGGAGTCACCCAACTTCTGGCCCCTGTGAACAGGTATTCCAGCCCAGGATGATTGGACTACATTCCACAGTTCTTCTCTATTTCTTGGTTTTGTCTCAGAAACTGCATTTTTGGTGTCACCCCACAAGTTTTCTATTGGATTAAGATCCGGGGATTGGGCTGGCCACTCCATTACGTCAATCTTGTTGGTCTGGAACCAAGATGTTGCACGTTTACTGGTGTGTTTGGGGTCGTTGTCTTGTTGGAACACCCATTTCAAGGGCAGTTCCTCTTCAGCATAAGGCAGCATGACCTCTTCAAGTATTCTGATGTATTCAAACTGATCCATGATCCCTGGTATGCGATAAATAGGACCAACATCGTAGTATGAGAAACATCCCCATATCATGATGCTTGCACCACCATGCTTCACTGTCTTCACAGTGTACTGTGGCTTGAATTCAGTGTTTGGGGGTCATCTGACAAACTGTCTCCGGCCACTAGACCCAAAAAGAACAATCTTACTTTCATCAGTCCACAAAATGTTGCGCCATTTCTCTTTAGGCCAGTCAATGTGCTCTTTGGCAAATTGTAACCTCTTCAGCACGTCTTTTCTTCAACAGTGGGACTTTGCGGGGGCTTCTTGTAGATAAGAAATAATAAAATCAAGCGCTTGGTCAAGGGAAAAAGAGACACAATGAATGAATAAACAAGAAACATACTAGCTGCTAGCATAAAGGTCACCTCAGGACATAGCAGTATTAAATATATAATTAAATGCAGCGCTAGTATATTTGTGACACTCACAGAGTATATCAATAAAAGTACAGTAGATATAAAGTTCTCAAATAATAAGTCCAGAATATAGTGAAGGTTCTGTGACTCCTGTGGCGGTGAAGAGGAGTATAGATGTACACTAACCAGATAGATGAAATGCTTGCGCATGGAGTATATAAGACCTACTCCGGGTACTCAGGGTGTGAATCACTGGAATAGGTAGTAGTCATCTAAGCCACAGCCACCAGGTGTCATGGGTCTGTAATACATCAGGGGTCTCCTGGAATGCCGACTTCCACCACCAGAGGGGTTTTTTTAAACCTTGACATCAGACTTAAAGTAGGCAGGAATCAGGTAGACTTTCAAAGAATGGGGCTCCCATGGAATAAACAGGGCCCCAGACAAAGCTTCTGATAGTGTAGTAACTTTAATGCAGTAAGTGATAAGCATACAAGGAAAAACACTTACATTAGAAAATACAAGATGGCCACCGGCTGTGTGTAAAAAGCCATGCGGTGTAGCAATCAATATAGTCCAGTAGAGGGCACTCCCTGATGCGTTTCGTGTATAATACACGTTATCAGATAGCTTGGCTTCACATAGGCGTCTTCTAATTGTAACAGTACTCACAGGTAACTTTACACCTTCTTTGATCTTCCTGGAGCTGATTGTTGGCTGAGTCCTTGCCATTTTGGCTATTCGTCTATCCATTCAAATGGTAGTTTTTCACTTTCCCCCATGTCTTTCAGGTTTTATTTGCCATTTTAAAGCATTTGCGATCATTTTAGCTGAGCAGCCTATCATTTTCTGCACTTCTTTATATGTTTTCCCCTCTCCAATCAACTTTTTAATCAAGGTACGCTGTTCTTCTGAACAATGTCTGGAGCAACCCATTTTCCTCAGAATTTCAGAGAGAAATGCACTGTAACCAGCATGTACAACATTTGCTGCCTTCCTTCCTTAAATAAGGGCAATAATTGTCACCTGTTTTTCAAAGAATGAATGACCTCACTAATAGAACTTCACACTGCTATTATTTTGAACATGCCCCTTTCAATTAGTGATTCAATTACACAGAATCAGCAGCATGCATGTCATGACTGTTGGGTCTGTTGGATTTCTATTACTCTACTACACCTGCTAGTAAATTATTTGCCATGTAGAAATATCATTTCTACCAAAAACAGTGATTGATCAGGTTAGTGATGTCTGACTGCTATTATTTTGAACACAACTGTACTTATTTCAGAATTTTTTTTCTAATAGGTGGCATAAAATTGTCAGCATTTAAGATGGAAGAAGGATTTATGCTCCTGGAGATCAAGATTGCAAAAATGACTAATTTATACCTGGCAAGTGAGTATAAAGACGCCGAATTAAAGGAATCCTTTCATAAAAGCTGCCACGGCTGATTTTGTATTCTGCTCTGACTGACATGCTGACTTTCTGGCCTCAGAACTGGCAATAATGTTCATGTTGTGGTGATTGCAATCTTTCTTGGTCTACCTGACCTTGGCTTGGTATCAAGAGATCCCCGAACTTTCCACTTCTTAATAGGTGATTTAACAGTACTGATTGGCATATTCAAGGCTTTGGACATCTTTTTATGTCCTTTTCCATCTTTATAAGTTCCATTACCTTGTTAAGCAGGACTTTTGACAGTTCTTTTCTGATCCCCATGGCTCAGTATCTAGCCTAGTCAGTGCTTCCCCATAAGAGCTAACAAACTCATTAACTATTTATACACTGACACTAATTGCAATTTAAAAAGCCACAGATGTGGGACAGTAACCTCTAATTGGCATTTTAACCCGTGTGTGTCACCTTGTGTGTCTGTACCAAGGCCAAACATTTCAGGGGATGTAAACTTTTGATCATGGTCATTTGGGTGATTTCTGTTATCATTATGATTTAAAAAGGAGCCAAACAACTATTTGATAATAAATGGCGTCATATGATCATCATCCTTCAATAAAAGAGCATTTTTTGGCATGATCAGTCATATTTTCAATATCAATGCCAAAATTTCACAATTTCTGCCAGGGTATGGAAACTTTTGAGCACAACAGTATGTATATGCACATATCTGTGCATATGCATGCATAAAATGATGCCCAGCGAATATGATTTTTCAATTTTTTTTACTGATCTATAGTCAGAAATAAGTTTACACGTCTGTGTGTACAGACCCATTAAAAACAATAGGCTGCAATAACTTTCACACAAAATTTAACAAAAGAGATAATTAGGCTAGACTCATCCACCTCACCAACCGCTCCACCTCTGCCACCCCCCTCTGCCTATCCCTCCACTGGCTCCCGATTGCACAACGCATCAAATTCAAACTACTAACCCTGACCTACAAAGGCATTCACAACACTGCCCCTAACTACCTCACCAACCTGATTCCCAGGTACCACCCTACCCGTACCCTTTGCTCCTCACAGGACCTCCTTCTATCTTGCTCCCTGGTCTCCTCCTCCCACGCACGACTGCAAGACTTCTCCAGGTCCTCCCCCATCCTCTGGAACTCATTACCCCAATCCATCAGACTGTCACCTTCCCTCCTCACCTTCAGGCGCTCCCTGAAAACCCACCTCTTCAGGGAAGCCTACCCCACCCTCACCTAACAGCCATTCTCCTTCATTCCTCCTACCACTCCATCCCCCACAGCCACTTCCTCCTGTACCACTACCCCCTCCCTCCTAGATTGTAAGCTCGAAAGAGTAGGGACCTCTAACCCCTCGTGTGCTGTTTGTTGTTGCTGTACTGTTTCATGTATTGTCCTCCCCCTCTATTGTACAGTGCTGAGCAAACCCTTTGGTGCTATATAAACTCGATGTAATAATAATAATAATTAAAAAAACAATGGGCTGCATTTAGATCAGTAAAAAAGTCTAAATGCCTAAAAACGTGGTGTTTTTAGGTGTCCGTGTAAGCTTTAGAAGAATAGTTTATATTCTGTCCTAACTTCAAAGTATTATGATAATAATATTTTTAAAATATTTTTTTTATACAAACCAATACATATATTGAGAAAATAGTTTTTATACGCAATTTGTTTCTACAAAGTAGAGAAAAGAGAACTAAGGCCTTGGGATATTCAAGCTCCTTGCAGATTAACCCCTTGACACTGAGCGCACGCAAATATGCGGCCTCTCGGCATCTGGGCCTTGACGCTGAGCGGCCGCATATGTGCGTGCAATTAGAAAATACATATGTGCTGAAAGCGCGCGCCCTGCATGCTCTCAGCACATGTGTCCGTGACTCACGGAAAGATCCCGATCTCCCCTTTCGATCGGGACCTTTTCCGATCATGTGACCGCCGTGACAGCGAATCACAGCGGTCACATGACCCTAAAACCCCGCCCGCCTACTGGCTTCTAAAAACTCTTAAAGGGCCCAGGAGGTGCCAGCGCGAAGTGGTTAAAAAAAGATCACCAATTAATTAATTTATGCATTAATTAAAAAATATATTTAATTGTGCATTCATACTGTATAAAGCTAGTGTGGATACATGATTCTGGTTTTATGTTAGCTTCTGCATAACAGCACTGAGGGATAACAGCAGCATTGTAAGTAAATTAGACTTTGCTGTGCTAGGCTGTATTGTTAATCTAACACTGAGAACTTGCTGGCAGGAGGAAGGAGCAGAGCAGTTATTCGCAGTGCAGTCAGCAAACTAGGGTTAGGGCAGCTAAGCCCTTGAGAACATCTTCTATGATGAAACGCATTGGGCGGAGCCTGTGCTGATGTCATTACACTGCCAGACTGTTTGGTTGGCTTGTTTGTTTGCTATGCTGTCTTTTGCATATTGAAAATGTGAGTAGCGTTCTTTTAACATTAAATATGCTGAACAGTGTTATGCTATGGAGTCTCTGTGATTTTTTCTTGCCGAAATCCTGTAACATACTGAGTGGTGGTACAAACTGTTACTGATTCTTGCTGGTGGACCTTGGTTTTTGTTCCTGTGGTGAATTGATGTAAACGGTCCTCTGACATCAATGAGGGCTTTTAGACCTCTTTTGTTTTGAGGTCTCTAATTTTGGTAAGGGGTTGATGGTTTGCAATGGTGGTAGAGCTCATTAAGGAGATTCACAGAAGAAATTAAGCATCACCATTCATAGTTTATGGTGGACTTTTTATTGCTTATGATTTTGCACTTTTGTGGTGATTGCACAAGGTTTATACATATATATATACATACATATACATATATATCTATGTGTTTTTTTTAATCATTTGATTTATGAACTTAAAGGTACAGCACAACATAATTTTGAATTGCACAAACTAGTGTTACCAAGCTTGTTGGCTAAAAGCCTAACTTTGTGCTATTTTTTTTTTTTCTTCATATGGTACCCAGCTGGTTAATACAAAATCAGCTCTGACTACAAATAATCACTTTCAATTTGAAGCTGTCCCTGGCAGTCCCACAATATGTCTTTTACAACATAAGATTTCCCTGGTCTTTAGGGTTGAATGAAGCCTAAGTCACCCAACCTGGAGGACTGAGCACAGAACTGTAAATGCAGGGTGTCATGGACCCATCCTCTGAAGGGTGTCACCATGGCTTCCATTTATCCATGCAGCTAGGAGCACTGACCTTAGTGGAATGGTTCTGGGAGAAGGTGGAGAGAGGGAGAATTGCTGGAGAAATGTAAAGTCACTTACTTGGTTATGCTTTTTGGTAGGGATGTCTCAATTGCTGAACTGGCCAAACACAATTACAAATCCTACAGCAGGTAAGATCGGCAACGTTTACAGTTGAAAAGCAAATTTAGTTGATTGTCTTGAGATAATATAATAATATATTGTGTTTTTTTTTTTTTAGTAGTCAAAACTGCCACACAGGCTGCTGTAGATAAGTTTAAAGAACAGGCTGCTTGTTACGGAACCAAATATAACTATTATATACATGACACTGAAGAAGAGGGTGAAGGTAAAGGTGAAGGTGAATATAAGTCTGAAGTGTTAATATGTTCAAAAGGTACTGTGCTAAATATATGAAATTATATCATCAGTTTAATATTATCATCCCCACCTGCTGGGGTATTGCATAAACCAAAGTCAAAATAAATAATGTGACTATTTCCTTTCAAGATTTTTACGAGATAGACCATCAGTTATTTGAAATTTTATCCATGTAAAATGTGCAATACCAATAGGGCTGAGTGCTATAGAAAAAAATACATTTTGATCTAGAGACACAGGTAAACTTTGCTACTTGCAGGTCTGAATATGGGGTGTATTTACTGGAGTGTCCATGTGATCTACAGTATGTGGGAAGAACCACACAGACACGCAGGGTACATTTCCTAGAAGATTTGAATAATATCAGAAAAGGGTTGAAAACGCACAGCTATCGCTGCAGTTTGCCAAGGAGAAAGAGAATGGTATCAGGTTTACACTGTACTATGCTACTAATAGTGGGCTCAGTGGTGTAAAGACCCAAATCCAGAGATTGCTATACATAAGTAAGACCTGACCTCTGTTATTCTGTAGGATCATTTGATCTGGTAAGTTCTTTATCCTGCTATATTATGTTTTGGTGTTTAAGATAAGAAGGAAACGTATTGCTGAAGTTTAACAGGATTTATTGTGGACATAGAATTTTGTACTGCATCATTTTTAAACAAACCACTGCTCTGTTTTCAAAGTCTATTCAGCACAAATTCTACAAATTATGCTCACTCAGTGAGGTTTGTCTATCCTCATCACCTAAAGAATACCCTCTCCTGTTGCGTATTGAATGAGATTTTGACATTAAAGCTACATCATGAACATCATTTGGAATAAATCAGTGTTGTTTTAACACAATAGAAAAATTAACTCTAGCCTAGGTACATTTTTAATTTGGCTGGCACAAAGGAACCGAGCTGGTACCAGGACTAGGACTTATGACATTTAGGCAATAGGACCTTGGTGCTGTTAGTTTTTGTGACAGGATTGTTGGTTTTCGGCACAGGGGATCAGTATACAGATGAGATGAGCATGCAAAAAGAGATTAGGTTTAAATAAGGTAGGGTTATTGTTCAGGTAACAGAGATAGTTGGTGGTTGGGTTATGGGGGGTTACTGTTAAGGTTACTGAAAGAGTTGACATTAGGGTTGTTGTTGTTAAGGTCATTGGAAGTGTTACTGTTAGGGTTGAAGTTGCAGATGGAGTTAGTTTGAGAGTTACAGGGAAGGTTCATTGTAGAGTTACAGGGAAGGTTAATGTTAGGGTTACAGGGAAGTTTATCATTAAGTATAATGGTGGTTGATGCAAGCTCTTATATGCGTGGTGATGGTTAGCCAAAGGCAAAACTCTAGATAATGTTTATTGAAAATGTGTAAAAGAGGGACATTTTTGTACAGTCAAGTTTGACATATGGTAAATGTTCCACATGGTTCAGGATACTTGCAGGGTTTCTCTATCACCTTAGCTAAGCCATTCCTGATCCTAATAGGATAATACTACATTTATGCTGTTTGCTGTCCCCACTCTTGGCACACCTGGGATTCTGTTCCAGGCTCAACCTTCACAAGGGATGCTCATCTCCCTTTTCCCTAGCTATTTCCAAGTAGCGTCCATGAGACCCTGTATATATATTTTATCAGGGCCTCCGTCAAAGGGGTACCACATATTGTTAGAGCTATCTTGCTTCCTGCAGGATGAAAAGTGCCTAACTTCACAACAGGTCCACTTGCACAGCGTTTGGGATGTAACATGTTTTCTGTTCTCTACTCGTCACTGAACTCCTTTCCCAAAGAGAACTAGGTTACTCAATAAACTGATGACCACTCCGTGTCCAGGCACCCTTATCCTGCACCATATATGGACCAAAACCAAACAACCAGACACCATCCTATGAGCTCTTATCAATATTTGGTAACCTGGTTGTGTTCCTGTTATACTTGGCATCCACAAAGAACATCAATCAGTCATGTATATCTGTAAAATTAACCTATCATAATTTATATAAAAAAAGTGAAACAAATGTCCTGTTACAAAATCATGCAGTATTGAGATCACCAGAAAAAACTGCCTTGCACCAAGTGTAGTCATTCACAGAGATGAGGAAGTATTTTAGGGATTCCAGGATCCAATTGTTCAGCACTGACCTAAAATGTAAATTTAATATTTCTGGCGTTTATGTTTTAGAATCCGAAATTGATAAGGAAGAAAAGCTGACTCCTCTTTCCATCAAAAAGGTAACATTACATGGAAGGCTTTTGTATAGTAAAAGAGAGATGGATCACCTAGGATAATGGTTGTGATGTGCTTTCTAGTCTTTAGGGAGGTGGAATACGGTGGTTTCAGCGCACAGCAAGATATTCATCGCCCTTCATGACACTTCAGCTGTCCATAGTGCTCTAGAGCTACGCCAAGCAAATCATAAATATTACATGACCATTTTGGCAATATTGTGAGTATACAGAAGGTCATCAGTAGTATCACAGTATACTTTCCAAGCTGGGGTTACCACTAGGCATTAGTTCAGTGATGACAAAACTGAATTGCTGACACCAATGATTCGGTTGACTCCAATCTGGAGTTGGGTTTTTAAGGTAACAAGCCATTTAACCTCAACCTACTAACTTATCCTTAAAGTATAAAAGTTATCAAACCAGCTTATCATTGTCTAAAGGCGGCCATAGACGGTCCGAAACTCAACAAGGTAAACCAGATACAGGCCAAGATTCAAACCATGGATGGACAGACTGATTGCACCTAAGTTGATCGATTGACCTATGCATCCTATGGCTGCAGGAAAGAAAATTGTACTTCTATGGCCAGCTTTACTTTTAGTGAGCCAGTCCCGTTTCCTTATATTCAGTCGTACTAAATTTTAGTTACTGCTAGAATATCCCATATTTAGCAATCCCTGATTTTCATTCAGAAGAGTTGGTGCTTCAGGTAAAGTAACTGTGGTTTGGTTTACACATGGGATTGGTTTAGAAGATCATGGAAGGGTAAATGTGGACTTAATCTATTCAGTGTTTGCCTCTGAAAAATAGTGTGTACCAGTGGCTCTTATAATGACCAGCAAGTCTTTACCGGTGCAATTAGATTTTAAGCATGTCATATGTTCTCTTTAAGAGCCAATTACCCCGTTTTGGTGGAAATGCCTTTGGAAGAAAAAGATGGCTATTTGACTTACAAAGGTAATGAAGCCTACAAGGCAATAGCTTATAGACTGCATGTGAACAAAACTCAGGCAGCTTTCTATCTGAATTATTAACTAAACCCTTATACAAATGGACACCATATTGTCAGTTTCTCTGAGTTTTATAAATGTGTAACTCCAGTCAGAGAGTTCAGAATACAGTTGACATTTATGTGCAATATGTGAACTGTTTATTTACCAAAATTGTACATGTGTACATGTTCAGCTACTCTTGTGATCCTCTCACGAATACCACACTATCTACTAACTGTCGCAACCATTTAGCTTTCTGTGTCATCTCTCTGCTTGCAGCCTGCTAATTGGACTACCAGTGAAATCCTCTGTGTGCTTTCCTCTCCTGTAAGTTGTTTTAGGTAAACCTTTCCAAGAGAAATGCAATGGTTGGTAACTTCTGAAAATGCTAGCGGAGTGGCTGTCATACTGGGCTGTTGGCCTTATGGCTTCTGTACTTTCTAAATTAGGAAAGATTTCCTTTTAACATTTCTCCCTCTATCCACTCTAGTGTCTGAAACACAAGAGGATTGCAGGTTTGGCAATGTATTAGATCATGGCTGCCTAATGGTGGACACATGTGGATCAGTCAGTAGAAATGTTCCCTGAAGTGTTGCCACAAGGCTGGAAGAGCATAATTGTCTAAAATGTTTTCGTATCCTGTATCAGTACCCTTCACGGGAAACACCTGAACTAAATAATTTATAGGGTTGTCCACAATGTATGAACATGCATCTATGGGTTTAGGTCTAGGGACTCTATAGGAATTTGGTTTTAGGTTCTCCTGGTAAATGAACAGCTTTCCACAACACTTTATTAAAGACTTATATTAGCGTTTCCCAAATTGCGCACATTGTAACAAACTGATGCTCTTTAGAAAAAATCCATAACCAAAGACTTCAAAGTTTTTCCTGAACTCCATCTGGTCACTTTCTTCACTGTTTTAATAGGTCCTAATAGCAAAGTCATACTAGTTTTGGATGGGAGACAGAGGGGCGCCAGACTAAGTGCAGCATTAAAACATCTCAGTTTATTAAAATTGTGACAATTGGCAATCACATAATGTGGATAGGCAGGCATGTAAGATAGTTGGCAGCTAGATCTAGTGTTGAAAGTGGACAACTGCAGCATCGGATTGGTGTTGTAGTCATCTACTGTAGGTGAGTACATATGTTGGTCACTCAGTTCTCGGGTCTGCTCTGACAGTGGTGCTGTCAGTCACCACTCTGTGCTCTGCCTCTCCAGTGCTCACTGGAGCACTGGGCTGTGGAGGGGGCAGAAGTGACAGGCTCAGGCAATCAGTGGTACGCTGAGAGGCTGAGCCAGCTGCCAGTCAGGCATCTGGGTGGGTGGATGCCGACATTAATGTCAAGGGCCCTGCAGAGCCTGGACAGGCCCTGTGACATCAGCTGACAGCAGACTTTAGCCCACTGTCGGCTGAAAATGGGTCACATGAGTGAAGAACTAAGTGCACTCCTGTGACCCAAAGGAGAAGTAGGGGTGAAAGAGCTTTGGCCATACTACTCCTTTAACATGACAGGTAGCAACTGTAGCACCCCTCTAGTTAGCTAGGATGAGCTGGCTAGGTTTTTCAGTTAGAGGTTGAATAGCAACCTGGTGTGAGTTAGCCTGGGATGAGTCAGCCAGGTCATCTTCAGGTCAGGGCTGAGGGCTCCGCAGACCAGTTCTCTGATATCTCCCCCTACTCTAGAAATTTGAGAAAGTTCTAGAAGGAAGTGGGTGGGAGTGAAGAAAGGCTGATCTGCATACTCAGGGGATCTTGGCCAATCTCCAAGGAGGAGGCTTGGCATGGGGCCAGGGCAGCCCTTAAATATGAGAGAGCCTGATCAGCAATAGTAGGGATAGTGTTGGGTGGACAATGGAGTGAAGGCTGGAGTGTGGGGCCTGGGAGGGACCCAGGAGAGGGGCCTACCTGCAGGCTGGAGCAGGAAAGGAGGATCTCTCAGCCTCAATCTACCCCTGAGAGAGGACAGCCTGGAAAGCAGGGAAGAAGCCAGCCCAGCATAAGGCCTGAAGGCAGCCACAAACCCAAAAACATGCAGGAGAGGACTGTGTGAGTAATCCTATGCCCCCTGGGGCAGATAAGGGTAGAGGGCAGTCAGGAGGCAAACTCAACTAGCTCCTCATCTGGGTCTGCTTTGCTACTGTGGCAGCTTCTGGGTCCCCTTGCCCAGGGATTCTCTCGGGCAGCTGGGTGAAGAGGAGAATTCATCTGCGGTCTGAGGTTCTACAAGCAACAAACAAGCTCAAGGACTGTTTACTGTCTCCAGTGTGCAAGGTCTGAGGAAAATGCATGTTGCCTGGCTGTGTAGG
The DNA here is from genome assembly GCF_062004578.1 of Staurois parvus. Lineage (NCBI taxonomy): Eukaryota > Metazoa > Chordata > Amphibia > Anura > Ranidae > Staurois > Staurois parvus. The sequence continues at coordinate 2,736,815 of NW_028318929.1, forward strand.
ACCATGGGGGGACCCAAAACTCAGCACCTCCTAAGGGGGTTGTGCTACACAACCAAGGGAGTTGTGGAATTAAGAAAAGGATAAGTTCACCAAAAGTCTTTGAAGACAGAATGGGGTTAATTTATTAAAGGTAAATAGACTGTTCACTTTCCAAATGAATTTTCCCCTACCTTAGAGAATGTGGTTGATTATTTTGAAAATAATATCCAGCCACAAGCAATAACCTCATTCACTAGGCTAAAAGAAAATTCCCTTTCAAAGTGAACATCCTCTTTGCGTTTAGTAAATCAACCACAATGCATTCAATGTTCTTTTAAAATTAATAATATCTGGTTATCACATTCAACACACTATAATGCATGTGATAAACAACAATAATAAAAAACATCAAACAGTAAACAGTAGATCCATCAGCCACACTTAAACTGTTTGTAATTTTGGGGACATCTCCAACAACGTCCTCTGTCTTAAGAAAAAGATTTGTATTGCTCCTGTATATAAACTTTTCTGCATTTATATGTCTAACAATATTTTTCATCCTTCTTTTATCTTTTGATTTAGGAAGTGACAAGGCAATCTTTCGCCATTTTAGCAAAGACTGTGCTGTGTTTTCATCAGAATCCTTAGTAGATTCACTCTTTCTTTGTTGTAAGTTGTGTTATTTAAAGTATATTTACATGCATTTTTTTTTAAAAAAGCGTATTTTGTACATTTCTTTAAAAATGCTGCAGCTAGAGATGTAAGTTTGGTTACTTCCCCCTGTATCGTAGGTGGGATATAGTGGGTAGAAGAGCACAGATCCCAGCCTGCATATTGATGCCTCTCCATCTCATCCCTGATCAGGGTTGTGAGTGACCAGCAGGGGACTGAGGGGGATATAAATAGGCTGGCACCCAAAGCAGAGGGCTCTTGTTCCTGGGGGACTAAGACTCAGCCTTATGGCTGTGGCATCCCTGGGAAATCCACCTGCAGCTGCAAGAATCTTTTATGGGGTCCCAGCTATTGTTTGGCTGGGGGTCTCCTGAAGCATTTGCAGAAAGATTCCAAAGAACCCTGGATAAAAGCAATTGGAGTAGAGAAACAGGCTGATACTGCAGGTGGCTACGCAGTATTCAGGACACAGTGAGTACCAGCCTTCTGGACTTAGAGTATTTCTTTTGTGAGATTTACTTCACTACCAGTACACTCAGAACTGTATTGCTGTTGAGAAGTTTCTGTTTAGTACCACTACACTTCAAAGAGGGTGATTTCCCCCCGAAGTATTAGTTAAGCATTAGTCTCCTCTACTACCCGTTTGAAGTTCATTGGAGTACCCCTAGGCTCACCCTATCCAAGTTCATACCCAAAAATAGAAAAATCACAAAAGGACATGCACAGCCTGTACTCTGACTTGAATAACTGGAAAATACAGTGTGCCTGGCCAATGTGTGCCTATCAGGGAATGGAACCTGGGATCAAACACTGTGCTACACTACCACAATTGGTGGGTTTTTTAAAGTGCCATACCACTAGAAAAGTGGCAGTAATGCTAACCTATTTATATTACATAGGGTGGCCCTCTCCTTATCCCCCCTCTTTCTCATTATCTCTTTAACCATTCCTTGTGCATGGACAGTGGTGCACATGACGTTATCAGCTCACGAGTTTTCTAGCAGAGTCAAGGAGTATTCTTTTGCATTTTATATTTATTAAAGAGATACAACAAAACACTTCCAGTGGTGTATTTAGCAGATCAAACAGGAGAATGGGAGCAAATAAAAAAAAGTTCCTTTTTATATTTACATACATTTTAAAAGAGTAATTATGAATATATATATATATATATATATATATATATATATATATATATATCAGTAATATGGGAGGAGTGCACAACAATGATCAATCACATTGCATAGCAATCAGGCCCTCCCAAAGGCCATATATAGAAAAAAGAAAATTGGGTTGCTGCACATAAAAAACTTTTCTTGTGGAAAAATCACCATACAAAAGGGTGTCCATTGTTGTGGATTTCCACAATAAAAGTTTTTTTACGGGCAGCAATCCAATTTTCATATATATATATATAAATATATATATATATATATATATATATATGAAAATTGGATTGCTGCCCGTAAAAAAACTTTTATTGTGGAAATCCACAACAATGGACACCCTTTTGTATGGTGATTTTTCCACAAGAAAAGTTTTTTTTACGGGCAGCAATCCAATTTTCATATATATATATATATATATATATATATATATATATATATATATATTTAGTTGTGTCCACAGAATGGAAGAAACTCTCTACTGCTTCCACACTGCCATACTTTGCTCTCTTTTGATCTCCACAATCAACAAATAGTTAAAAGATGACCAAATAAAAGTATAGCATGGGACCTTTAATTCCAGAGCAGCTGCCAACATTACCTACCATTTCTTGTATGTGATTTGGTGCATTTCAGTGTAGGTCTGTTGCTCTCTACTGTAACAGCACATCGGGGTGCCATTGGCACTGCAACGTCTCGCATGGTGGTGAATGTATTACAATGCATTGCAGTAATGAACATTTTATAAAGCATAAGTATGAATCCAGCCTTAAAGGAGTAGTATAGCCAATGCTATATTGGCTATACTTCTCCTATGGATCACAGGATCCATAGTAGAAGTCCCTATCAGCTGGCATCATTTAGCTGGTGCAGGCTCTGGACAGAGTCTAGATCCACCCAGATGCCTGAACTGGCAGCTCGCTGAGCCTCTCAGCAACGCTGGAGGGGCAGAGCAGAGAGCCAGTGACTGGCAGTCACTACTCCCTGCTCAAAGGAGATGGGGAGAACTGAGCAGTAAGCAGTGTTTGTTCGCTCAGTTCTCACTGCAGAGCTGAAGGGGGACAGATGCAGCATCGGAGTGATGCTGTATCCACCGAGGTGAGTTTAGTAAATAGTGAATAAAGTTTAGTTTAGTAAATTTTTTTTTTTCCAGAAAGCCATACTTCTCTTTTTCTCTATATTCTACCAACAATGTAATGAGCATATATGCTGTCTGCTGTCAGTATGAAAATTCTGTTCTCTACTTTTTTTCTTTATTAAAGGTCGCACAGCTATTCCTTCCTCTGAAGCAATGAGCGAGTTTGCACAGTATGCTCTCCAACTCAATCATACCTTCATCTTTTTTAGAAGAGAACCTGGTAATTACCATTATGTATTCTCAATCCATAATTAATGCTAAACGTTAAACATACAACTAATAGGGAATAGAAAAATATGGGAGATGTTTTAACTGTCAAAGGATTTGTAGTTCTGCCCATCCAGTTCTGAAATTTACACAGCTCTTGCACACAGCAAAACCCTGTCTATTGTGGCAGGAGACATGGTTGTTCTCTGCTGTAGTTAAATAATACTTATAGACATCCTTCTTACCCCAAGCCTCTGACAGGACAGTGAAAGGAGTAGCAGTAGACTGATGAGGTCATCTCTCTGTCACTCTGCTTTCTACCGATCAGCATACTGCTTGCGTTGCAGCATGACTGATTAGCTCCTGCTTGCATTAAAAAAATACATTTAATGATATGTTAATGAAAACAGAATTGCATGTACCTGGTATTTTTATATGCCTAAAGTTTAGCTTCAATATTAAAAATAATAATAGTAATAATAATAATAATAATAAAAATCTCTGCTGCACACGGCTTTACTCCCATGTGGCCTGTCTCTTTGGCACTCCATCTATTGGTCACAATCTGACATTATTACGTATCAGTAGTCCTGAGGAGTAGAATTCTGGCTGCCAGAGGAGCGAGTAAGTAAAACTGCTTTTTAACAGCACCCTAGACAAAAAGGAACAAAAGGAGGAGAATTTTCACTAGAACTCAACTTTGGACATAGAGTGACTGTGCTCAGTGAGCAATTCACCACTGCCTCAAATCTATGCATGCAATGTTAAAATATTTGATGAAGTCTTATCAAATAATAAAAATATTTTTCCAGCCTCTCCCTGCTTAGATATCCCACCAATAGTGACATCTCCGGATCTACAGAAGGCAAGTTGTCATCTTTATTAATAATGTATAAAACTGCATTTTGTTTGCTTTTATAATCTGTGGCATAGTTACATAGTTACATAGTTAGTCTGGCTGAAAAAAGACAAAAGTCCATCCAGTTCAACTATAGAAAAAAAAAGTTATAATCCTATACCCACAGCTGATCCAGAGGAAGGCAAAAAAAAACCCCCCAGCAAAGCATGATCCAATTTACTCCTGCAGGACAAAAAAATCTTTCCTGATCCCCCGAGAGCAGGGGCGGACTGACCATTTGGAAACTCGGGCACTGCCTGAGGGCCCGGGGTCAGTAGGGGGCCCCATGAGATGCCCCTGGTACCTTTTTCATAGGCTTTTTAGAGTTTGGGCAAGGACAAAGGGGCCCCATGATCCCCCATTGCCCGGGGGCCCCATGAGTTGTCAGTCCGCCCCTGCCCGAGAGGCAATCAGATATTCCGGATCAACTTTATAAATGTTAGTATCCAGTTATATTCTGTGTATCCAGAAAATAATCAAGGACTTTTTTGAAGCAATCCACTGAGCTGGCCAGAGCCAACTCTTGAGGGAGTCTATTCTCTGTGTGCTACAGAGACAGAGAAATCAGAAATGATTAAAGTGGAGGTCCAGCCATTTTTGTGTTTATTAAAAGTCAGCAGCTACAAAAACTGTATCTGCTGACTTAATAAACACACACTTACCTGTCCAACGATGTTCTCACCCGCGCCGGCCCTTCTCTCCTTCTCTTCTCCATGGCACCAGCATCTCAACTGTGGGCATCTGGCTGTGACAGCTTACGGCTTCACAGCCTGGTGCCCAGTGCGCATGCGTGAGTCATGCTGCGCCTCCTGATTGGTCCGGCAATCCCCTGGGACCTGTGAAAGTTCCCAAGAGACTATGGGAGGGAGGAGGGGGCCGAACTTCCGGCTCATTTTGCCGTGGCGAACTGAGCCTGAAGTGGGAGTCAAACCCAGGTACCCGCTCCCCCCGTCACCCCAAAAGGTGCCAAATATGGCAGTGGAGGGGGGGGAGGAGGCAAATAAGTGGAGCTTCCGCTTTTGAGTGCAACTCCACTTTAAAGCTTGGCCTTCAGATTTTCCAAACAAAGTATTACATTTCTTTGGGGATGCAAAGTAGGGTATTTTCTTTATTGTCACTGATGCTTTCCCATTGATGGGACTACATGGATTACATTGACAGGAGAACACCAGGGGATAAGAAGGGAGGGAGGACACTGACCCTGCTCACAGAAGTTGTGTCTTCCTCCCCTCAAGTGTATTGTTTTTGGACATTCCAGATGGTTCATGATTATAGCATGCTCTGTGTCCTGTGATGTACGATAAAGAAAATTGGATTTTTTTCTGTTTATTAAAACTGTAGCTGCTGACTATTAAAATACAGCCACTTACATGTCCTTTGGTCCAGAGGTGTCCTCACCACCGCTGGTTTCACCGGCTGTCTTCTCTCCCTGGCATCTTCAGTGTGGGCACCTGGCTGTGATAGCTTGCCGGGTCCCCACTGTGCATGCGCAAGAAGCGCTGCGCTTTGTGAATGGCCCCGTAGTCTTCTGGGACTTGTCACATGTCCCAGAAGACTATAGGGAGGGAAGGGGGAGGACAACTTCGCTTCTGATCTCCTGGGCGATCACAGTGGAAGCGGGTACCTGTCAAATTCTGGTACCCGCTCCCCAAAGGTACCAATCTTTATTGAGGAGTGGGGGACAAGGGCTTAAAGTGGAACTTCCCCTTTTGGAATCCATTTATTGGAGTACATCATGGGACACAGAGTTTCCTCCCCTCCTTCTTGAAGTTCATTACTTGCTATAAAACTGGTGTGGTTCTTGTGTGGGAGGGGCTACATAGGGGAGGACTTCCTGTCTGTTTTTGGTTGGGCAGTGTCCATTCACCTATACATAATCTAGATCGTAACGATTATATTGCTTTGTGTTCCGTGATGTACTCCAAGAAATAGATTTTACAAGTAAGTAGATAAAAATCCAATTTTCACCATGCATGTGTACTGTAGATCAGAATTGATATTTTCAGTGCTCATGGGATTTCTTCTTTAAAGGTAAAGCAGTACTGGAGGAGCCACTTGTATTTTTACCAAGGTTTCCTCCTTCTTCTCCCAAGGTATTTCCCACAGTCAAGTACACACACTCTTTCGCTTGTTTTTTTCAATGACCAGTCTAAGGGGATGTTTGTTTTTTGGAGTAATATTGTAGAACTGGGGATAGGAATGGGGAATTTAGTAGGATACTCCAGAATTAGAACTATTCACACTGAGGACATCTAGCTGATCTCTAAGTTGAGCGCTTTTGAAGTCCTGGCTGAAAGCAGATAGCAGACTTCTCTTTAAATTGTAGTAACAAGTAGTTTAGGAGTGAGCAAAGTCCATTTAGCAGTAGTAGCAGTTGCAGGGCTGATCTCCTCAAGCACAGGCCTGTTACGAAAGACACTTGCAGTCCAAAAGTAATAGAACTGAGCAAGGTCCTTTGCAGTAGCAACAGCTGGACAAACTCTTCAGAACACCAGCCAGTGTTCTCTTTTTCCAGGTCCATGCTGACTATCAAGCACCAGAGGGGTAGCAAAGCACACACAGTCCTCAAAATCTCTCAGTGTCTGCCATTCTGTCCTTGGACTTGTAAGTACAGTCTCCCTCCAATCTTCCAAGCGACTCCTTCTCCAGTGATACCAGACAGATCTTTGGCAGACAGCTCCCCTTAGTCAACTTACTGTAGACCCAAGACCACTCTCTCTAACCTCAGGCCCTCAGGTTGTCCACCTGAGGCTCGCATGGCAGCAAGTGCCAGGTGAGGCAGCCTGCCTCCAGCCGGGCTTGGTGCAATCCTCTCCAGGGAAAGATGTTGAACCCATGTGCTCACAGAACATAAATACTACTACCAGCATGCAATGGGGCCACCCTCCCGTGCAATTGGCCTGGGCTGTATCCATATTCAAGCTGCTATTCTGCTTAGTTCCCTCCCAGATTTTGGAAGGCTCCATAGCTTCCTGAAGGCAGGCAGAACTCAAGGTAAACCCAGCAGCACCAGCAGACCTGACTAATCCATCACAGCACCTTGTTAAGCAGAGAAACACAGCTATACTTATCCTAAGTATACAAATCTTAATACCCAACTAGGAGGGAATTACAGCACAGGGGCGGACTGACAACTCATGGGGCCCCTGGGCAATAGGGGATCATGGGGCCCCTGTGTCCTTGCCCAAACTCAAAAAAGCTAATGAAAAAGGTACCAGGGGCATCTCATGGGGCCCCCTACTGACCCAGGGCCCTCGGGCAGTGCCCGAGTTTCCAAATGGTCAGTCCGCTGCTGTTACAGCAATAATACTCTTTAGCTATCATTTATTATTATAGGGAATTCCCATTGGTTTCCTTTCGTTCTTATGAAATCAGATTTTAATTGGCAAGGGATCCAAAGTACCCCTTAACTGGTTCATTTGAGGCTGGAGGGAGGGAGGAGAGACTTATTTTAATACAGTATATACCAAAATAAAATTATAAAGTGAAAAATATAAAGTCAATAATAAGAGGAAGAATACATGACATCTGATCCATCAGATTGGGACATTTACTAGCATAGCTAATTAATAATTCACTCATCTCTACTAACATGATTGATGTTTGGGGTGGAGATTTTTCCAGACTATTCCTAGCAGAGGGCTGGGAGAGTTTTGATTAGCCAAAATGTTTCTTTGGTCATGTTGAGAAAAGATACTGCAATATTTATGGGATGATTCACAGTTATGCCTTCATTCTGCTGAGTAAGAAGGTTTATTGGGAACACGGCATTCAGGACAATCTCTCCAAAATTTGTGAATATGTATTGTTTATTCCTGGATAATAGAGAAGAAACTATACAAATGTAACACACAGGGGTCTTTTTATCAGTGTTGTCAGCAAAGATTCACACAACTCTCCCCCGGGGGTTGCCCATTTCCACATAAGATTCAGCTTGAAACATTGATAAAAGCCGTGTGAATTGTGTGTGAAAACATTGATAAATTAACCACTTGCCCTCCAGAAGATTTACCCCCTTCCTGACCAGGCCATTTTTTGCGATACGGTGCTGTGTTATTTTAATTGACAATTGCGCGGTCATGCAGCGCTGCACTCAAATCAAATTTCTGTCATTGTTTCCCCACAAATATAGCTTTCTTTTGGTGGTATTTGTTCGCCTGTGCATTTTTTATTTTTTGCGCTATAAACAAAAAAGTCCGACAATTTTGAGAAAAAAACAATATTTTTGACTTTTTACTATAAAACATGTCCAGTAAAAAAATAAAAAAAATAACATTTTGTCAAATTTAAGTCAAAATGTATTTCGCGACATGTCTTTGCTAGAAAAAAAACCCAATATGTGTAAATTAATTGGTTTACGTGAAAGTTATAGCGTTTACAAATGGCGGTATATATACCGTAATTTTTTTTTTTTGCTAGTAATGTCGGCGATCAGTGACTTATAGCAGGACTGCGGGACTGCGGTGGGCATTCTGACACTGAGGGAAACTGACTTGGTATTACTGATATCCTCAGTGACACCAATACAGTGATCAGTGCTAATAAAAAGCACTGACACTACTAATTGCACTGGGCAGGAAGGGGTTAACATGTGGGACGATCAAAGGGTTAACTGTGTGCTGTTTTACTTTGTGCTGTGTGTGTGCTTCACTGTAAGCACACTGCTTTGTATGGCTCTGCATCTCCGGAGCTTGCAGAGGAGATATCTGTGTTTATACACAGGTCTCTCATCCGTCGGAGATACTCAGTGATCACCGGGTGCCGGCGAGTAATCACCATCCAGGATCCGGCGATTGAAAGCCGAGGCCGAAAATGGCGGCGCAGGTAGAACGCGCGTGTGCCCCCTACCCGGTATTGCAAAATCATGTACAGTATATATACACATGATTTTGCGCACCCATGCTGCCCTGTAGCAGTATTTCTGCTATACGGCGGCATGGAACAGGTTAATGTCGTACTAATACAGTGTTCTATTTACTCTGAATTGTTTTCATCCAGTTATCAGGAAAATGGAAGGTGGTGGGATCTGCTACGTTTATTTCTGAAGAGCACTCTCCAACCGAAATTGAGTTCACTGTGGAGGGTCAGCATGTGATTCTCTCACCTGATAAAGGGTAAGCATGTAAATGTAGGACAGTGGCAAAAGGCATTACAGTGTTACTAAATCCACAACAGTACAATCAGTCTGTATATGCAATCAAGCATGCTTGTTATACTCACTGTAGAACCTAAGAGGTTAATCCTCTGCATTGTGTAAAAAGGATGTTTGATCCTGACTTCTCTGCACCTCCCCTTCTTCCAGTGCCCCCCTCTTATCTCCTGATAGAAATATCATGTGGAGTCACTTTACACATGCTCACTTTGGTGTGTATTGCTAGAGAGGTTTTTTTTTTTCTTAGGAGAGTGCATGTGATCAGCATAGGGCCAATCAGCACTGTTCAGACAGAGGGTCAGGGGTTATGCAGCCTTATAAGACAATCAGGAGAGAGAAAACTCCTCCTACAAGCTGTAACATGTACTCTGCTGAACACTGATAGAAGTCACAAGACTGCTATATACTGCTGATGAGAAAAGGTATTTAGCAGTGTATAGTTACTAAAATAATTTCATTTCCATGTTCTGTGTACTGTGGGAGACCAGATATAGTGAATGCAGGGTCCGGGGAGACCGGATATAGTGAATGCAGGGTCCGGGGAGACCGGATATAGTGAATGCAGGGTCCGGGGAGACCGGATATAGTGAATGCAGGGTCCGGGGAGACCGGATATAGTGAATGCAGGGTCCGGGGAGACCAGATATAATGAATGCGGGGTCCTGGGAGACCAGCTATAATGAATGCGGGGTCCTGGGAGACCAGCTATAATGAATGCAGGGTCCGGGGAGACCAGATATAGTGAATGCAGGGTCCGGGGAGACCAGATATAGTGAATGCAGGGTCCGGGGAGACCAGATATAGTAAATGCAGGGTCCGGGGAGACCAGATAAAGTGAATGCAGGGTCCTGGGAGACCAGATATAGTGAATGCAGGGTCCTGAGTTTAGTAACACTTTAATTTTACAGGTGAACTTCATGCAGATATAAGAGCCATGCTTAAATGCAAGCAGAGCTGTGTTGAGCTCAGAATTGGATGATCAGAATTACAAATCCAGTGGCAGCTGAAACAGCTCCACTATATATATATACATTTCACCTATGTATTGATCTGTTTACCTGAAGTTCAGCCTTAGGCTCCATGCACACTAGCATTTTTTCTAAGCTAAAAAAATGCTGGATAAACTGGTAATTAAATTTTTTGTTAGAATTTTAGTAGTGTTTAGCAGCGTTTAGAAGTGTGTAGGGGCGTTAGCCTATTATTGGCTGTTTTACAGTACATGTAGGCAAAGAAAAACTAGAAAAGAGCTGTTAGGAGCATTTTAGTAGCGTTCAGCATTCAACACTCCCAAAAACTCTTCAAAAACTATTTTTTTTCTGCTCCTAAATGCTGAAGCTTGAAAAACGCTACTAGCCTAAAAAGTGCGCATGAACACATAGGCTAACACTTTTTAGCTTCTAGGAGCAGAAAAAAATGCCAATAACAGCTTGTAGGAGCTTCAAAAAAATGTTAGTGTACATGGAGCCTTAAATAACTATTGTGAAATTTAGTATCAGCAGCTGGTTTTGAGAGACATTTTACATTAATTTGATTTTGTATTTAAATCACTACAGTATGAATACAACATGGGAGAAGCGATTTGACGGCTTCTATGATATAAAAGGTAAGAGAAAGGATTGTAGAATATTATATTTATCATATTCAGTGAATATTAACCACTTAAGACCAGGCCCTTTCTGACACTTTTTGTTTTCATTTAAAAATCAGCCTTTTTTGCTAGAAAATTACTTAGAACTCCCAAACATGCTATATTTTTGAAAGCGGGGGCCCTGAAGAATAAAATGGTGGGTGTTGCCATTGTTTATGTCGCACGATATTTGAGCAGCGGTTTTTCAAATATAATTTTTTTTGTGAAAAAATACACTTTTTTAAATTTTATTGCACTATATGGTAAAATATAAAGGATTGATGTTCACACTGAGCAAAAACGGTGCGTGCCCGTGTGACGCTGACAAGCTACATACATTTTACCATCCAAAGGCGACACTTTAAAAGCTTTTACAGATTACCACTTTAGATTTATACAGGACATCTGGTGCTAGAATTACTGCCCTCAGTCTGACGTTCATGGGATGCCTCACATGTATGGTGCAAGGCAGGGGCGGACTGACCATTTGGAAACTCGGGCACTGCCCGAAGGCCCGGGGTCAGTAGGGGGCCCCATGAGATGCCCCTGGTACCTTTTTCATAGGCTTTTTTGAGTTTGGGCAAGGACACAGGGGCCCCATGATCCCCTTTTGCCCAGGGGCCCCATGAGTTGTCAGTCCGCACCTGGTGCAATGACTGTTAACGTAGGTGTGTTGGACTGACGCATGCATTTGCCTTTGTGGGGCATGGGACGCTGTAAAATAGTTTTTTTTATTATTTTTTACATTTTTATACTGTCCCTTTATTTTTTATTTTGATCACTTTTATTGTTATCACAGGGAATATAAATATCTCTTGTGATAGCAATAGGCAGGTACTTTTCACTGAGAGATCTGGGGTCTGTTAGATCCCACATCTCTCCTCTGCCCTTAAAAGCTTTGGATCATACCAAGATTTGTACGAGGCAATGCTTTTTCCAAACAATAAAGAGTTTGGTTACAAAAAAAGTGATAAAATGTTCATCGCTTTCGGTTTTTGTAGACCATAGAAATGATCGGAGCTGTTCCGGGCCTCTGATCAGCTCTATGGTGAGACAATAGAACTCTTGTGTTCCCTGGTAGGACAGGAGAGCTTGAGAGAGTCAGTTGGGGGGGGGGGACATCCCCTCCTGCTGCTTCTGAAAGCAATCTAGTGGTTAATTAGCCGCTAACATTGCTTTTACAAGAAAACTGGCCGCCAGCTGAAAGAAACAATACCTGAAAAAAATGGCCTGGTCAGGAAGAGGGGTAAATCCTCTAGAGGGCAAGTGGTTAAATAAAATCTTCAGGTCCGCGCCTCCCCCCCCCCCTTCCTTCCCAGGCACGTCTTTCGCCTAGGCAGATTAACTACATTATGGAGTCCCCTGCCAGTGCTTTCCACTTCTTTTTCTTCCAGGTGCCCCCTCAGCAAGCCAGCTGTGTGCATCCATAGACACACACACAGTGTGGCTCGGTCACACCCCCTGCAGGGGAGATCTTCAAATGGGGACACTAGTTCTGGTAACCACCAGGGGTTCCCTCACTTTGGAGGGATTCCCTCTCACTTCCTGTTTTGGCTATGGAACAGGAAGCAAAGGGGTTTTCTTTTGTTGGGACACACATGGCAACTACAAAAAAACCTGACAGGGGTCATAACCCTTCCATACTCTGTCCAAAATAAAAAAAAAAAAATTTTTGCCTTCAGTTCTACTTTAAGGTAGAACTAAATGGTGGACAGCCATGATACAGCACGCCTTATGCACGGTAAAATGTAGATCAAAGATAACATGGAGTGTCTTTTTTTCTTCAGGTGGGGAGATAATTTTCAAAGTCCATGAATCACCTGAAAATTCATTGCTAGTATGGATTGGAAGCAAAAGGGAAGGTCGCGCTGCCCTGTATATATTATGTAAGTAATTTCACCAAACCAAAGTAAGAATGACAGATCCCACAATTGGTGTACATTAATATTATTGTTATTATTTTACCAAAACTGGTGCAAAAGAGTGCAAAATTTGGTGCGGCTCTGCACAGAAACCAATCAGCTTCCATGTTTTATTGCCAAAGCTTAACTGAACAAGCTGAAGTTAGAAGCTGATTGGCTCCCATGCACAGCTGCACCAGATTCTGAGTGCTCCAGTTTTAGTAAATCTCCCCTATAGTGTGTTATGACATTTACTCTGCATAGAGCCCCGGCACCCAACCTGCAGTCATTTTGATACTTTTTTATGCAGCCCTTGGAGCTACTTTGTTTTTTTCACACTGTGTCTGTTTCTCATGCTGGTCATTATATTTTAAAGCGTAGTTCCACCCAAAAGAAGAAGCTCTGCTTGGTTGCCTCCTACCTGGTTTTGACAGGTACCCCGCTCCCACTTCCCGCTCAGTTCACCGCGATGAAGTAAGCTGGGAGTTTGGCCCCCTCCTTCCTCCTGCAGTCTCCTGGGAACCTTCACAGGTCCCAGAAGACTGCCGGACCAATCAGGGGGGTGCAGCGCAACTTGCGCATGCGCAGTGGGCACCCGGCTGTGAAGCCGCAAGCTGTCACAGCCCGATGCCCACAGTTAAGATGCTAGTGCTGTGGAGAGAAGAAAAGGGATGGCGCAGGTGAGCACATTGCTGGACCCTGAGACAGGTAAGTGTGTGCTTCTTAAAAGTCAGCAGATACAGTTTTGTACCTGCTGACGTTTAACTGCCTAAGGACCTCCCTATAGCAGATATACTGCTACAGGGCGGCACCTGTGCGCAAAATCACATATATACTGTATGTGTATATATATGTGATTTTGCCTTTGCGGGTAGGGGGGCACACACACTCCCTACCAGCTCCGCCTTTCGCAGCCACAGATGTCAATCACTGGGTCCCGGCCGGTAATTACCTGCCAGTGCCCAATGATTACCGACGGTGAGGAAGACTGTTTTGTTTACAGTCTTCCTCCCAGTCAGCTCGCGCAGCACAGCCATCCTGATCATTGTGCTTACAGTGAAGCACACCCCCCCAACCCCTAGTAAAACACTCCCAGGACATAGTTAACACTTTGATCACCCCTCACATTAACCCCTTCCTGTCCAGTACCATTAGTACAGTGTTAGTGCTTTTTTTTTTTAGCACTGATCACTCTATTGGTGTCACTGGGGATGTCAGTGACACCAAGTTAGTTCCCCCCAGTGTCAGAATGTCCGCCGCAGTTCTGCTAAAAGTTGCTAATCGCTGCCATTACAAGTAGAAATAAAAAAATCACAGTATATATACCTCCATTTGTAAACGCTGTAACGTTCACGTAAATCAATTAATGTACAGGTATCAGGATTTTTTTTTAGCAAAGACATGTCACAGAATACATTTTGGCCAAAATTTATGATGATATTTGATTTTTTAAATTTTTTTTGTGGACATGTTTAATAGCAAAAAGTCCAAAATATTGTTTTTTTTTCTCAAAAATGTCAGTCTTTTTTTTGCTTATAGCGCAAAAAAATACCACCGAAAGAAAGCTCAATTCGTGGGAAAAAAGGATGTAAATTTACTTTGGGTGCGGCGTTGCATGACCGCACAATTGTCAGTTAAAGTAATGCAAAAAATGGCCTGGTCAGGAAAGGGGGGAAATCCTCTGGAGGGCAAGTGGTTTATAAACACAACCGATTGGAACTCCGCTTTAAGCTACGTTCACACTTGTGCAAGTAGGGAACTCTCACAAAATCGTATGCATTTACAACCCACAGGCAAAACGCACTGCTCTTTAGCAGACATACGGGGCACCATTAATTCTTAATGACACCCCACGCATTGGTAAAATGGCCACATTCTCGCGCATGTGAAACAGCATGTGCAGCTCTTTGGTGATGTAATGGAACAGACTTGAGGCCGTCCTCTGTACGTTGACCACTACTGCTGTAGTCATAAAGTAATTTATAGCTCTATATATACAATATATTATGTAGGGCTGGATTTCAGTTCTAGATTTCATTCCTAGATCTGGGAAGAGGAAAAAAGGAAAGACCTCCTAAAACTGGGCTTACATGTTACCAAAAGTATTAAAAAGTGCACATTTTTATTTGTCAAAAAATTCTGACACGTATACATACAAAACAATGTATCATACAGAGTCATAATACAGCATCAGAATATGAAATTACATGATAAGGATACTCAGTATGACTGTTTGACTGGCCATAAAAGATATAGATTGGTATCATCATAGATGTACAAAACTGCAGAGGTACTAATCTAATTATTCCAACGCGTTTCAGAGTGATTCCACTCCTTCCTCAGGGAAGAGAGAACTCTGCATATGGATGACATCATCTACAAGATTAAACATAATTTGTTTGGAACAAATCTCGTATCCATAACAACATTTAATACCTTATAATCTGTAGATATACTTACAAAGATCTGGGGAGAGTGGTGAAAGGAGGAGCAAGCTACACCAAGGCCCATCTCTAAGGCCCCATTCACACCTGAGCATTTTGTAGCACAAACCTTGAAGCTCCAAAACTCTCAGGGAGAAAAAAATCAATATTACTCAATGGAGATGGTTCACAACTCTATGCCAAGTCGCCTGAAGCAGGACACCTGAAGCTCAAAAAAGTTTCGGAGATACTCTTGTAGATTGATGTGTTTTTGGCACATTTTCATTCCCATAGAAATACATAGAAACACAAAAATCACGTATGTTAATGCACTTTAGCACTTTTTGTCACGCGACCAAAAGCATTTTTCTGGCATGCCAAAACATGGCAACAACTGATGTCACAGATTACATTTTTCTCTACTGGCTAATACAAAAAAGCCAGAACTTAAAAAGCCAGATAATGCCTGAACAAATCGCACACAAACATTTGCGAACATGTGACAAAACGTGCAAAATAAAATCACAAAAACTCTATGCTCAGGTGTGAATGGGGCCTTAGACTCATGCTACAATCTGACCCTATATTCTCTGTGCAGTCAATTTTGGATTTACCAAAACTATGTGTGAACCCAGGGTACGCTCCGTTCACACCCATGCAGCTGCAACTGTGCACATATTTTTTTTTTTTTTATGGTTGAACTGGATGGACTTTTGTCTTTTTTCAGCCAGACTAACTATGAGAACCTACCTAATTATTCAATCAGTCTGTACCCAATCAGGTAGGCCCTTGCTTTACATACTTGCAGGTAGATCTAAGGGAGATTGTAATGTGTTTGGTAAGTTGAAGGCGAGGTTCACACTGTTGCGTTCCAGGAATGCATGCACAATCATAAGAGAAACACGCTGCAGTTTAGCAGATAAGTGGGGGTGCTATTAAAGTGTTACTAAATCCACAACAGTAAAATCAGTCTGTATATGGAGTAATGCATGCTTGTTATTCTCACTGTGGAACCTAAGGGGTTAATCTTCTGCACTGTGTGAAAATCCTGTCTTCTCTGATCCTCCCCTTCCAGTGTCCCCCTCTCATCTCCTGATAAGACATATCGTGTGGAGACACTCTGCACATACTCAGTTTGGTGTGTATATAAATAATTGCGTGTACTGTGGGAGACCGGATGTAGTGAATGCAGGGTCCTGGGTTTAGTAACACTTTAATCCTTAATGGCACTTTCACGCATCGTCAGAATGCCGACGTTTTCATGTGCTCAAAACCTCACCATGCGATTACATGCAGCACAATTTTTAAAAATGGTCCGTGACTTCTTTCCCCATATTTCTGCAGGTAGGTTAGTCCTGTGAAATGAAAGGGCCGCCCTACCCACAGAATGCAGTCCGCACAAGTGTGAACCCAGGATACGCTCCGTTCACACCTATGCAGCTGCAACAGTGCACACGTGTTTTTGCATGTCGCTCTTAGGGCAGCCCATTCATTGCAATGGACTGTCCTATAGTTATTATACAGGATTTGTAGAGCGCTAATATTTTTTGCTGCGCTTTACATTATAAAGTGAGACGGTATAATCACAATTAGAGATGAGCGAATCGAACATGACGAAGTGGAATTCGTTCCGAAGATTTGGAAAAATTCTATTCGCGACGAATCCGAAGATTAGCAAACTTCGGATGCACGAATCGAATTTTCCCAAAAATGGCGGCGACATGTGTGGCGACGGAGAAAATGGACAGAGAAGATGGGGCGGGGATCTCTGGGAAGGCGCGCAGACAAGGCGCGCTGACCCATAATGCATTCATGACATGTGATCGCATTAGCCAATCAGCAGCCAGCCAGCACTGTGTAATGGTGGAGCTATAAATCGCGGCCATCTTAGAATTCTCCATTAGCCTCCGGTCATTCAAGAGAGACAGACCTGTGTGTATTAAGGGACAGAGTTAGGGCCACAGAGACTTTAGGGCCACAGAATCGTTACTCAGGGACACAGAATCGTTACTCAGGGACACAGAATCGTTACTCAGGGACACAGAATCGTTACTCAGGGACACAGCTATCAAAGAATCGAAAATTTAAAGTGACATACACCCTTTTTTTTTTTGGTGGCTGTCGTGCACAGTTGGTGCTGCAGTTTGCCGATTGTGCAAAATAAACTGACTTTCTGCTTCACAACCACTATTGTACGTTCAAAGAGTTAAATCCATTTACACGCCGGCTGGCGGTAATATTTTTTGGGTGATTAGTGCATTCCAGTGACACAAACGTACAGTTTCCAGCCAACGGCAAGCTGCAATTGACCGATTGTGTACAATAAACTGACTTTCTGCTTCACAACCACTATTGTACGTTCAAAGAGTTAGATCCATTTACACGCCGGGTGGCGGTAATATTTTTTGGGTGATTAGTGCATTCCAGTGACATAAACGTACAGTTTCCAGCCAACGGCAAGCTGCAATTGACCGATTGTGCTAAATAAACTGACTTTCTGCTTCACAACCACTATTGTACGTTCAAAGAGTTAAATCCATATACACGCCGGGTGGCGGTAATATTTTTTGGGTGATTAGTGCATTCCAGTGACATAAACGTACAGTTTCCAGCCAACGGCAAGCTGCAATTGACCGATTGTGCTAAATAAACTGACTTTCTGCTTCACAACCACTATTGTACGTTCAAAGAGTTAGATCCATTTACACGCCGGGTGGCAGTAATATTTTTTGGGTGATTAGTGCATTCCAGTGACATAAACGTACAGTTTCCAGCCAACGGCAAGCTGCAATTGACCGATTGTGCTAAATAAACTGACTTTCTGCTTCACAACCACTATTGTATGTTCAAAGAGTTAATCCATTTACACGCCGGCTGGCGGTAATATTTTTTGGGTGATTAGTGCATTCCAGTGACACAAACGTACAGTTTCCAGCCAACGGCAAGCTGCAATTGACCGATTGTGTACAATAAACTGACTTTCTGCTTCACAACCACTATTGTACGTTCAAAGAGTTAGATCCATTTACACGCCGGGTGGCGGTAATATTTTTTGGGTGATTAGTGCATTCCAGTGACATAAACGTACAGTTTCCAGCCAACGGCAAGCTGCAATTGACCGATTGTGCTAAATAAACTGACTTTCTGCTTCACAACCACTATTGTACGTTCAAAGAGTTAGATCCATTTACACGCCGGGTGGCGGTAATATTTTTTGGGTGATTAGTGCATTCCAGTGACATAAACGTACAGTTTCCAGCCAACGGCAAGCTGCAATTGACCGATTGTGCTAAATAAACTGACTTTCTGCTTCACAACCACTATTGTACGTTCAAAGAGTTAGATCCATTTACACGCCGGGTGGCGGTAATATTTTTTGGGTGATTAGTGCATTCCAGTGACATAAACGTACAGTTTCCAGCCAACGACAAGCTGCAATTGACCGATTGTGCTAAATAAACTGACTTTCTGCTTCACAACCACTATTGTACGTTCAAAGAGTTAAATCCGGTTTTATTTTTGGGGCGCTTATTGAATTAAAGAGTATGTCAGACAACACGCAGAGGAGTGGCAGAGGAGGCAATGTTTCAGGAGCGAGCAGACGTGGCAGCAGAGGAAGGGGTCGAGGCAGCACTAGTCGCAGCCAGAGGCCAGTGCTCCCGGTGTCATCCAGCGGTCGTGTCTCCACCGACAACCCTGCCGTCATCGATTGGTTGACTCGGTCGTCTTCCTCTTCCCACGTCACCTCTGACACCTACAGCCAACGGTCGGTGGGTACGTCAGACACAACCGTTAGTTGGCATGGCCCGGGAGCAAGCCCACTGAAATCACGTGTCCTCTACCTGCCCCTGTCCTTTGCTGTTCCCTCACCAAGCGAAGTATCGCATGCTGTGGGCTCAGCCCCACTGTACAGTGAGGAAGAGCTAACAGAGGGCGGTCAGGAACAGGGGGAGACATCCGCCTCTTCAGCAGCCAGGCGAAGAAGTACTGGCGAGGAGAGTGGCTCGGTAGCCGGTCTAGAGACAGGTCTGTCTCCTGACCCACACGCAGCCGAGGGGGCTAGTAGTGACGCGGAGACCCTAATTGATGATGATGAGGCTGATCGCACTTGGCAGCCTCGTCGTCATCAGGCTATTGCTTCCGCATCATCAGGAGAAGAGGGTGCCAGCTTGCCAGCGAGCAAAACAGTCGGTGGGTTGCCCAGGAGGCAGCAGGGTCGCAGCAGTGTCAGTGGAGCCAAACGGCCACGGAGTAGAGCACCAGCTCCACTGCAGCCTACCACCACGGCCAGTAGTGGTGCCGGTGTGCACGGAGGAAGTAGCAGTCAGCCAGTGAGGAGTAGCGGGGGCAAAGTTTCCTACTTGGCGGTGTGGCAATTTTTCGTCAAGCCGCCCGAGGAAGTAAACGTAGCCGTATGTCGCCTATGTGGCCAGAAAGTCAAGCGTGGCCAGGGGGCCAATGTTGGGACTACAGCGTTGCGTCAGCATATGCAGCGTCGCCATTCGGTGGCCTGGGAAAACTGTGATAAATAGAGATGAGCAAATTATTCAAAAATTCGGTTCGGCTGATTCGACGAATTCGCCGAATAAATTTGCTTCGAGCCGAATATATTCGCTGCGAATTTAACTTATAAAAAGGGTGTTTCTAGGCTTCAGAGAGCCTTTATATTAGTGCAGAACACTGTACCTTTAATTTAAATGCCCTTGGAGTCTGCTGGGGAAGAGAAATACAGTTGCAAGAAAAAGTATGTGAACCCCTTGGGATTACGTGGAGTTTTGCATGAATTGGGCATAAAATGTGCTCTGAACGTCATCTAAGTCACAACAATAGAAGAACACAGTCTGCTGAACATAATACTACACAAACATTAGATGTTGCCATGGTTTAATTGCACATAACATGTAAATATTCACAGTGCAGGGAGGAAAAAGTATGTGAACCTTTGGACTTAATAACTGGTTGACCCTCCTTTGGCAGCAATAACCTCAACCAAACATTTCCTGTAGTTGCAGATCAGACCTGCACAACGATCTGGAGTCATTTTGGACCACTCCTCTTCACAAATCTGTTTCAGTGTAGCAATATTCTTGGGATGTCTGGTGTGAATCGCTCTCTTAAGGTCATGCCACAGCATTTCAATCGGGTTGAGGTCAGGACTCTGACTGGGCCACTCCAGAAGGCGTATTCTGTGCTGTTGCAGCCATTGTTTTGTTGAATGACTTGTATGCTTTGGGTCATTGTCCTGTTGCATCACCCATCCTCTGCGGAGCTTCAGTTGGCGGACAGATGGTCGTACGTTTTCCTGCAAAATGTCTTGATAAACTCTGGAATTCATTTTCCCATCAATGACAACAATCCGTCCAGGCCCTGAGGCAGCAAAGCAGCCCCAAACCATGATGCTCCCTCCGCCATGTTTCACAGTGGGGATGAGGTTTTGATGTTGGTGGGCTGTGCCTTTTTTTCTCCACACATAGTGTTGTGTGTTCTTCCCAAACAACTCAATCTTGGTTTCATCTGTCCACAGTATATTTTGCCAGTAGTGCTGTGGAACATCCAGGTGCTCTTTTTCAAACTTCAAACGTGCTGCAATATTCTTTTTGGACAGCAATGGCTTCCTCCGTGGTGTCCTCCCATGTACTCCATTCTTGTTTAATGTTTTCCTTATTGTAGATGTGTCAACAAAAATGTTAGCATGTGCCAGAGATTTCTGTAGGTCTTTAGCTGACACTCTGGGATTCTTCTTTACCTCATGCAGCATTCTGCGCGGTGCTCTTGCAGTCATTTTTACAGGACGACCACGCCTAGGGAGAGTAGCAACAGTGCTAAACTTTCTCCATTTGTAGACAGTCTGCCTTACCGTGGACACATGAACATCAAGGCTTTTGGAGATACTTTTGTAACCCTTTCCAGCTTCATGCAAGTCAACAATTCTTGATGGTAGGTCTTCTGAGAGCTCTTTTCTGCGAGGCATGGTTCACATCAGACAGTGCTTCTTGAAACCAGTAAACCCAAAACAGGTGTGTGTTTTTTAAGGGCAGGACAGCTGTCAGCAACACATCCAATATCATCACACTGATTGGAGTCAAGGTTGGCTCACTCCTGGCTCCAATTAGCTCTGGGAGAAGTCATTAAGCTAGGGCCTCACATACTTTTTCCTCCCTGCACTGTGAATGTTTACATGTTATGTGTAATTAAACCATGGCAACATCTAATGTTTGTGTAGTATTATGTTCAGCAGACTGTGTTCTTCTATTGTTGTGACTTAGATGACGTTCAGAGCACATTTTATGCCCAATTCATGCAAAACTCCACGTAATCCCAAGGGGTTCACATACTTTTTCTTGCAACTGTAATACTGTCAGTCAGTATGACATGCAGATGAGTGCCGTCGATCTTAGAATCACTGCACACTTCACTCATTTGGGCAGTCACGGGGCCAAAACCAGAGTGTGGAGCCACAGTGTGGCGGTGGAGGCAGCAGCAATGGGAGGCCATACAGCACCCTATGACAAAATGGAACCCACCAGCAGTGTGAGGAGACCTGAAAGTGGCACATGGCAGAGTGTGGCGATGGAGACAGCAGCAATGGGAGGCCGTACAGGGACCCATGACACACTCTGGACCTGGCAGCAGCATGAAGAGGCGGTACAGGGGCCCATGACAGATTACGGGCCTGGCAGCAGCATGAGGAGTCGGTACGGGGACCCATGGCAGATTACGGGCCTGGCAGCAGCATGAGGAGGCGGTACAGGGGCCCATGGCAGAGTGGCGGAGCGTAAGCAGCTAAAATTGAAGGCCATACAGAGGCCTATGTTAAAAAGTCCCCCCAGCAGCAGCGTGGGGAGACGACTATCAAGAGTCCAATGGCAGAGTGGCGGAGCAGAAGCAGCTTCAATTGAAGGCCATACACAGGCCTAGGTTTAAAAGTCCCTCACAGTTAATTCCAATAACGAACTCTACTCCTCCGTGCAATCTACTTACGAGACCCTGGGCAGGTCTGGGTCCAATTTGTGGTAGAGACTGGTTTTGTTCAGCCATGCTTGAGCGAGTAATAACAGGTCTGTGCTGCCCTTTGGTGTCTGGCTTAATGCGCACAACACTGAACGTCCCAGCGTTTGTCAACGATTTGCCGTTAAGTGATGCAAACCCGCTGAACCACGTTCATGAGGAGCCGGTACAGGGGGCCATGAATCAGTATGGACCTGGCAGCAGCGTGCGCAGACGACAGAGGCACATGGCGCAGGGTGGCGGTGTAGGCAGCATTATTCTGAAGCCATACACAGGCCTAGGTTAAAAAGCGGAAGCCGTCAGCAGCGTGAGCAGACGACAGAGACACATGGCGCAGGGTGGCGGTGGATGCAGCAGTATTCGGAAGCCAAACACAGGCCTCGGTTAAAAAGCGGAAGCCGTCAGCAGCGTGAGCAGACGACAGAGGCACATGGCGCAGGGTGGCGGTGGAGGCAGCAGCAATGGAAGGCCATACAGCACCCTATCACAAAATGGAACCCACCAACAGTGTAAGGAGACCTGAAAGTGGCACATGGCAGAGTCTGGCGATGAAGTCAGCAGCAATGGGAGGCCGTACAGGGACCCATGACACACTCTGGACCTGGCAGCAGCAAGAGGAGGCGGTACAGGGGCCCATGGCAGAGTGGCGAAGCGTAAGCAGCTTAAATTGAAGGCCATACAGAGGCCTATGTTAAAAAGTCCCCCCAGCAGCAGTGTGGGGAGACGACTATCAAGAGTCCAATGGCAGAGTGGCGGAGAGTAAGCAGCTTCAATTAAAGGCCATACAGAGGCCTATGTTAAAAAGTCCCCCCAGCAGCAGCGTGGGGAGATGACTATCAAGAGTCCAATGGCAGAGTGGCGGAGCGGAAGCAGCTTCAATTGAAGGCCATACACAGGCCTAGGTTAAAAAGTCCCCCCAGCAGCAGTGTGGGGAGACGACTATCAAGAGTCCGATGGCTGAGTGGTAACGATTCTGTGTCCCTGAGTAACGATTCTGTGGCCCTAAAGTCTCTGTGGCCCTAACTCTGTCCCTTAATACACACAGGTCTGTCTCTCTTGAATGACCGGAGGCTAATGGAGAATTCTAAGATGGCCGCGATTTATAGCTCCACCATTACACAGTGCTGGCTGGCTGCTGATTGGCTAATGCGATCACATGTCATGAATGCATTATGGGTCAGCGCGCCTTGTCTGCGCGCCTTCCCAGAGATCCCCGCCCCATCTTCTCTGTCCATTTTCTCCGTCGCCACACATGTCGCCGCCATTTTTGGGAAAATTCGATTCGTGCATCCGAAGTTTGCTAATCTTCGGATTCGTCGCGAATAGAATTTTTCAAAATCTTCGGAACGAATTCCACTTCGTCATGTTCGATTCGCTCATCTCTAGTGATAAAGATACGGCGGTTCTGCCTGCCCCAGCCCCCGCTCCATCACCCGCTCCGTTACTTGCTCCGTCACCCGACGTCAATCGCCCTCTATCAGCCAGTCAAGGCTCCAACACCTCTGCTGAGGGGAGTTGTCGCTCGTTGGCATCTTCCGCTCGTTCAGATGCTCCTTCTCCTGCTACTCCTCTTCACGGATTCCGTCAGCAGTCTTTCTTGGAATCCGTTTCCAAGAGACAACAGTTTGCGAGCACGCACCCGACGGTGCAGAAGCTGAACGTCCTCCTGTCCAAGTTGCTGGTGCTGCAGTCCCTCCCTTTCCAAGTGGTGGACTCAGCACCTTTCCGAGAAATGATGGCTTGTGCCGAGCCGCGGTGGAGAGTGCCAAGCCGGCATTTCTTTGCCAAAAAGGCAGTGCCAGCCCTGCATTCACATGTAGAAGAGATGGTGGGCCAGTCTTTGAGCATGTCGATCTCTGCCAAAGTGCACGGCAGTGCCGATGTGTGGAGCTGTAACTACGGTCAGGGACAGTACATGTCATTTACGGCCCACTGGGTGAACGTGGTGCCGGCACAGCCGCACCAGCAACTTGGACAGGTCACGCCGCTTTTGCCTCCACGTTTGCACGTCCTTGGTCCAGCAAAGATGTCCGCCTCTACCACCTCTTCTTCCGCCGTGTCCTCAGCCGCCACCCCCGTGCCAAGTCCCATTACCCGACCGGCATATCACATGTGCAGGGCGCAACGGTGTCACGCTGTTCTGCACCTGGTATGCCTTGGCGAACGTAGTCACACAGGGGAGGAACTTCTGAGTGTAATGAACAGAGAAATCGACAGATGGATGTCTCCGCGCAAACTGAAAATCGGAACCATGTTGACCGACAACGGAAAGAACATGGTGTCTGCTCTGCGTCAAGGAAGGTTGTGCCATGCGCCATGCATGGCTCACGTGTTCAATCTGGTTGTCAAGCGGTTCCTAAAATCCACCATCCCACTGCAAGACATCCTTAAAATGTCACGTAAACTTTGCATGCATTACAGCCATTCCTACACCGCAAAGCACACCCTCCTTGAGCTGCAGCGGCAGAACGGAATTCCACAGCATCACCTGATCTGCGACGTTGCAACAAGGTGGAATTCAACCCTACATATGTTAGACCGCCTTTACGAACAGCGAAAGGCCATCACCGATTTCCTGATGTTACAAGCGGATAAAGGTACTCCCCTGTGTAACTTCGATGTCAGCCATTGGCAGCTCATGCGTGACACCTGCCGCTTGCTCAGGCCCTTTGAGGAGGCCACGCTATTCGTGAGTCGGCAGGACTATGGGATGAACGACGTCATTCCTCTGTTGCACGTCCTGGAACAAATGCTGTTAACAATGGCTGGTCAGGGTGCGGTAGACGTGGCGCACAGATCTCAACGCCACATGACCCCTGTGGGGGCAGGACAGGAAGAAGAGGAGGAGGTAGAGGAGGACATTGGTGCTCAGGAATCATTGAGTGAAATGGGTGGTTTTTCCACTCAGCGGACAGGAGTGGAGGAGCAGGAGCATCTGGTAGAGGAGGAGGAGGAGACAGAGGACCCAGACGCACCGTGGCAGTATGCTGTGGAGATGGAGGCAGGGAGTCCCTCGCATTCCTTGGCACAAATGGCCCATAGCATGCTCGGTTGCTTGCGTAGCGACAGCCGAATAATAACCATCAGACAGAGGGATGACTTTTGGCTGTCCACCTTGTTGGACCCTCGCTACCGTTCAAAAATGGTGGCCTTTTTCACACCTGCTGAGAGGGAGGCCAAAATAAAGTACTATAAAAACCACCTATGTAGTCAGTTGGTCTCTGCCTTTCTGCGCCAACGTCCATCCTCAGACACTGTGGGCCCTGTGCGCTCGCGTTCCGCTGCCATGGCAGCAGGGGAGGGGTGGGGTGGTAGGAGCAGTGGCAGCTCCACCAGCAGCGGCTGCCTCAGTCTGCAGTCGATGATGAGTAGCTTTCTTCACCAGCGCAGTGAGGAAACTACTAACCAGCCGCAGCAGCAGCAGCAGCAGCATCAGGTGGACCTGGAGCAGGAGCTCAAACAACAGGCTTGGGCCTACTTGGACAGCACCCTGCCAACCGAGGTAGACAATCCCCTTGACTACTGGGCAACGAAACTTGACCTTTGGCCCCAACTAGCTGAATTTGCCCTTGAAAGGCTGTCATGCCCGGCCAGTAGCGTGGCATCGGAGCGCGTGTTTAGTGCGGCAGGAGGTATTGTAACTCCGCGGAGGACACGACTGTCCACCCAAAGTGTGGAGAGACTGACGTTTGTGAAAATGAATCAGGCGTCGATTAGTCTGGATTTCAAACCATCAGTTCCTGACACAACTGACTAAATCCGCCATGAATCATGCCCCAAACATGTTATTAGGGACAAATGGAAGACCTCCACCTGATCCGTACATTTGTATATATATTTTATTGAGAGGCTGCTGGTCGGCCGACTCATGTTTTGCACATTTTTAATGACTTATACTCTGCAGGTCGGGCCCCTCATGAATTGGGGTTTTTAAATTATTTATACTTCGCTGGACGACCGTCACATGAATTGAACCTTTTTAATGACTTATACTCTGCTGGTCGGGCCCTTCATGAATTGGTGTTTTTAAATTATTTATACGTCGCTGGACGACTGTCACATGAATTTAAACTTTTTAATTATTTATAGTCGACCAGTTCCAGACCGATGGAATAGCAATTTTTTTAAATATTTATTTGACACGTGTTGTCCATCTCATCAATGAGGTGGACTGTTTATTTATTGGCCACGGTTTGGCCCCCTCCTGTTTCTTACATTGTTAACTTGTTGTATCGGTCACGGTTTGGCCACATGTTTGGTTGTCTTGTTAAGATTTTCTGTAATGTACACAGTTACGCTTGACTTGTCGACTTTCCACAATCTACTAAGGTATAGCATCGCATCAAAGGACTTTTTTTTTTTTTTTTGGTCTAAACCATTTCTTATAATGTCATTTTGTAGGATACGCCGCTGTAAGGCGACCTACTTTTTTGTCACTGTGTAGACATCTATTTATAGGCTGATGTTTGGCCAGAAAGATATATTTAGTAATAACCTAGCCGTTCAAGCCGCTCACTGAACACCTCGGGAATTGCTTTGTATATCTGTCGCCTTAGAGGCCGCTGTCTGAACAGCTCATGAATTGCTTTCTATATGTGTCGCCTTTGAGGCCGCTGGCTGGACAGCTGATGAATTGATTTGTATATATGTACTTATTGTCCGCTGTCCGGACAGCTCATGAATTACTTTTTGTATATAGCCTTCCAAACCACTCTCAGAATAAGTCATGATATTCATGCTGTGTATAGCCTTATAGGCCAATGGTCAATCAAGTCATGATTGTTATAGTGAGTATAGCCTTATAGGCCGCTGTCTTTACAACTTTATAATTCCATGCAGTATATAGCCCTATCGGCCACTTTCTGGCATCCAGTTGCTGTAGCCCCCATCACCACACTGTGCCACGGGCCCCTGTACCGCCTTCTCATACTGCTGCCAGATCCATCCTCTGCCATGTGCGTCTTTGTCGTCTGCTCACGCTGCTGGGTTCCAGTTTTAAACCTAGGCCTGTGTATGGCTTCCGAATACTGCTGCCTCCACCGCCACCCTGCGCCATGTGCCTCTGTCGTCTGCTCACGCTGCTGACGGCTTCCGCTTTTTAACCTAGGCCTGTGTATGGCTTCAGAATAATGCTGCCTCCACCGCCACCCTGCGCCATGTGCCTCTGTCGTCTGCTCACTCTGCTGACGGCTTCCGCTTTTTAAACTAGTCCTGTGTATGTCTTCCGAATACTGCTGCCTCCACCGCCACCCTGCGCCATGTGCCACTTTCGGGTCTCCTCACACTGCTGCCAGGTCCATACTGATTCATGGCCCCCTGTACCGGCTCCTCATGAACGTGGTTCAGCGGGTTTGCATCACTTAATGGCAAATCGTTGACAAATGCTGGGATGTTCAGTGTTGTGCGCATTAAGCCAGACACCAAAGGGCAGCACAGGCCTGTTATTACTCGCTCAAGCATGGCTGAACAAAACCAGTCTCTACCACAAATTGGACCCAGACCTGCCCAGGGTCTCGTAACTAGATTGCACGGAGGAATAGAGTCCGTTATCGGAATTAAATAGACAAAACGCCTGTCAGGGCTCCCAGGTGTGACCAGAGGTGTGTGACTGACGCAGGGAAACGCAGACTTCAGATATGTGATAAACAATATAATTTATTAACACTAACAATACAAACATAAACGCAGTGCAATACTAAACATAATACAGTGCAAACAAACCAAACCAACCACCCACAGATAACAGTACATACAAGCAAGCGTCGTCAGGCAGGCCGGGTCAATATCAATTGGGCAGGTAGGTACAGGGGGAGCAAGCAGAGATTGGTCGGGGTCACAGGCCAGGTTCAGCAGGTAGCTAGCAGCGTAGTACAGAGGGTCAGGCAGAGGGA
Organism: Staurois parvus; assembly: GCF_062004578.1. Lineage (NCBI taxonomy): Eukaryota > Metazoa > Chordata > Amphibia > Anura > Ranidae > Staurois > Staurois parvus. The sequence continues at coordinate 2,764,877 of NW_028318929.1, forward strand.
TGGTCAGGGTCGCAAGCCAGGGATCAGAACAGGTAGCAGGCAGCGTAGTACAGAGGGTCAGGCAGAGGGATGGTCAGACAAGCCAGGGATCAGAGCAGGGTCAGCAGAGAATCAGACAGGAACAGAGAGCAGGAACAGGATACAGGGCCCAAGAGAAACACAACACCAAGGCAGAGTCTGCAAGTCTGGCCATCCCTTAAATACCCCAGCATAATCAGTTCCAGGTGTTAGCTGGCTGCAAAGTTGAGTCTCTGATTGCTGGGAGCACCCGCTGGCCAGCCCTGGTACTGCAGATCAAAAGGCAGGTGAGTCCCACCATTGCTGGCTAGTCCATTCCTGACAGTACCCCCCCCTCAAGGAGCGGCCTCAGGACGCTCCAAACAGTCCTAGCTGGGCAAAATGTTCCACCGCCCGGGTCTGGTAACTGGCAGGATATCAAAGACTGGCACACCGGGCAGGACTCCGGGCAGCGGCACACCGGGCAGGACTCCGGGCAGCGGCACACCGGGCAGGGGCACACCGGGCAGAGGCACATTGGGCAAGGGCACACCGGGCAGAGGCACATCGGGCAGGACTCCGGGCAGAGGCACATCGGGCAGGACTCCGGGCAGAGGCACATCGGGCAGGACTCCGGGCAGAGGCACATCGGGCAGGACTCCGGGCAGAGGCACATCGGGCTGGACTCCGGGCAGAGGCACATCGGGCTGGACTCCGGGCAGAGGCACATCGGGCTGGACTCCGGGCAGAGGCACATCGGGCTGGACTCCGGGCAGAGGCACATCGGGCTGGACTCCGGGCAGAGGCACATCGGGCTGGACTCCGGGCAGAGGCACATCCGGCTGAAGAGAGGCATCCGGCTGAAGAGAGGCTTCAGGCTGAGTAGAGGCTTCAGGCTGAGTCACGGAAGGCAGGTTCACCGGTTTGGATACTGGCAGGATGGTATTGGTTGGAAAGAATTTTCGCTTTTTTCTGGTTTTAACTACTGGAGCACTGCAAGTAAACGCAGGTCTGCAAACGAATGGAGCAGCTGGAGACAGAGAAAAACTGGAGGATGGAACAGGAGAGGGAGCAGTTGCTACAGAGGGCTTTTTTACAGGGTTAAAGGCAGGATAGGTGCAGCGAGTGGGAACAGGGTACTGACATGCGGTAGATAGCCAAGTATACTGGGCTGTAACTGGAGGAGCTGGTGGGAATACAGGAGTAGAGTTAGAAGCAGGACTGGGTTTTTGTAAGCTGACTGAGGCTGGGTGCAACAAGTCTGTCCATGTCTGCAGTATGGGTTGAACAAAGCTGAGCTTACACAAAGCCTGTCTGGTCAATGACTGCACTGCGTTTATACAATCTCTTAGTGTCTGTGGTGAACATGTGGAATAACGCTCCAGAAAGTAACCCACATCATCCTCTAATAACCACACCAGGGACTCTACCTGGTCTGCACTAAATGGTGGCAAAAATTCATCCCTGCATTTGGGGGAACCAGATGAAACCAACTCAGCACAAACCTCAATCAAAGGCTGCACCTCAGAGAACTCTGTGCCCTGATCTACTAGAACATGAGCGAGCCATATACATTCTAGTAGTTGATCCCTGGGATACTCCTTCAGAGTTTGATAAGCATACTCCCTGTCATCAAACACTAGCAGAGATAAATACACAACCTCATCCAGATCCATCCTTCCCAGCAACAAGCCAAGATGGCTTCCCTGTGCAGCCACTTCTGGTCAGGATTGGCCTTGGTGTAATGTCAGGGCTCCCAGGTGTGACCAGAGGTGTGTGACTGACGCAGGGAAACGCAGACTTCAGATATGTGATAAACAATATAATTTATTAACACTAACAATACAAACATAAACGCAGTGCAATACTAAACATAATACAGTGCAAACAAACCAAACCAACCACCCACAGATAACAGTACATACAAGCAAGCGTCGTCAGGCAGGCCGGGTCAATATCAATTGGGCAGGTAGGTACAGGGGGAGCAAGCAGAGATTGGTCGGGGTCACAGGCCAGGTTCAGCAGGTAGCTAGCAGCGTAGTACAGAGGGTCAGGCAGAGGGATGGTCAGGGTCACAAGCCATGGATCAGAACAGGTAGCAGGAAGCGTAGTACAGAGGGTCAGGCACAGGGATGGTCAGACAAGCCAGGGATCAGAACAGGTAGCAGGCAGCGTAGTACAGAGGGTCAGGCAGAGGGATGGTCAGACAAGCCAGGGATCAGAGCAGGGTCAGCAGAGAATCAGACAGGAACAGAGAGCAGGAACAGGATACAGGGCCCAAGAGAAACACAACACCAAGGCAGAGTCTGCAAGTCTGGCCATCCCTTAAATACCCCAGCATAATCAGTTCCAGGTGTTAGCTGGCTGCAAAGTTGAGTCTCTGATTGCTGGGAGCACCCGCTGGCCAGCCCTGGTACTGCAGATCAAAAGGCAGGTGAGTCCCACCATTGCTGGCTAGTCCATTCCTGACAACGCCACACCAAAAAGAGTGGCCATTTCCAACACTTATTCCAGAAAGAGGAACAACCCGTTTCATATACGGCCCGTAGACGTTTCACGTCTGCCACATTCAGTCGATTTAAGACGCAAGCTCCACTTCCTGTGGTCTCTGACCGTCGATATACCTTTAAGTGTCAGCTTTGAAGCTATATTCCCTCCGGAGCACTGACACTGGTGCCCTTCCGTCAACATGCCTTTAAGTTTCAGTTTTCAACCATATTCCCCACAGAAGCCAAACTCCTGGGTATCCCAGAAGCTGCGCAGCGGGTCAGGGCAATAAAGCTCCCGGTTCGCAGGTTGTTCCGTCTTTTGGATGGAAGTACGACGGTATATGATCTTCTTCGCACCCACGGCATTACCTCATAAAATTTCTGCATTGCATCTGCAATCACAACGCTGACTTCCCGGATCGCCACTCAGCCATTGGACTCTTGATAGTCGTCTCCCCACACTGCTGCTGGAGGGACTTTTTAACCTAGGCCTGTGTATGGCCTTCAATTGAAGCTGCTTCCGCTCCGCCACTCTGCCATTGGACTCTAGATAGTCGTCTACCCACGCTGCTGCTGGGGGGACTTTTTAACATAGGCCTCTGTATGGCCTTTAATTGAAGCTGCTTCCGCTCCGCCACTCTGCCATGGGCCTCTTGGGTATCCCAGAAGCTGCTCAGCGGGTCAGGGCAATAAAGCTCCCGGTTCGCAGGTTGTTCCGTCTTATGGATGGAAGTACGACGGTATATGATCTTCTTCGCACCCACGGCATCACCTCATAGAATTTCTGCATTGCATCTGCAATCACAACGCTGACTTCCCGGATCGCCACTCAGCCATTGGACTCTTGATAGTCGTCTCCCCACACTGCTGCTGGGGGGACTTTTTAACCTAGGCCTGTGTATGGCCTTCAATTGAAGCTGCTTCCGCTCCGCCACTCTGCCATTGGACTCTTGATAGTCGTCTCCCCACGCTGCTGCTGGGGGGACTTTTTAACATAGGCCTCTGTATGGCCTTTAATTGAAGCTGCTTACGCTCCGCCACTCTGCCATGGGCCTCTTGGGTATCCCAGAAGCTGCTCAGCGGGTCAGGGCAATAAAGCTCCCGGTTCGCAGGTTGTTCCGTCTTATGGATGGAAGTACGACGGTATATGATCTTCTTCGCACCCACGGCATTACTTCGTAGAATTTCTGCATTGCATCTGCAATCACAACGCTGACTTCCCGGATCGCCACTCAGCCATTGGACTCTTGATAGTCGTCTCCCCACGCTGCTGCTGGGGGGACTTTTTAACCTAGGCCTGTGTATGGCCTTCAATTGAAGCTGCTTACGCTCCGCCACTCTGCCATTGGACTCTTGATAGTCGTCTCCCCACACTGCTGCTGGGGGGACTTTTTAACATAGGCCTCTGTATGGCCTTTAATTTAAGCTGCTTACGCTTCGCCACTCTGCCATGGGCCCCTGTACCGCCTCCTCTTGCTGCTGCCAGGTCCAGAGTGTGTCATGGGTCCCTGTATGGCCTCCCATTGCTGCTGACTTCATCACCAGACTCTGCCATGTGCCACTTTCAGGTCTCCTTACACTGTTGGTGGGTTCCATTTTGTGATAGGGTGCTGTATGGCCTTCCATTGCTGCTGCCTCCACCGCCACCCTGCGCCATGTGCCTCTGTCGTCTGCTCACGCTGCTGACGGCTTCCGCTTTTTAACCGAGGCCTGTGTTTGGCTTCCGAATACTGCTGCATCCACCGCCACCCTGCGCCATGTGTCTCTGTCGTCTGCTCACGCTGCTGACGGCTTCCGCTTTTTAACCTAGGCCTGTGTATGGCTTCAGAATAATGCTGCCTACACCGCCACCCTGCGCCATGTGCCTCTGTCGTCTGCTCACGCTGCTGCCAGGTCCATACTGATTCATGGCCCCCTGTACCGGCTCCTCATGAACATGGTTCAGTGGGTTTGCATCACTTAACGGCAAATCGTTGACAAACGCTGGGACGTTCAGTGTTGTGCGCATTAAGCCAGACACCAAAGGGCAGCACAGACCTGTTATTACTCGCTCAAGCATGGCTGAACAAAACCAGTCTCTACCACAAATTGGACCCAGACCTGCCCAGGGTCTCGTAAGTAGATTGCACGGAGGAGTAGAGTTCGTTATTGGAATTAACTGTGAGGGACTTTTAAACCTAGGCCTGTGTATGGCCTTCAATTGAAGCTGCTTCTGCTCCGCCACTCTGCCATTGGACTCTTGATAGTCGTCTCCCCACGCTGCTGCTGGGGGGACTTTTAACATAGGCCTCTGTATGGCCTTCAATTTTAGCTGCTTACGCTCCGCCACTCTGCCATGGGCCCCTGTACCGCCTCCTCATGCTGCTGCCAGGCCCGTAATCTGCCATGGGCCCTCGTACCAACTCCTCATGCTGCTGCCAGGCCCGTAATCTGTCATGGGCCCCTGTACCGCCTCCTCATGCTGCTGCCAGGTCCGGAGTGTGTCATGGGTCCCTGTAAGGCCTCCCATTGCTGCTGTCTCTATCGCCACACTCTGCCATGTGCCACTTTCAGGTCTGCTCACACTGCTGGTGGGTTCTATTTTGTCATAGGGTGCTGTATGGCCTCCCATTGCTGCTGCCTCCACCGCCACACTGTGGCTCCACACTCTGGTTTTGGCCCCGTGACTGCCCAAATGAGTGAAGTGTGCGGTGATTCTAAGATCGACGGCACTCATCTGCATGTCATACTGACTGACAGTATTATTTCTCTTCCCCAGCAGACTCCAAGGGCATTTAAATTAAAGGTACAGTGTTCTGCACTAATATAAAGGCTCTCTGAAGCCTAGAAACACCCTTTTTATAAGTTAAATTCGCAGCGAATATATTCGGCTCGAAGCGAATTTATTCGGCGAATTCGGCGAATCAGCCGAACCGAATTTTTGAATAATTCGCTCATCTCTAATCACAATACAATTCGATACAGGATGGTTAGGAGGGCTCTGCTCCTGAGAGCTTACAATCTAATGTAATATGGCCTGTGCTCCAAATTCACACAAAAGAAGTGCATGACCCTTTTTTTTTCAAATGAAAGCGCATATTTGCATTGGTTACATCAGCTAACATAGTTAGTCTGGCTGAAAAAAGACAAAAGTCCATCCAGTTCAACCATAAAAAAAGAAAAAAAAAAGTTATAATCCTATACCCACAGATGATCCAGAGGAAGGCAAAAAACCCAGCAAAGCATGATCCAATTTGCTCCTGCAGGGAAACAAATTCCTTCCTGATCCCCCGACAGGCAATCAGATATTCCCTGGATCAACTTTACCTATAAATGTTAGTATCCAGTTATATTCTGTGTATCTAAGAAATAATCCAGGACTTTTTTAAACCTGTTCTGGGGTGCGATTTTGTAAACACATTTGCAAGGTGCATTGGGGCCATTAAGCATTTTTGCGTTTTTACTTGTGTTTTTCATGCTTTTTTTTGTAGGGGGATACTGGTCGTTAGGCACAAAACCCTGCCAAAAAATGCACCAAAAACACATGTACATGCGTTTTTCATCTATTGAAGTCTATAGGGCCAAAAACGCTCTACGCTGCAACAAAAGAAGTACATACATCTTTTCAAAAGTTGCACTGCACCATGTGACATTGATGTGAACGGGTACCATAGAGAATAATCTGCATTCCAATGTCAGAGGAAATCGCATTAGTGTGAATGAGGTCTAAAGGGGCCCCGCAGCTTAGGCTGCATATAGTACCAACTGTTATGGCAGCCTGCGCAATATACTCTTTGTACTTTTTTACTTTCAGTTACTTTTTTGTCTGAGGAAGTACTATCAATGAAAGAGGAAAGGATAGAAAGGTAATTTTGGTTTAGAGCCGCTATGATTCATATCTGAAGGAGACACAAGAGGAATTGTGAAAAGGAAATGATAGATTTTTCACCACAATGTGCTCTTGGTAGAAACTTAACTTGGAACAATGAGCAAAATCAAAAATATCATATATGACACAGTCTGTCAATGGCATTAATACATCCCTGCAACATTAATTACCCATTGATCCTGCAAGTAGATCCATTATGTTTTCTCTTCCTTTAAGAGGCCAGGGTGTCCAGCCAAAGTTTCAGTTACAAGGGATTGGACAAACCATACAAAACTGGTAGAATGCATGAAGGTAAAAAACCTTAAGCCTTTACAACCACTTTAATGCAACTGACAGACTGAATTATATATATATATAAACACACACAGGGGCAGACTGACAACTCATGGGGCCCCGGGCAATAGGGGATCATGGGGCCCCTGTGTCCTTGCCCAAACTCAAAAAAAGCCTATGTAAAAGGTACCAGGGGCATCTCATGGGGCCCCCTACTGACCCCAGGCCCTTGGGCAGTGCCTGAGTTTCCAAATGGTCAGTCCGCCCCGTACACACACGTACACACACACGTACACACACACACACACACACACACACACACACACACACACACACACACTTTGTAATGTTTCACACACACACACACACACACACACACTTTGTAATGTTTCTCCATAGGCATCCAATCATTTATTTATTTTACTTTTACTCTTTTTATATATATTACAGCTAAACATTCTGTTGTGGGTCCTGTTCAAAGGGAAAAGTTCCAACTTTATGCATCCTGCTTGTCCTTGCCTAACATAAAAGTGAAAGAATAAAAAGGTTACTGTATATCACTGCTACTATAGAAACCTCTGTTAATAACTGCCTCCATTTAATAAAAAATGGTATTAGACTACACTAGAAGACTTTCATTCACAAATGTATGTTTCATGAACGTTTGTTCAATTTTTGAATCGGGAGGGTGATCAAATCAGCATTGGCTTTCACACACAGTGGCAAGAAAATTTGAAGGCGCAGGATGGAATATTTTTCTTGACTAAACAAATTTCCAACAATGAATGTGGTTTTCATTTGGAACATTCCATTCATTACAAAATGTAACATTAGAAGCACACAACAGTTTAAATTTAATCAAGTCATTGAAAGTACTGATGAGAATTATCGAACAAACTTTCATTCAAAAATATACTAGTGTATGGTAAGTTTAAATCTGGCTGACAATCTGTAGGAATCCCAAAAGAGGAGTCAAGCTTGTCCCTCAGAAGATTTTTTAAAAACATATTTAATACTAAAAATATATTCGCAAGCATGTGCAAAAACATCACCACTATTGCTCCACCCCACGCGCTTCGTCCACATGGACTCGGAATCCCTAGAAGTCATCTATGCGGATGAAGAATGTTGTGGATCGGAGCTGAGCAGTGTTTCTATGCCTGTTTCAGTTTATGCTTGTGAATACCTGCTTTTATTAATAAATATAAAATTTTAAGCATACTACAAAATTGGATTCTCCTTTGTGTTATCCCGTACATCTATTGCATGGCATATGGCATGGCATCATTATATCAGGAGACTTAGTGCTAATGAAACTGTTCCCTGTGGAGATTATAAAGCGCAAGTGGACCTCCACCGTATTGAGGTCTGATATTTTGGTAAGAGGTGACTGCATGTGTGGTGGTGGAAACAAAGTTTTATTGGAAGCACAGCGAGATGTCTTTTGCACCGAAATTGTTGATTCACCAATGGATGGACTTACATTAATTTATACGCATTATGTGTTGATGTGTATTCTATTTTTTATTTATTGCACTGGTTATTTATTGTAATGAATGTTTTTACTGATATTTATGCACATTGTCATTAGTATTTAAAAGGTATAGCGCAACACATTTTGCACTCTAATCAAAAACAAATGCAAACATTTCGTGCTCCACTAATAGATGTAAAATATACTCAATGAACTTATTCATAAACAATATAAAATTCAAAGTAATTTTCAATAAATTATAAACAACATTTGTGAGTCCAACTTTGGTGTGCAGTCCTTCTGAAACTGCATAACTGTGCAATCTCCAGTTTAAGTAGCACAGTGCTGAATAGCAAACAAATGCCCTGGTTATGAGGGGGGCAAAATTTTTCAGAGCTCAACTAGTTAAATAGAAGACTGGTCTCTAAAGAGACCCATCATAGTATGTGATCACAATAACCATCACAGTACAGGCCTGGGTCATAAAATCAGACCCCATTTTGTTGGCATAGGAAAGTGAGTGAGAATGTGTGGGAGTGAGTAATTACAACAATTAACATCTGCTAGTCCAAGCAACAACCTGTTAGGCCAGGTTTATTGACCAATCATATACTAGTTCAGGCTTCAGAAGGCAGAATACACATTCATGGCTAAGTATGTCTCTTTTCCTGAAAAAGTCAAATTTGAAATATGTCTCATAACTGCTGAGCTAATAACATTACTTTAGAATAGGAATATATTCACACATATTAATTATTTATCAGCATCTTTAGACCAAACACTCCTACAGTATATAATGAAATGCAGGAAGATAATGGGGAACATTACTCTTTTTGAGTCTACTCATATGAGAAAGCTCATGATTAGTCTCTATCAATTTGGGACTTAATTCTGTGTAATAGTATGTTAGTTCCCGGAATGTAAAACATAGTAGTCTGGAAATATATATATTTTTTTCTCCATAAGATGCCCTTTTCCCCCCCCAAAAAATGGGGGAAAATGTCTCTGTCTGTCTGTCTTATGGAGCGAATATGGAGTGGCCAAGTCGTACCTAGTGCAACCAGGATCTTACAGTCTCAGGTCCTATACAGCAGCCAGGCAAACAGCAACTTCACACACTGATTCAGGAATCACAGTTCATGAGGGTAGCTGTCAGGGTCCTGTCCATGGCAGGAGTTCTGGAACATCTGGCATTTCTGCCAGTACTCTACATGGCCGCAGAAGTATACATCAGCCTCAGTCTGGTGCCAGATGGCTTTTATAAGGAGGCTCATCACTTCCTCTAGTTGCTGGATGATCTCTAGCTCCCCGTGCCCTGTTCCGGTTTCCTGTGCTTCTGACTTGTGATTTCCTGTTACCGTCTCGGCTTGCTCCTGGACCTGTCTACTCTGATTTACCCCTGATCTGACCTCGGCTTGGCTTACGGATACTCTCTCTCTCCCCTCTGTGTATGACCTTGGCTATCCCATCTGACTACGACCACTCTGATTCCCACTTGGTACCTGACCTTGGCTTGAACTGACTACCCAGTAAACATCCAAATCCCGGAAGGGCTTGCATACCACACACAGGCGTCTCCTGTCTGCAGACCTATCTCCGTGCCCCAGCTGTGCTTCTGAGTGGACCACCAGCCAGCACTCCTACAGGTGACCTTTGCAACTATGGGCCTGACTCCCGCTGTCCCACTCTCAGGGGAGTCCAGAACTTCGCCGCAAGGGAAGCCCTCTATCCATTGGCCTTCATCACCAGGTACATGATAGTAGCCTTTTGAACATTTTATTGCAGCATTAATTTGGATGGGTTCAGGGGACTGTGGGATACTCCATATTACTAACTGGAACAATAAGGACACTCTTCCTTGTAGTAGCTCTTATGGACAGTCCCTTAAACAGTGGGACATTAAGTGGACAGCACAATGTCACAATGTCCTTCCAGCTTAGAATGCAACTCTGATTCTCCCTGTGAACTCCCAAGGCAGGTCTTCAGTGGCACCCCTCTTTGGTCCCTGAAAGCAAGCCCTCTCAGCAAAGGCTGTGATCCTGAGCAGGCTAGACCTAGGGCAGTACAGCCAGGAAGGCAGGCAGCCCCCCTGGCTAAGAACATCTCTTCCTGGTCAAGAACCCAGGCCTCTGGGATCCATACTATATTTACACTCCCAAGTCATCATTTGGATACACCTCTTAAGGGATTGGCTGGGGCTGCATAAATATTCAATCTGCCTTTCTGACTCTTCCACAAACTATATTCTGGAACGCTCCAAAACTAGGGGAAGGAAGCCAGACTAGCAGCCTGCAGAACCAAGAGCAACCTAAAGCAATCAATTCTGCTCTGAAATACAGGAGAACCAAAACTCAATTTGCCTTACCAAAAATAAAAATAAAAATATTAAAAAACAACAACTATCAACCCAGCAGGAGGATACTACATACAGATGAAGATGTCAACTTACAGTAAAAGCCAAAATAACAGATGTTTTGTTACACAGTGTGATGAGACAATCTTATTATATTGGCCTTAAGGTGGAAGATTCCAACATGTACTCCACACTGGCATACACATAGAGACTGCCTTCATGCAAATCTCCACAGTTCAGTGCTGTCAGAATTTCTATAACAGGAACTATATTTCCATCTTTTCTCTTGCTGAAATCTTGGTTGTTTTAAACTGACTAGGTCCCATAAATCCAGGGTCACTTTCAGGTCTCCGTTCGGACAAGAGGCAATCTCTTTCCCAACTGAGATAGTATTTTTTAATTTTCAAATGAAGTGAGTACAGAATTGAGAAATCAAGGACACCTCTCAGTGCAGGAACAATGGGTTTCTGTCCTCTTTACTGCACCTGAAACAAATGAATAATATTTACCAGCCTTTCCAGGCCCCATAAATGTATACCATGGAGATACCTTGTATGTGTGACCAGGTAGACTTGTGGACACAACAAATTAACAGCCTAGTCATTCAATGACTCACCATTGTTTCAGTTCTGGGATGGGTAAACAAGAGACTAAAGGTGGGAATACACAAATAGAAAATCGACCGATCAGTCATTCGACGACCAAGAGGCGTTCGTTTGTTGGTCGAAATCGTGGTCCACATTAACCAATCTAAAAAAAAAAATCATTCGTCGGGCAATATGTAGCGCTGACGTCTTCCATACAAGTGGGAGTGATGCAGTGTCCGTGTGACCTTGTAGCCACGCCCTTCTGGCCAGAACGAGCGATATACACAACAATTACCAGCAATGAGTATAATATAAATTATTACATGACCTATATACATAAATAGTGATACATAAAATATAATATGCAGAATTCTGGTTTCATCATCTCATTAGGCCAATCGACTTTTAACATTTAGATTTTTCATTCGTGTTTACGAAGATTCCTTGGACATAAACATCCGGGTCATCTTCTGTTTCCGCTCATGTGTGATAGCGCTTGATAGATTTTTTTCATACGACCGTCATACCACCGCATAGAAAATCGGTCGTTCGTATGCGAAAAGACAACATTTTTCACTGTTGTTCAACCGTTCACAATATCGTTATCGGTTAAACATCCTGCTCATCAACGAAGAGAAAATCGTTTGATCAGTGGTTCCGCAAAATTTTTCATACCATTTTCTTATCATGTGTACGGAACATAATGCTCCGTACACACGATAAGAAAATGGTCGGAGAATTTTCACTCGATTTCTGTCGCTTTTCTAATCATGTATTCCCACCTTTAAGGTCGTTTCACATGGGCGTTCCATTTTTTTTCTTCAGTTCAGTCATGTTTTTTTCAAAGAAAAAATGAATGAGTTTACATCCGTTTTTTCATCTGTTTACATCCATTTTTTCACTCATTTTCATCTGTTTACATCCATGTTTCATCTGTTTATATTGGTTTACATCCAATAATCTAAAATAAATTGAATAACTCAGGCGCTATCTATGGTGAAATGAAAACTAAAAATTTTAATTAAACGTATAAATACTGTAGCCGCTAGTTCACACAACCCATGTCTTGGTGGGGCAAATTATACAATCATATAGTGAAGTAAAAAAATGCTGCGCTACATGAAACAATGACAATTCTTATATAACCAAAAAACCAAGTGATAAAAATATATATAGAGAGAGAGAGAAAAAGAGAGAAAGAATATAAAATAGTAGAAAAAATATTATTGAAATTAAAAAAAATATATAATAATTATATATATATATATATATATATATATATATATAAAACAAAAACCATACAAAAAATAAAAATATGTTTAAGTATGAATCAAACAAAAGTCATTCAAAAACTCAAGTTCAATCAATAAAGTGTTCATTCAGTGAACCCTCCTTTGGATAATGAAAAATATGTGCATCTGTCATCAATTCCCATGCAAAGACATTCTCCACCATATATCTGCTCAACACATGCAGTGTGACCTCACATTATACAATGTTACGATCTAACTGCACTTTTGGTCCCATATGGACTCAGAAGATCAGCTTGCTGAATGAAGACTCCAAAGTAGGCTCCCCCCTGATAAGCGTCTTTGTATCAGCCGTATTTCTCAAGAAACAGAACTCAACATAGTGCTTTATCCATCAATTAAACATAAGAAATACACTCACGTTGCGGAGGTGTATTTTGCACCAGGTATGATGAACATCCAGTGATGTACTGATTAAACACTAGATGGCAGTATCATCTCAGCAACAGTCCTGTACATGCTCAAAACAGACACCATACATATTGTAATGCAAGGCAAAGCACGGGCCCAGTTACCCCCCGGTTCACATCTATGCGGGCCACATTTTGCACGGGCACTAGAGCCCATTCCTTTGAATGGACTCCCGTACCCGTGACACGCAGGGAAGAAGTCCCTCCACTTCTTTGGAAAACGCAGCTTGCACGGGAACCTCGGTTCCCATTATAGTTGCAGAATCGATGACAGATGTACATAATTTTTTGTTATCCAAAGGAGGGTTCACTGAATGAACACTCTATTGATTGAACTTGAGTTTTTGAATGACTTTTGTTTGATTCATACTTAAACATATTTTATATGTATTTATTTATTATTTATTTTTAAGTTCAATATTAATATTTTTTCTACTATTTTATCATTATATATATATATATATATTTTTTTTTTGTATCACTTGGTTTTTTTTTGGTTATATAAGGATTGTGTCATTGTTTCATGTAACGCATCATTTTTTCACTTCACTATATGATGGTTTACATCCGTTGTTCATCCGTTTAGATCTGTTTACATCCGTTTATATCTGTCTACATCTATTTACATCTGTTTTTTGTCCGTTTACATCCGTTCCATTTTTTTTGTAGGAAGCAAAATAGGGTTTTCTTTTGTTCAAAAAACAGATGTTAATGGATACAAACATTAACGGATGTAAAAAGATGTTCATCCGTTTACATCCGCAAGCCCATAGAAATACATGGGGGTCCGTTTTTCTTCCTTAAACGGACAGATGAAAAACAGACATACGGGCCGCCCGTGTGAAAGGACCCAAACACTTCTCATTAAAGGGATCTCTATGGGTAGTTATACAGATGGAGTTTGGAACTGTTTGTTCAAACTATCCATATAACAAACAGATTCCATGGATTATCCATTGCAAGTTATAAGTAGAGATGAGCGAAGAAATGAAAAATTCGATTCGGCTGATTCGGCGAATTCCAGTGTGAAATTCGATTCGATGCGAATTTCTCCGCTACGAAGATGACTTATTTAAAGGGTTTCTAGGCTTCAGAGAGCCTTTAAATTAGTGCAGAACACTGTACCTTTAATTTAAATGCCCTTGGAGATGAGGAAGGAGAAGGAGAAGGAGAAGGATGAGAAGAAGGAGAAGGAGAAGGATGAGAAGAAGGAGAAGGAGAAGGGTGAGAAGAAGGAGAAGGATGAGAAGAAGGAGAAGGATGAGAAGAAGGAGAAGGAGAAGGATGAGAAGAAGGAGAAGGAGAAGGATGAGAAGAAGGAGAAGGATGAGAAGAAGGAGAAGGATGAGAAGAAGGAGAATGATGAGAAGAAGGAGAAGGATGATAAGAAGAAGGCTGAGAATAAGGAGAAGGATGAGAAGAAGGAGAAGGAGAAGGATGAGAAGAAGGAGAAGGATGAGAAGAAGGAGAAGGAGAAGGATGAGAAGAAAGAGAAGGATGAGAAGGAGAAGGATGAGAAGAAGAAGGATGAGAAGAAGAAGGATGAGAAGAAGGAAAAGGATGAGAAGAAGAAGGATGAGAAGAAGGAGAAGGATGAGAAGAAGGAGAATGATGAGAAGAAGGAGAAGGATGATAAGAAGGACAAGGAAGAGAAGAAGGAGAAGGAGAAGGATGAGAAGAAGGAGAAGGATGAGAAGAAGGAGAAGGATGAGAAGAAGGAGAAGGATGAGAAGAAGGAGAAGGATGAGAAGAAGGAGAAGGAGAAGGATGAGAAGAAGGAGAAGGATGAGAAGAAGAAGGATGAGAAGAAGGATGAGAAGAAGGAGGAGAAGGATGAGAAGAAGAAGGATGAGAAGAAGGAGAAGGATGAGAAGAAGGAGAAGGAAGAGAAGAAGGAGAAGGAGAAGGATGAGAAGGAGAAGGATGAGAAGAAGGAGAAGGATGAGAAGAAGGAGAAGGAGAAGGATGAGAAGAAGGAGAAGGATGAGAAGAAGAAGGATGAGAAGAAGGATGAGAAGGATGAGAAGAAGGAGAAGGATGAGAAGAAGGAGAATGATGAGAAGAAGGAGAAGAAGGAGAAGGATGAGAAGAAGGAGAAGGATGAGAAGAAGGAGAAGGATGAGAAGAAGGAGAAGGATGAGAAGAAGGAGAAGGAGAAGGATGAGAAGAAAAAGGATGAGGAGAAGGAGAAGGATGAGAAGAAGGAGAAGGAGAAGGATGAGAAGAAGGAGAAGGATGAGAAGAAGGAGAAGGATGAGAAGAAGGAGAAGGAGAAGGATGAGAAGAAGGAGAAGGAGAAGGATGAGAAGAAGGAGAAGGAGAAGGATGAGAAGAAGGAGAAGGATGAGAAGAAGGAGAAGGATGAGAAGGAGAAGGATGAGAAGGAGAAGGATGAGAAGAAGAAGGCTGAGAATAAGGAGAAGGATGAGAAGAAGGAGAAGGATGAGAAGAAGGAGAAGGATGAGAAGAAGGAGAAGGATGAGAAGAAGGAGAAGGAGAAGGATGAGAAGAAAAAGGATGAGGAGAAGGAGAAGGATGAGAAGAAGGAGAAGGAGAAGGATGAGAAGAAGGAGAAGGATGAGAAGAAGGAGAAGGATGAGAAGAAGGAGAAGGAGAAGGATGAGAAGAAGGAGAAGGAGAAGGATGAGAAGAAGGAGAAGGAGAAGGATGAGAAGAAGGAGAAGGATGAGAAGAAGGAGAAGGATGAGAAGGAGAAGGATGAGAAGGAGAAGGATGAGAAGAAGAAGGCTGAGAATAAGGAGAAGGATGAGAAGAAGGAGAAGGATGAGAAGAAGGAGAAGGATGAGAAGAAGGAGAAGGAGAAGGATGAGAAGAAAGAGAAGGATGAGAAGGAGAAGGATGAGAAGAAGAAGGATGAGAAGAAGAAGGATGAGAAGAAGGAAAAGGATGAGAAGAAGAAGGATGAGAAGAAGAAGAAGGATGAGAAGAAGGAGAATGATGAGAAGAAGGAGAAGGATGATAAGAAGGAGAAGGAAGAGAAGAAGGAGAAGGAGAAGGATGAGAAGAAGGAGAAGGATGAGAAGAAGGAGAAGGATGAGAAGAAGGAGAAGGATGAGAAGAAGGAGAAGGATGAGAAGAAGGAGAAGGAGAAGGATGAGAAGAAAAAGGATGAGGAGAAGGAGAAGGATGAGAAGAAGGAGAAGGAGAAGGATGAGAAGAAGGAGAAGGATGAGAAGAAGGAGAAGGATGAGAAGAAGGAGAAGGAGAAGGATGAGAAGAAGGAGAAGGAGAAGGATGAGAAGAAGGAGAAGGAGAAGGATGAGAAGAAGGAGAAGGATGAGAAGAAGGAGAAGGATGAGAAGGAGAAGGATGAGAAGGAGAAGGATGAGAAGAAGAAGGCTGAGAATAAGGAGAAGGATGAGAAGAAGGAGAAGGAGAAGGATGAGAAGAAGGAGAAGGATGAGAAGAAGGAGAAGGAGAAGGATGAGAAGAAAGAGAAGGATGAGAAGGAGAAGGATGAGAAGAAGAAGGATGAGAAGAAGAAGGATGAGAAGAAGGAAAAGGATGAGAAGAAGAAGGATGAGAAGAAGGAGAAGGATGAGAAGAAGGAGAATGATGAGAAGAAGGAGAAGGATGATAAGAAGGAGAAGGAAGAGAAGAAGGAGAAGGAGAAGGATGAGAAGAAGGAGAAGGATGAGAAGAAGGAGAAGGATGAGAAGAAGGAGAAGGATGAGAAGAAGGAGAAGGATGAGAAGAAGGAGAAGGAGAAGGATGAGAAGAAGGAGAAGGATGAGAAGAAGAAGGATGAGAAGAAGGATGAGAAGAAGGAGGAGAAGGATGAGAAGAAGAAGGATGAGAAGAAGGAGAAGGATGAGAAGAAGGAGAAGGAAGAGAAGAAGGAGAAGGAGAAGGATGAGAAGGAGAAGGATGAGAAGAAGGAGAAGGATGAGAAGAAGGAGAAGGATGAGAAGAAGGAGAAGGAGAAGGATGAGAAGAAGGAGAAGGATGAGAAGAAGAAGGATGAGAAGAAGGATGAGAAGGATGAGAAGAAGGAGAAGGATGAGAAGAAGGAGAATGATGAGAAGAAGGAGAAGAAGGAGAAGGATGAGAAGAAGGAGAAGGATGAGAAGAAGGAGAAGGATGAGAAGAAGGAGAAGGATGAGAAGAAGGAGAAGGAGAAGGATGAGAAGAAAAAGGATGAGGAGAAGGAGAAGGATGAGAAGAAGGAGAAGGATGAGAAGGAGAAGGAGAAGGATGAGAAGAAGGAGAAGGAGAAGGATGAGAAGAAGGAGAAGGATGAGAAGAAGGAGAAGGATGAGAAGGAGAAGGAGAAGGATGAGAAGGAGAAGGATGAGAAGAAGGAGAAGGAGAAGGATGAGAAGAAGGAGAAGGAGAAGGATGAGAAGAAGGAGAAGGATGAGAAGAAGGATGAGCAGAAGGAGAAGGATGAGAAGAAGGAGAAGGATGAGAAGAAGGAGAAGGATGAGAAGAAGGATGAGAAGAAGGATGAGAAGAAGGAGAAGGATGAGAAGAAGGACAGTTCTGTGACAGTTTCTGTCTATTTCTGACAGTTCTGGGACATTCACTCCATACAGCGGTTTCAACCGCTGTATGGAGGGAATGTCATGGAACTGTCAGAAATAGACTATTAATGACAGTTCTGGGACTGTCCTTCCATGCAGCGGTTGAAACATTGTATGTATTTGTTTCCATAAATGGATCCATTTATGGAAACAAATACATACAATGTTTCAACCGCTGCATGGAAGGACAGTCCCAGAACTGTCATTAATAGTCTATTTCTGACAGTTCCATGACATTCCCTCCATACAGCGGTTAAAACAGCTGTATGCAGTGAATGTCCCAGAACTGTCATAAATAGTCTATTTCTGATAGATCTGGGACATTCACTCCATACAGCTGTTTTAACCGCTGTATGGAGGGAATGTCATGGAACTGTCAGAAATAGACTATTAATGACAGTTCTGGGACTGTCCTTCCATGCAGCGGTTGAAACATTGTATGTATTTGTTTCCATAAATGGATCCATTTATGGAAACAAATACATACAATGTTTCAACCGCTGCATGGAAGGACAGTCCCAGAACTGTCATTAATAGTCTATTTCTGACAGTTCCATGACATTCCCTCCATACAGCGGTTAAAACAGCTGTATGCAGTGAATGTCCCAGAACTGTCATAAATAGTCTATTTCTGATAGATCTGGGACATTCACTCCATACAGCTGTTTTAACCGCTGTATGGAGGGAATGTCATGGAACTGTCAGAAATAGACTATTAATGACAGTTCTGGGACTGTCCTTCCATGCAGCGGTTGAAACATTGTATGTATTTGTTTCCATAAATGGATCCATTTATGGAAACAAATACATACAATGTTTCAACCGCTGCATGGAAGGACAGTCCCAGAACTGTCATTAATAGTCTATTTCTGACAGTTCCATGACATTCCCTCCATACAGCGGTTAAAACAGCTGTATGCAGTGAATGTCCCAGAACTGTCATAAATAGTCTATTTCTGATAGATCTGGGACATTCACTGCATACAGCTGTTTTAACCGCTGTATGGAGGGAATGTCATGGAACTGTCAGAAATAGACTATTAATGACAGTTCCGGGACTGTCCTTCCATGCAGCGGTTGAAACATTGTATGTATTTGTTTCCATAAATGGATCCATTTATGGAAACAAATACATACAATGTTTCAACCGCTGCATGGAAGGACAGTCCCAGAACTGTCATTAATAGTCTATTTCTGACAGTTCCATGACATTCCCTCCATACAGCGGTTAAAACAGCTGTATGCAGTGAATGTCCCAGAACTGTCATAAATAGTCTATTTCTGATAGATCTGGGACATTCACTGCATACAGCTGTTTTAACCGCTGTATGGAGGGAATGTCATGGAACTGTCAGAAATAGACTATTAATGACAGTTCCGGGACTGTCCTTCCATGCAGCGGTTGAAACATTGTATGTATTTGTTTCCATAAATGGATCCATTTATGGAAACAAATACATACAATGTTTCAACCGCTGCATGGAAGGACAGTCCCAGAACTGTCATTAATAGTCTATTTCTGACAGTTCCATGACATTCCCTCCATACAGCGGTTAAAACAGCTGTATGCAGTGAATGTCCCAGAACTGTCATAAATAGTCTATTTCTGATAGATCTGGGACATTCACTCCATACAGCTGTTTTAACCGCTGTATGGAGGGAATGTCATGGAACTGTCAGAAATAGACTATTAATGACAGTTCTGGGACTGTCCTTCCATGCAGCGGTTGAAACATTGTATGTATTTGTTTCCATAAATGGATCCATTTATGGAAACAAATACATACAATGTTTCAACCGCTGCATTGAAGGACAGTCCCAGAACTGTCATTAATAGTCTATTTCTGACAGTTCCATGACATTCCCTCCATACAGCGGTTAAAACAGCTGTATGCAGTGAATGTCCCAGAACTGTCATAAATAGTCTATTTCTGATAGATCTGGGACATTCACTGCATACAGCTGTTTTAACCGCTGTATGGAGGGAATGTCATGGAACTGTCAGAAATAGACTATTAATGACAGTTCTGGGACTGTCCTTCCATGCAGCGGTTGAAACATTGTATGTATTTGTTTCCATAAATGGATCCATTTATGGAAACAAATACATACAATGTTTCAACCGCTGCATTGAAGGACAGTCCCAGAACTGTCATTAATAGTCTATTTCTGACAGTTCCATGACATTCCCTCCATACAGCGGTTAAAACAGCTGTATGCAGTGAATGTCCCAGAACTGTCATAAATAGTCTATTTCTGATAGATCTGGGACATTCACTCCATACAGCTGTTTTAACCGCTGTATGGAGGGAATGTCATGGAACTGTCAGAAATAGACTATTAATGACAGTTGTGGGACTGTCCTTCCATACAGCGGTTGAAACATTGTATGTATTTGTTTCCATAAATGGATCCATTTATGGAAACAAATACATACAATGTTTCAACCGCTGCATGGAAGGACAGTCCCAGAACTGTCATTAATAGTCTATTTCTGACAGTTCCATGACATTCCCTCCATACAGCGGTTAAAACAGCTGTATGCAGTGAATGTCCCAGAACTGTCATAAATAGTCTATTTCTGATAGATCTGGGACATTCACTCCATACAGCTGTTTTAACCGCTGTATGGAGGGAATGTCATGGAACTGTCAGAAATAGACTATTAATGACAGTTCTGGGACTGTCCTTCCATGCAGCGGTTGAAACATTGTATGTATTTGTTTCCATAAATGGATCCATTTATGGAAACAAATACATACAATGTTTCAACCGCTGCATTGAAGGACAGTCCCAGAACTGTCATTAATAGTCTATTTCTGACAGTTCCATGACATTCCCTCCATACAGCGGTTAAAACAGCTGTATGCAGTGAATGTCCCAGAACTGTCATAAATAGTCTATTTCTGACAGTTCTGGGACATTCACTCCATACAGCGGTTTCCGGCAAAAAGTGTATGTGCAGAGTTCCTCTATTCTGCAGATACACTTAGAGGAGCTCTGCAGATACACTTAGAGGAGCTCTGCACATACACTTTTTTCCGGTTTGGAATTATTCTTATTTTCATCCTACTTCTTCTTCTTCTTCTTCATCCTCATCCTCATCCTCTTCTTCTTCTGAGGATGAGGATGAAGAAGAAGAAGAAGAAGAAGTAGGATGAAAATAAGATTAATTCCAAGCCGGCAAAAAGTGTATGTGCAGAGCTCCTCTAAGTGTATCTGCAGAGCTCCTCTAAGTGTATCTGCAGAATAGAGGAACTCTGCACATACACTTTTTGCCGGCTTGGAATTATTCTTCTTTTCATCCTACTTCTTCTTCTTCTTCTTCTTCATCCTCATCCTCAGAAGAAGAGGATGAGGATGAGGATGAGGATGAGGAAGAAGAAGAAGAATGAAAAGAAGAATAATTCCAAGCCGGCAAAAAGTGTATGTGCAGAGTTCCTCTATTTCTGACAGTTCTCTCACAGCTTCTTCACATGTACAGCGGTTGAAATATCTGTATCCTAAATGGAAACTAATAGATACAAATTGTATCTATTAGTTTCCATTTAGGATACAGATGTTTCAACCGCTGTACATGTGAAGAAGCTGTGAGAGAACTGTCAGAAATAGAGGAACTCTGCACATACACTTTTTGCCGGCTTGGAATTATTCTTCTTTTCATCCTACTTCTTCTTCTTCTTCTTCTTCTTCTTCTTCTTCTTCATCCTCATCCTCATCCTCTTCTTCTGAGGATGAAGAAGAAGAAGAAGTAGGATGAAAAGAAGAATAATTCCAAGCCGGCAAAAAGTGTATGTGCAGAGTTCCTCTATTTCTGACAGTTCTCTCACAACTTCTTCACATGTACAGTGGTTGAAACATCTGTATCCTAAATGTAAACTAATAGATACAATGTTTCAACCGCTAAACATGTGTTCCTTCTGTCAGAGAACTGTCAGAAATAGCGGAGCTCACTGCAGGGACACTTTTGCCGGCTGATCGGGAAATGTTCGATTCGCGCACCCGAAGTAGGCAAAATTTCGGTTTCGACACGAATCGAATATTTCCTGAAATTCGACTCGAATTCCGGTTCGCCTAGTTCGATTCGCTCATCTCTAGTTATAAGGTCAAGACATTCATGACAGCATGTTTATACTGCATATCTATTGATGCCTGCTTACAGACTTATGGGTTATACTTTTTTTCTGGAAAAACCATTATAAATATCATGGACACACTCTGTATGTAAAAGTATGTGATTTAAATCATAAAAACAATGTTGCAAGGTATCTATATTTATTTATTTCAGGTACTTATATAGCGCCATCAATGTACACAGTGCTTTACACATATATTGTACATTCACTTCAGCTCCTAACCCTCAAGGGGCGTACAATCTAAGGTCTCTAACTCACATTCATACATACACATACTAGGGCCAATTTAGACAGGATCCAATTAACCTGCCAATATGTCTCTAAAAGTTTTTATCCTGACACAAGATCCCATTGCTAAAAAGAATTTCTGAATATTAACACAGGTTGTTATGTGTAACCCCATTATATATTTAGTGTGTTGAAATTTATATTTGTGCAGAATTATTGTATGTGTGCTGCCATATACATAATCAAATAATAAGTAGTGAAGTATGCAAATAGGTTTATATTTAGGTATGGATATATATATATATATATTGGGGGGGTTAGCACAGGTGGGGGATCACCTTCCCTGGGAAAAAGGTAGACCACGCAGCAGGCTTTCTTCAAAATCTGACTGGTTGTCAGTTTTATTGAAAGGTTTGCAAAATATCAAAACAGAAAAATAAACCCTCACCATCCAGGCACTAACTAAACACTTTTCCTATCTCACTGGTGATGGGCTTCTCCCTGTCACCAACAAAACAATAAGCAAACCTTTTTCCTTGTTTGTGTAACACACACTTTCATGCACAGCTCTCTCAGGAATGGCTCTCTGAGTTCCAGGCCACAAGCAGCTCCTTGCTCCAGCCCTGCCTTATTTATACCACCTGGTGGTGGTCATCAGTGGAGCACAAAATCCGGTCCGGAACCACCTCTGCCATTGTGGCCCCGAAAACCTGAAGTGGACTCCACCATAAACTTCAAAGTATGATCGCATGCGAGGTGACACATAGCATCAATCGATCACCTCGCCGTTCATACTGTCACAAAAAAAAAAAAAATATATATATATATATATATATACAGATATATAGTCTTTCTATAACAAATTGGTTACATCAGTTTACCAGTAAACTCAAAATAGTCAGGACTTATCTAAGAGTGACACTCAGTGGCAAAAGGGTGGTAATACAAAAACAAACATTGGGTGGAGTATTAGACAAATTCCCCAATAGGAAGACGGTAACGCCTTCTAGGCCACCTTCTGGGCAAGTATATTCAAATTTTATGAATGTATTGTATGCCAGTAGATAAAAGAGAAGTCAGGTAGACAAGAGAGGTGATCGCAGCCATCCATCTGATCATGAGATGAATGCACCCATCTAACTCCATCTGACCATCCAAGAGACTGCATATCTGATCACACTCAGGACACACAATTCCTGCCTATCTAGATGTCATTTTGTGAGAGTTTAATTCCACTCAATTGGCAGCCATCTTTGGTTTTATAATTTCTCGTTATATTTGGAAGCACCTTTAACTGACTAAATTAATTGTACAGGCATTTCCTGGCATAACAGTCCATACTTCCTTCGACCTGGCAAGAGTACTATAATGGCTGTGTGAAAACTCACAGTGCTATAGGCAAACACCCCAGTCACTTTACAAAGGTCTCAGAGGTGCTGATAATGGTTGTAATGGAGTGATAAGTGGTTAGCACTTCCAACTAGCAGCATTAGAGTTGTTGATTCAAATTCCAACCATGGCACACCCTCCCTGGAGTTTGCATGTTCTCCGTGTGCCTGTGTGGGTTTCCTCCCACACGCCAAAGACATGCTGGTAGGTTAATTTTCTCCTGTCTAAATTGGCACCAGTATGTGTATGTATGAATGTGTGTTAGGGACCTTAGATTGTACACTCCTTGGGGGAAGGATTGATGTGAATGTACAATATATATTTAAAGCGCTGCATAAATTATAGGTACCTGAAATAAATGTAACAGCAGCATATCTACAAGTATTTATACAAAAAGTATCCGGTCTGATGGGAGTTAGAAAGTTTTGGAGTGACTCTGTAAATCCTGCTGTGTTTCCAAGTCCAAACAAAATGCAATACAATCATACTAGCAGTGAGCTGTATTACCAATCAGGTGTGCAAGTGTGCGCCATTTCCAGAATGGCTGTATACAAATAGGGCCAGCTCCTGAGTTGGTTTGAAGATGACAATCCTCCTTGTTTTGTCTCATTGTTTCTTATTTGTATCCCCTATGAGTAGTGGTTGTGCAAGTTTTTTTTAACTGCCCAACTATTGCACATATACACTTATGTATAGATCAAAGTCATCTTAGGATCTTAGGATCATTCCACCTCTGCTGTTCTATTACATGAGCATTAGTTTCATATGGCTTTGGCAAAAGCTAGTTTCTAGATTATTAAAAAAAAAAGGGCATATACTAGTAATACCTCTCTTTTAAAAATGCAGGCTTATTTCAGTGCAAGAATTATCTAGCGCAACAGGATTCACTTTGTAAGCTGTATTCCCACATCGATCACTCCCTGAACCTTCCAGTTGACATAATATTATACAGCAGGGCTTAACATTTTGAGTCTAGACCTACTAGCCAGGCACAAACCTTGCTCTCCACCAGTTGCCCCACCCAACCTCGCCCTGGTCCGCCTCCAACCCTACCCCCAGCCCGTCCTCCAACCCTGCCCCCAGCCCTGCCCCCAACCACACCCCATTAACGCTTATGAAATTACATTTTTCTTTAGAATAAAGAGTCCAAAATAAAAAACTGTACACAGTAATGTATATCCCCCCTCCCCTGTACTCCATTATAGTGATATGACATGTATACAGTAATGTATATCCCCCCTCCCCTGTACTCCATT
Source organism: Staurois parvus (assembly GCF_062004578.1). NCBI lineage: Eukaryota > Metazoa > Chordata > Amphibia > Anura > Ranidae > Staurois > Staurois parvus. The sequence goes on from NW_028318929.1 coordinate 2,789,191, forward strand.
ATATGACATGTATGCAGTAATGTATATCCCAGCTCCCCTGTACTCCATTATAGTGATATGACATGTATACAGTAATGTATATCCCAGCTCCCCTGTACTCCATTATAGTGATGTGACATGTATACAGTAATGTATATCCCAGCTCCCCTGTACTCCATTATAGTGATATGACATGTATACAGTAATGTATATCCCAGCTCCCCTGTACTCCATTATAGTGATATGACATGTATACAGTAATGTATACCCCCCCTCCCCTGTACTCCATTATAGTGATATGACATGTATACAGTAATGTATATCCCCCCCTCCCCTGTACTCCATTATAGTGATATGACATGTATACAGTAATATATATCCCAGCTCCCCTGTACTCCATTATATGACATGTATACAGTAATGTATATCCCAGCTCCCCTGTACTCCATTATATGACATGTATACAGTAATGTACATCCCCCCTCCCCTGTACTCCATTATAGTGATATGACATGTATACAGTAATGTATATCCCAGCTCCCCTGTACTCCATTATATGACATGTATACAGTAATGTACATCCCCCCTCCCCTGTACTCCATTATAGTGATATGACATGTATACAGTAATGTATATCCCCCTTCCCTGTACTCCATTATAGTGATATGACATGTATACTGTAATGTATATACCAGTTCCCCTGTACTTCATTATATGACATGTATACAGTAATGTATACATTACTGTATTTCATTATATGACATGTATACAGTAATGTATACCAGCTCCCCTGTACTCCATTATAGTGATATGACATGTATACAGTAATGTATATCCCCCCTCCCCTGTACTCCATTATAGTGATATGACATGTATACAGTAATGTATATCCCCCCTCCCCTGTACTCCATTATAGTGATATGACGTGTATACAGTAATGTATATCCCCCCTCCCCTGTACTCCATTATAGTGATATGACATGTATACAGTACTTACTCCTCGAGTCCCCCGCGGTGGTGGAGAGGGTGTCTCCTCTCAGCGGAGGAGAGCGGACCTCTCCTGCACCTGTCCCCTCAGCGGTGGTGTCGAAGAAGCCAGAAACCGGAAGTTGGAAACCGGAACTCGGCTTCACAAAGAGGCTTGGAGCACAGCCGCTCCATCTGTGCCGCTAAAGAATTTCTCCTCGCATTTGGCGAGTGGCTTTTTCAAGCCATGTTATCGCCATATCACCAAGTCCACACTCTTGGGGAACATATCACAGGGTCCATATAGTCTTCACCAGTTTGAGCATGATCACCCATACATTCCAGTGTAATTCCAGAATGCTGTAGTACTATAGTAGCAGCTGCATAGCTACCATGCCCCACAGGGACGTGCCAAGCCAAATGATCCTTGATGCATCTCCCACCTACAGAGACTTTCTCAGAGGGAATGCTATACAAAATATAATAATTCTCAACATTTTTACAGAGAAAAATAGCTATAACATACTGTAATCAATTGACCATTTTCCAAGACCCTGACAATGCCCTAAAACTCCTAATTTAAGAGCTAAATGACCCAATAAATATTACCTGCCACTGCCCCCCTGGTATTCACCTAGCCTAAGTTGGTATGTCCATAACATAATAAATGGCCAAGAGGGGACCTCTTCTCTTTCCAAAACCATACCTCCATCTCCTCCTCCATCATTTTCCAAATTGTCATCATCAGACAGAATTTGGCGCTGTCAGAAGGCTGTCATTCACATGACTGGATGACACTTTATCCATGAATACCACACCACAAACTGAAATCCTCCGCTTTGCTGTTTCTGATCCTAAAAATAAAAGTCACCAAAACTCATGTTGGCAAGATGCACTCCTTCCCTACATAAGTAATTCTGGTCCTGTGGCAGTAGCCTGTGGACACCACAATCCCCCTATTCTCCTCACAAAACACAAGACTGCCTGATTGAGTGCAATACTGGTCCAACAGAGATCCTTGTAAAATTAAGCACTTCTCTACACAGACTACAGCACTGTTTTGGACCACAACAGGACCAGAGCCTGACATAGTTACCAGATATGAATGACAACAAGAAAAAAAATTACTCAACATCGCCATTTCAAAATGCCTGTTAAACAAGGTGTGGTCTATTTTAAACACAAGACTACTCCAACACCAACTGACCTATCCTCTTGTTGTTTTATCAAGCCTCCAACTGTAAGCATTCAACTCAGTCCCCATTCTGAATGCATGTGTGTTACAATCCTCAGTAGCCAAGTCATGCTTTTTCAAGTCCTTGAAGACCAACTGAAGTAAAAATTGAGACAGGACCAACTCCTCAGTCTGAATCAGCTGAAAACAGTCCATCGGGCACACACCCCTACCTGTGACTGCAACCCAACTAACTATCCTAACCCCTTTTCATCAGTCTTTGAATGTTGTACTGCTAAACTTAAAATCCACTGGAGCAGAAGCACATCCCCAAAATGTGAAGAACCCTACCCCCAGTTGTCCCCAATAACTCACTAATATTTGGAAAGTGCCATAAAAAGCCAGTGAAAAAGCCAGTTTAAACATGCACACTTCATAATCTGATGAACAGACCCTAGTGAACAACCAAAAGAGCCCTTCTAGGATCTCTAAGGTAATGGGCCTTCTATGATCGGTTACTGAACCCCATACCCCATTCCTCGTCATATGCTCATTAAAAGGGGCATTTTCATGGCCCGCTGACAAAAAAGAAAAGACAAAACAATGCTAACACTGATTTGGTTTTGGTTGCCATCAAGGATCCTCCAGTCTTCAATGCCACCAAGTGCCACAACACTATTTCCTCAAATGTATTGGCTCTCTGTCTTCTCGTGAACACTGTTCTATCTCCTCTCAGTGCAGACAAGCTGCTCTGTATGCCCTCCAGGTGTTAAGTACCAATGTTGCTGTAGCCAAATGATTACTACTTTGATGCCACCTGCCACAGCCCCTTGGCCAATGCACCAAATCTTTGCCATTAAAAACAATACAGGGGGTCAGCAATACTGTTATCTAGTCCAGGTACATATGTTGCTCTACAATGAAAATAAACTTTAGAAATAGTAAGGCCAAATGTTGCAAAAATGTACTACCAGCCAAGAAAAAAAAAGCTGCAAATCCCTAGAAAGCTCTCCCATTAAAGGTGGAGAGGAAGTTCTCCAGTTCAGCCAAGCGCCTACAGAAAACCCTGCCCATTAACAGAATTCTACAGGCAAAGTTCAGTTCGCCCAGAATGCTCTGCAAATCCTTGAGCAATAACTTTTTGGAAAACAGCACCCACTCAACAACACTCATCAAATCCTTAACTTCTCTACCAGTAACCTACATTCTACCTGCAAGGACTTGATCTTGATTTTCATAAACCTTATGATCAGGGCTAGCCCTTCTGTCTTGTCCTCTGTCAATGGGACCACAAACTGCCAGAAAATTGATTTCAGTGTTTGCAACCCAACATAAAATAACGGAGCCCCAGGAAGTGAGCCGATGTGTAAGTAGGCTGTGTGGGATCCCCTAGGTCATGTGGTCCAATCATCAGTCGGTTTCAACAGAGCTCCTGATGGTGGAGATGGCATTTTGCTGTGTGCAGGTGCCAGGTCACAAATACCAGGTTTACCTTGTTCACAGACAATCCCTGCAGAGACTAACCCTATGCAACCTAGTATGGAAGTGACGCAGCTGTCAGGGATCTTGCCTCCGTGCAGCGGCGCGACAGATCCCCTCGGGCTGTGGCGGTGCGAGTTCGCAGGCGCGGGAGCATGCGGCTGTGCATGCACGGTAGCATGGAAGACCCACGCATGTGCAGTGAGCATACACGTCATGCCAGGTGGGCTATTTAAACCTGCAAAGTAGTAAATCAAATGCCTTCTGGTCTTATACGTTCCTGCATACATTTCCTGATACCTGTATTCTGCATTACCCGACTAAGAGAACTCCGCCTGCACCGACCCTGGCTATCCCTGACCATTCTTTTGCCTGCTCCTTTGTACTTATCTGCCCACTTGATATCGACCTGGCTTGCCTGACTCTGCTGTATTATCCTGCCTGCACCTGTACCTGACCAGCATCTTGTAAGCTACCATATGCACCCTCCGCTGCACTCATGACTCTGCATCTGGACTACATCCGGATCACGGCCATATCTGTCAGCCACAGCATCCACGCACCGGTGCTCGGTCCCAAGACCCGCATCCGGACTGCCGCCTCACTTGTTCCTGCACCCACACCTGGCTTGTGTCCGGATCTCCTGGGCCCCCAACTACCTGCCAACAGCTGCAAGACCTACACGGCACTCCTGCCCCTCCTAGCTCTGCGCCCCTTTTCCCACTTCCAGGGGCTCCGAGCGGGAGTTGTAAGAGGACGCCCTCTCTCCACTTCAGGCTCTCCAACCAGGTACATGACAGCAGCAGTACTGGCAAGTCTGAGGAGGATAGGGATTGTAAAGAAGATCCAAGAAGCAGGCAGACAGCAGATCAGCAAAATCCCAGAGAGAAAGCCAGGGTCAGTACACAGAAGATCAATCCAAGGAAACAAGGCAGAACAATACATAACAAAAGGGAGATCAGAGACAAACAAGAATGTTGCTCAGGCAATGGAAGCTAATCTGAGCATGAATTAAAAGAGGGAGATGGGGAGGCTTGGCAGGAAGTGGCCAAGAAGCAAGATATAATAATCAGCAGGTGAAGCAACACCCATAGCTACTACAACGTAGTTCTATTCACCAAGTAAGTGAGAACAGAGCCCATGCCTGAAAAAACCACAGGTACCAGCAGAATCAAAGACGGAAGGAGGTAAAAACACACCCCAAGCTTGTGAAAATACAGGTAAGAGTAGAACTGTAGGTGAAAAACCAGCTCTGCAATTGATTTATGTGATGTTCTTTCTTTATTGAGGCAGAAAAAGTAATTAAGGTAGTGCAGAATCCCACCCCTCATTTGTCTGCGAAATGACCCATTTCAATAATGTACTAAACATCTCCAAATACGCACAGGAGATAGAACAGCCCATTGGCTGGCATCTATCAACATAGCACTGACCTTCAAACCAGCACCCCCACAAAAACACATTCTGGATGGACTGGCAACAATCAAAAAGCAGACTCATTGTCCACCTTCACCATCAAGGCATCCATTTCTGCCCCCCTGAATAAAGACACTGCTTCATCAAAGGATGAATAAACCACCTTACTCAGCTGTTCATCAATGCTGCCATTAACCGGAGATAGCTTCAGATATGACAGGTGGTGTATTAAACTAGACCTCCCCACCTTATTTTTCTGAACCATGTGCAGTAGAGAAACCAACCCTCCCATCTTACCCAACTCTACTCTTTTTGTTAATTAGTCTGGGCAGACAACAGATTTTTTACTCCCACTCCTCAGCTTTATAAAGAACTACAACATAGAAATTCTCAGTTCCATTGTGATGCCCTTCTGCAAAAGCACCACTGCACCCCTGTCTGAAAATTTACTTAGCAATGGGAGCATCTTGCCAAGTCTCACCAGCACCATCCAACAGACTAGTTTGATCTAGCACTGGAGAATAATCCCCCATGCTTACAAAAGCCTCAGGTAAGGAGGTGGCTAGTCCCCCAACATCCTGAAACCCTGGGCAAAAAATTTTAATTAAAATATTTTTCTCAATAGCCACAAAGGATATAAATTCACCTTGTGTGCATCCGATTCATTTGAAATCAAATATCACCTTGTAAGAGTAGCACAACATCATCTACATCAGTGGTACTCAACCTTCCTAATGCCGTGACCCTTTAATACAGTTCCTCATGTTGTGGTGACCCCCAACCATAAAATGATTTATCCAGTAATTATAATTCATGAAGTGTCGTTTTACCTCCAATACTGCTGCTTTCAACACAGTAGCTGCTTTTAACAGAGTAGCTGCTTTCAACACAGCTGCTGCTTTCTACACAGTAGCTGCTCTTTACACATCAGAAATATGTGTTTTCCGATGGTCTTAGGCGACCCCTGTGAAAGGGTTGTTCGACCCCCAAAGGGGTACGACCCATAGGTTGAGAACCACTGATCTACATAAAGCACCACCCCCTTGGGAGTTGCTGTTGAATTGGGTTCCCCTATAGTCCGTCACAGCCAGTTGATCAGCATTTTTCACACATGTGTACATCCATGGTAAGAAGTCAGGCCTTGAGCGTTCATTTTGTTTTTTTATTGAGGGGATTAAACTTGGATGGGATAAGGGGTGTATAGGATGCCCAAGGGAACCAAAATCTTGAGGACGAACTTCGTGAACTATTCACAGCTTCTCTTTTAAGACACACAGTCTATATTGGAGTGCTAGCCAGCAACTCCAGGTGTAGTACCCCAGACCTCAGATGAAATCCTCTTCACCCAGCAATCTGTAGATTTTTCCTTCCTGAGCAGGGGATCTGGCTCCTGTTCCTTTGGCTACAGTCACTAAAAGGGGACTAATCTTGTTTCCCACCAGAGTGCTCCTTCCCCTATCCTCCCAGGAGGTGTAGGTGTACTCACTCATATCCTCTCCTGCACAGCTTGTGGAATGGCTGCTGCTTCCAGGCCTATCAGCTGGGCGGCTCCCTCCTTGCCCCTCTCTCAGGGGACTATTGAGTCCTGACCTCTCCTCCTCTCTGTCTGCAGGCTCGCAGGCAGGCCCCATCTCAGAAAACCTCCTGGCAGGCTTCTTCCTCCAACCTCACATCTTCCTGTCTCATGCTCCACTCTCTCCTCCCCTCCCTTCCTGCTTCTGATCAGGCGCCAACACCTTTTAAGGGAGTTCAGCCCCTTAACAAGCCTCCTGTTAGGGATTGGCTGAGGCTCCTAAAAAGGGCAGCCAACCACTCTTCAGATCCTTCCACTGCCTCCAAGGCCCTCCTCCGAAAGCCTTAGAGCAGGGGGAAATTTCAGAGGGGCTGGTCTGCAGATTCTCTCAGCCCTGACCAAATTTTGACCCCTCTGACTATCTCACATGAGCTGCTAATCAGTTCCTCTCTAGCCATCAGGGTTCTAGCTCCACCTAGTGTAACTAGGAGCATGCTATATACATATCCTGTACAGAGACCAGCACTGAGGACGGTACCCAGAAAATCCAACCAGTACAAGCTGCCTGAAGAAAACTGCATGAGAGGGTGGAGACAATACCCATCAACCTGTACAAAGAGAGAGAGAGAGAGAGAGCAGTAGTGGCCGGGCTTTAGGATAGGAAGCTCCTGTACAGAAGTAAAGTTTCATGCTTGATTACCACACAGATCTGGAAGAAACACACATACCTCTTGTAATTAGACAGTATTTGCTTATCCAGGAGTCTAGCTTTAAGTAAAAGATCCATGTTATTCTGAGGTCTGTTGCAACATACAAACTGTGTCCTGTCCTTACTCTTTTGTCATTGGATTTTTCAGGTGATAGCTAGTAAATTCTGCCTTTATTTGTACGTTGTATAGTATTAAACATTAAACAGCCCAGCTTGCAAGGCATGTAGCAATATTTAGTTTGCCACACGTTCCCTCTGTTATCTTGTCCTCTCCGGACCTCTGACCAGTCACTTCTGAAAAAGTGTGGGGTGGGACAGTGTTCAAAAGTCCTTGTGCAGTGTGTTCGTGCACCGCCTTCATACACCGACCCTGGGAATCTGGTCACTTTTGTCGCTGTCACACTCTACCATGGGGGCCCTCATACTCTACATTTTCTCAACTTGCCTCCTCCATGCCACCTTGGAAAACCCCTTAAACTGCAGCGCAGAGATAAGAGGGATACCGCCGAATGTCAAAAGGGTGAGTGATTCTTGGAAAAGAACGTTCGCTATGTGAAGGCATAATACTAAAATAGTGGAAAGTGGGGTATAACTTTATTTTTTTTCAAGGAAGCCTGTCCTGAAAGAATATGGAAGGTGTCATTGCCGACCTCCTTCTGCAAATGCAAGTTGCATGGGTGTCAATGGCTTCAATATCTTCTGAGACATTGATCAAGCACAAACATGAATCAGGAAAGTAAGAGGAACTCCCAATCTCCATACTCATGGTCAGTAGTCCCAGAAGCTGTTGGGACAGCGTGACAGCCAGACAACAACCCAGAAGAGGAGGTCTGCTATGGAAGCCTCTTTACTGTCCTTTAAGGTTAACCACACACTCATAAAGGTGGGGTGGGCGTAAATGCCTAAGGAAACATTGGCCTAGACTTCAGCCAACTGGTGTAAGCCTTAGAATGGGTGGGAACATGGGTCAACTGATGGATCAACCATTTACCATCTCATGCCTAATGGTAGCTTAAAGCCCAACTCAAGGAAGTAGAAGAAAATCTACCCATGCCCTTCACCCCACACTGTAAGGATTGGATGCTCAATATATCTAGGGATACAGTAATAGGCATTTTTGCTTAGCGTTTGCCCTCGCCCCAACTAGATATGGCACTGACATGTTCTCCCAGAAGCTCCTGTCTGTAAGCAGTCCCTTGCTGTCATCACATACAATACAGGGCTGTCAACCTTGTATTGTATATTGAGGTGGCTGGAATGCAACCGAAACTGGGAATGGCTTACAGAGGAGGCAGCACTGGAAAGGTCCCACAGCTGGGGGGACCCTAGATAAGTATTTCTCCTTTTTCTGGAACCCCTAGACATGGAGAGCAATTTAATTCCTGGAGTTGGGCTTTAAAATAATGGAAAGAATAACAATGATGTGAAAATGCAGTAATCAATAGCAAGCAGTTTTTAACTGTGTACGTGGGGGCAACTATATGTGCTTATTACATATATGGTCTTCATTTTCCTTGTGCCTTGCTGATCCTCTAATTTCATTTGTAATCTGCAGGACAATGTCTGTCTAATTCAAAACTAGATGACATGTAATACCCATAATGTTCCTGATAGCCCTAAATTTTGTGATTTTTGCCTATGCATTAAGTCATGTGAGGCTTGAGAACGCTATTCAGAAAAACTGGACAGGTGGCAGCCCCTTCAACCCCAGTAATGATATGAAACACATATAATGGTTCTTTTAGCCTGGAGAGTGATTTTTGCATAATTCTTAATTCACATGTTGAAAGCAGCAGATTTTATACTGACATATGCCCAACTTATTTCTGTGTATTAAAAGTGGAACAAAACACTCCTAACCTTTAAAGCTAAGGACACTGCCATCTTTGCCTCTGTTTAATCTGCAGTTGCCATGGTGCATGGCTGGATCTAGGGTCAGTTATGCCCCTCCCCCAAAGACCCCCACCACCCCTGACACTGTGCCAGCCATCTCACAACCTGAGCACAGGCATTAAGATCTCCTCCTCCCCACACAACACACACTGTAGCTGAAATCTGATTCCCTTACACACAGCTATGATCTGCACAGTGTGTATCTGGCTACAGCAGCCGAGTTGTCCTTCTGAATAGGTAATGTCACAGGCCCGAACTGTAACACAATATCCAGCTATGCACTGTGCAGATCGTAGCTGTATGCACTGTGCAGATCGTAGCTGTGTGCACTGTGCAGATCGTAGCTGTATGCACTGCGCAGATCGTAGCTGTGTGCACTGCGCAGATCGTAGCTGTGTGCACTGCGCAGATCGTAGCTGTGTGCACTGCGCAGATCGTAGCTGTGTGCACTGCGCAGATCGTAGCTGTGTGCACTGTGCAGATCGTAGCTGTGTGAGAATCAGATACAGTTTGTGCCATGGCAGGGGGGAGATCTTAGTGCCTGTGCCCAGTGCAGATATAGGAGAAATGGCAGTGCCCTGCCAGCGATGACCCCTGTCCTCTCTCCTGTGTAGGCAGGTGCCTACAGAAGGGTTAAAGTTTTCTGTTGTTTTGCCCAGGGGCAGACTGACAACTCATGGGGCCCCCGGGCAATAGGGGATAATGGGGCCCCTCAAAAAAGCCTATGAAAAAGGTACCAAGGGCATCTCATGGGGCCCCATACTGACCCCGGGCCCTCGGGCAGTGCCCGAGTTTCCAAATGGTCAGTCCACCCCTGGTCTTGCCTCATGTTCTGCAGCTGTCTGTTTCTCAGATGAATTGTTACAGTGTAGATGTGGATCTGAGGGATTGATTAGCTAGATTTTCCTATCAATTTTCTTCAGTGCCTCAGAGAGCTCTTGCTAAAGCACTGCCAAGATGTAGGCTGTTATTTTGTTGGACTGTGCCCCCAGCTGGGGAAGGGGGCCAGTAGGGGTTCCCTGAGGGGAAGGGAAACTGGAGACCTTATAGACTCTTATCTGTCTGCTATAGATTTATTGCCTTTATGGATTACTGCCAATCATGAACTCTAAAGGGATTTCTTGCTACCTCTCTGGATTATTTGCCTGAATGGACTCTTGCCTCTAAAGGACTATGGACTTGCTGCTACTTAAGTATGATTACCCTAAGGGCACAGAACCTCTGTACAGGGATGTGTGTGAAGCTGTTACAAGAACTGTTCCTGTATGTTTTGCACTACTTCAGTGTTTTTTGTTCCTTTAAATTCCTGGTCTGAAGTCTCACAAAGAATTGCAATGCGTGACGTAGTTAAATAACAGGGTTTATATCAGGGGACTGTTAGAGAAGATACAGTACATTTAGTCCAGCATGTAGTTTTCTAGTTTGCTCTAGTGTAGGCTACATGACCTATATGCTAAGGACAACCAAGTGACAGTTACTCTGATGGTGAAGGGGTCTTATGCTTGGCCCCTTCACTAGCAACTGGTTTGCCAACTCCTGGGACCTGCTCTGCAGCACAGTGTACCTAAGGACCCAGCCTGGAAGTCACAAGAGAGAGAGAGAGATGTAGAGGGGCCCCTGAGAGAGAACAAGCATGTAGTTGTGAGTGAAGTGCATTGCCTGCATTCAGTAGCAACATTTGGACATGTCACTGGTAGTGAGGTGACAGAAATTGCTGTGTTGATTGATGCCAGTAAAAGCACTGTGGTACCGGTTCCTAAATGCTGCACATCTGGGAAGTGGTGTTCTCTAACTGTAGTGCTGTCTAGAGTGTTTAGTGTTAGCTGTATAAGTTAGCCTTGGGTTTCTAGAGGGTTAACTTTGCTTAACCCTTGGTTGCTTCTAAGTCTGGAGTTCTACCTTAATGCTGATTCTTCATGACCGTAAACTCCTGACTAGTGTTTAGGCAACTAGTGAGTGTAGTTCTTAGTTTCCCCACTAGAGCAACTAGAGCACCTAAAGCCTCTCCCACACCTGTACTCTCTCCTGCCAATGGTGAACCCCTGTCCTATGCCCTGCTAGCAGTAACCCCTGTCCTCTCTCCTGCCAGCAGTGACCCCTGTCCTCTCTCCTGCCAGCGGTGACCCCTGTCCTCTCTCCTGCCAGCGGTGACCCCTGTCCTCCCTTCTGCTAGCGGTGACCCCTATCCTCTCTCCTGCCAGCAGTGACCCCTGTCCTTTGCTCTGCTGACCTATGTCTTTGGCTCAATTGACCCCTTTCCTTGGCTCTGCTGACCCCTGTACACTGCCCTGAAGACCCCTGTACACTAACCTGCTGATCCCTATCCTCCACCCTGCTGACCCCTTTCCTCCTCCCTGCTGACCTCTGTCCCTACTGACACCCAGTACACTGCATTACCAATTCCTGTACACTCCCCTGCTGCCCCACTGTCCTCTGCCCTGCTGACACCCTGAACACTGTCTTACAAACTAATGGCCCCTGTGAACTGCCTTGCAAACTGCTGACCCCATCCTCTGCCCTGCTGACCCCTGTACACTGCCCTATTGACCTCCTATCCTCTGCCCTCCAACATTTTTTTTTACTGCACCCACATATTAGACAGGCTTTTACTGCACCCACATATTATACAGGCTTTTACTGCACCCACATATTATACAGGCTAGATACAGCCCTGCCATAGTGTTGTACATGTGAAAAGTTATGACACCAGCCATTTGGTGGCATGACAGTTCTGTAGAGAGCACAAACAACTGTGTCAGCTATTCACAGCATGCCTTTTGAGAAACAGTTACACCAATGGGTTTAGTTATGCTTTAAGTGGTAATTTTTAATAATTGGTTAATGTTAATTTTCAACTTTGGCCAAAACCATTTTGTATTTTTTGTCTTAGATAGAGAGGAAAGGTTAGCACCTTCATTGGGTTTTTGCTGCCAGTACCCGAAATGGGGAAATTTCATCTCATTCCCTGTATTGTGACATCTCATGGTGCACTGGGCATTTCTACTTCTATGGGCCCCAAAGCTGGTTCATAGTATTACACATTAGGAAGCCAAAGTGTTGAGATAAAAATAAAATGGGGAATATGTGGGTCAAATCCTAGTCCAGATTTTGCAGTGCCATTCTGATAACATAGTGTTTTAACAGTGCATCAGGGATGAGCTCACAGTTCAGTCTGAAGTAGGTTTGGACTGAACTTTGGCTGTTCGGGCGTTCAGACAAATGCCTTAACTTTAGCCCATTCGGCCCCTTGTTCAGCAGAAGCCATGCATCATATATAGAAGTGGTATTTCTTCTATATCTGAAAAATTCTCAATGGCACTTGTTCCTAGGGTTATTGCACCCATAGCGTCCCTAAGGACAACTGATGTCATGGGGAATTCCTGCCCCTTTTAAACAAAGGGGCAGAGATAGCAATGACCTCGCTGCCCAAATATGGCCACTAGCCAAACTTTTGGTCACGGCCAAAAATAAGGAACAAACTATGTGGCAGTGTATAGCCTATGCCCCAGGTCAGTCAAAAGAGCCAAAAATTTCCAGGAATGGATAACCTAGTCCAGTTTCTATGAAAGCGTGAGCTCACAGCAGCCATATTGTCAGTGTATGTTGGAGCTGCTATGGAATATTTTATAAGATCATATTTTATATTTTAGCATTGGCTCACCTTCCTTATGACCACACCAGGCTTTTGTTTGACAATAGCTTGCATATCAAATCTACAAACGGCCAGATCTGAATCACAAGATTTACTTTGCATAAACTTCAGCAGAGTTTGCGGCAACGTTTTCGAACTTTAACCAAGATTCACAAAACTGTTCACAAATTGAACCCAGACAGATTCACTCACCTCTATCCAAAACTATAATAAAAAAAAACTGGCTTTGGATACACTTTAAAATCATTTAAACTCCTGTACAGGCACTTCTGACTACAATGTGCCAAATGCCAGAAATATTTACATGAATTGTTTGGTGTTGTTCCTTTAACATTCCTGCATTTCTCAACAGCTAAATGGTCTGTGGAACCTGAAGGCAGTCATGGGTATGTCTGACCTACCTAAATTAACATATTCCTTCTCAAACTTGAGAGTATCCGAGAAAGAAGCTCGTTTTTGGGGATTCTTCAGTCCGTAAGTCCACATACTCCTATTGCGCACAATATACATTGTGATTTACCAAAAGACTAGAGCATGTTCTCTATGCAAGGTACATTTTTTCTTCTATTAAATTGGTTGTAAACCCTCACATATACCCAGTGAAGTGACTTGCCTCAGGTGATACACAGAGATAAAACAAATCCTCCTACATAAGTTGTACCAGTTTAGCTGCAGTCTTCTCTTCTATACAGTTGTTCAAAGTGTAGAATCTATACAGCTTGTCTGAGCTTTAAGAAAGCAGGGGGCGGGAGCTAAAAATGCAACACTCTGCAGAGCTCAATGAGTAGAGCTCTGAAAACTGATTAGAGGGAAGTGACACAAACCCCTTCACACAGCGCAAGGAACAGAGTGGAGGCTATCAATCACAGGTTGTGATCTGGAGCTCCCTTCCCAAGTCACCTTTTTACCTCTTGGTGTCAGGAAAACCACTTTAATGAATGATTTGATGACCTTATTCATTAAGCTATGTAAAAATCATTTTGGCACATGATTAGATGACCTCATGCACTAAACTAAGGCTCAGCAGATCAGCTCTCTGAAACCTTCCCCTGATCTAGAGGCTTAGAGAAGTCTCTAGAACTCAGTGGGTGGGGGTGAGGAGGATTTGGTCTGCACCCTTAGGACCAATCCCCAAGCAGGAGGCTTGACCTGGGGTCAGGACAGCCCTTAAGAGTGACTGAGCCTCTCAGTAGCAGAAGAGTGTGATTGGAAGATGGAGTGAGCATGATGGTGTGTGTAGCCTGGGAGGGGGTCCAGGAGATGGGCCTATCTACAGGAGGAGGAGCAGAAAAGGGAGGATCTCTCAACCTCGACGTCCCCTGAGAGAGGACATCCTGGGAAGCAGGGAAGGAGCCAATTCAGCATAAGGCCTGAAGGCAGCTACCAACCCACTTGCAGCTACCAACTTGCAGGAGAGGACTAAGTGAGTAATCCCAGACCTTCTGGGCCAGATAAGGGGAGAGGACATTCTGGTGGGAAACCTGCCTAGCCCCCACCTGGGACTGTCATCTTAAGATGGAAGCTTCTGGGACCCTTTGTCCAGGGATTTCCTCAGGCAGCCGGGTGAGGAGGGGATTTCATCTGGGGTCTGAGGTGGTACACCAGGATAGGCTGGATAGCTCTCCAGGAAGAGAAAACCCTTCTGAGCACTTGTACATAGTTTAAGGAAACTGTCCTCAGTTTAACAGTTCCATGAGCATCCCATGTATCTCTCATCCCCATCCAAGTTATCATCCCCTAATAAAATTCCCCAAAAAAACAAGTTCAAGGACTGTTTACTGCCTCTGGAGTGTAAGGCTGGAAAGACATAAGTGTTGCCTGGCTGTGCAGGACTATGGGGGGACCCAAATCTCCAGCAACTCCTAAGGGGTTAGTGCTACACATGCTATCAGGATTTGCTGGAGACTGAAAACATGCTTTAGAAGACAATGATAGACTGGAGACATTCTTACATAAGAATGTAAGGTTTATTGCTTTACAGTAAACCCCAAACGTGCATATTCAATCACTGCTATTAGTTACTTTACAAATAAATATTTCCACACTTGTGCTGCCTACAACCCTTACATGTTACTTACATTTGATATTTCTTCAAGGCAAAATCCATTGTAAAAAAAAAAAATCGTCGGGAGGAAAAAAACATAAAAAGAGGAGAGAGATGGACAGTGCAGAAAAGAGTAGATAGTGTAAAAGAAATAAACCGAGCAATTTACCTACTAGAGCTCATTTTAAAGAATATTTTTTCTTTACTGATTCAAGTAGGAACCTAGGTTAGAAAAACACACACTTCTGTCAGCAAGGGCCCTAGGGCCGCACAATAGGTGCAAAAAAGCTACTAGCATGCTCCAGGCTACAGGTTAGGCAACAAGGCAATACGCAATCCTTTTCAACCTTTTTATCCTAGAGGAACCCTTAAAAGATTTTTTGGGTCTCAAGGAACCCTTCTGAAAAAAACAAACGGGGGTCATTTGGAATATATCTCTTACATTGATGATCAGTGGGATAAATGTCCCTTATGTTGGTGGTAGGGTTGCCACCCCTATAGGCAGCAAAAGGATCATTGGCAGCTTCACATCGCTGCTCAGTGGTGTTGGCCTTGTCATTATGCAGGCACCATCAGATAGGAGGTTTGTCAGCCATTGCTCAAGGAACCACTAGCAACCACTGGAGGAACCCCAGGCTTCCATGGAACCCTGACTGAGAATTGATGATGTAGGAGGTACTTTCCAATTGGAAGTGGCCAGAGAGTATGCATGCCTGGGATTGGGCAGTATTTTCATTTAGCTTTTTTTAAAAAAAACCCTCCAGATGTTTACAAGTTTTGCTCTAATAATTGCAGAATGACAGGGTTTGATGGTGGAATTGTTGGAGCAACGAGAATTGACCCTGAAGAAGGAAGCCTGGCTTTCAGCTATGAATCAGTCAAAGGTGAGACAAGATTATCCATACCATAATAAGACTTGTATACAGATTTGTCACCTGTAGCTGAAACTGACAAAAGAACAGCTACGATGTACAGGCGTACCTCAGTTTACGAACACCTCGGTTAATGTAATTTTCCATTTATGAATGAAAATCCATTGAAAATAATGCCTCGGTTTACAATTTTATTTTGCAATGTGAACTGATTAATTGGTTTTCAGTGCATTTATGAATTAATTTTTAATCATGTCCCTGTACAGTACTGTGCCTTTATAGTGCACTTTATAAAGAGTTTTGAACAGATAAGACTTTATATTACTTTTGTCTGATCCACTGGAACGGATAATTTGGTTTTCATTGCATTTACGAATTAATTTAATCATGTCCCTGTACAGTATTTATGCCTTTAAAGTGCACTTTATAAAGAGTATTGAACAGATAAAATACTTAATATACTTAAAATATGCAATACGAAAAGTCCCACAGAACCAGGGGCGGACTGACAACTCATGGGGCCCCCGGGCAATAGGGGATCATGGGGCCCCTGTGTTCTTGCTCAAACTCAAAAAAGCCTATGAAAAAGGTACCAGGGGCATCTCATGGGGCCCCCTGCTGACCCCAGGCCCTCGGGCAGTGCCCGAGTTTCCAAATGGTCGGTCCGCCCCTGCACAGAATGCATTAAATTCGTAAACCGAGGTATGCCTGTAGTATGTTTATAACCTCTCCTTTTTTCCTCTGTTTTAGGAATTACTAGTATAATAACATTTACCCAGACTCAGCCAGACAGTGTGATCCTACAGCTGAGACCAAATGACGGGGTGAAATTATCTGCTTTGTTTAGTAAGTATACTTATACTACCCAGAAGGGGAAATACTCAGAGGTTCTCAGCCTTTTATGTTGCCAACATAATGCATATATTACATATACAGTTGCAAGAAAAAGTATGCGAACCCCTTGTGATTACATGGAGTTTTGCATGAATTGGGCATAAAATGTGCTCTGAACGTCATCTAAGTCACAACAATAGAAGAACACAGTCTGCTGAACATAATACTACACAAACATTAGATGTTGCCATGGTTTAATTGCACTGTAACTTGCAGGGGTGTGGAAATTTTTGAAAAATCTTCTTGTCCAGGGACTAAATCGGTGTCGCAATCTACTTGTCCCTCATGACAATCTACATGTCCTGATCATTTTTTTTTTTAACCAAAACCGTATTTATATCTGCTTTAAGTAATATCTTTTAAAAACAAAAGGGGCATTATGGGGACTTAAACGGTTAATATTTTTAACATTGCGCTGTTTATCTCCTCCTCCCCGCGCTGCCTGTCTCCAGCACCGCACCTGGGGACTAGCAGGGAGGAGAGAGACCTTGCAGTGTAATGAGTACCAATTGGGGAGTGTCAGGCTTATCCTTTATCGCTTTCGCTGCCAAAGCCATTTTTGTGTTTTTTTAACACATTTAAAAAATCATTTTAGGGCTGAAGGTTATACAAACCCCCCAAACAACATATATTTTCTTAAATCAGAGACCAAGAATAAAACAGTGGTAGTTCCAATTTTATTATGTCACACGATATTATCACACAGGTCTAGGAAATGCAAAATTTCAGTAAAAAAATGCACTTAAGTTAATTTTAGGACACAAAAAGCAATAAATTATCAATTTTTTTTGTAAAATATAAAAGTTGAGGTTGTAAATAGATATCCACATGTCAAGCCTTAAATTTGCCAAATAACATAACAACAAATAACTGCATTTCCTGGGCATCGGGTGATATAAATTGAACATCCCTGAACTTAGTCCCCTTCCAATGCTATGTAACTGTTCACATTTGTGAGCTGCAGTACGCTGGGTTTTTGAAAAGTCCCGCTTCCTTGCGTTTGTGAAAAATGCACCAAAAATGCACCTTCCATTATAGTCAATTGTAGTACACCAAAAACGCATTTTTTTTTGAGTCACATGTCCATTTTCCCAGGTGACAAGGGAGGAAAATGCATGCAAAACACATTATACGTTGCTTTGAATTTTAACACATTGATGTGACCATAACCTAATGCTTATACTTCCTTTTTGAGCGGGTTTACTGAATTATTCATGTTGACGACATATTTTCTTTATAATGGATTCCTTTACCACTAAGGCAGAGGTTGTGTTCTTCCGTCATCTAGCAGTAATTTTATTGTATTACAATTGGTAGCAGGACAACACTCTTTTCAATACATTGTTAACATAAACATAAACCAACCTTACACTGAAAGGTAGAGGTGGTGTTCTTCTGCCATCTAATGGAATTTTTATTGTACTACAATTTTTTTTTATTGTACTAAACCAGGGGTCTCCAAACTTTCTAAACAAAGGGCCAGTTTACTGTACTTCAGATTTTAGGAGGGTCGGACTGTGACTAGTAGTAGAAAAGGTCCTGAAGTCAATGGAAAAAAATAATACGCCATTGCGTGGTGTCAGTAGGAGGAATTGTGCCCCAATCATTGATGTCATTGGACCTCATAATTGGTGTCATTGGAAGGAATCATGCCCCGTTGTTGGTGTCGTTGAAAAGAGTTGTGTCCCCTTTATTGGTTTAAGTGGAGGGAATTATGCCCAATTGTTGGTATCAGTGAATGAAATAGTGCCCCAAGGGCCAGATAAAAGCAAGAAAAGAGCCGCATCTGGCCCCAGGGCCACAGTTTGGAGACCACTGTACTTAACATTTACAACTATTTTAGAACATGTTACATGTTCCATCTATTTTAACCACTTCCTGTCCAGCCCATGTATATAAACTGCTGGACAGGAGCATTTCCGGAGCGGGTGGCCATGTGCGTGCTCCCTGGGAACGCGCGGCACCACGATCCGGTTCCCGCTGTGTCCTCTGTGTGAGGTCCCGATCATGTGATCACGGATTGGCCAATCAGTGATCACATGAATAGTAGTAAGCAAGATGTCACTTCTGACATCATTGCTTACTACTAGTGAAATCTGTGAATGATCACAGAGGTCACATGGTACAAGGCTATTCACAGCAGGCTTGTACCATGTGACAAACTGTGACCAATCACAGCTCTCACAGTATTTCTCAATTGCTGCAAGAATGCAGCCAGAGAGAAGGAGAAATGACTGCTTTTACAGCCTTTATGGGTGTAAAAGCAATCAGTGTAAAAAAAAATCTTCATCACCCCCCACAAGTAGTACAGTGTCACTGTGGGAGACTCTAGGAATTTAACAAAAATGCTGCGTGTTGCAGCAATACAAAATGTGCCTGTATTGCAGAGATGTACTGTACTTCATACATTTTCATCTTTTTCTATTTTGCCCTGATATACACTTTAACGTTTTTTTATGCCCTAACTTTAGCAAAAGGGACTTCTCTTCCTGAAGCTGAGTTGGAAGAATTTAAACAGTGGGGGGAGTGCAATGGACTGCAGGACTACAGGGAGCTCAACATCAGTATCAACTATGGTATGAAAATGTCTCTGTCCTCTACTGACTGCGTGTTCAGCTATTTATTTCCCCACTACATGTCACATGCAATCTAATGTTCTTTTCCTGTTTAGCACAGAAATGTTTTGGTATGTTTCGCATTTCTAAGCAGTTGGATGAGATTAAGGTTGGTGTCTTTTTTTTCTGGGTTTTTGGTCATTTAAATGTGTTTATTGCAACTTAACAGAGATATTTTTTTATGTTTATCTCTTTTGGACTTGGTTCACCTAACAATAATATATTCTGTAATTGCTCCCTCAGCACAGCGCAGTCTTCAGTCTGCATGATCCCCTTTTCCCAGTTGCCTACTAGGATGCTGATGGGATTCTGGTTGCTTTCCAGCAACCAGATGGGCTGGCCATACAGCGTCACTGGTTGCTGGACACTAGGATCCCATGTGGTCCTGTAAAGCTCTGGCTTGGATGCTGGCGGGATTCTGGTGGCCTCCGGACCAGGGGCGGACTGACCATGTGGAAACTCGGGCACTGCCCAAGGGCCCGGGGTCAGTAGGGGGCCCCATGAGATGCCCCTAGTACCTTTTTTCATAGGCTTTTTTGAGTTTGGGCAAGGACAAAGGGGCCCCATGATCCCCTATTGCCCAGGGGGCCCCATGAGTTGTCAGTCCGCCACTGCTCCAGACTGCCAGGTTACAAGACAAGCTGGTCATGCATCGTCGCTGGTTGTTGAACACTAGGATCCAACATGGTCCCGTAAAGCTCTGGCTAGGATAATGGTGGGGTTCTGGTTGTCTCCAGACTGCCAGGCTACATGACAGGCTGGCCATGCAGCATCATTGGTTACTGAACACTAGGATCCCACATGGTCCCGTAAAGCTCTGGCTAGGATGCTGGCGAGATTCTGGTGACCTCCTAAATGCCAGGCTACATGACGGCTGGCCATTCAGCATCACTGTTTTCTAGGACACTGGGAGCCATCCAGCCTCCAAGGCCCTAGTAAATAATGATGCTTAGCTTGCAGCACATAGACAGCATGGGCAGTCCAGCACTTGCCCCAGCATTCACTCTGTTCAGGTCTGCTTTTTCTCCATGTGGAAACTCGGGCACTGCCCAAGGGCCCGGGGTCAGTAGGGGGCCCCATGAGATGCCCCTGGTACCTTTTTTCATAGGCTTTTTTGAGTTTGGGCAAGGACAAAGGGGCCCCATGATCCCCTATTGCCCAGGGGGCCCCATGAGTTGTCAGTCCACCACTGCTCCAGACTGCCAGGTTACAAGACAAGCTGGTCATGCATCGTCGCTGGTTGTTGAACACTAGGATCCAACATGGTCCCGTAAAGCGCTGGCTAGGATAATGGTGGGGTTCTGGTTGTCTCCAGACTGCCAGGCTACATGACAGGCTGGCCATGCAGCATCATTGGTTACTGAACACTAGGATCCCACATGGTCCCGTAAAGCTCTGGCTAGGATGCTGGCGAGATTCTGGTGACCTCCTAAATGCCAGGCTACATGACGGCTGGCCATTCAGCATCACTGTTTTCTAGGACACTGGGAGCCATCCAGCCTCCAAGGCCCTAGTAAATAATGATGCTTAGCGGGCAGCACATAGACAGCATGGGCAGTCCAGCACTTGCCCCAGCATTCACTCTGTTCAGGTCTGCTTTTTCTCCTGGGTCTCACCGTCTGCCATGCTTCCAGCTGGGTTGTAGTGAAAAATATACTACTCACTGAAGATTAATAAGTAATGTATTCCATTTGCCAATCCTAGGCCAGTTTTGTGGGGGGTATTATTTTACTAGCATATGACTGGCATAGATCCTGGGGCAATAACTGCAGCAACACTGACTGGGTCAGGGGTCCATTTAGTTAGTTCCATACCTCCAAATTTTCTGAGAGAAGAAAGAGAAACACCTCATAGCACAAAGTAGATAGGCAAAGACAATCCCTGCCACATCCCTATTTAAACAGACCACATAAAACTGAATCCCAAAACAATTTGGATAACCCTCAAGTACTTTTTTGTACTAGTCCTTTTTCTTTGCATTGGCTTTTAAAGATAAGAAACATAATAACAGAGATTGAATACATGGTTTAGTGTAGTGTAACCACCCTGCCTTAAGTGTCTCTTCAAATGTAGCATTTGCTAGGCTGTAGTCAGCCTGAGCTGGATTGATATTTCAGTTTCCTTGAGTCTCTCCTTGACTCTGGTTATTGTTTGCTTCTGTGTTCTTCAGGGAATTGCCCCTCCAATAGTGTGGGAGGCTGCAGTAATCAGAGTTATGTATCATCCTGGCCAACCATTAGGAAGTTCCTTGCCAGTGATGTGGGCTGGAAGGATGTATAAATATTCAGGAGTGACCTTGCGAAGTTTGTCCTCTTCTGGCCTCTTGTCTGGGAGAGGGATGTAGATGACTGTCAGATTCTCTCAGGCCTGCTGCCCAAGGAGGGTGACCTTGTACCTGCATTGAAGACTAGGTCTGTTCCTAGTATGCTGACCAAGGGATTGAAGCCCTATGGAGGTACTTAAGCCTAATTAGGGTACCTACAGTCAGGTCCATAAATATTGGGACATCGACACTATTCTAACACTTTTGGCTCTATACACCACCGCAATGGATTTGAAATGAAACGAACAAGATGAACTTTAACTGCAGACTGTCAGCTTTAATTTGAGGGTATTTACATCCAAATCAGGTGAACAGTGTAGGAATTACAACAGTTTGCATATGTGCTTCCCACTTGTTAAAGGACCAAAAGTAATGGGACAATTGACTTCTCAGCTGTTCCATGGCCAGGTGTGTGTTATTCCCTCATTATCCCAATTACAATGAGCAGATAAAAGGTCCAGAGTTCATTTCAAGTGTGCTATTTGCATTTGGAATCTGTTGCTGTCAACTCTCAAGATGAGATCCAAAGAGCTGTCACTATCATCATTAGGCTGAAAAAAACAAAACAAAACCCATCAGAGAGATAGCAAAAACATTAGGCGTGGCCAAAACAACTGTTTGAAACATTCTTAAAAAGAAGGAACGCACCGGTGAGCTCAGCAACACCAAAAGACCCGGAAGACCACGGAAAACAACTGTGGTGGATGACTGAAGAATTCTTTCCCTGGTGAATAAAACACCCTTCACAACAGTTGGCCAGATCAAGAACACTCTCCAGGAGGTAGGTGTATGTGTGTCAAAGTCAACAATCAAGAGAAGACTTCACCAGAGTGAATACAGAGGGTTCATCACAAGATGTAAACCATTGGTGAGCCTCAAAAACAGGAAGGCCAGATTAGAGTTTTCCAAATGACATCTAAAAAAGCCTTCACAGTTCTGGAACAACATCCTATGGACAGATGAGACCAAGATCAACTTGTACCAGAGTGATGGGAAGAGAAGAGTATGGAGAAGGAAAGGAACTGCTCATGATCCTAAGCATACCACCTCATCAGTGAAGCATGGTGGTGGTAGTGTCATGGCGTGGGCATGTATGGCTGCCAATGGAACTGGTTCTCTTGTATTTATTGATGATGTGACTACTGACAAAAGCAGCAGGATGAATTCTGAAGTGTTTCAGGCAATATTATCTGCTCATATTCAGCCAAATGCTTCAGAACTCATTGGATGCCGCTTCACAGTGCAGATGGACAATGATCCAAAGCATACTGCAAAAGCAACCAAAGAGTTTTTTAAGGGAAAGAAGTGGAATGTTATGCAATGGCCAAGTCAATCACCTGACCTGAATTCGATTGAGCATGCATTTCACTTGCTGAAGACAAAACTGAAGGGAAAATGCCCCAAGAACAAGCAGGAACTGAAGACAGTTGCAGTAGAGGCCTGGCAGAGCATCACCAGGGATGAAACCCAGCGTCTGGTGATGTCTATGCGTTCCAGACTTCAGGTTGTAATTGACTGCAAAGGATTTGCAAACAAGTATTAAAAAGTGAAAGTTTGATTTATGATTATTATTCTGTCCCATTACTTTTGGTCGCTTAACAAGTGGGAGGCACATATGCAAACTGTTGTAATTCCTACACCGTTCACCTGATTTGGATGTAAATACCCTCAAATTAAAGCTGACAGTCTGCAGTTAAAGCGCATCTTGTTCGTTTCATTTCAAATCCATTGTGGTGGTGTATAGAGCCAAAAATGTTAGAATTGTGTCGATGTCCCAATATTTATGGACCTGACTGTATGTCACTTGGGAAGCGTGGTCCCCAACTGAAGTGTGCTGGATTCTTTCTAAGGAGTCTGTAACTGGACCAGGTAGTGTTTTGCACTCAGGAGATGCTTTCAAAGAATGCCGGAATGACTTGAAGGTAATTTATCTGTGAAGGCAGTAAGTACTTTTGATCCTTAATCTCTAATCAGAGTTAGGAATATCTATATCTCCTTAGTCAAGCACTAGGGGGTTTATTGTCAGTGGTGCATTTTGGAAGAGAGTATAAATATTGTATAAATGATCAAGAATGACCTTGGGAAGTCAGTCATCCCCTGGGCCTGGGGTGGGATGCGTGTGGCGGTCACAACCACTCAGGCCCTCTGCATCAGGAGGGTGACCAGTTCCTGGATAGAGGCCTAGGTTGGAAGCCTAGTATACTGAGCAAAATGACTGAAGCCGCCTGGAGAAACTTCAGCCTAACTGGGGTACCTAAGAATTTTGGTAAAGCTTGGTCCTTGACTAATGCATGTACATTCTCTCCAAGGAGTTGGTAGCTTAATCGCTTAGTGGCTTGCAGTCAGGGGTGGATTTTACACAATGCTGGGTTAGCTTTTATGGACCTCTAACTGTGAAGATGGTAAGTACTTTTTAGTCCCTCATCTGGAGTCCATGGCTGTCCTGTGCCCCAAACCTCTCTCCCAGGAGTGTTGTGTGGGAGTCAATAAAATCAATTTCTGGTACTGAAAAGTGACTGTTGCCCATCGGTTCACATGGTTCCATATATTTCTCTGGGTATTCTAGTGTACTGTTGGATTTTTTTTTTACTCTTTGCTTCCTTTTTTATAACTTGTCTGCACCTTGTCTCTTTCTATTCCTTGCGTCTCCATGCTGTAGGATGATGTTACTTCCTGGCATCTTATAGCTAAATCTTCAAGCACCGCTGATCAACATTATCAGCTCAGAATCCTCTATACAGCAAGGCTGGAGATCACAAAAAATGGAGAAGAATATACATTGCGGGAGATCATAACAGCGTGAGTGTCTGTCATTTTATCAGTTGCTTCAGCAATCAATGCTACAATAATTCCCTTTCAAACTCTGCAAGAATTTCATCAAATTCTTAACTGCTTTGGCTCTGTAAACACAGAGACAGAAAACTCTGCTAACGTTTACTAAGTGGGAGTTCTAAGTAGAAGAGCCTGCCAGTTACCATAACATAATTTGTCCCAGTTGTAGTAATATAGAGATGCAGGAGAAAAGCAGTGACACAATTAAACAAGTACCGTATTTGCCGGCGTATAAGACGACTTTTTGACCCTTGAAAATCTTCTCAAAAGTCGGGGGTCGTCTTATACGCCGGTATACGTCAGGGGGCACTTTTTAGGGGGGCAGCGCGGTGCTGCTGCCGCCCCCCCCCTTCCGACGGAAGGGACACTAAGTACAGGGGTGGGCAGAGGGCTGCTGTCTCTTACCTGGCTCCCACGACGATCCATCCAGTAAACGCTGCTCCTTCAGTCACTCCGGCCACTCCCTCACTCCTGCCGCTCCGCCTCCTCACCGGTGATTGGCCGCTAGAACTGTAGCTCAGGAAAGGCACACAGGCGGCCAATCACGGGCGAGGAGGCGGAGCTGAGCGGACCCGCGAAAATCGAGTGAGGGTAAGTGTGCAGTGATGGGGTGCTATTCATGCCACTGACACCAATGATGGGGCACTATTCCTGCCACTGATGGTGCACGATTCCTCCCACTGACACCAATGATGGGGCACTATTCCTCCCACTGACACCAATGATGGGGCACTATTCCTGCCACTGATGGGGCACGATTCCTCCCACTGACACCAATGATGGGGCACTATTCCTCCCAATGACACCAATGATGGGGCACTATTCCTCCCACTGACACCAATGATGGGACACTATTCCTCCCACTGACACCAATGATGGGGCACTATTCCTCCCACTGACACCAATGATGGGGCACTATTCCTGCCACTGACACCAATGATGGGGCACTATTCCTCCCACTGATACCAATGATGGGGCACTATTCCTCCCACTGATACCAATGATGGGGGCACTATTCCTCCCACTGACAACAATGATGGGGCACTATTCCTGCCACTGATGGTGCACGATTCCTCCCACTGACACCAATGATGGGGCACTATTCCTCCCACTGACACCAATGATGGGGCACTATTCCTGCCACTGATGGGGCACGATTCCTCCCACTGACACCAATGATGGGGCACTATTCCTCCCAATGACACCAATGATGGGGCACTATTCCTCCCACTGACACCAATGATGGGACACTATTCCTCCCACTGACACCAATGATGGGGCACTATTCCTCCCACTGACACCAATGATGGGGCACTATTCCTGCCACTGACACCAATGATGGGGCACTATTCCTCCCACTGATACCAATGATGGGGCACTATTCCTCCCACTGATACCAATGATGGGGGCACTATTCCTCCCACTGACAACAATGATGGGGCACTATTCCTGCCACTGACACCAATGATGGGGCACTATTCCTGCCACTGATGGGGCACGATTCCTCCCACTGACACCAATGATGGGGCACTATTCCTCCCAATGACACCAATGATGGGGCACTATTCCTCCCACTGACACCAATGATGGGACACTATTCCTCCCACTGACACCAATGATGGGGCACTATTCCTCCCACTGACACCAATGATGGGGCACTATTCCTGCCACTGACACCAATGATGGGGCACTATTCCTCCCACTGATACCAATGATGGGGCACTATTCCTCCCACTGATACCAATGATGGGGGCACTATTCCTCCCACTGACAACAATGATGGGGCACTATTCCTGCCACTGACACCAATGATGGGGCACTATTCCTGCCACTGATGGGGCACGATTCCTTCCACTGACACCAATGATGGGGCACTATTCCTCCCACTAATACCAATGATGGGACACTATTCATCCCACTGATACCAATGATGGGGCACTATTCCTCCCACTGATACCAATGATGGGGCACTATTCCTCCCACTGATACCAATGATGGGGCACTATTCCTCCCACTGACACCAATAATGGGGTACGATTTTTCCCACTGATACCAATGATGGGGCACTATTCCTCCCACTGATACCAATGATGGGGCACTATTCCTCCCACTGACAACAATGATAGGGCACTATTCCTCCCACTGACACCAATGATGGGGCACTATTCCTTCCACTGATACCAATGATGGGGCACTATTCCTCCCACTGACACCAATGATGGGGCACTATTCCTCCCACTGACACCAATGATGGGGTACGATTCTTCCCACTGATACCAATGATGGGGTGCTATTCCTCCCACTGATACCAATGATGGGGCACTATTCCTCCCACTGATACCAATGATGGGGCACTATTCGTTGCTCTGACACCAATGATGGGGCACGATTCCTCCCACTGACACCAATGATGGGGCGCTATTCCTCCCACGGACACCAATGATGGGGTGCTATTCTTGCCACTGACACCAATGATGGGGCGCTATTCCTTCCACTGACACCAATGATGGGGTACGATTCTTCCCACTGATACCAATGATGGGGTGCTATTCCTCCCACTGATACCAATGATGGGGCACTATTCCTCCCACTGATACCAATGATGGGGCACTATTCGTTGTTCTGACACCAATGATGGGGCACGATTCCTCCCACTGACACCAATGATGGGGCACTATTCCTCCCACTGACACCAAGGATGGGGCACTATTCCTCCCACGGACACCAATGATGGGGCACTATTCCTCCCACTAACACCAATGATGGGGCACTATTCCTCCCACTAACACCAATGATGGGGCACTATTCCCCCCACTAACACCAATGATGGGGCACTATTCCTCCCAATTATACCAATTATACCAATGATGGAGCACTATTCCTCCCACTGATACCAATGATGGGGCACTATTCCTTCCACTGATACCAATGATGGGGCACTATTCCTCCCACTGACACCAATGATGGGGCACTATTCCTCCCACTGACACCAATGATGGGGCACTATTCCTCCCACTGACACCAATGATGGGGCACTATTCCTCCCACTGACACCAATGATGGGGCACTATTCCTCCCACTGATACCAATGATGGGGCATTATTCCTCCCACTGATACCAATGATGGGACACTATTCTTCCCACTGACACCAGTGATGGGGCACTATTCCTCCCACTGATACCAATGATGGGGCACTATTCCTTCCACTGATACCAATGATGGGGCACTATTCCTCCCACTGACACCAATGATGGGGCACTATTCCTCCCACTGACACCAATGATGGGGCACTATTCCTCCCACTGATACCAATGATGGGGCATTATTCCTCCCACTGATACCAATGATGGGACACTATTCTTCCCACTGACACCAATGATGGGGCACTATTCCTCCCACTGATACCAATGATGGGGCACTATTCCTCCCACTGATACCAATGATGGGGCACTATTCCTCCCACTGACACCAATGATGGGGCACTATTCCTCCCACTGACACCAATGATGGGGCACTATTCCTCCCACTGACACCAATGATGGGGCACTATTCCTCCCACTGATACCAATGATGGGGCACTATTCCTCCCACTGATACCAATGATGGGACACTATTCTTCCCATTGATACCAATGATGGGGCACTATTCCTCCCACTGATACCAATGATGGGGCACTATTCCTCCCACTGATACCAATGATGGGGCACTATTCCTCCCACTGATACCAATGATGGGACACTATTCCTCCCATTGATACCAATGATGGGGCACTATTCCTCCCACTGATACCAATGATGGGGCACTATTCCTCCCACTGACACTAATGATGGGGCACCATCATTGGTGTCAATGGGAGGAATAGTGCCCCATCATTGGTGTCAATATGAGGAATAGTGCCCCATCATTGGAATACCATACCATATTGAAATCAAATCTGATGTTTTTTAATTTTTGGTGTGTGTTGGAAGAGGGGTAGTCTTATACAGCGAGTATAGCCCAAACCCTATATTTTAACAGGAAAAGTAGGGGGTCGCCTTATACGCCGGCAAATACGGTACTGTAGGTAACAATATTTCTAGGGGAAGTATCTACAATGTCAAGTACACCTTAAAACTTTTTTCTAAGCCAGTGTGCATAGAGCCTTGTGCATTATCTGCATTAAAATGACATTAAAGGTTCATTTGTTTTCTTAAATAACAAACATTTTATATTTACCTCCTGTGTGCAGTGGTTTTGCACAGAGCAGTCCCAATCCTCCTCTTCTTGGATCCTCTGCCAGTGCTCCTGGCCCCTTCCTCCTGCCTACTGTCTCCATAGCAAGCAGCTCGCTCCCAACCCGCTGCTCTGTGTGTTCATTCACACATGGAGCACGCCTAGGATTGGCCTGCCCCCGCTCTCTCCTCATTGGCTCACTAGCTGTGATTGACGGTAGCGGGAGCCAATGGCTACCACTACTGTTTCAGCCAATGAGGAGGGAGACATCAGGGAGATCTGATGCTCTCATGCACATTGCTAGATTGGATGGGGCTCATTTAACCTCCCTAACGGTATTCCCGAGTGTAGCTCGGAGTAAAATGTCAGTGCCAAAAGCGGTAACCCCGAGCTACACTCAGGCTTACCATGCGGCGCTGCATAGGGAGTCCCTGCTGCACTTAACTTGTCCTTCACTCCCGCGATGTGTCCCCTGCAGCATCCCCGGCCATCTCCTCCGGCCGATGCCGGCATCCGGCTTCTGTGTTCCGGTCCCTGTGCCGTCGGGACGTACGGGCGCCACCGGCGGCAGGAAATTTGAAAATTTTAAAAAATTTAATTTTTTTCAAAACACATTTTTCATAGTAAAACATTGCTGTTTCAACCCATTTTACATACATATTGTCCCTAGTGCTTTGTCCTGTGCCCTGCCTGCGTTTTGTCTGTTCTTTCTGCCTGGAAACTGAGAAAAGTCCATGGCGTCCAAAAAGTGTCCCTTTAGGTCAAAAGCGGGTTTAGATCAGCTAGAGAACAGCGATAGTAAATCAGAACCATTTGCAGAATTGAGTGATAATGATTCGTGGGGAAATTCGTCATCAGACACTGAAAACGATTTTGCGACTTTGCTCAGCAATGTGCGAACTTGGCGCTATATTTCAAATGTCAGTGTTTTCGGTTTGATTATATTATTGAATTAAATGTATTATTATTATATTATTATTTTTTATGATTATTTATTAAATTATAATTTATGATTTCGTGTTTCAAATTTTATCATACCCGGGATGTTTAATAGACTCTTGTTCGGACAGATTTCAGTGAGTCATTCCTAAAAATTACAGCCTACAATAAAAAAAACTACTTATTTTCATGCAAAATAATGGTACCGCTTTCAGCACCAAAAATCTGAAAAAATCATACCGCTAGGGAGCTTAAGTATTAAGTGGGGCTGAGGGGGCTGCTGCACACAGAAGGTTTTATAATGCATGAAGGTAAAAAACCTTGAGCCTTTACAACCTCTTTAAAGTAAAAAAAACTTTCAAAAGTTGCTCCCCTGGGCCCCAACTTAAACAGTTACCTGAGCCCTTTCTTGATCCTGCACTGTTCCCCCTGAAGCAGATCTATACTCTGTTCCTCCTCACAGGAGACATAGCAGTGGAAGCCATTGGCTCCGGGTGCTGTCAGTCAAATCCAGAGGCGGTGGAGCCGAGCCATGCCTTGTGTCAATAGATGCAAACAGCTTGACTAACAGCTAGACTCAAGATCAAGTCCACACATTTGCCAACATAGAAAGCAGCTTCCTATAGTGGCACACAGAGAAGAGGAGAAGCTGAGAATGCAGTGGAGAACCCCAGAAGAGGGCATATGGGTTTTGCACAGAATAGATAAGTGTAATTATTTTTATAGAATACAATAGCAATAAAAGTGAGCACTCTTAAAAGATAAGAAAAATTAATAATAGCGCCTATGGTCAAAATTATATAACTTACTAATAGTGTACCAGCTGCAAAAAATCACCATATATAAAGTGTACCAATAAATAAATAATTTGCGCTAGTAAATGTGTATAAAAAGAAATCATCAAATCATAAGTCCAGAAAAAAAAATATATATGCCAATACCACAAAAAATTGATAATATAATGGCAGATCATCCATAAATATATCTTCAGAAACGGAAACTCTGCAACACATCGATCCTCATCGATCGAAATAACAGGATGAAAAACTTTGTAGTTAATCGAAAATCCACTTCTCCAATAGATAAAGGACCACCTTCAAACGTATCCATGGGGGGAAATACCAAGCACTCGAGAGAAACAGAAAGACTTCATGGTGCAATATTATAAAAAACCAATTCCTTTATTAGGTACTCATTGCACTTACTCAAGAGGTGTCCCAGCCGACACCAGCATCAACAGCATAACAGCAATCACATAAACGAGCCTGGCTACTCAGCACATGGCATATATTTATGGATGATCTGCCATTATATTATCAAGGTTTTTTGGTGAAAATTTTTCATATTTAGACACTTTTTTTGCACAAAAGTTTTTTACACTTAAAAGTTTTTTAAATTTTTTTTGTGGTATTGGCATATATATATTTTTTTCTGGACTTATGATTTGATGATTTCTTTTTATACACATTTACTAGCGCAAATTATTTATTTATTGGTACTCTTAAAAGATAAGCAGCTGAACATCCAAGGAAACCAAATAAAACCTTGTCACAATCGCATACAAAAATATATGTGCAGCGCTAATCATCAAATAGTGGTATCATATAATATATCATAAAATATGTCCCCAATAATGAAAACAGCCAGTGACAGTTTTTATATGAATATATAGTGATAAACATCTTCCAGTCCAGTGGTGGTGCTCCCTGTATTAAGGTAAAAATTGCGCACTAACCAGAAGCGTAATAAGATTGCACGGTGTGTAAATATCATACAGGTCCACTTCACTGGTCTGGGTCCGGACTGGAACTCAAGATGGGTTGTCCTTCAGAGGAGGTGGGGCCGATGTGTTTGCAGGAGCTTTATTATTTTCAGAGCCCTGCTGTGATCCAGCTACCCATCCACCAGACCCAGAAAGGGGAGCACCTGTAATTCAGGAATCTTCACCCACCTATCCCTTAAAGGGGACCTCTGGCCTACTGGATCTACCTACACCTACTGAGGGCTATTTATCTATACCAACCTGAAGGAGAAACCATCTTGAGTTCCAGTCCGGACCCAGACCAGTGAAGTGGACCTGTATGATATTTCCACACCGCGTAATCTTATTACGCTTCTGGTTAGTGCGCAATGTTTACCTTAACACAGGGAGCACCACCACTGGACTGGAAGCTGTTTATCACTATATATTCATATAAAAACTGCTAGTCTTCATCAGGCCTTAAGAGTTCCCTTCCCTAGGTGCATTCTGTTGTGATTCTATTAACATCAAATGCTTAAGCCTTAAAGAAGGGGGGGGGCTTTTTTCCCCTGGAATGCGTTGGCTGTATTTTTGACCATTTAACATTTCAAAAAGACCTTTAAGTGAAATAAAGTTTTGTACCAGGAGCTCCTCCGTACACATCCAAGGATCAGAGCCAGGAATTAGGCAATAACATCTCGCTGTCAATGTATTCAGGGTATACAGTATACAAAACCAGGGGGTGACTCAGCCCAGCACACTCCCTCTACTACTAAAATACTTTATTTTATAATATAAACATCTCTGTGATCCTACTTTTATTTTTTCCTAAATTTCTCTTCTATTCTCTTTCTCAGGCCAACTGACAACACCCTACTAGAGCTGACGTTTACCAACAGAGGAGGCCCAGGTACAGAAAAGAAAATTTCCAATAATTTGGCAAGCATTATGGTACAGATCCGATCCAAAAGGTCTATATCTTAGGGATTTGTCAAAAGATAAATAATTGAGATGGTAAATGGACAAAAGCATGGGTGGACTACATCAGTAATAATGTGGTGTGTCTCCCTGTATGGAAAACCTTCTTTATAAATGGCTGGTCAAATGTCTCTATTGTACGCCTACTGTGTAAACTTTGCGTCACTGTTGTACGCCATGTTTCAGCTATTATAAAAATGTTCTTTGTGCATTAAAGGCTCTTTCACCTTGATGGTCCAATCAGGTCCACACGATCAATAGCTCCATCTTAGTCAATGGGTGACTGGACATCTGATTACCTTCAAGTCCATTCAGAACCTCCTCCCCAAAAAAAGGAAAAGGTCTGCTTCTTTTATAATATTTTCAGACCTACACATGATGGATCTGAGGTATTCTCATGTAAATGGTTGCAAGTTCATTTACATCTGGTTGCCCAAAGATCCAACATGGGTCCGGAAAACTCCAGTTTTTAAATGCAAAGGAGAATTGAACAGACACAGATGTAAAAAAAGTCACACTTATTCCATCCAGCTCCTTAAGGAGGGGATCTCTTCACAGAGACACTATATATGTGATTTTTAAAGGGTTAGTTCACCT
Source organism: Staurois parvus (assembly GCF_062004578.1). Taxonomy (NCBI): domain Eukaryota; kingdom Metazoa; phylum Chordata; class Amphibia; order Anura; family Ranidae; genus Staurois; species Staurois parvus. Next base: position 2,822,020 of record NW_028318929.1, read on the forward strand.
TTTCAGAAAAAAATTCAAAGCACAGCAAAGGGTGATATGGAGCATAGAACAACTTTTCTCAACCTTTTTACTCCAGAGGGATCTATGAAATAATTTTCAGGTCTTGGAAACAGTGCCAGATTTAGACCTTGGGGGACCTGGGGCAATTCAAATTGGGGGCCCCTCAACATAGAAATTAAATTATATCAGAAATTAAAAAGTGAACTGAAATTAATGATAAACCGCATTTGTTCTAGAAAAAAAGCATGAACACCAAATCGGTGCTTGACGTTCCTGAGGTTTACGTGAAAACCTTTGGGTAAAATCCTATGAATATTGAACACCATGTGTAATTAAATGAGCTATACTGACTCGATGATCGATAAATGTTTAATAGGTTGATTTGATGGTAAGAAATTGCCTATGACCTTCCCTCTGAAGGAAGAGATTGCCTATGACCTTCCCTCTGAAGGAAAAGATTGCCTATGACCTTCCCTCTGAAGGACTGAGACTGAAGATTGAGAAAAAAACATAAATTTATTCTAACCTAAAGAGCCACGTTTTTCGCAATGCATTCATATGTCTGCAGAGAGAAGGGATACACCCGTCCCAAATTCAACTGATCTCGTAATTTGGGGTAAAACTTTCTAACAACGTTTTTCCCTATTCGAGAGCACAGTGTCAATTTCGCCCCTTGACCCAATCAGGGTCAAGCTGGAGAGTGAGCTTCTCTCGCATGTTTCTCACTGTGATAAATCGATGCTGGTTGTTAACTTCACTCCCACATGCAGTGGTGTATTTAGGTCTTGTGCTGCCCTAGGCAACACAAAAATTGTCTGCCCCACGGACACTGACCAACACCCCCCCCCCTCCCCCTCCTGCAGAAAGAGCCTGACATTGACCAAAATACCCCTGCCCCCCACCTGGGAGAGTCTTCTACTACCTCCCCCCTGGCGATAGAGAGACGCTCATCTTCACAGCTCCAGACATCCCCAGGAATGAGAGTCCGGCTCTACATACATCATGAAGCAGCCCAAAGCCTCTTTCGGATCCCACCTGATTTCCATGGTGTGCCTTCTTTCATTCCTTCTTCTGGTGGGAGGTGCTGCCCGCCTTTAAAAAATGCCGCCCTAGGCAAGTGCCTTGTTTGCCTTGTGGTAAATAGGCCCCTGCCCACATGATGGGATCAGGGCAGCTGCCTGGCACTTTCCAACATTTTTCTAACGTTTCCCTTGTCCCACTCACCTGTCTCTCACAAAAAAAAGGCAGTAAATTATGCGACACAGTCATTTTAAAACAAACATCTCAAATTTGCCTCTGAAGTCAGGCCTTACTGTTCCGTATCCTGACACCCACATGCACTGGGCTTTATTTACTAAAACTAGTTCATCTGCACTTCTGCATGGAAACCAATCAGTTTCCAGGTTTTATTGCTAAAGCTGTGGTTAGAAGCTGATTGGCTACCATGCACAGGTGCACCAGATTTTGAGTGAACCAGCTTTAGTAAATCTACCCCACTTTGGTAATTTTTTTAATAAACCAATTTTATAATTATTACATTTTTATAAAGGAAGCCTGGGTCCTCCTCTGGCAATTATCCCTTTTGCCCCCTATACATCCAGCAATGCTTGGAGATCCCTGCTAAAATGAATGAATTCGTGATTGGTGGCTAGTGGTCAGAATGTCCCCTGTGCAGACAGTTAAAAAGATCATGGTCTCTGCCAAGAGACTCTCTAAAATTCCCATTGCCCATTACATTGGTGGTCAGTGGGAAGAATGTCAATTACATTGCTAATCAGTCGTAAGAATACCGCCCTTACGGTGCTGGTCAGAATGTCACTCTTACAAAAAGCTAAAAAGAACACTGATTTCATGATGATGGCTGCCAAGTGGTGTTGACCCTGAATCTATGCAATCACCATTAAATGGGAGGTCAAACAGCCACAGCTCAAGGTAGCCCTAGCAAATTCTAAAGAACCCTTCACTGAACCTTAGCTGAGAGTGGCTGATCTAGAAATCTAATTGTTTTTTAAAGAAAATGTGAGGGGGGCATTTTTTTATTCATTGCAATCAACTGCTGCTCAAAATAATAATGTGATCTGGAAACATTGACGTGTTCTATTAATTCTTGTGAATTCTATATTTAAAAGACAGGTCCACTTTATGCTCTTCCTCTAGCTGCCCAGCACCCCATCCTATCACATGTAGCACAATAATACTTAATAGTTGAATATTCACATATTTTAAAAAGTGAAAACTTTTGATAACTCTATATTGTGTCTTAGATGGATATAAGGTCCTGGCCTTCCAGACTGGGGAAGATTTACTGTTACTGGGAGTCCAGACAGAAGCGGGGAAAACCTTGTACTTGGCATGTGAGTATGTGCTTTGGACTGTAAATGGACTTAGTGTATAGTGTGTGCTATATTACCTAAAAGTTCCTTATTGGAGGCATTTGACTCTAAAAGATGGGAGGCAAATACATGACTATTTATATATATATATATATATATATATATATATATATATATATATATATATATACACTAACCTAGTGCAGGAACCAAGAGAGCTAAGTAAGCTGGACTCTATGCTGGAGAAAGAATAACCCTTAAAGTGGGTCCTCACCATACTGCAAGAGTTAAATGCTCTTTGTTTGGGGGGTTGATGAAAAAGTTGATTTACTTATCTCATTCCTCACTCCATAGCTATCTAACTCTCCCAGGATGTGAAAGGAGCCTCTGCATCCTTACATTCAATGCAGAAACGCTGGTCCTGCATTGTAAGTGATGATGTCAGGCTGCAAAGAGAAACAGCTTTGGAGAAGCAGTTATAAGTCTGCAGGAGAAAGAAATAAAGTAAGTATTTTTCATATTATAGTATATTAAGTATATTCCTATCCCCCTAGGCAAAATGAGCATTTAACCTTTGCAAGGGAAGGGGGGCCTCACTGCAAGGGTTTCTTTTTGTCCAACCCAGAGTTCAGCTTTCAAGAAAATGTATTATGTTCTGGATTAAACAATACGTATTTTAATTTTAATTAGGAAAATCTGAATTAATGAATGAATGCAGTCTACTATTCAGCCAGCAGGTGGAGTGGTAGGCTCCTTTTTCACATGTTGACATGCCCCTTGTACAATGCTCTCAAGAACAAAGCTGCTCATAAAGTGTAAGTGTTGCTGATTGGAGCACAGTGTGGGGAAGTGTCTGACCCCAGGAGATATGCAGCATACTGCTAGCAATAGGCAACTTGAAGTGATTATAAAGACCATGTGCTGCTCCCTCACAGCCCCCCATATTACGTGCCTGAGCACCCACTTGATCCAGCGCTGTGCACAAGAGCAGCTGCTCTCTTGGGGCGCTCTCTCCTCATTGGTTGAGACACAGTAGCAGGAGCCATTGGCTCCCACTGCTGTGAATCACAGCCAGTGAGGACAGAGCGGGGGGGGGGGGGGCAGGGCTGAGCTGGTCTCTGTGTCTTATGAAGCGAGCATGCACTAGTGCCCCCATAGCAAGCAGCTTGTCTGGGGGCACTCGGCAGGGGAAAGGGTCCAGGAGCGCCGGCGGGAGACCCAAGAAGAGGTTTATGACTGCTGTGTGCAAAACCATTGGAAGTATCCCATGTTTGTTATTTAAAAAAAACAAAGCCTTTAATATCACTTTACTATAGGTTTGCAGCAATAATAAAACATTATAAAAGAAATAGATCTACACATAGTTACTTTTTATCCATCCTGATGTATACAATAACCCTTGTATGCTCTGTTCAGATGAATACTAGTAATTTCAGTTAGAGAGAGATCTTCTGAAAGGAAACAGCTTCTGCAGTAACTTCTCTTTAGAAAACCTTTAATGCTCCATGAATCCCATGTCACCAGAACACCCTGTGTTAGAGAGCTCTGCCCCCTCCATTCATAGATCCTGTGTCATTCATATAAGCTGTAGTATGGTTTCTATGGTAAATGGTGGATCTGGCATAGTCAAGCTCTCTTGATGAGAGCTCCTGATAGCTCTTTAGATGTATTGGCCTGCCCACACTGTAGGATTATGGTGAGGGAGAGGGGATAGGATGGAGGATTTTTATGTTTTTGAATCTAGTTAAACTTAGACTTTAAAGCGGAACTAAACACTCTCAATCAAAATGAACTATTTGTAAACCTGATGCTCCTAGCATTAGTAAATAGATAGGAAGGTATATATTTATTTGTTTTATACTTTTTTTTACATCTCTTATGTTGCTTCCTGGTTTTTAGCCTAGGCCAAAATGATGTCATACATCCCATGAGCCTTCATGGGTATTTTTTTCTTTCATCTGGAGGAAGGGCTTTCTCAGCTAAGCACACCCTCCTGTCTGCATGCCTGAGATAAGAGCAGATGGATTCCAGGAAGTAAATGCTACATGAATCATCTGCCCTTACTCAAGATGGCCATGACTAGAAATGTTTTTCAAAATGATTTCTCAACAAAATAAAGCATGGAGACATGGACGGATGGGTGAATTTGCTTTGAATGTTAAAAATGAATTAAATAGCATTTTCTGTTTGGGGTGCTCAGATACAGTTTAGTTCCCCTTTAAATACTGCAGAATAGTTTGTAGAATTCAATATCTAAGCATACCTTTCTATTTCAATTTGCAAGCTGATATGAATTTCTATATTTCCAGAAAATGTAGTTTTCCTGCTTGAAAACAGTATGCAGGTTATAGACAAGATTACTCTCTGAACCCTCTGTTCATTAACCTCCCGAGCGGTATTCCCGAGTGTAACTCGGGGTAAAGTTTCAGTACCAAAAGCGTTAACCCCGAGCTACACTCGGGCTTACCATGCGGCGTTGCTCAGGGATTCCCTGCAGCGCTTACCTTGTCCTTCGCTACCGTGATGCGTCCCCTGCAGTGTCCCCGGCCATCTCCTCCAGCCGATGCCGGCATCCGGCTTCTGTGTTCCGGTCCCTGCGAGCGTCAGGATGTACGGGGGCCGGAAGCGGAGGCAAATTTAAAAATTTAAAAAAATGTCATTTTCTAATAAACTAAAATAACATAGTAAAACATTACTGTTTCAAACCATTTCACATACATTTTGTCCCGAGTGCTTTGTCCTGTACCCTGCCTGCATTTTGACTGTTCTTTCTGCCTGGAAACGTAGAAAAGTCCATGGCGGCCAAAAAGCGTCCCTTTAGGTCAAAAGCAGTTTTAGACCAGCTAGAGATCAGAGATAGTAAATCAGAACCACTTGCAGAATTGAGTGATAATGATTCGTGGAGAAATTCGTCATCAGACACTGATAACGATTTTGCGACTTTGCTCAGTGATGTGCGAACTTGGCGCTATATTTCAAATTTCAGTGTTTTTGGTTTAATTATATTATTGAAATAAATGTATTATTATTATATTATTATTTTTTATGATTATTTATTAAATTAGAATTTATGATTTTGTGTTTCAAGTTTTATCCTACCCAGGATGTTTACTAGACTCTTGTTGGGACAGATTTCAGTGAGTTATTCCTAAAAATTACAGCCTACAATAAAAAACAACATATTTCCATGCAAAAAAATGTACCGCTTTCAGCACAGAAATATGGACATAATCAGACCACTAGGGAGGTTAAACTTGCACACCGCCTCTCACAAAAAGCATGCAAACAACATGAAGTCAAATTACAGAAAGGTTGTTGATATATGGCATCCTCAATAAAGGTAGGCCCAGTGCAAAAAAAAAAAAAAAAAGTGTAGAGACAGACATGACGGGGTGAATAGTGGGACAACCTAGTAAGGTTAGAAAGTGAAGGAAGTTTGGAAAGTTAAAGTTGTGCTTACCTGATTGAAGGGCTGGTTTCTGAGAGGGGTCACAGGAAGGTAGGGGGGAGTGCTGATCCACAGGAGTCCAGTCAGTGAAGTTTCAGAAGAGGAGAAGCTTCCCACCCTCCTTCCCCATCATTCTTGGGCTTGGGTTGTCAAGGCAGCCTGGCGGTAGTTGGTCTTTGGAGGAGGAAAGAATTCTGGATATAGAATGGTTCAGGACACATCGGTGGTATGGGGACCTCGGTACATTCCTGTTAACAAGGGGTTAACTTGGAATAGGTAAACCAGAGGTCACTGCGGATAAGTAGGGTTATCTCCGAGCTGGTGTGTTGCAGCTGGGGATAAGTAGGATTGTCCCCGAGCCGGTAGGCTGCGGCTGGGGGCCTAAATTTAAGAAAGTTTTCCGCAAAAAGATAAGTTGAGTTTGTTACCCTCAAAAGACCACCAAGTTTTTCCTCTGTTTCTATTTTAGTTATGTTATTTTTATATTGAAATAATTTATTGGTTAATAAAAGGCTGCTATGGCCATTTTGACTCCAAACCTGGTTTGTGTTCTTTTTGAATATTTGGGTTGGTGGAGGGTATGGCCTAGCAGGCCAGGTTTCAGGTTGGAAGGCACATATTCTGTCCTTTTCATGTCCTGGGATATTATAATATAGTTCAAACTTTCACTTGACACTTATGTTGAAAGATTTCAGCAAGAGACTAGGTCGATCCAGTTACCTCCCGAAAAGCAATGCTGCTAACATAAAGTTTAATATTTTAGTGTATTATCCTGTGTCTTGCCAACAAACCCAATTGATAGGCACAATGGGACAGCAAATGGTGTTGGTTCACCAGCACTAGACAAAATAAAAGTGACAAGTGCTTCATAATAGCTCTGGCAAAGCTCATTCCTTTTCTGTCTTGCAGCAAGGAACCCTACAGCAAAGCAGTCCGCCATTAATAAATTTAAGACACAAGCTTTGTGCTTTGAAACAAAATATAATTACTTTATACCGGGAGGCACTGATAAAGACGATGACGGTAAGTGAGATAAATGTGCATGCAGTAGAGTCTGCCATTAATGGGCTCTTTGTCCTTCATGAAGCACAAGGGTCAGTTGTACCTCCAAGCAGAATCCTTATGGCTCATTCACATTGGCAATGCAAAGGGGGTGCTTAGCAGGCAGTTCTGACTTCCATCTAGGGGCCCCCAAATGAGGGCTGTAAACATTCCCACCAAGTCAAAGGGCTCTGAATATTACAAGCAGCTGCCTATTCAGGAATGGACATAATATTTGTACCTCTGACACTAAGGGATCTAGCACTCGGATGCCTACAAATGCCACATTTTAGGCATTCAGTTTTTTTTTTCCTTTTTTTACTGACCTAAATGAAGCTCATTGTTTTCAAAAGGGCCTGCACACACATGCGTGTAAACTTGTATTGCACATAGATCATTTTCAAAAAATTCAATTTGCACTGCTCGTCAGTACTTTATGCGCATACATGTGCAAAAGTACATATGTATGCATACACCACAGCCCCAGAATTAAAACCCCCAGAGGAAAGGACTCACATGGAAGGTGGTAGAAGATGGGACCAAGTGAGGCACTGCCTGAGCTCCGCCATGAGATCAGAGAGAGGCTGCAAACTTCTGGAGGGTGTAGGTAGAGGCTGACTCTTGTTCCCGACACTGGGGATAACTGGCTGTTTTCATTCCAGAGAGGTGCAAGTGAGTACTGGAAGAACACATCTCTCTGTCTGTAGTTCCTTGGATGGCCAGCTGCTTCTTCTCTCACTCTCTCTCTCTCTCACAACACAAAAACAAGATACCACTGGTATACACATGTACTGTACAGCCCGTTTTTTCATTTTACACAGGAACTTTCTTCTTCCAGGAATTTCTGATGTTCATACATCAATAACATGTGCATGAACCCTTAGGAGCTCATTTATAGTAGATATGAGTTCAGTGATTGGGAGGCTGGGTCTTACCTGATTGGCTACTGGGGGAGGGGGGATGCTGGGCAGGTAGAACCTCAATGAATGGTTTATATGACAGAGCAGAATCATCCTTTTTGGAATTTGTGATACTGCCCAAAAAGATCCATTAAATATATATATATATATATATATACTGTATATACACACATATACCCAAGAACAAAAGTGTATAATAATGTAATTTACACTGGTAAATTTTGGTACGAATGCTTGTACGAAAAACCTCAACAGACACTTGATGGACATTATTTGACAATACTTCAAAATTTAGTTTGCTTTCAACATTTGATTTTAGAATGAGTGGATTTTTTTCAGTGAAAACCACCTTGACTGTTAGAATTCCATTCTAACAGAAATATTTGGTCAAAAACAATTAACTATGAGAAAATTTAACACAAATTTTGACATTTATTTTTTGTAATGAAATTCTACTTGTGTATGGCCAGCTTTAATTTCCTTTTTTTATACTTTGTTTATTTCCAATTGGTGACCCTGCCAGCAACAAACATTTTGTCCTAGAGTGGCAACATTCACTTATTGTATCTATGGTGGATCGATGTATTCACCCTAGGAAACATATGAAACCTAGAGAACAACTCCCTCTCTCCTCTTCTCCATAGCATAGGGGGAAGTACACTCTTATGAGTTAACATTGCTCCCAGTTCTCTTCTGAGAAGTATGGAACATCTCCCTGTATGTCATGGAGAAGAGGAGAGGGGGAGATGTTCTATAATCCACAGATGAGAACTGGGAATAATGTTAACTGATAAGAGGGGCAGGATCAACAGTTTTTTGTTTACACTTATTGACCAAATATAACAACATGGATTCAATGATATACCGTATTTAACAGATCGAAAAGGGACCACATAATAGAAGCTCATTCTAGGCATTTAGCTCAACTTTAAAACTACATTTAGACATTTTTAACAATGATTGAATATGTATACTTGCTATTAATTGTTATTCCTGATATTTCAACAGCAGAGAGCTGTGCTGATAAACTGGAGCAAATGGTCCCCATTAACTTCCGAGAAGTAAGTGACATAAATTATCACAAACACCAACACCACAGCAAATAGCAGCCTCCGCTGTTTTGGTGAAGCACATTACTGGTAGCTAAAGACTTCATAAGGGGTCTAATTATAAATGTTTTCACCAGCGACTCACAAATCTTTCTAATTTTATCCTATCAGAAAAATGCATAAATCTTGGGTGAAAGTTTAAAAACAGACCCCTAAGGATTCGCAAAGAGTCAGTCCACTCAAAAATGTTGTTTTTTTGTTATATGCCTACTGTTTGATCTATCTCTCTGGGACATTATTGGTGGAATGTCTACACATCTACCTGAGACTATGTTGTACCATCCTACTTTCCCTACTGGTATATTTATTTTTTATTATGGGGAATGTAACAGGGTCAAGAATTATGGTAGGAAGATCTTACTGTTGGGGGGGGGGGTCTAGCTTATCTAGAGTTGATTCAGTCCACCAGCATCTGCCTATGAAAAAATTATCACCTTTAGGCATGCTCAGGTCTTACAGGAAACCAATTGTATGGGAAATATGGAGGTTGCCATCCCTGTCCTCCTTCTGAAAATGCTAGCTCTCACATGTAAGTGAGTTAAGTATTTCTTAGTAGTGTTAGGTCAGTGACTCAGAGTTGGCTCAATATTGAAGGCATTGGATCAGCATGGCAACCTATTTTTGGCTTTTGCTTTGCATCCATCAATTGTTGTTCCTCCAGGTTAAACCATAATTTGGCACTTAGCAAATATGTCTTAAGTAAAACATAGGTTCACTTAATGAACTCTGGAATGGAAATGACTTGAGTTGTTATTGAATATTGCTACTCATAACTTGGAATATTCTTTCTATGGCAGCCTTTCTTGGTGTTTTTACCCCAGAGGAACCAATTAAATCATTTTCAGGTCCCATGGGGTCTCTCAGGTGTCACTAGGAAAACGGTCAGTGGTGCTATTCTGACTACGTGTGTTACCACGTCTGCTATTTCATCATGGACAGCAAGTTGGAACAAAGAACAAACGTGAAATTCTGCAAGAAACTAGGCAAATCTCTGGATCTCTGCAATGTTGTCAAACTGGTGACCTTTGAGCTGGATCTTCATCTTTGGGAAGAATGCATTTTCTGCGGCTAAGCTCATTCACGGTCTTCCTGATCTCTCGCTATCTTCCAATGATGTTCTTCCACTCTTGAAGGGCATGTGCTACTCAAAACACATTTATTCTTTGTTCTAACTTGCTGTCCATGAAGAAATAGCAGACATGGTAAGGAATGTGGTCAGAATAGAATCAATTGCACAGTTCCTGATGTACACAGAATGGTGTCTTTTGGCACACTGACTTATGAAGGTCTACACCTCCTATTGGTGTTCAGTGGGAAGAAAGCCCATTAAATTGATATCCAGTGGGAAGAATGCCCCTTACGTTTGTCATCAGTGGGAAGAATGCCCATTACATTGATAGTGGGAAGAATTTCCATTGTATTAGTGTGGAATGCGAAGAATGCCCACTACATAGGTGGTCAGTGGGAAGAATGCCCATTACATTGGTGTTCAGTGTGAAGAGATCCCATTATATAGGTGGTCAGTAGGAGGAATTCCCCTACATTGGTGTCCATTAGGAAGACTGCCCATTGCATTGGTGTTCAGTGAGAAGAGTGCCTCTTACATTGATGCTCAGACAGAAGAATTCCCATTAAATTGGTGTTCAGAGAGAAGAGTTCTCTTATATTGGTGGTCAGCGGGAAGAATACCCATTACATAAGTGGTCAGTGGGAAGAATGCTTATTGCATTGGTGGTCTTTGAGAAGAATGGCCATTACATCTGTGGTCAGTAGGTAGGCTGCTCTCCTTATAGTGGTGGTCAAAATGCCTCCCTTACAGACAGCTAAAAAGATCATTGGTGTCATGCCACTAGCTCTGCCAAGTAGTGTTGGACCTGAGACTATGCTGTACCATCAGATGGGAGGTCCATCAGCCACAGCATAAGAAACGCCTGGCAACCTCTAGAGGAACTCTGGATGAGAATAGTTGTTCTGTGGTGTCCCTTTCCTTCTGCTTTGTTTTATTTGTTGTAATGTAACTGAATCTTTAAGCAGGGAGTCTGAAACCCTCTTATAAGCATCACAGTAATTGAGTGGAGCTGTGAACTCCATTTAATGGTCCTATGTGTACTCCTATGGTATATTATTATTATACAGGACTCATATAGCGCCAACAGTTTGCTCAGCGCTTTCCATTATGGAGGGAGACAGCACAGTAACAATACAGTTCAATACAAGAGGGATTAGAGGACCCTGCTCCTTGGAGCTTACAATCTAGGAGGGAGGCAATAGTGGTACAAGAGGTAATTAGCTGTGGGGGATGGAGTGGTAAGACTATATAAGACTAATATCTAAGACTGTTAATGCATGTATGTGTATATATATATATATATATATATATATATATATATATATATATATTGTACACTGTTTTTAGTCTTTAGGAAAATGGATATTGACAGTTTCAGCACATGAGAAGGCGGAAACGGCCCTGGCAGATACGTCAGCTCTCCACGGCTTCACTGAAATTAGCATTGCAGATAATAAAGTGCACCTGTCTCACACCTCAATCCAGTGAGTATAACAAGGATAAGTGACTTTACCCTTTCATCTCCCAGGAATATCCAAAAGTTAGAGAGAACCTGTCACTGAGCGAAACACTTCTGAAGCGGGATGGCTAACTGTTTTATTTGTTGAAAAACACCCCCATTGAATGTTCTCGCACGTATTGAATCCTAAGCGATATGGCTATCTTTCTGGCTCGTACAAAACAATGTGATTTATTTTATCTGCAGCTACCCATTCTAACATCCCCTCTACTCCTTACCCATTCTCCCCTTCCCCCCCACCTGCCCCCCCACTTTTTTTTTACCTCATATTCTCCCCTACTATCTCACTCTACATCTCCTCTTCTATCTATTCACCTCTCTGACTTCTCTTTATCTCACAACTTTTGTTTGCTTTCATCATTCATATATCCCCCAAAAAATATAGCATTTAATCTCTCATACAGGTGTGACTAATTTCACGTGGATCACACGCTCCCGAAATGGGCACACAAATCATAACGCACACATCATCATGTGCTATTCTTTCCCAGCACTTCACATTCCCTCAACATAAGGGCTTACAAGTAGATAGGTCAGTAGTTAATAAACCTATAACGATTTATCTATTATACTCTTTGTATCTGCTGGTTTGCTATACACCTTTGATATAAAGATATACCTCACCTCGATTTGTAATACAATTTAAACACATAGCCCATCTGCAAAACGGGATGCTGCATATTGTGGCTATGTTCGGACCAGGGGCGGACTGACAACTCATGGGGCCCCTGGGCAATAGGGGATCATGGGGCCCCTGTGTCCTTGCCCAAATTCAAAAAAAGCCTATGAAAAAGGTACCGGGGCATCTCATGGGGCCCCCTACTGACCCCGGGCCCTCGGGCAGTGCCTGAGTTTCCAAATGGTCAGTCTGCCCCTGGTTCGGACTGTAATCCATATTTGCATGTAGATTGATCTGTCTTAACTTTCCCAATAAAATTATTTTTGGAAAAAAAAGAAAAAACACAGTCACAATGGGGTTTATATGCTATAGCTGGAGAGTGCAAAATCAGACTCACTTCTGCATAGAAACCAATCAGCTTCCAGGTTTTATTGCCAAAGCTTATTTGAACAAGCTGAGGTTAGAAGCTAATTGGTTTCTATGCAGAAGTGAGCCTGATTTTGCACTCCCAAGCTTTAGTAAATAGACCCCACATAGGCTATCAAAACAATTAAAATAAATAAATACATTTTAAAATTTGATTTTATTTCCATTTTAGCAGACAAAAAATCAGGTCCCCTCCCTGCTAGACTTGGCTTTGGTGTGGTACAAGACTGTACAAATCTCAGGACTGGATGGAGAGAAATACTAATCCTTTAATAGATACAATAACTCCCATATATGTACAGTGTTTTCTATGTATTTAGCTGTTTCCCTGTTAGCTTTAATAATAATATATAATATGTTAATTATATTATATAATATATAGTATATTATAATATTACTAATATATATTGGACTATAAATGATTTTTTATATATATATATATATATATATATACAAATGGTATGCAGCGCTAAATAATATACCAACCATCAATGTAAAGATGGATGAGACAGTAATTTATCAGTCAAAATATGAATAGTTCCATGTAGATGAAGATATAAATATATAAATTATAGAATCCAATCAGGCTTGTGGACAAATCCAGTAAATGATTGCGCTTACCACAAAAACATACAAACAGGGCGTTGTATGTATAAGATGGACATCAGGGCCTGGTCAGCAACTAGGACAGCATCCGGTCACCATATGAGACTTCCAGGAATGGTGGAAACCCTCGACGGTCATCTCCGGTTTTACCAGCAGGTCCAACGAAGTCCTCTCCACGCACTGCTCATCTGGATCGCTCCACCTTGATAGGGCGTGGGCCATGAATGGATAAGAAGCCTGGGGCTTCTTATCCATTCCCCAGGCTTCTTATCCATTCATGGCCCACGCCCTATCAAGGCGGAGCGATCCAGATGAGCAGTGCGTGGAGAGGACTTCGTTGGACCTGCTGGTAAAACCGGAGATGACCGTGGAGGGTTTCCACCATTCCTGGAAGTCTCATATGGTAACCGGATGCTGTCCTAGTTGCTGACCAGGCCCTGATGTCCATCTTATACATACAACGCCCTGTTTGTATGTTTTTGTGGTAAGCGCAATCATTTACTGGATTTGTCCACAAGCCTGATTGGATTCTAACATTTATATATTTATATCTTCATCTACATGGAACTATTCATATTTTGACTGATAAATTACTGTCTCATCCATCTTTACATTGATGGTTGGTATATTATTTAGCGCTGCATATTGTATATTTTGTTTTTTTGGTGTTGAGGATTGCCTTGTGTGCTAGCTGCTGTCTTGTGATTTGCGCTCACTCACCTTGTTTCAATATATATATATATATATATATATACACCCTTCCAGAGCTTTGGGCAGCTCTGTGAAATCAGCCGACAGTGGACTTTAGCCCGCTGTTGGCTGACTCTGGGTCACAGGAGAGCAAAAGTATGTGCACTCCTATGACCCAGAAGAGAAATATGGCCAAAAAAGTTTTGGCCATACTTCTCTGTCAAGTATTGCAACATTTAGTTACTATGTAATTCAGTTACAGTAAATAATGCTAAACACTAATGTCTGCAATGTAGTAAAGAAATTCAAAATCTGGCATACACACTTCTAGCATATAGTGCTGGAAGACCATTTCCCTCTAGCAATAGTCTGCAGAGATAGTCTCGTGATAGGGACCATTGTCTAGATTTTGCCACTTCCAGTAGTGGGTCGACCTGTCCACTTTCTTATGCTGGTTGGAACCAACATGTCAGATTTGCGCACACATTTAATAGTGTTGAGCGTGGCTTGTCGGCATTGGGCAGTGGATTACAAATGATCGGTGGAGTAATTTTCCACCCCTCATTGTTGGGTTTACCCCAAGTGAGAAGCTATGCCATATTGGTTTCTCTTTGATCTTGGTGTTTATTGTATCAAGAATACTGGACCACCTTTTTTTTCTTTCCTTTGTTGAATACTGGTGATTTTGTTTGACCTCCATCCTTAGATAATCATCCAAACAAGAATGCCATTATGTGATAAAAAATCCTAATTATAAATTTAGGTAATTTATCTTTTCTATTGGCCCCATGGTGCGCGAGTATACACACCCCCGTTCTTTTTTCAAGCAGTTACAGTAAAGGCGTGTTCTTTTTGGAAAGCTCTGTTGTTTTTAACCTATATTATCACTTAATGTGCAAATTACATACTGTATATTTATCAGAATACAACATTTTTGTGAAAGCTAACCTTTATTGGGAATTCTCCATCCACTGTTCTTATGCATGCAGTCCATCCTTGTCCTTCCAGTGTCTGTTTTTTTGTGGCAAGCCAGAATTCTGACTAAATGATGTCACTGTCTGTGCAACTATAGTGTAGGTATATCACAAAGAATACACTGCACAATAAAGATCAGCAGACATGTGTCCAATCATAATTCAGACATGGCTGTGGCAACCAATCAGACTCAAGCTCTGAATCGCATGGGTGGGAACAGTAGCAAATCTGCAGGATTTACTATTCATTCAGGGACATAGAAATGTATTTTGCATTTTCCTTTCAGTCGCGGAATCCTCTACTTACTGGAGAAGAGTGACATTGAGGTGGATGAGAGTTCAGGACATATTTTATACAAAGGTATGAGTAGTGTAAAGGTGTCAGTCAGTGATATGGGTCAGTCACCGGGCAGTCTCTGGTCAGTATCTGTCAGCGCTCCCCCCCCCAAATTGGTATACAGGATATACAGAGTAGTAGGATGGAGATCACTCACCAGACCTGGCAGAAGCCGGGGGGGGAGTCATGTATTGGGGCAGCACAGTGGCTAAATGGTTAGCATGTCAGCCTGGCAGTACTAGGGTCGCTGGTTCGTATCCCAACCCCGGCACCACCTGCCTGGAGTTTGCATGTTCTCCCTGTGACTGCGTGGGTTTCCTCCGGATACTCCGGTTTCCTCCCACACTACAAAGACATGCTGGTAGGTTAATTGGCTCCTTTCTAAATTGTCCCTAGTATGTATATGTATGAATGTAAGTTAGGGACCTTAGATTGTACACCCCTTGAGGGTTAGGGACTGATGTGAATGTACAATATGTATGTAAAGTGCTGCGTAAATTGATGGTGCTATATAAGTATCTGAAATAAATAAATAAATAAATGTATCCACCTCACAGTAACATTTCCCTTCCTTCTTCCATCTCTGCGATAGCAGAGGCAGCTGAGCCCCGACCCCTCACAGCTTGCTGGGATTGTAGTTCTCTGCTGTGGAGGTGGTGGGTCAGAGGCGGGGGAAGGACTACAACTCCCAGAATGCAGTGGTTTGAGGATCAGTGCTCCCAGAGCTCTCTGCCATGTGTGGTGGTGGGGAGCCAGGGCTGGGTGATAATCCTGGAGGATGACACTGTCACCAGGGAGCAAAGAACCAGCAAACACAAATGCTCCTGCGCTTGGGGATGGACTCGATGCAGGCTACAACCACATTAAGAATGTCCTGGAACATGCACACCTTGCTGCCCTCAAATGGACCGGGGGAATCCAAATGTACTGAATGGGGAAAGAACAAAGAGAGGGCGCACAGTTGCCTCTTCCTCTGAGGAAGAGGCGAGTCCTCGAAACGCATCAGCCTTTTGGATATCTAAACTCCCTATTGCGGACTGTTACTCAGCGCGGTGTTGATCCAGCTGTTCTTTTATGATGTGCCTTGACTATATTGTCGTTTGTGAGTACAACACCTACTTTATTTTTTATTAAACATTTTTTATGGTAATGCACTAGGCCTGTGCGCCCTCTCTTTGTTCTTTCCCCATTGTCACCAGGGAGGCCTGATACTCCCAATCCTCACTGTATCCATCAGTGAGGGGTTTGCTCTAGTAAGTGACATATCACTGATGTCCCTTCTTCTGGGTGGCGTCACCCCCCCAAAACATGCCACCCAAGCCAAATGCCTTGTTTGCCTCGTGGAAAATATGCCCCTGCCTGTATGCAACGTAAATGTAGCAGAGAAGAAGGGCTGGGATGTGTGGCAGAGCTGTGAAAATCTCAGGACTGGATAGAAAGAAATGCAAATCCCTGCACAGTTAAAATAGCTCCCATATATGTGTTATTATCTGCTAGCCTGAAGTTCAACTGAAAGGCTGAAACAATTGAAATGAAGCTATATTTTTGTTCATGTGAACCCCGTGGCACTGACCTATACATGTTCTCTGCTCCTTTACAGATACCCCTGAAGGCACCAGGTCCCCTGTCTACAGGGTGAGCCCCAACTGTATTATGTTCTTACCTGAACTTCTTCCGGGCAAGCTGTACCTGAATTGTACGTATCTCCGGCTAGGAGCACAGTGTTGTCTCTGTCCTACCTCTGCTTAAGATTTGCATTTCTCACATTTACTTGCTTTTTTTTCATGAATGACCTGTATGACTTTGTATTACAGGTCACACAAACCATGTCCCTTCATCAGGTGCCGTCGCAAAATTTGTCCAGTACGCAAACTGTCGCAAATATAACACCATAGTATTATGGGGACATTCATGTAAGTAGACCCAAGTTCAATAACAAGCTGCTCTGTGTGTTGACCGTGCTTGATTTATAAAGAAGCAGTATAGAAAGTTACATAGTTAGTCTGGTTGAAAAAAGACAAAAGTCCATCCAGTTCAACCACAAAAAAAAAAGTTATAATCCTATACCACAGTTGATCCAGAGGAAGGCAAAACACCCAGCAAAACATGATCCAATTTGCTCCTGCAGGGGAAAAAACTTCATTCCTGATCCCCCGAGAGACAATCTTTTATTCCCTGGATCAACTTTACCTATAAATGTTAGTATCCAGTTATATTCTGTGTATCCAAGAAAGAATCCAGGACTTTTTTAAAGCAATTCACTGAGCTGGCCAGAACCAACTCTTGAGGGAGTCTATTCCACATTTTCACAGCTCTTACTGTGAAGAAACCTTTCCATTATTGGAGATTAAATCTCTTTCCTCCAGACATAAAGAGTTCCCCCTTGTCCTCTGTGATGACCTCAGGGTGAATAACTCTACACCGAGTTCACTATATGAACCACTGATGTATTTATACATGGAGATCATATCCCCCCTTATGTATTATACATGGAGATCATATCCCCCCTTATGTATTATACATGGTGATCATAACCCCCCTTATGTATTATACATGGAGATCATATCCCCCTTATGTATTATACATGGAGATCATATCCCCCTTATGTATTATACATGGAGATCATATCCTCCCTTATGTATTATACATGGAGATCATATCCCCCCTTATGTATTATACATGGAGATCATATCCCCCCTTATGTATTATACATGGAGATCATATCCCCCCTTATGTATTATACATGGTGATCATATCCCCCCTTATGTATTATACATGGAGATCATATCCCCCTTATGTATTATACATGGAGATCATATCCCCCCTTATGTATTATACATGGAGATCATATCCCCCCTTATGTATTATACATGGAGATCATATCCCCCCTTATGTATTATACATGGAGATCATATCCCCCCTTATGTATTATACATGGTGATCATATCCCCCCTTATGTATTATACATGGAGATCATATCCCCCCTTATGTATTATACATGGAGATCATATCCCCCCTTATGTATTATACATGATGATCATATCCCCCCCTTATGTATTATGCATGGAGATCATATCCCCCCTTATGTATTATACATGGAGATCATATCCCCCCCTTATGTATTATGCATGGAGATCATATCCCCCCTTATGTATTATACATGGAGATCATATCCCCCCTTAACCCCTTCATGCTGGCGCCTCCCGGCCCTTTAAGAGTTTCTGAAGCCAGGAGGCAGGGCGGGGTTTAGGGTCATGTGACCACCGTGACGCGCCGTCACGGCGGTCACATGATCGGGAAAGGTCCCGATCGAAAGAGGAGATCGGGATCTTTCCGTGAGTACCGCACATGTGTTCAGGGAGCGCGCAGGGCACACGCTCTTGGCACATGTGTCCTTTTTTAATAGAACGCAAATGTGCGGCCGCTCGGCGTCTATGCCCAGACGCCGGGAGGCCGTACATTTGCGTTCGGCCGGCATGAAGAGGTTTAGCTCCTCTTTTCAAGAGAAAATACATTCAGTTCCTCTAATCTTTCCTCATAGCTGATCTCCTTCATGCCTCTTATCAGTTTGGTTGCCCTTCTCTGTACTTTCTCCAGTTCCTCAATGTTCTTTTTGTGAATTGGTGCCCAAAACTGAACTGCATATTTCAGATGAGGTATTATTAATGATTTGTACCGGGGGGATGATATCTCTCTCTCTGGAGTCTATACCTTTTAATACAAGAGAGGATTTTGCTCGCTTTAGAAACAGCAGCTTGGCATTGCATGACATTATTAAGCTTGTGGTCTACCAGTCAAGGTAAGTTATTGCTATTCCATCACAATTCAAAGAAAATGAAAATACACAGCTGATACAGATTTTTTTTTTTAAGAAATTCTTTTTAGGTTAAATAAATTGAAGGATTTTAGCAAAACCCAATGCAAAAGGGTCTATTTTTTAATTGTAGTGCGAATGCCTCAAGAAGTATTGTGTCTAATATGTTTATTTCTTTTCATGGTCAGCTCCATCTAGTGGCCATAATGTAACTTTTTCCTAAAATGCCTCAATCATAAAAATACTGCAATATGGCCACTAGATGGAGCTGACAATCATAGGAAATAAATGTGCTAGACACATTACAATGATTATTCATGATTGCTGTGCAAATGCTTGAAGTGTTCACACAGCAACTTCTTTGTTAAAACACTTCAGCCTCTGAACTAAAGAGAACAATGATAAAACAAATATACATTTGACACAAAGTTTATTCTGGATATAGTAAAAAAAATGTGTACATAAGAAAAACAATTTTTTTTTTTTTAAGCTTGCGCAGATTTGCCCAATGAAGTTATGGTTCTAGATGTGGACAAGGTAGGTATTTCACATTATTATGCAAAAACAACACGCATTCACAAACAATGAATAACAACCAATCAGATGTCATTGTTAAAGACGTACTCCAGGAAATGTGAAAATTCCTCCTTGCAGCGGGGCTGTACTCAAACTGCAAGGGTTAACTGCTCATTTAGGTCTAGAGAACATGGAAAAGAGGATTTATTTACCTGATCCTCCACTTCTCTGAATTGCTAGACTGGTCCCTGCAGTGGCTTCTCCCCCAATAGTAGACAAAAAGGTACCCCTGGAGGTGTTTATAAGTACCTGTCACCTAATTGTTAATGTTAGCCGGCTGTCATTGTGGCCCTTCTGAAAGGAAGTGAACATGTAGCTATCCCATTAACAGATGGCTGTTGAACTGCTAAACAAGGAGGAGGAGGCGATAAACACAGATCAGGGGCAGACTGACCATTTGGAAACTTGGGCACTGCCCGAGGGCCCGGGGTCAGTAGGGGGCCCCATGAAATGCCCCTGGTACCTTTTTCATATGCTTTTTTGAGTTTGGGCAAGACACAGGGGCCCCATGATCCCCTATTGCCCAGGGGCCCCATGAGTTGTCAGTCTGCCCCTGACACAGATGGTTCAGTTCACCCCTCATGGAACACACGCGCTTTTGGGAAGTGGCTACTGTAGGGAAAGTGTACCCATCTGTCAGGGACAGCATTAGCGGTAGGGAGAGGTTCCAAAGGAGTACGGAAAGCTCAGGGATTATGTCTCTACTTCTTCAAGCTCATCTTGGGTTTCAATGGCCAGGCTGCATTCCACCCCCCTTGGCAGGCTCTGTCTTCAGCTTGGGCCTACTACCACTGGCACTCCACTACATCAACTGTAAGTCCCCTGGTCGGGTGGGCTCTCCACTCAACTGTTGTACTGTTTGCAGGTTCTACAATATATTGATTACTGCAATCTGGGCCCCCTGAATGATTTCTACCCAACATGTAGCTGTCCCTTTGGTCTAGCACTCACAAGTCCAACTGGCAAGTCTGCACATTCTACTTCCACTGGGCCAATGACCCAGATCTCTCTAGAATTTCCCATGAAAAGTCCTATCTCTCCTCCTCTGTTGTGCAGGACATACTGGGTAGTGAATTACACAACAGTACCAGCCTCCCTTCACTTGCATTTCACTGGGCCCCTTTAAGGACTAAATTTTCCATGATCCACGGCTGCCACTGTGTAGCAGGTCCTCTTGCCATGGATTGGCTCATAGCCTCTGCTGCCAGGAGGGAGTGGGGGCAGGATTTCACACAGAGCCTGATCTGCCACACATCATCGAAGTGAGAGGAACTCAGCCTGCTCTGCTCAGACTGCAGGGAAGTGAGGGGTGAGAGGAACATAGCCTGCTCTGCTCACACTGCAGGGAAGTGAGGGGTGAGAGGAACACAGCCTGCTCTGCTCACACTGCAGAGACGTGAGGGGTGAGAGGAACACAGCCTGCTCTGCTCACACTGCAGAGAAGCAAGGGAAGAGAGCTGGCTGCTGCATAACATACAGAAGTCTTGGCTCTGTCACTGCTCACAGAGTGGGAGGGGGGGAGCAAGAGGGCAGAGCTCTAGGCTACACACATGATCACAAGGTGATAATAATGGAAGAAAATTCAGAAATAAAGTGAAGCAGCCATTACATTTTAGAACTGGTTAGCTGCAACACATTATATTGTTTGTGTTTTTAGATATGCTTCAGCTAAGATGAAATCAGAAATTAAATTGGTTGCTATCAAATGACATGTTTGCCGATCATAATTTCACTTTGCATTGCCTGATTCAATCCCTTGGCTTGGGTCTAAACATTTATGGCTTCTCTATGCCACAGATTGCAGGGAACTGGAAGCTGGCTGCTGTTGCCTCCAATGTGCCCAAAGAGAATGTGAACTTTCCACCTGAAATACAGTTTATCATCAATGACGGGGAGGTGGTCATCACAGAGGGTAGCTGGTAAGAGACATGCCTTATAATTTTACTAGAACTGTTGTGTATTGACTGTAGCTGTTATGTACATCAAGTAGTTTTATAAGAACATTTGTTGGGAGAAGCTGTTGAATCATTTTGAGTTTCTGATTTTTATTACAAGAAAGCTCTATCCAAAACTTGCATTTTATTTTTTGAGTAGAGAAGGATTAGAGCATTGATTTGGTTTTATTGCTGTCTGTGTCCCACTGGAAAGTAATGTGAAATACTGCCATTGGGGACAAAGACATCTGTGGCTTAATGGGGAAACATGGAATCATGCAATAGGTTCACTTTAAAGCCAGCCCCATTATACACATTAGAGTTCCCTTATAGTTACCATTCATCCCTCCCACCGTCAAGAGCAAAGAGAATTATCCAGTACCTTTAGGCTATGCTTGGTGATTGGACCAGTTCATTCATTTTGGGGTGGTCAACTTTATGGAGGTCCTCAGCCCTGGATCATCTTGAAACATACACAAGATTTTTACTTCTCACTTCAGATGGCAAATAGAATGAATGAAAGGTAAGTATAACATGCTACAGGGGCTGGCATTAAAGTAAACCTGTTGCTTTGTCCTACCTAGGAAAAGCACAGGTTCACATTAGTCTGGTTCTTAAAAGGAACCCTTGACACCTAACTTCTCCCATAACACTTTGAGGCTGATTTATAAAACAGTGCTATGGCTACACTTGAGCATGGGAAGAGAGCCTGGTCATGTGATCTATCAAAGTTACATGACCTGCTCTCCTCTGGTCATGGCGCTCCCTCTGCTCCATTGAGCAGCTAGGACTTTGTCTGGTGGTGGGGGGAGAGGGCAAGGTGACAGCTACACGGGAGATGGACCATGGTGTGTATAGCGTAGTGGTACATAGGGGATAAAAAAAGAACCCTCTAAAGTGTATGTATAGCTATAGCTAAAACAAAAAAAAAGATTTAGCAGTGGTTTTGATGGTTCCATACTCTATAGCTAAAACAAAAAAAAAAGATTTACAGTATGGAACCATCAAAACCACTGCTAAATCTTTTTTTTTTGCTTTCTGTGTACCATTGGGGAACTTCACTTCATTCCTGTTTTGGAGATGTAACAGGAACTTAAAGAAAATCTCTCAAAGTGAGGGAAATTCCCATCAAAGACAATTATCCCCATAACAGGTTCCCTATTGACCAATTTTCCATTGATTCTGGTTCTGGGGATATCTCCAAAATTTTGGATTTACCATTACTTTCTTGTTTCCAATGGGGACAAAGACAGCATTAAAAACTTAACAGAGGATCTAATCCTTCCTCACTCTATTCAAAATGAAAAAAAAAAGGTTTTGCCTTAAGCAGCCTTTTTCAACAGTTTTACCCTAGAGCAGGGGTCTCCAAACAAAGGGACGGTAAACTGTCCTTCAGACTTTAAGGAAGCCAGACTGTGACCACTGGGAGTAGAAAAGGTCCCAATGTCAGTGGAAAAGTACAATACCCCATCTTTGGTGGCATTGCGAAGAATTGTGCCCCATCGTTAGTGTCACTGGAAGGAATTGTACCCTATCATAGGTGTCATTGGGAGGAATTTTGCCCCATCATTGGTGTAATTGGGCACCATTGTTGGTGTCATTGGGAGAAATTGTGCCCCATCGTTGGTATCATTAGGAGGAATCATGTCCCTTCATCAGTGTTAGTGGGGGAATTTGGTATCAGTAGATCAAATAGTTACCAAGGGCCAGACAGAAGCAAACAAATGACTATCCCTACAGGAACTTTTGAAATAATTTTCAGATCAATCAGCCACATCTAAAGGAACCCCAAGCAACTTCTGGAGGAACAAAGAAAAACCATCTCCTGCGCTCAAGAGCAGTACACTGGCAAGTGATGGATCCCAGGTCCTTGGCTGTTCCAAGGCTGGCACTGGCCTGGCTGTTCTCTAAGGTCTGGGGAAATACAGGAGAAATACTGGAAAACAAGGAAGAGAGGGTGCACCAGCCTTGCGCATTACCTTTGTGTAAATAACATGAATATATATACTCACAAACAACCCATTAATGAAAGCACATCAAAGTCCACAATGCAATCAAAGCAACCTGGTCACCTATGCAAGTCTCAACCATGAGAGGACCATCCAAAAACTGAGGGGGGGGGGGTAACCTCTTCCTCAGATCCAACCTTGGATGTTGCATTGAAAGTCACAAAGGTAATGCACAAGGTTGGTGCACCCTCTGTTCCTTGTTTTCCATCTGCTGTAGGAACCCTAGGGTTCCACAGAACTCTGCTTCAGAATGGCTAGCCTAGAGATATACTTTAATGTCCAATACTGAAATCATGGAGGGGGGTGGTAACCTCTTCCTCAGAGGCAATCTTGGATGTTGCATAGAAAGTCACAAAGGTACTGCACAAGGCTGTTCCATGTTTTCCAACTGCTGTAGGAACCCTAGGGTTCCACATAACTCTGCTTGGGAGTGGCTGGCCTGGAGATATACTTTAATGTCCAATACTGAAATCATGGACATTGAGATCCTAACACCAGAAAAAATGCTTTGATTGCACAATCCACCACCAGCACTGCCAGCACAGTGATCTATATTAAAATCCCTGAGGATCATTCCACCTACAGAATGGTAGAATGGTTCTGGAATGTGTTCTTTCTTGTTTACCTGTGCGCACTCGTAACTTGATTTATGTTACCCAACCAAGCTCAATAAGTCAAAGTGCAACAATGTATAATAACTAATGAGTAATCATATGATTGCTGTAAACTAAATAAAAAATTCTGAATGTTTGCCAAGGATTGCTGCATGTAAGTGGTCCCTGTGCTTCTAAAAACACTTGATTTTGGTCTGTGTAACTGAGCAACATATAAAATGATTTCAGTTTTGTGTAACTGCAGGAAGAGTAAGGCGACAAAGATACAGGAGAGACGGCTGCAATATGCAAAAGGTACTGTGAGATCACAGCTCAGGCAGTTGATGTGTAAATAAAATACGTCCAGCTTTTTATTTAAGATGTTATATATGTCCAGGGGAGGAGATCACGATGGAGATGAGATTTTACGATCCTTTGGAAGATTCCCTGCTGGTCTGGGTTGGAAATGCAGAAGCGCAAAAAAGTTTTCTTGTCCTATTTTGTAAGTGTCTAATCATATTTTCATTATAATAATGAATATAATATATATAATATATAATAACCATAGATTAAATAGTAATAACAAGAGAGCAATGGTAATCATATCTCCTCTTACCATCTCCTGCATCTGGTGCATGCTGAGGGCATTGGAGGGCTTCTTCAATCTCAATGTACATCAGATAGCAGGTGGTCACTATAGGCAAAACCATCAGTTACTGACTTTTGTGTTGGATAATGAAAAAAGATAGGAAACTTTTTTGTTTCATCTCACAAAAGGAGGGGTTGAGAGCTGTTGTAAAACCAGGTGGTGATTGAGCTAGGAATTCCATTCCTCTTGTCTACCACTTATTATCATTTTTATTAATCGCTTGTGGGCCGTGCTTGCTATGTACTGTGGATGGGCAGCCAGTACAGGCACAGCGACGTACCTGTGCATCACTGCCTGTTTCCGGGTTGCCCGCCTGCCTACTCCTGCTGTCATTGTACAGAGTGGTAGTTTGTCAGCATGTCCTGGCCAATGATTCAGGGACCTGCTGGGACCTGCTGATCAGCTGTGTCCAATCACAGTCCAAAGCCTGGAGTTGCAGGGAGAAGAAACAAAGACATTTTTGTCAAAATCAGCACACATTACACACATTAACACTTGCTAGGCACACATTTAGACTGTCCCAGCCAGTGTCATTAGTACAGTGACAGTGTCTAACAGGGTTTCTCAACCAGGGTTTCTCCAGATGTTGCTAGGCGTTACTTGAGCAATTTCTGCTTGTCAGATAATTTGCCACTGACTCCATTGATCTGTAAGAGGGTAATTCTCCCAAATGACCACAAGTGTAAGGAGCATAATTCCTACTGACCAGCACACTAATGTATTCATGAGTTGTCGATATAGTCATTTTTGGCAGGGGTTCCATGAGACCAGAAATTTCCTCTGTTTTGAAAAGGTTGGTGTATAGTATTATCACTTATCACTGTTTTCAGGCCTGGACTGGCCACAGGGCACGCCGGGGATTTGCCCAGCAAACTGCCCCCCCCATGCCTTTGAACCCCCCCAAATTGTCTGTTCAGTCTAAAATGCCCATGCCTATTTTTTGACCCAGTCTGGGCATGACTGTAATATTGTCACTGGAGATGTGAGTGGCAGTTAGTCAGTTCCCACCTAATGCCAGTTAGTGCCATTACTATTATAAAAAATAAATAAATAAAAATTCCAGTATATATCCCATAGTGTGTAGACACTAACTTTCTTGGAAACAAATTAATATACTGAGATTTTCTTTTTTACCAAAGACATGTAGCAGAATATCTATTGGCCTAAAAAAAAACAAAATAGTGGGTTTCAAGAGGAGTTTTTTAGCTGTAAAAACACACTAATGCTGGTAAATGTGGTAAAAGTGGCAAACTGACATTTTTGAGTGTTTTTTGAGCCAAAACAAAAAATAATTTTTGTTTAAAAAAATGCTAGAAACTGCCAGTGCAGCAAAAATGCGGCTAAATGTGACGAAACACAGCTAAACGCTAATGCAAAAACGGTAAAACGCAAAAAAACCCTCACATTTTTAATGCAACTTTTTACAGCTAATGCTACTGGCATTTTAAAAACGCCCAGTGTGCAAGAGGCCTATTTTTTTTCAACATTTTCAGTATTTCTTCATTTATATAATAAAAATAAAAAAAAAGGCAACAGAAGCCAGGGTTAAAACTAAATAGCAACCCGAATAGTACCCAATAACTGTAAAAATATTAAAAATATTAAAAATAAAGTAATTCTCAAATTGTTTATTATATCAGTCCCCTCACTATGTAAAACATGCAATAGTTAATCTAAATCCAATAAAGAGCTTAATTACACATCCGGTGGCAATATACAGATTTATCAATAGTCTAAAAGTCTAAAATCTGGACCCATAGAAAAAATGCATATTGAGGAAAAAAACATATAGTTAGTGATATTTCCTATGTGTCCAGAATTTAGGGACACCCTGTATAATAGATGGCATCTAGACAAGTGCGATTCATTTTGTTCCAAATCGAAATCTGGACTAAATTTTCATTTTTATTCAGATATATCTGAATTTCTGTATTACAAAAGTAACAAAATGAAACAAATATAAAATAACGAAATGAAAATTTATCCAATATAACAAATTATTCAAATAAAGTTCAAAACAAACTCAAAAACAAAATTGAATTTGAAAACAAATTCGAACTCTAAACATATTGCTAACTATTACTGATTTCCTTCAAAGACTGTGTGTATTAGTGTTATAATATAGCCATCTTCCAAAATTTGAGTGTTGAAAAGAATAGAATAAAACAGAACATACTAGAAAAGTAAAGAATAGAATAGAAAAAAATAGAATGGAATATAATTAACCATTTCAATACCAGGCAATTTTACACCCTCCTGCTCAGGCCATTTTTTAGGTTTCAGCACTCTCACACTTCGAATGACAATTGAGCGGTCATACAGCATTGTACCGAAACTAAAATTTTATCATTTTCTTCACACAACTAGAGATTTCTTTTGGTGGTATTTATTCACCGCTGGGGTTTTTATTTTTTGCTAAATTAACAAAAAAAACCCAAAAATTTTGAAAAAAAACCCCACATTTTTCTTTGTTTCTGTTGTGAAAGTTTACAAATAAATAATTGTTCTTCATAAATTTAGGCCGAGATGTATTCTGCTACATGTCTTTGGTGAAAATAACCCAAATTAGGATGTATTATTTAGTTTGTAGGAAAGTTATAGAGTTCACAAACTATGGTATAGATCTGAATATTGATCAATCCTGAAGTACTGACGGCAATCTAATTTCTTGAGGTCCAAGAATGTCAGAATAGTACAGATATCCACAAATGACCCCTTTTTGCAGAGTAGACAGTCCGACGTACTTCATAAGAGGCATGGCGAGTTTTTTGAAGTTGTATTTTTTTTGTCATAATTTTTCAGAAAATGAAAAAATTAAAAAAATTATTTTCACTATTTTTTACATACTGTCACCAGTGCAGTACAGCGTCATCATATAACTGGCATGGCGGTGAACAGGGACACTGACTGGTGACAGTATGAAAAAAATATATATATATATATTTTTTTTTTTTTATTATTTTTAATTTTTTATTACATTTTTTTTAAGATTTTTTTTTCATATTTTACTATGACCAAAGTAGTACAATGTTACCATAGTACCATTGTACTACTTTGGGGAAGTGATCAGTATTTTTTTTTTTACACAATTTGCTTATAGCAAAGAATTACTTTGCTATAAGCAAGCATTTACCTGAATGAAATCGATTCATTCAGCTTTTTTTTTTTTTTTTTGTGCTTAGCTGTGATTTGGTCACAGCTAATCACATGACATGTGCATGTGATTAGCTGTGACCATTCAAAGGTAGGCACTAGTATACAATGGATGGCATGAATGAAGCCATCCATTGTATACAACTGTCATGTGACCTGCTGTGATTGGTCACAGCAGTTCACATGGTACCAGCAATGGGAGCCGGTACTCGGATCTGTCATCTGCCGTGTCCGAGGTACACGGCCGGTGACAGATCGCGCTGCTGCGCCGCTCTGCATTAGCGCAAACTGCGCATGTGCGGGAGCATGCCAAATGGCGTGCACCCGGAATGCAGCAACACTTTTGAAGCCGCCAAACGGCCATTGGCCGGGCGGCTAATGGTTAATATAGCCTTCTTCTGAAATTCTAATTTCAAAATTCTAATTTTGAATAGAATAAAATGGACTAAAATAGAAATAATATAGCTGTCTTTCAAAATTCTAATTTCAAAAACAATAGAATAGAAAATAAAAGAATAAAATAGAAAAAAATAGAATAGATTAGAATAGAATAGAATAAAATACAAAGAATATAGGTTGCAAGCCGACGATCCCCTGCACGATGGATCGGATCTGCGGATTGGGGAGCATAATGGATCGTTATACTCATCCGTAGCTTGCTTTAAAACTTACCTTTTCATGGAGCGGGTCCGGTGTCACCCCGTGTGATAGGTGTCACCCAGTGCAGCGTGCACCCCCTGCACCTGCCTAGGGACGCCCTGCATTTAAGTACATATATGGGGTAGAGGGGCTCCAAAGTTTTTTGGGGGGTGGAGTTTAAATGCTTGGATGTACCAATAGCCCCCTATGCAAAAGCATATTTATTGTAACAGGCTCTCTTTGATGAGACATCAGGGGTCTGTTTGACCCCCGATGTCTCCTTTGCCCTCCACTGAAGTTAATGGAGCACAGATCACGCTCCATAAGCTTCTTCCCTGAGCAGCCGGGAACAATGACAGCTGCAACTGAAAGTGACGCGTCCAGGTTCTTAGCTGCTAGGGGAGAAAAGCAAATGGATTTTAGGTGGTCTTCCTCCCCTCTACTGGGTGACACCCTAAACTGCCACCGGGCCTGCAGGCGGGATAGCGGAGGCTGGGAAACATGGTGGGGGGAAATCATGTGGGGGGTGGCCATGTTCCAAGGGTCCGTGGAAGTGATCCAGCACATGTATAGTTGCCTACTTGCAATCTTGTGAGATGTGTGTGTGTGAAGCCCCTGCTGCTGTGGACGTATGACATACATCGCTGGCAATAAAAGGGTTAAAATCTTACCCTAATAACTCGGAATGTATAGTCAACATGGTAGTCAAATATATTATTCCCGTAAGATTTAAGTCATCACAATCAGATTTCTTATCACCTGAACATTCACCTATTTGTTGTGTAATTGGTAATGTCGATTTTGAAGTGTTCTCCTGCAGAATTTAACCATGCACATCTCTTATAGCTAAATCTGGCCTAGCGGAACCCCATGACATTGAAAAATTCAAGCACTTTGCTGCCTGTATGTCCATCCCAGTGATCTTCATAAAGGAGTAGAGGTAAGGCAAAGTCCACACTTGTTAATTTTCTGAAAAGCGATCCATGAGTGTGACTAAGCATCTTATGTATTCACAAGGCAATCCTACCGCCTCCTAACTGCCCCTCTTTTTTTGCAATCTTCAATGGAACAAATGCGCCGCTAATACTTGGTTCCCAATAGCAGCACAGACCCATTGCCTTGAAAGGGCTAGTTTGCCTTTACCCCTTTCTTCCTGGTTTCCTTCCCCTACTACATCTGCCCTTTCTCTTTTGCCCCTTTCCTCTTCCCTCTGTGCCCTGTCTTTTCCCATTTCCCTTTTTTTTTTTGTGACTCCCTTGTGTAACCATAGGTTTTTTTTGTTGATCTCCCAATCGATGTGGAATCCGTTATTGAAATAATTTTCCCAGTTGGTTGGTTGAGATCCCTGGTGGGTTCTCTATTCCACATGTCTGAGATCTTTGGATGGCCAGTTGTTCGTGTGATCTGTGTTGTAGGTACCTGTATTTGGACCATCGACATGCCAGCCGGTTGGGACCACACAGTACCATGCACTTGAGTTTATCTTGTTCATGTCCATCTTGGTTTTACCATGCTGCTGATTTACCTGATTATTGGTTATGTTTTACCCATATACTGCCATTTGCTATGTAACTTTTCTGTATTGCATATTGTACATATTTTGGCTACTTTGCAAAAAATGTATAAATAAAAGAACTGCAAAAAAAGAACGGACTAGTTTGACAGAGGGTGCAGCCTGTCAACACGGCATGCTGTGGTATATTTGCCATAAAGCATCATGCCCAAGCCATGCAAACAGCCCCCTCTGGCAATATAATAAGCTTTAGGTGGTTGATCGGGGGGCAGCATGTGATAGACACTTAAGGGATGCAGCCGAATTGCATGATGCTTGAATACAATATGGGGGCTGAGAAAAGTGGATGTAAACCTCAGACATGAAATATGAGCAAAGCATATCCCTCTATTGTGTGTACTTGTCTCAGTCCAGAGCACTGAGTGTCATTTCTGCCTGCTGCTATTAGCATGAGTTACTTCTGACACGTTTTCCTGACATCAAGAGAAAAGATGGTGACAGGGGAGGGATCTCCAGTAGATTGACAGCCTCAGCTCTTTTCCTGTGAGCTGTGTGAAGGAGGGTGTGTCCCTCCAATCAGCTCTGAGAGTTCTCACTTAGCTCTATAGTATGTAATTTGAGCTCCCTGCCCCTTGCTTTCTGAACTTTCAGACAAGTCTTATAAATTCTGCACTTTGCAATGCTGTAGAGAAGAGAAGACTGCAGATAAACAGGTACAACTTACATAGGAGGATTTCCTTCATCTCTGTTTATTACCTGAGGCCATTCACTTCACTGGGTGTATTTAAAGATTTATAACCACTTTAAGGTCAGACATAATTTAGCAGTGTTAGTATGTGCCTGTTAAGTTAACAACTACTGGATATAAAATGTACTTATTTCCCTACCTTAATCATTTATTTTATTTTTTTATTTAGGACTCAAGTCATGTACAAGCAAATGCCTGCATAAACATCTCCCAAACAATGCTGGGTGAGACAATACATTACTTTGGACAAAGAAAGTCAAGAAAAAATTAAATATTTCACAATGTTCAAGACACATATTCATATTTCACATTTCTCCAGCAATGTTAAGCTCTTCTGCAGCCTATTGGAGATTTGTCCATCATTTGAAATAAAGGAGGTGGTCGACACTTGTATCATGCTATGTTTTCTCTATATAAACTCTTCATTACTAACACAGGTTAATATGTAGGGATTGCCGATAAAAGCAAAAGGGTAAGCAGTAGGGATAGAGTAACCCTGCAGAAAAGGGAAGAAAGCAGAGACTGAAGGAATATTAGGTATGGGGAAAGTATTAGCATGGTCATTTACGGGAGGGAAAGGGGGGAGAAAAAGGAAAGATGCAGGAGTATGAACATGTAGGAGAGTTTTAGACAAGAAGGTCTCTTGGGGGTATAGACAGGTAATTGACAAGCATACTCAGCTAGGATGAGCAGGTATGGTGGATGACTCCTACTGGTGGTCCTAGTAGGGACAACGAGAGTCAGCGTATTCTTTATAGAAGACAAATAAATGAAGTCTTTCCATGGGTACCATATGTTCCAAAATGTATTATTGACGGAGGCTATAAGATCTTCCTTCTACTGAATCTCATTGATTTAAGAAAACCATAAGGACATTGGAGGGGTTTTAGTCTTCTTCTACACAGTGGGTAGGCAGGCTCATGCTGCATTCAGTATGTGGACTGTTGATATGAAGAAGATATCCAATTGGAGTCCATCCTAGGTCTATAGAAGTGAATTAAAGGATTAATTTGTGGACTGCAGACTGAAATGGATGAGTCAGAGCACCTCCAAAAGATTGCAATTGATTGTAATTTGTGTCATCAAAGTAATGGGAACTTGTGGGTAGACTTTGTTGAGTAGTATCAACGTGACAGTAATTTGAAGCTCTGTTCCTAAAATCTCATTAGAAATCATGGAAGATTAATGTCCAAACAAAATTGCTCTGTCAAATTGCAAAGGGGAGAGTAACATTTGCAATTAATTTTCCCATTTGCTTATGTACAGGAAGACAATTCCCTCGGGTATAGAGATTGTATAAGTTGGTGACCAATATGGAACATTGAAGTCTACTTGACATAGGTTCTCAAAGGAGGTAGTAGATCTTGAAAGCCTGTCTTGATCAAGTACGGCTCTCAAACAATTTCTTAATTCATATGCACACTAAACATCTAAGGGTGGAGAGATAAGGTTTTGGATTTCTACCTGGGTCATCCATCTGTTTGGGGCTAAGAAATGTAGAAGTCAGCATCTGCCAGTGTCCATGAGGCACTTATGACCTATGATTCAGATGATACAGTACTTTCTTCTGCTACCCCACTGCTCTGGTTTGAGATTACATATTACTAAGGGCTATTTACTGACCCCAGGTGTTAGATCATGGGCCTGGCAATTAGCACCCAACACTGCATTTTGGAAATAAAGCGAGTCATATCTTTGTCAAAACCATGCAAAAACATAGTACATGCATACGCAGGTCTTTGATTTAAGATCTCTTTCACTTATTTACAAAATCATGGCAGTACAAACCAATCATGCTCCCATTTAACACACTGATGGTTTGGACCATGCCAAGTTGCCAAAGGAGCTTTTACGCTGGCACCAAGCACTGAATAAGGAGTGCGCTCCGAAAGTACAAGTACTGTATCTTCATCACAACCAGAAGTATTAGATATTTCACTTTACTCTGATGGACAAGTAGAGAAGAAAATAGAGCAAATAGAAGACGAGGACAAGGATTTAAATAGACTCTGTAATTCTGGGGATCAGAAGACGCCATGCTGCAGGCATCTAATCCAGCATACTGCCAAACCTTCCTGTCAAGTTTGATTGCTTGGCCATTCTGACTTGTAAACCTCCAACCCTTCTGTGTTGTGGCAAAGTTTGATACTAAGTTCTGCCCCACACATAACTCTTAGCCGGTCACTACAATGGTTAGTTCCACTGGCCAATGGGAATGTGAAGGAGGTAGGAATAGTTGGGCAAACTTTGACACTAGCTGGAAGTGCCGGAACTTCATGGACCAGCACAAAGCACTGGTTTACCTGTAGGTGCTAGTACAACGTGTACACATGTCAAGGGCTACTTGGCACAAGCAACCACACAAATTTCTGCTTTGTAAATGGTGGATGTTATAATGGGGTACAGGTTTCATTGAGTTGAGAAACAGTGGTGTCTAACTGCTGTACAGCAACCCAGAAATGTATCATTTCACCTTTGAAAAACCAAAGTACATAGAAGAATAATGCAGCTATGCTTTGCAGGCACAAACTCTATTTTTCACCAAACTGCTGACTTTGTATCATCAGAACCCTGGTACCAATTGAAATAAGACTTTATAATAAAATGTGGTATTATTGCAAAAACTGGATAGAGCAATTGCAAACAAATTAAAAATGGGACACAGCTTGGACACAGATAAGTAGCGGGTAAATGTAGGAACTACAAAAGCAGCAGTTTTATACCAGATGTTTTATTGCAGCTGTCAGTGTAAGCCTTATTATAGTTCCCATGCTTTAATACTCCTCTCTTTTCCTATACTAATGAGCTGATTCTCTGCTGGAAATCCCATTAGCCATATGTTTCATTAATATAGCCTGGGAACATTGTTACATATGGTGGAAATGTCAATTCTATGTGCATAAACAGATTTGCCCTTCTAAACTAAAGCTAGATACAGAGGCTGCCATCTCTGACCTACTTATGAAAATGCTAATTGTCTGGCTGTCTATGGCCTTAGTACTTTTTAACTACTTGCCTGCTGGGCACTTTTACCCCCTTCCTGCCCAGAACAATTTTCAGCTTTTAGTGGCCGCACTTTGAAGGACAATTGCTTGGGTCATGCAACACTGCACTCATGTAAAAAGAGCTTTCTTTTGGTCGTATTTAACCACTGGATTTTTTATTTTTGCACTATAAATGAAAAAACACAGAAAAAAGAAATTTTATCTCTATTATAAAATTTTGCAAACAGGTACTTTTTCACCCTTCACTGATGTGCGTTGATGAGGCTGCACTGATAGGCACTGATAGGTAGCACTGATGGGCACTGATGAGGCGGCACAGATAACCAGCGCTGATGGGCCCTGATAGGCTGCACCGATGAGGCGGAATTGATGAGGCATCACTGGTGGGTGATGATGAGGAGGTACTGATGAGGCTGCACTGATATGTGGCACTGATGGGCACTGATAGGCAGCACTGAAGAGCACTGACTGGCAGCACTGAATGACAGCACTGATTGGCGGCACTGATGGGCACAGATTGGAAGAACTGCTAGGCACTGATGGGCAGCACTGTTGGGCAATTTTGGGGCTGCACTGATAATCAGGGCACTCAGTGTTGATGCCTCCTTTGACAGTTACCATTTATTGGCAGTACTTTGAGGACAGTACAGCTGATAACCTGCAAGTATATTTAGATGGTGATCAGCTGTGGTTGGACACAGTTGATCATGTGGTAAAAGGCTGCTGTGATTGGCCCTTTATGGCGTCATGTGATAAGCTGTGTCCAAAGGACACAGTGATCACAAAGGGCGCTGGGTGCAGGCAGTTGGGGGCGTGCGAGAAGGGTGTTCTAGGAGGACATCATATGATGCCCTCCCAGAACTACACGACAGCACTGTAGCCATCATTCGGCTATAGCGCTATCAAAAAGGCGGTTAAATTACTGAACTGGAATAAGCTTTCAGCCAGTGAAGAGGTAAGTCAGCAACTAGAACTTCTCGGTACAGGTACACAATCAAATTTACACCCTGAAACCTAAATACTGGAAGCTGTGCACAAAAAGGCAACATACATTGATGGACTAGTCACATGTATTGCCCATGGTTTCCCTGCAGCTGATTTCTCCATTACTGACTTACCATGCCTTGTTCTGCACTGTGCCTCTGTGTGGCAACAGCCATCTCTGCAGAGGCAGGGCTTTGATTCATAATCTCAGAGCTGCCCCCTGATGACTGGTAGGGGAATATTCAAGAAGCAGCAGAAGTGGTTCAGATGGACTAGATCCACTGGATAAAGAAGGAGCAGGGGCAGGGAGATATGTGTGTGCAGATCATTGGGTTCAGCTTTCTCTCCAGCAAGGAGAATTATGAATAAACGAGAAGAAACATCACCAACCTCACGACAAATCTGGTTGAACTAGCAGCCATAGGCACAGTGCCTTAGATTCACACAGCAGATATACAGTTATAACACAATGAAGGCACAGGAGTGCCTAGGCACAAAAAGTGTACTGCAGGTTTTTTTCCAGACAAAAGAAGATTTTTCAGGGTATTGCTTAGGCACAATTACCATTTCTTGGTGTTCCTTATAAGAATACAGACCTTCAGTTTTTTTGGATTCAGGTCAATTGTAATATATAGGGTTTATTTCTTATTTTATGCTAAAGGACAGACATGGTGCCATTTAGATGAGTACACATTGCCGCACCCAAGATGCTTTGCAGCAACTTTAACACTACATGCCAGTAATTTTAACGCGTCATGCTGAGTTTGACAGGCAGCACTACTTGTCAAATTCTCCCATTTAAATCAGTGGGACTGTGCTGTAACTGCCAGCCAAACTGTTGTGATGCAGTCCCTCAAAGCAAAAAAAGCAGAAAATAACAGGCATCAGGAAATGGCAGCATCGCCGCCTACACCCCTCCTGCAAAACCACCTTTCACTGTTCTCTGAAAAGTGATCCACCATGGATGGTAGGTTGTCTTCATCTATTTTTTATTACATTTGCATTCAAATGTTGGTAAAAAACTGCTAGAAAATAGTATATGCCAAGCATTAGACTTTAATACTGAGTGTAGATTTAACGGAAGACCACTGGATGTCCCCAGAGAGCTATAAGCTGAGAAAGCAGAAGATGACCCAAAAAAAGATACAAGTATTTATTTAACATGTATTTATGTATCTGACAGATGAATAATATTAAAATATTATTTAAAGGATAAATTCACATTTATGAAAAAAATGCACATCGTTTTGCAAGTTAAAAAAATGTGCATTTATCATTTTTTTTTACTGTTAGCCTGCAAAACAGTGCATCAGCAGATCGCAGGTGCAATGCAGGACTCCTGCAGACTGTCCGTGTAAGCTGTCTGCTCATACCTTATAGGGGCAGGCAGTTGCACACTGACAGGGAGAAAAAATGAACTACCTAGAGCACTCAACAGCACCCTGGTAGTTCACAGAGAACTACAAGCCGACAGCTGCAAAGGCTGTTGGTACTTGTAGTTCTCCCATTCACAGATTTCTGTGAATGAATGAGGCGGCCGGGTGGGCAAAGCCCTGCACTGCCACATTTTTTTTAAAAATTGTGATTAGTTTGGGGAGATCCCTGGCTTGCTGTCACTAAAGGCGGTGGGTTGGGGAGCAGCTACAGCAGCAGTGAGAACATGATACATGTTCCACTCTAAAAATGGGTATAACGTGTAACATGTTCCCAAAGGTGAGCTTATCCTTTACAACACATAATTGGAAAAAAAAAGCCCTGCAGTGAGTATTATGTAGAGGACACGTTCTGTTTTGGATTTTCACCCATTTGTCCTAAGTATGGCATTGAGTACAGAAGAGAAAAGGCTGTCTAGAAAGGTAACAAAACCCTCTGAGAAGGCCTGCGTCTGTGAGAGGGCCACATGAACCCTGAGATGGGATATCAATAGGAAATATTGAGGGTTAGCGATAGGAATATTGAGGGATATCAATAGGAAATATTGAGGGCTAGCAATAAGAAATATTGAGGGATAGCAAGAACATTGAGAGATAGCAATCTGAAATATTGAGGGATAGCAAGAATATTGAGGGACAGAAATTGAGGGATAGCAATAATAATATTGAGGTATATCAATAGGAAATATTGAGGGATAGCAAAAAGAAATATTGAGGGATAGCAATAAGAAATATTGAGGGTTAGCAATAGGAATATTGAGGGATATCAAAAGGAAATATTGAGGGTTAGCAAAAAGAAATATTGAGGGATAGCAAGAACATTGAGGGATAGTGATATCAAATATTGAGGGATAGCAAGAACATTGAGGGATAGCAATATCAAATATTGAGGGATAACGAGAACATTGAGGGATAGCAAAATGAAATATCGAGGGATAGCAAGAACATTGAGGGATAGCAATATGAAATATTGAGGGACAGGAAGAAAATTGAGGGATAGCAATCTGAAATATTGAGGGATGGCAAGAACATTGAGGGATAGCAATCTGAAATATTGGGGGATGGCAAGAACATTGAGGGACAGCTATAAGAAATATTGAGGGATAGCAATGAAAAATATAGAGGGATAGAAAGACCATATGCATAACCCAGAAGCTCATCTACTGGGGCTAACGCCTGTCCAAGTTTTAATTGTACAGTAAGTTTATGGGCACCTGCCAGATGATAGGCATCATGCACCTCTTCCAAGGTCCCTCTGCTGCTTGCTAGGTAATATTAATATCTGCACCATTTCAAATGTGGTGGCTCAAGGACAGTCCTGGAAGGAAGGAATATGGTAATGGCAGCCTTTGACTAGCATTACAGAATGAACAAGGCATCTTACCAACATTCTGGAGGAAGTAAGGTTGTGATTTGGGATCAGCATTTGACATGAAACACTAACAACAAAGTATCATTCAGACACTGCCATTGCAGCATCATTCGTATACTGGTACCGAAAAACTCTTTAGACACTGATTCCGTGCCATCATGCAGACACTGGCTGTGTGATATCATGCAATTAAACCCTGGTAGTGTGGTATGAGGCAGACACTGGAAGGGTGGTAAAATAAGTCTAGACACTGGTAGTGTGCTATCATGAAGACACAAGAGACAAGGTTCTTGAGGATGCAGGCTACATATGAAGCATAAATAATCACTCAAAATTTCAATGATATCACAACTTTTCATGATATACAGGTGAAACTCTAAAAATTAGAATATCGTGCAAAAGTTCATTTATTTCAGTAATGCAACTTAAAAGGTAAAACTGATATATGAGATAGACTCATTACATGCAAAGCAAGATAGTTCAAGCCGTGATTTGTCATAATTGTGATGATTATGGCTGACAGCTCATGAAAACCCCAAATCCACAATCTCAGAAAATGAGAATATTACATGCAATCAATAAAACAAGGATTGTACATAGAACAATATCGGCATAGAACATATTGACAGTTCAAGGAAAGCTTACACATTTTGTGAACAATATCCCAATTAATAGTTGATGTGAATTAATAGGGAATAAACATGTACACTAATTATGATTATCATTAGCCCTATTGAGGCTGTAGATCCACAAAATGTGTTGGTTCAGTTAACAGGAAAGTAAAGTGGTGTCTGTTGCACTTTCATCTTAGTGAATGTGTATTGGTATTAAATTATTATTTGTAAAATAGAAATATTAAAAAATTATTTAAAAAATCAAACAAGAGTTTAAACTAGTTGATCTTAAAAATATATAAATGATCCCAAACCATTAATGTTTCAATTTAAAGCTGAACTCCAGGCAGAACTCTCCCTCCCCACTCCTTGCCTCCACCCCCACTCCCCACCCACTAATTGGTAGGTTGCTAGATCACAAAAATAGTCTAAAACCCCCCAAATTTGAAACAGTGGTCAAAGGACTAGTTTTTTCTTCATTGAAGAGAATAATTGATCCTTCTTTAGTGTCCAAGTAACTGCTGAATTTGAAGTGGAAGCTTGCAATCGACCGTCAATTGGCAGGGTCCTTTATGAAGACTGAATACTGCTGATATCATCAGGAAGATTCAACCAGTCCAATGTCACGCTGGATTGACCAGTTGTAGTTTCTGGAAACAAGGGGCATGAACAGCAGACCTAGGTAAGTAAAAAAGAGCACCTAAAACAGCCTTTCTTAACCTTTTCAACACAGAGGAACCCTTGAAATAACTTTCCAATCTCAAGGAACTCCTTAAAAAAAAATGACTATATCTACAACTCATGATACCTTAGTGTGATGGTCAGTGGGAAGAATGCTCCTTGTACTTGTGGTCATTGGGAAGAATTACCCTACTAACCGTTAGCTGACAGCTAGCTAACAAAACTGACAGAAGCAACATTGTGTTTCATTCCAAAACTGAATTTACTTCTGTGAATAGTTCTGTAAAACAGCAATACAATTGCATAAACTGAAGTTACAATATGCTTGAATACATGTCCCTCACAAATGCATACAATGAATGCATTTCTTGAAAACAGCTACCTACAAATCACACTGAATATATTTAAATGTGATCTAGCTACGTACGTGACATTGACAAGC
Source organism: Staurois parvus (assembly GCF_062004578.1). Classification (NCBI taxonomy): domain Eukaryota; kingdom Metazoa; phylum Chordata; class Amphibia; order Anura; family Ranidae; genus Staurois; species Staurois parvus. Next base: position 2,861,270 of record NW_028318929.1, read on the forward strand.
ACAATAAAAGAACTTACAGGCATATGTGTATCAAAGGGAGAATGGAGGATACCTTCACTGGTGTTCTTCTAGAAGCTGAAAGGGCTGCAGTTGTTTTATGGGAAATCTGTATTTTTAAAGCGTTACTAAACCCAGGACCCTGCATTCACTATATCTGGTCTCCCACAATACATAGATCATGAAAGTGCAATTATTTTAGTAAATATAAACTGCTAAATACCTTTTCTCATCAGAAGTCAGAGCAGTCTTGTGACTTCTATCTGTGTCCAGCCCAGCACTATCTAAAGCTTGTAGGAGGAGTTTTCTTTCTGAGCATATGCATGCCTACGGTTCAGTCTGTAATAAGTGGCAGTCACTTGAAAAAGGGGAGGAACAGAGAAGAAAGGATCAAACAGCCTTTTTACACAATGCAGAGGATACAGATTCCACAGTGAGTATAAGGGCTCCTGTACACTGCAGCAGATAAACTCATGTTTAGGAGCTGTTCAGTGTTTTTTTCAGCAGCCCCTGAACTCACCCTAATGTTTTCCTATGTGTCCATGTACAAATCTTCGTTTACAGTCGTTTACAGGCATCTGAGATTACAGTTGTATTTTTGAACGCAGAAAACTTGCGTTCAGCAGTCGATTTTATCAGCGTTTATAACTCAAAACGCAGCTAGACTTAGCAAATTGCTTTTATAAGTGTTTGAAATTTTTTTTTAACTCTTCCAGTTCCCGATGCTGTCCAAAGCCTTTTTTCATCACGAAAAATGCATTCAAAGCATTTTCAAGGTACTCAAATGGACAAAACACTGAACACAGGATGTTCCTACCAAGCTTGTCACACATTGTAATGACCAATTCACACCTCAGACCTCTCCCAACCTTGGAAACAAAAGATATGTTAATGACCATTCACACCTCAAATTCCTCCTGAAGACCCCCTTCCAGGTGACCTTAATGACTCCCCCCACCAGCCACCTTCCCACCCTTGGAAACAAAAGAAATGTTAATGAGCAACTCACACCTAAGCTAATCTCAACACATACTGCTGTCTCTGCTTCTACTCTCTGTATTTCTCTGAAACAGTCTGAAGTAGTTAATAATTTACCACTTTTCAGTGCATTCTGGGCATTTGGGAGGTTATCTTTAAAAAATGCTTCTAAACATGAATGCACATAAACTGACGTTTTTTAACCTACGTTTTCCAGCAGTCAGTTTCCCTTGGTCAGAAGTGTCCTGTGTACATGGGGCCTAACAAGCATGCTTTAGTGTATATACAGACTGATTTTACTGTTGTGGGTTTAGTAACACTTTAACAAACATGAAACACTTCCTGTTCTTGTTGAAAGGGAATAATAAAAACTGTACTAACTTCTTAAATAGCGAAGGAACTCCAGTGGTAAAAATATCTCCACCAGAATCCGAAGCCCTACCCAAAAGCTAAAATTTGATCTCCCTCCTACGATGAATTGTACACAATGTCATTTTTAGTTGCGTAATCAGGTTGAAGCTATTGAGTCCAACCTAAAAAAAGAAACCTATAACACAGAAGATCCAGAGTAAAGCACGAATCTTTCTAAATAAGGGATTCTTAAGCTTTTTACTTTCAAAAGCTGTTAATAGCTTGGTTTTACTTTTCATATTTAAATCTAGGAACAGAATAGCAGAAGGAAAACCATAAGCATTTTATTGTATGTATCGATATACAAATGGCAAATCACAAATATACAAGCTAGCTAAAATTAGAAACATTTCCTGGAGTTTTTTTGTGCAATGAAATCATGGAATTGAACTCCAGTTATTGACAATGTTGAATCGCATGTCATCCGACACATCAAGTTCATTTCTGCACTTTAATTTCATATTCAAATTAAAAAAGAATCATCTTGAATTTTTTTTAATTATTCAGTGATCCTGTCCCATACCCCATCATCTGGTTCCTATACCCCCAAAGGGGTATGGATATTCCTGGATAAGGACCCCTGTTATAGAGCATGGTACAATTTTCTCCAACAGGAATTTCTTTCTGTCCCCAAAATCAAATAACTTACTGGCTTAAAGTCAGAGGCGTCCCTAGGGTTGGTGTTACACGGTGTGATAACACTTGGTGTCCCCCCTCCAACGATCTCCGCAGGATGGATCGGATCTGCAGATTGAGCATAATGGATCAGAGTCCGATCCATTATGCTTCCTAATCTGCACATCCGATCCATCCTACGGGGATCATCGGCTTGCAACCTATACGGGGTTAACTGATCGTTCCACAAGCTCCACAAAAAGGTACGTTTTTTCTCATCTGGAATATGCAGTTCAGTTTTGGACACCAATTCACAAAAAGAACATTGGGGAACTGGAGAAAGTACAGAGAATGGCAACCAAACTGATAAGAGGCATAGAGGAGCTCAGCTATGAGAAAAGATTAGAGGAACTGAATTTATTCTCTCTTGAGAAAAGGAGATTAAGGGGGGATATGATCTCCATGTATAATACATAAGGGGGGATATGATCTCCATGTATAATACATAAGGGGGATATGATCACCATGTATAATACATAAGGGGGGGATATGATCTCCATGTATAATACATAAGGGGGGATATGATCACCATGTATAATACATAAGGGGGGATATGATCACCATGTATAATACATAAGGGGGGATATGATCTCCATGTATAATACATAAGGGGGGATATGATCTCCATGTATAATACATAAGGGGGGATATGATCACCATGTATAATACATAAGGGGGATATGATCACCATGTATAATACATAAGGGGGGTTATGATCTCCATGTATAATATATAAGGGGGGGTATGATCTCCATGTATAATACATAAGGGGATATGATCTCCATGTATAATACATAAGGGGGGATATGATCACCATGTATAATACATAAGGGGGGATATGATCTCCATGTATAATACATAAGGGGGGATATAACCTCCATGTATAATACATAAGGGGGGATATGATCTCCAATGTATAATACATAAGGGGGGAAATGATCACCATGTATAATACATAAGGGGGGATATGATCTCCATGTATAATACATAAGGGGGGATATGATCTCCATGTATAATACATAAGGGGGGAAATGATCTCCATGTATAATACATAAGGGGGGATATGATCTCCATGTATAATACATAAGGGGGGATATGATCTCCATGTATAATACATAAGGGGGGATATGATCTCCATGTATAATACATAAGGGGGGATATGATCTCCATGTATAAATACATCAGTGGTTCATATAGTGAACTCGGTGTAAAGCTATTCACCCTGAGGTCATCACAGAGGACAAGGGGGCACTCTTTACGTCTGGAGGAAAAGAAATTTAATCTCCAAACATGGAAAGGTGTCTTCACAGTGAGAGCTGTGAAAATGTGGAATAGACTTCCTCAAGAGTTGGTTCTGGCCAGCTCAGTGTTCCTTAGATTTGTGGTCAGTGAGACTAATGCTCCTTACATTGTTGGTCATTGGGAAGAATGTTCCTTAGATTTGTGGTTAGTGGGAAGAATGTGTCTTCCATTGGTGATGGTCAGTGGGATGAATGCTCCTCACATTGGTGGTCAGTGGTTAAGCAGCTCCTTTCATTTGTGGTCAGAGGGAAGACATCCCCCTTAAAGATAGCTAAAAAGATCATTAGTGTCAGTGGTTTCTCATCTAGGAGGCTGACATTTCTCATTGTTCAAGGAGCTCCTAGCAACCTTCAAAGAAACCCTAGTTGAAAATGTGTAAGGGATTTCCGGCAAGACGAACCGCGATTGGAAATGCGCATATGAATTCCCGCCAGAGAATTTCCAGTTGTGCGCATGCGCGCAGATATGCGCAATCGTGCACATGCATGGCAAAGATTGGCGCCGGACTGCCTATTTAAGGAGTGTCTCTGCTGATGTTCAGTGCTGACTGGTCTTTAGCTTCCCCCGTGTCCTGCTTGTTCCTGTGTGATTCCTTTGTTGCTGACCCGCTTTGTTCCTCACCTGACTCTGATTGCTCTCCTGATTGATATTGGTTCCTGACTTCGGCTCTGCTCCTGACCTGGGCTTTCTTTCTGATTCTGTACCTTGCTGCCCGACTGTTGATGACCCTGGCTATCCCATGACACTGCTCCTGTCTCTTGTCCTCACTACCTGCCTTGCTCTGGTGCAATCTGGCAATCTACAAAACCTGCTCTGCCCACTACTTCTGTGCCAAAATCAGAGGATCATCAGCCTTCCAAGGTCTTCATCTGCAAGAGCTGCAAACAACAACTACTGACGCTCTTGTTCCTCTGGGTCCTAGACTCCCTCTGTTCCAACTCCAGCGGGGTCAGGGCTAGTGACACAAGTGAGGCCGACCTCGTCATTTCAGTTTCCCATCAGGTACGTGACAAAATGGCTGTAGTAGAGGTTGAAACTTCTCTGTTCTATTCCAAAAAAATCTGGCTGGAGTTTGGCTTTAAGAAACAAAACCAGCCATATTTTTCAAAGAATACACTGAATAGGCTAGAACTGCGGAACCACCAGCTGTTGAGAGACTACAAGTCCCATCATGCCGCTGCCTTGGGGAGTCATGCTTTTAACACTCAGCCTTGCAATGCCGCATGGGATTTGTAGCTCTGCAACAGCTGGAGGGCACCCCTGAGTAGGACTAGCTACTTTTGAAGTCTAGTTAAGATTTGTATAGTTCCTATATCAGGGAACCCTATGGTTAAATCTTGTTTCCTCCAGTTGCGAAGATGTTCCTTCTGCCTTCTTCACTAAGCTTAATGTTCACAATTGTCCAGTTAATTTACAGAATTACCTATTTATGTATTTATATAAGGTGACTATATAACCCCTAAAGCCAATCTCTACACGTCATGCTCCCCCAAAAAATCCCCCCCCCCCCCCCCCCGTGGCCCCCACTGAAAGTATTTTTTTGTTTTTTGTGCTAATACCATTTTTGAAGCTTTCTGTTCTTTCACATGCGGCTGCCTCACCTTCACCTCTTCTCCGCACTGGATGGGTCATGAGTATGCAGAAAGCATCAGTATGGTGTGAACAGGGGTGCTATGGTTGCACACCCTTAGAGGTCAGGGCTATGAGAACCCTGCATTTATAGGGATGCTGGGCATCATTGAAGACTGATAACATCTTGTAAGGAAGAAGAGGTACTGCAGGGGACAGCTCCAGATTTGAGGTGTATACTGCGGTCCGAGCTACCTTGAGCTTTGAAGTGTTACTATACCCACAACAGTAAAATCAGTCTTTATGTGTAATAAAACATGCTTGTTATACTCATTGTGGAACCTGAGGGGTTAATCCTCCACATTTTGTAAAAATGCTGTTTGATCCTGTCTTCTCTGATCCTCCCCATCTTTTACTGTCCCCAATCCATCTGTCATAATGAAGAGCAGCAGTGGCAAGTCTGCACATGGTCTGTTTGGTGTGTATTGCTAGAGAGTTTTTTTTTTTGGGGGGGTCATGGTACATGTGATCGGCACAGGGCCAATCAGCTCTGTCTGGACAGAGGATCAGGGGTCATGCAGTTTCATAGGACAGTTAGAGGAGAATGAAAACTCCTCCTACAAGATTAACCAGTGCTCAGCCGGACATTGATAGAAGTCACAAGACTGCTAAATATTGCTGATGATTAACCACTTCCTGACCAACCTATAGCAGAAATACTGCTACAGGGCGGCGTGGGTGCGCACAATCACATATATATACGTGATTTTGCATCTTCGGGTAGGGGGCATGCGCAAGGAGCACGCGTGCCCTAGTGAAGAAAAATGAAAACAGGGCGCATTCTTTTCGTGCGTTACCGTAGCAAAACAAAAATGTATTAACATGCATAAAAGTGCATACTCACAAACCAAAGGAGATCAAAACAGAGACAGTCAGTGGTGACAATCCCAAATGACAGGAGACCCAGATGAGGTAGGCTGACGCGTTTCGCTTTCATGGCTTCGGCTGTCAATCACTGAGTCCTGGCCGGTGATTACTCGTCGCACCCGGTGATTTCCGAGGATCTCTGATGGGGAGGAGAACTGTTTGTAAACAAAACAGTTTTCCCTGTCGGCTCGTGCACACTGCTTTGGATGGCTGTGCACAGCAGTGTGATTACAGTGAAGCACATGGACAAATCACAGTGTAAAACAGCACACAGTTAACCTTTTGGTTGTCTCTCATGTTAACCCCTTCATGCCCAGTGTCATTAGTACAGTGTCAGTGCTTTTTTTTAGCACTATTTATTTATTTATTTACTGCATTTATTTATTTCAGGTACTTATATAGCGCCGTCAATTTTACGCAGCGCTTTTTACATATATATTGTACAATCACATCAGTTCCTAACCCTCAAGGAGCGTACAATCTAAAGTCCCAAACTCACATTCATACATACACATACTAGTCACTGTATTGTTGGCACTGGGGATGTCAGTGACACAAAGTCAGTTCCCCCCCAGTGTCAGAATGCCCGCCGCAGTCCCTCAGTCCTACTATAAGTCGCTGATCGTCGCCACTCGCCATTACTAGTAAAACATATAAAAAAGCCCAGTATATATACCACCATTTGTAAATGCTATAACTTTCACGTAAACCAATTAATTTACACGTATTGGGATTTTTTGTTAGCAAAGACATGTAGTCGAATACATTTTGGCCTAAATTTATGACGAAATTTGATTTTTTTACATTTTTTTACTGGACATATTTAATAGAAAAAACATCAAAAATATATTTTTTTTCTCAAAATTGGCAGGTTTTTTTATAGCGCAAAAAATAAAAATACATTTTGGCCTAAATTTATGACGAAATTTGATTTTTTTACATTTTTTTACTGGACATATTTAATAGCAAAAACGTCAAAAATATATTTTTTTCTCAAAATTGGCAGGTTTTTTTATAGCGCAAAAAATAAAAATACAGAGGTGATCAAATATCACCAAAAGAAAGCTCAATTTGTGGGAAAAAAGGGGGTAAATTTCATTTAGGTGCAGTGTTGCGCAATTGTCAGTTAAAGTATTGTAGCGCCGGAACACAAAAAATGGCCTGGTCAGAAAGAGGGGTAAATCCTCAGGAGGGCAAGTGGTTAAAGGTATTTAGCAGTTTTTTATTTACTAAAATAATTGCATTTTCATGCCGTACATAGGCATGCACATGCTCAGTTAGGTGTGTGTTGCTAGGGAGGTTTTTTGTTTCTTGGAAGAGTGCATGAGATCAGCACAGGGCCAATTAGCACTGTTCAGACAGAAGTCAGGGGATTTGTATCCTCCTAGAGCAGAAAGAAAACGCCTACAAGCTTTAGGTAGTGCTGGGCTGGACACTGATAGAAGCCACAAGAGTGCTATATACTATAGATGAGAAAAGGTATTTAGCAGTTTATATTTACTCAAATAATTGCACTTCCATGCTCTATGTACTGTGGGAGACCAGATATAGTGAATGCAGGGTCCGGGGAAACCAGATATAGTGAATGCAGGGTCCCGGGAGACCAGATATAGTGCATGCAGGGTCCGGGGAGACCAGATATAGTGAATGCAGGGTCCCGGGAGACCAGATATAGTGCATGCAGGGTCCAGGGAGACCAGATATAGTGAATGCAGGGTCCTGGGAGACCAGATATAGTGAATGCAGGGTCCGGGGAGACCAGATATAGTGAATGCAGGGTCCGGGAGACCAGATATAGTGAATACAGGGTCCGGGGAGACCATATATAGTGAATGCAGGGTCCGGTGACACCAGATATAGTGAATGCAGGGTCCGGGGAGAGCAGATATAGTGAATGCAAGGTCCTGGGAGAGCAGATATAGTGAATGCAGGGTCCAGGGAGACCAGATATAGTGAATGCAGGGTCCCGGGAGACCAGATATAGTGAATGCAGGGTCCGGGGACACCAGATATAGTGAATGCAGGGTCCGGGGAGACCAGATAAAGTGAATGCAGGGTCCTGGGAGACCAGATATAGTGAATGCAGGGTCCGGGGAGACCAGATATAGTGAATGCAGGGTCCGGGGAGACCAGATATAGTGAATGCAGGGTCCGGGGAGACCAGATATAGTGAATACAGGGTCCTGGGAGACCAGATATAGTGAATGTAGGGTCCAGGGAGACCAGATATAGTGAATACAGGGTCCTGGGTTTAATAACTCTTTAATAGCCTCTTCTCAAGACACAGTTTGGAGAAGTTAATATTTTTTTAATGAATTCTATACATGTTGTATGTGGGTGCGTACGCACGTGTATCTATTCATTTGGAGATTGCAGCTGTGTGAGAGCAACACTATGATTTTAACCTTGTGGGTGGGCACAGAAAGAGAAAATATTGCTGTGGGGGGATTTTACCCATGGAGCCTCCGATAGATCTGTGGAACCTGTGGGTGATTTATTTTTTTTGTGGTGTAAGAATATAGAGTTTATTGAAAAATCATAAAAATATATTTTTTGACTTGTGGTGATTTAACCCATAAGTTCCTTGGGTAGACTTGACACTTAAATCCTTCTTTCAGACCCTGCTTCTAAACAACACAGGACAACTGCTCTTCAGTCCAACCGGCTCATTTTATCTGACACATTCAGTGTAGATTATTTCTTTATTTTTGGAAATTTCAACTGTTCCATCCTGTCACTTTCCTGCCTGTGAATCATGAAACTGTAAAGCACATAAAATGATAAAAGAACTAAAGGAAGTGGTTTTGCTGCAAAGAAAGAGATTAGAATCAGTATTTCCCCTCTTGTAGCATCACTATCAGCAGAACGCAGGAGAGAGTGTGCAGCATCAACCCACTGCAGAGTGTACATCACTTCTCTATAGATAAGGTGCAGCATACAAATCTCATGGCTTATGGCCAACATCCATCAGTCTAGCCCAATGAATCAGAAAACTGCAATGCTGACTAGCTTTTGAAAGTAAATCTGTATTCTTAGCTCAAAAGAAAGTGATTTTTGAAAGTTTCTTTTTACACTGTTTGTGAAAAATTGGGAAAAAACCTAAGGGCTCTATCACACATATTTTGCTCTTTGAGGAGAGATCCATATTTTGATCGCTCTTCAGAGACATTTGGCATGCAATCAGGAGGCATTTATCTACTTATTTTAACACAAAGGGGGTTTTTTACTACAAATGGAGAGTGCAAAATTTAGTGCACAGAAACAAATCAGATTCCAAATTTTGTTGTCAAAGATTAATTGAACAAGGTGACGTTAGAAGCTGATTGGCTATCATGAACAGCTACACCAGTTTTAGTTAATCTCCCCCAAAGTCTCTAGGTCTAGAACAGAGATTGATATACCGCCGTTCCAATTACTCACACAGAAGTCAAAAACAGTTGCCCATGAGATTTTTTGGAGGTCATACACACACAGATATAAAATATATAAAAAGTCACCAACTTTATTAAGAACAAATCAGGATAAAATAGATTAAAAACAGAAATGCATCAAAACAATATTACAATTTTCCACTTTTCAGTAAATGATTGTAAACATTCTTCATACAGAAATTCATCAATCGTTGTGCCAATCAACAAGATGGAAAACATCATGGAGCTCAACGCTTTTCATAAAACATGGTTCACTTCATCAGGAGTTTGAGGTTGCTGATAAAGTGTAGCTAGATATAATAGGCAAGGTTCAAAAGAACTCATATTCTCAACATCAGATGAGACCCACAGATGGAGAGTCCATCCCGGGGCTTGTGGAGACGGGGGGTAATTAGGCCCGGTGGTATCACAGCTGGCTTACTCATTCATTGATGAAAATTGAGCACACTAGCAGAGCCACATGTCCCATGAAGAAACCCCTTGGATCCTGCTTGGCGTGTGTAAACCCCTGGAGGCTGTCTCTGCAGCTAAAGGGGGTAGTGGTCGGAAGACAAGTAAAAGCTCAACCACACACTTTTACTACCCCTGAACCTCATGCGTGAATGAGCCCTTTGATCTAGAACTAAGTGGCCTTATGCCATTTGAAGTAATGTTGTAGTGTTTCTAATTTTATAGGGACTCTTTAATAACTGGCATAGTACCACTGGATTGGCATAAGGCCAACACGGTGCCTATATTTCAAAAGAGATCAAAATCTTTACCAAGTAATCATAGACCTGTTAAACTTCTTTAGTTGGGAAGATACTGGAGAGTTTAATAAAAGATCACATAGATGAGTTCTTGCAGGAAAAAAATAATTTTAAGCAAAAGTCAGCATGGATTCATGAAAGACAGAAGATGTCAAACAAATCTGATTTCTTTTTATGAAGAGGTGAGCAAAACCTTGGACAGAGGGGTAGCGGTGGACGTGGTATACTTGGACAGAGGGGTAGCGGTGGACGTGGTATACTTGGACAGAGGGGTGGCAGTGGACGTGGTATACTTGGACAGAGGGGTGGCAGTGGACGTGGTATACTTGGACAGAGGGGTGGCGGTGGACGTGGTATACTTGGACAGAGGGGTGGCAGTGGATGTGGTATACTTGGACAGAGGGGTGGCAGTGGACGTGGTATACTTGGACAGAGGGGTGGTGGTGGACGTGATATACTTGGACAGAGGGGTGGCAGTGGATGTGGTATACTTGGACAGAGGGGTGGCAGTGGACGTGGTATACTTGGACAGAGGGGTGGCGGTGGACGTGGTAAACTTGGACAGAGGGGTGGCAGTGGATGTGGTATACTTGGACAGAGGGGTGGCAGTGGACGTGGTATACTTGGACAGAGGGGTGGTGGTGGACGTGATATACTTGGACAGAGGGGTGTGGTATACTTGGACAGAGGGGTGGCAGTGGACGTGGTATACTTGGACAGAGGGATGGCGGTGGACGTGGTATACTTGGACAGAGGGGAGACGGTGGACGTGGTATACTTGGATTTTGCAAAAGCATTTGACACAGTTCCACACACACGACTAATGTGTAAGGTAAAGTCTACAGGATTGGAAAAATCCGTATGTAAATGGGTAGAAAACTGGCTAAAAGATCGTATCGAGTAGTGGTTAATGGTTCATACTCTGAATGGTCTGGGGTCATCAGTGGTGTACCCCAAGGTTCAGTGTTGGGACCCTTACTTTTTAATATATTTATAAACAATATAGGGTCTGAGATTAAAAATCCCATTTCAGTCTTTGCAGATGACACCAAGCTGTGCCGTGGAATAACGTCCTTACAGGATGTCTCCAACTTACAAGCCGACCTCAATGCAATGTTTACTTCGAAAACTGTATGGCAAATGAGGTTTCATTTTGATAAATGTAAGGTTCTGCACTTGGGGGCTAAAAATATTCATGAATCATACATGCTAGGGGAGAACAGCTGGGGGAATCAATGGTGGAGAAGAATCTTGGAGTTCTGGTAGATCACAAGCTTAACAATGGCATGCAATACCAAGCTGTGGTTTCCAAAGCGAGCAAAATCCTTTCTGGTATAAAGAGAGGTATAGACTCCAGAGAGAGATATCATATTACCCTGTTACAAATCATTAGTGAGACCTCATCTGGAATATGCAGTTCAGTTTTGGGCACCAATTTACAAAAAGCATGTTAGGGAACTGGATAAAATGCAGAGAAAGGCAGAGAAAGGCAACCAAACTGATAAGAGGTATGGAGGAGCTCAGCTATAAAGAAAGATTAGAGGAACTAAATTTACTCTCGCTTGAGAAGAGATTAAGGGGAGATACATTATATTTAGAGATGAGCGAATCGAAGTATCCGAAGTGGAATTCGAGTCGAATATCGGAAAAATTTCGATTCGTGCCGAATCCGAAAAACAGCCTAATTCGGACGCGCGAATCGAAATTTTTCCGAAAATGGCGGCTGACATGTGCGGCGACGGAGCGGGGATGTCGGGGAAGGCGCGCAGACAAGGCGCGCTGCCCCATAATGCATTCCTCAACGACATGTGATCGCATCAGCCAATCAGCAGCCAGCCAGCCAGCACTGTGTAATGGTCGAGGTATATATAGCGGCCATTTTGGAAATCTTCATTTGCCTGCAGTCATTGAACAGAGGCAGACCGCTCTGTACTAGGGACAGGGACAGAGTTAGGGCCACAGAAACGAGAATTGGGGACAGAGAGAAGTTACTTAGGGACAGAGAACCATTACTCAGGGACACAGACTTGTTAATGAGGGCCACAGAATCGTTATTTAGGGACAAAGAAACGCTAGTTAGGGCCACAGAATTCATACTCAGGGACAGACAGAATTTTCACTCAGTGCCAGAGAATTGTTACTTAGGGCCACAGAAACGTTATTAGGGCCACAGAATTTTTACTCAGGGACAGACAGAATTGTTACTGAGTGCCAGAGAATTGTTACTCAGGGACAGACAGAATTGTTACTGAGTGCCAGAGAATTCTTACTCAGGGCCACAGAATTCATTCTCAGGGACAGACAGAATTGTTACTCAGGGACAGACAGAATTGTTACTGAGTGCCAGAGAATTGTTACTCAGGGACAGACAGAATTGTTACTGAGTGCCAGAGAATTGTTACTCAGGGACAGACAGAATTGTTACTGAGTGCCAGAGAATTGTTACTCGCACAGACACAAAATTGTTACTTGCACAGACACAGAATTGTTACTCGCACAGACACAGAATTGTTACTGAGTGCCAGAGAATTGTTACTCAGGGACAGACAGAATTGTTACTGAGTGCCAGAGAATTGTTACTCAGGGACAGACAGAATTGTTACTGAGTGCCAGAGAATTGTTACTCAGGGACAGACAGAATTGTTACTGAGTGCCAGAGAATTGTTACTCAGGGACAGACAGAATTGTTACTGAGTGCCAGAGAATTGTTACTCGCACAGACACAAAATTGTTACTTGCACAGACACAGAATTGTTACTCGCACAGACACAGAATTGTTACTCAGGGCCACAGAATTCATACTCAGGGACAGACAGAATTGTTACTGAGTGCCAGAGAATTGTTACTCAGGGACAGACAGAATTGTTACTGAGTGCCAGAGAATTGTTACTCAGGGACAGACAGAATTGTTACTGAGTGCCAGAGAATTGTTACTCGCACAGACACAAAATTGTTACTTGCACAGACACAGAATTGTTACTCGCACAGACACAGAATTGTTACTCAGGGCCACAGAATTCATACTCAGGGACAGACAGAATTGTTACTGAGTGCCAGAGAATTGTTACTCGCACAGACACAAAATTGTTACTGAGTGCCAGAGAATTGTTACTCAGGGACAGACAGAATTGTTACTGAGTGCCAGAGAATTGTTACTCAGGGACAGACAGAATTGTTACTGAGTGCCAGAGAATTGTTACTCAGGGACAGACAGAATTGTTACTGAGTGCCAGAGAATTGTTACTCAGGGACAGACAGAATTGTTACTGAGTGCCAGAGAATTGTTACTCGCACAGACACAAAATTGTTACTTGCACAGACACAGAATTGTTACTCGCACAGACACAGAATTGTTACTCAGGGCCACAGAATTCATACTCAGGGACAGACAGAATTGTTACTGAGTGCCAGAGAATTGTTACTCAGGGACAGACAGAATTGTTACTGAGTGCCAGAGAATTGTTACTCAGGGACAGACAGAATTGTTACTGAGTGCCAGAGAATTGTTACTCGCACAGACACAAAATTGTTACTTGCACAGACACAGAATTGTTACTCGCACAGACACAGAATTGTTACTGAGTGCCAGAGAATTGTTACTCAGGGACAGACAGAATTGTTACTGAGTGCCAGAGAATTGTTACTCAGGGACAGACAGAATTGTTACTGAGTGCCAGAGAATTGTTACTCAGGGACAGACAGAATTGTTACTGAGTGCCAGAGAATTGTTACTCGCACAGACACAAAATTGTTACTTGCACAGACACAGAATTGTTACTCGCACAGACACAGAATTGTTACTCAGGGCCACAGAATTCATACTCAGGGACAGACAGAATTGTTACTGAGTGCCAGAGAATTGTTACTCAGGGACAGACAGAATTGTTACTGAGTGCCAGAGAATTGTTACTCAGGGACAGACAGAATTGTTACTGAGTGCCAGAGAATTGTTACTCGCACAGACACAAAATTGTTACTTGCACAGACACAGAATTGTTACTCAGGGCCACAGAATTCATACTCAGGGACAGACAGAATTGTTACTGAGTGCCAGAGAATTGTTACTCAGGGACACCTAATCGTTGAATTAAATAGTATGTCAGACAACATGCAGAGGAGTGGCAGAGGAGGCAATGTTTTAGGAGCGAGCAGACGTGGCAGCAGAGGAAGGGGTCGAGGCAGCAGTATTCGCAGCCAGAGGCCAGTGCTCCCGGTGTCATCCAGCGGTCGTGTCTCCACCGACAACCCTGCCGTCATTGATTGGTTGGCTCGGTCGTCTTCCTCTTCCCAGGTCACCTCTGACACCTACAGCCAACGGTCGGTGGGTACGTCAGACACAACCGTTAGTTGGCATGGCCCGGGAGCAAGCCCACTGAAATCACGTGTCCTCTACCTGCCCCTGTCCTTTGCTGTTCCCTCACCAAGTGAAGTATCGCATGCTGTGGGCTCAGCCCCACTGTACAGTGAGGAAGAGCTAACAGAGGGCGGTCAAGAACGGGGGGAGACATCGGCCTTTTCAGCAGCCAAGCGAACAAGTACTGGCGAGGAGAGTGGCTCGGTAGCCGGTCTAGAGACAGGTCTGTCTCCTGACCCAGACGCAGCCGAGGGGGCTAGTAGTGAGGCGGAGACCCTACTTGATGATGAGGAGGTTGATCGCACTTGGCAGCCTCGTCGTCATCAGGCAATTTCTTCCGCATCATCAGGAGAAGAGGGTGGCAGCTTGGCAGCGAGCAAAACAGTCGGTGGGTTGCCCAGGAGACAGCAGCAGGGTCGCATCAGTGTCAGTGGAGCCAAACGTCCACGGAGTAGAGCACCAGCTCCACTGCAGCCTACCACCACGGCCAGTAGTGGTGCCGGTGCGCACGGAGGAAGTAGCAGTCAGCCAGTGAAGAGTAGCGGGGGCAAAGTTTCCTACTCGGTGGTGTGGCAATTTTTCCTCAAGCCGCCCGAGGAAGTAAACGTAGCCGTATGTCGACTATGTGGCCAGAAATGCAAGCGTGGCCAGGGGGCCCATGTTGGGACTACAGCGTTGCGTCAGCATATGCAGCGTCACCATTCGGTGGCCTGGGAAAACCGTGATAAACATACGGCGGTTCTGCCTGCCCCAGCCCCCGCTCCATCACCCGCTCCGTTACTTGCTCCGTCACCCGACGTCGTCAATCGCCCTCTATCAGCCAGTCAAGGCTCCAACACCTCTGCTGAGGGGAGTTGTCGCTCGTTGGCATCTTCCGCTCGTTCAGATGCTCCTTCTCCTGCTACTCCTCTTCTCGGATTCCGTCAACAGTCTTTCTTGGAATCCGTATCCAAGAGACAACAGTTTGCGAGCACGCACCCGACGGTGCAAAAGCTGAACGTCCTCCTGTCCAAGTTGCTGGTGCTGCAGTCCCTCCCTTTCCAACTGGTGGACTCAGCACCTTTCCGAGAAATGATGGCTTGTGCCGCGCCGCGGTGGAGAGTGCCAAGCCGTCATTTCTTTGCCCAAAAGGCAGTGCCAGCCCTGCATTCACATGTAGAAGAGATGGTGGGCCAGTCTTTGAGCATGTCGGTCTCTGCCAAAGTGCACGGCAGCGCCGACGTGTGGAGCTGTAACTACGGTCAGGGACAGTACATGTCATTTACGGCCCACTGGGTGAACGTGGTGCCGGCACAGCCGCACCAGCAACTTGGACAGGTCACGACGCTTTTGCCTCCACGTTTGCACGTCCTTGGTCCAGCAAGCATGTCCGCCTCTACCACCTCTTTTTCCGCCGTGTCCTCAGCCGCCACCCCCGTGCCAAGTCCCATTACCCGACCGGCATATCACATGTGCAGGGCGCAACGGTGTCACGCTGTGCTGCACCTGGTATGCCTTGGCGAACGTAGTCACACAGGGGAGGAACTGCTGAGTGTAATGAACAGAGAAATCGACAGATGGCTGTCTCCGCGCAAACTAAAAATCGGAACCATGTTGACTGACAACGGAAAGAACATGGTGTCTGCTCTGCGTCAAGGAAGGTTGTGCCATGCGCCATGCATGGCTCACGTGTTCAATCTGGTTGTCAAGCGGTTCCTAAAATCCACCATCCCACTGCAAGACATCCTTAAAATGTCACGTAAACTGTGCATGCATTTCAGCCATTCCTACACCGCAAAGAACACCCTCATTGAGCTGCAGCGGCAGAACGGAATTCCACAGCATCGCCTGATCTGCGACGTTGCAACAAGGTGGAATTCAACCCTACACATGTTAGACCGCCTTTACGAGCAGCGAAAGGCCATCACCGATTTCCTGATGTTACAAGCGGATAAAGGTACTCCCCTGTGTAACTTAGATGTCAGCCATTGGCAGCTCATGCGTGACACCTGCCGCTTGCTCAGGCCCTTTGAGGAGGCCACGCTATTCGTGAGTCGGCAGGACTATGGGATGAACGACGTCATTCCTCTGTTGCACGTCCTGGAACAAATGCTGTTAACAATGGCTGGTCAGGGTGCGGTAGACGTGGCGCACAGATCTCAACGCCACATGACCCCTGTGGGGGCAGGACAGGAAGAAGAGGAGGAGGTAGAGGAGGACATTTGTGCTCAGGAATTATTGAGTGAAATGGGTGGTTTTTCCACTCAGCGGACAGGAGTGGAGGAGCAGGAGCATCTGGTAGAGGAGGAGGAGGAGGAGACAGAGGACCCAGACGCACCGTGGCAGTATGCTGTGGAGATGGAGGCAGGGAGTCCCTCGCATTCCTTGGCACAAATGGCCCATAGCATGCTCGGTTGCTTGCGTAGCGACAGCCGAATAATAACCATCAGACAGAGGGATGACTTTTGGCTGTCCACCTTGTTGGACCCTCGCTACCGGTCCAAAATGGTGGCCTTTTTCACACCTGCTGAGAGGGAGGCCAAAATTACGTACTATAAAAACCACCTATGTAGTCAGTTGGTCTCTGCCTTTGTGCGCCAACGTCCATCCTCAGACACTGTGGGCCCTGTGCGCTCGCGTTCCGCTGGCATGGCAGCAGGGGAGGGGTGGGGTGGTAGGAGCAGTGGCAGCTCCACCAGCAGTGGCTGCCTCAGTCTGCAGTCGATGATGAGTAGCTTTCTTCACCAGCGCAGTGAGGAAACTACTAACCAGCCGCAGCAGCAGCAGCAGCATCAGGTGGACCTGGAGCAGGAGCTCAAACAACAGGCTTGGGCCTACTTGGACAGCACCCTGCCAACCGAGGTAGACAATCCCCTTGACTACTGGGCAACGAAACTTGACCTTTGGCCCCAACTAGCTGAATTTGCCCTTGAAAGGCTGTCATGCCCGGCCAGTAGCGTGGCATCGGAGCGCGTGTTTAGTGCGGCAGGAGGTATTGTAACTCCGCGGAGGACACGACTGTCCACCCAAAGTGTGGAGAGACTCACGTTTGTGAAAATGAATCAGGCGTGGATTAGTCTGGATTTCAAACCACCAGTTCCTGACACAACTGACTAAATCCGCCATGAATCATGCCTCAAACATGTGCCACTTTCAGGTCTCCTCACACTGCTGGTGTGTTTAATTTTTTGACATAGGGTGCTGGCAGATTACGGGCCTCCTATAGCTGCTGCCAGGCCCCTAATCTGCCATAGGCCCCTATATACCGCCTCCTCATGCTGCTGCTAGGTCCAGAGTCTCTCATGGGTCCCTGTACGGCCTCCCATTGCTGCTGTCTCCATCGCCACACTCTGCTGCCATGTGCCACTTTCAGGTCTCTTCACACTGCTGGTGTGCTAAATTTTTTGACATAGGGTGCAGGCAGATTACGGGCCTCACATAGCTGCTGCCAGGCCCCTAATCTGCCATGGGCCCCTATATACCGCCTCCTCATGCTGCTGCCAAGTCTAGAGTCTCTCATGGGTCCCTGTACGGCCTCCCATTGCTGCTGTCTCCATCGCCACACTCTGCTGCCATGTGCCACTTTCAGGTCTCTTCACACTGCTGGTGTGTTTAATTTTTTGACATAGGGTGCTGCAAGATAACGGGCCTCACATAGCTGCTGCCAGGCCCCTAATCTGCCATGGGCCCCTATATACCGCCTCCTCATGCTGCTGCCAAGTCCAGAGTCTCTCATGGGTCCCTGTACGGCCTCCCATTGCTGCTGTCTCCATCGCCACACTCTGCTGCCATGTGCCACTTTCAGGTCTCTTCACACTGCTGGTGTGTTAAATTTTTTGACATAGGGTGCAGGCAGATTACGGGCCTCACATAGCTGCTGCCAGGCCCCTAATCTGCCATGGGCCCCTATATACCGCCTCCTCATGCTGCTGCCAAGTCTACAGTCTCTCATGGGTCCCTGTACGGCCTCCCATTGCTGCTGTCTCCATCGCCACACTCTGCTGCCATGTGCCACTTTCAGGTCTCTTCACACTGCTGGTGTGTTAAATTTTTTGACATAGGGTGCAGGCAGATTACGGGCCTCACATAGCTGCTGCCAGGCCCCTAATCTGCCATGGGCCCCTATATACCGCCTCCTCATGCTGCTGCCAAGTCTAGAGTCTCTCATGGGTCCCTGTACGGCCTCCCATTGCTGCTGTCTCCATCGCCACACTCTGCTGCCATGTGCCACTTTCAGGTCTCTTCACACTGCTGGTGTGCTAAATTTTTTGACATAGGGTGCAGGCAGATTACGGGCCTCACATAGCTGCTGCCAGGCCCCTAATCTGCCATGGGCCCCTATAAACCGCCTCCTCATGCTGCTGCCAAGTCTAGAGTCTCTCATGGGTCCCTGTACGGCCTCCCATTGCTGCTGTCTCCATCGCCACACTCTGCTGCCATGTGCCACTTTCAGGTCTCTTCACACTGCTGGTGTGTTAAATTTTTTGACATAGGGTGCAGGCAGATTACGGGCCTCACATAGCTGCTGCCAGGCCCCTAATCTGCCATGGGCCCCTATATACCGCCTCCTCATGCTGCTGCCAAGTCTAGAGTCTCTCATGGGTCCCTGTACGGCCTCCCATTGCTGCTGTCTCCATCGCCACACTCTGCTGCCATGTGCCACTTTCAGGTCTCTTCACACTGCTGGTGTGTTAAATTTTTTGACATAGGGTGCAGGCAGATTACGGGCCTCACATAGCTGCTGCCAGGCCCCTAATCTGCCATGGGCCCCTATAAACCGCCTCCTCATGCTGCTGCCAAGTCTAGAGTCTCTCATGGGTCCCTGTACGGCCTCCCATTGCTGCTGTCTCCATCGCCACACTCTGCTGCCATGTGCCACTTTCAGGTCTCTTCACACTGCTGGTGTGTTTAATTTTTTGACATAGGGTGCTGCAAGATAACGGGCCTCACATAGCTGCTGCCAGGCCCCTAATCTGCCATGGGCCCCTATATACCGCCTCCTCATGCTGCTGCCAAGTCCAGAGTCTCTCATGGGTCCCTGTACGGCCTCCCATTGCTGCTGTCTCCATCGCCACACTCTGCTGCCATGTGCCACTTTCAGGTCTCTTCACACTGCTGGTGTGTTTAATTTTTTGACATAGGGCGCTGCAAGATAACGGGCCTCACATAGCTGCTGCCAGGCCCCTAATCTGCCATGGGCCCCTATATACCGCCTCCTCATGCTGCTGCCAAGTCCAGAGTCTCTCATGGGTCCCTGTACGGCCTCCCATTGCTGCTGTCTCCATCGCCACACTCTGCCATGTGCCACTTTCAGGTCTCTTCACACTGCTGGTGTGTTTAATTTTTTGACATAGGGTGCAGGCAGATTACGGGCCTCACATAGCTGCTGCCAGGCCCCTAATCTGCCATGGGCCCCTATATACCGCCTCCTCATGCTGCTGTCAAGTCCAGAGTCTCTCATGGGTCCCTGTACGGCCTCCCATTGCTGCTGTCTCCATCGCCACACTCTGCTGCCATGTGCCACTTTCAGGTCTCCTTCACACTGCTGGTGTGTTAAATTTTTTGACATAGGGTGCAGGCAGATTACGGGCCTCACATAGCTGCTGCCAGGCCCCTAATCTGCCATGGGCCCCTATAAACCGCCTCCTCATGCTGCTGCCAAGTCTAGAGTCTCTCATGGGTCCCTGTACGGCCTCCCATTGCTGCTGTCTCCATCGCCACACTCTGCTGCCATGTGCCACTTTCAGGTCTCTTCACACTGCTGGTGTGTTAAATTTTTTGACATAGGGTGCAGGCAGATTACGGGCCTCACATAGCTGCTGCCAGGCCCCTAATCTGCCATGGGCCCCTATATACCGCCTCCTCATGCTGCTG
Source organism: Staurois parvus (assembly GCF_062004578.1). NCBI lineage: Eukaryota > Metazoa > Chordata > Amphibia > Anura > Ranidae > Staurois > Staurois parvus. The sequence continues at coordinate 2,881,516 of NW_028318929.1, forward strand.
CCAAGTCTAGAGTCTCTCATGGGTCCCTGTACGGCCTCCCATTGCTGCTGTCTCCATCGCCACACTCTGCTGCCATGTGCCACTTTCAGGTCTCTTCACACTGCTGGTGTGTTAAATTTTTTGACATAGGGTGCTGGCAGATTACGGGCCTCCCATTGCTGCTGCCAGACATGTAATCTGCCATGGGCCCCCGTACCGACTCCTCATGCTGTGACGTTGCAACAAGGTGTAATTCAACCCTACATATGTTAGACCGCCTTTACGAACAGCTAAAGGCCATCACAGATTTCCTGATGTTAAAAGCGGATAAAGGTACTCCCTGTGTAACTTAGATGTCAGCCATTGTCAGCTCATGTGTGACACCTGCGCTTGCTCAGGCCCTTTGAGGAGGCCACGCTATTCGTGAGTCGGCAGGACTATGGGATGAATGAGGTCAAATCGGCCATGGGCCCCCGTACCGCCTGTTCACGCTGATGCTGGTCCCACAGTGTGACCTGGGTCCCTGTACGGCCTCCCATTGCTTCCACTCTGCCATGTACCTCTTTGAAATCTCCTCACACTCCTGCGGTTGTCCATTTTGTCATAGGTTGCTGGCAGATTAGCGGCCTTCCATAGGTGCCGCCAGGCCCCATATCGACCATGGGCCCCCGTACCTCCTGGTCACGCTGCTGCTGAGCCCACAGTGTGACCTGGGTCCCTGTACGGCCTCCCATTGCTTCCACTCTGCCATGTGCCACTTTGAAATCTCCTCACACTCCTGCGGTTGTCCATTTTGTCATAGGTTGCTGGCAGATTACAGGCCTTCCATAGGTGCCACCAAGCCCCATATCGGCCATGGGCCCCCGTACCGCCTGGTCACGCTGCTGCTGGGCCCACAGTGTGACCTGGGTCCCTGTACCGCCTCCCATTGCTCCCACTCTGCCATGTGCCACTTTCAGGTCTCCTCACGCTCCTGCTGGTTTCCATTTTGTCATAGGTTGCTGTATGGCCTCCCATTGCTGCTGCCTCCACCGCCACACTGTGGCTCCAAACACTGGTTTTGGCCCCGTGACTGGCCAAAGGAGTGAAGTGTGCAGTGATTCTAAGATCGACGGCACTCATCTGCATGTCATACTGACAGACAGTATTATTTCTCTTCCCCAGCAGACTCCAAGGGCATTTAAATTAAAGGTACAGTGTTCTGCACTAATATTAAGTCTCTCTGAAGCCTAGAAACACCCTTTTTTAAGTTAAATTCACAGCGAATTTATTCGACTCGAATCGAATATTGTCCACGAATTCGCCGAATCAGTCGAATCGAATTTTTCATTTCTTCGCTCATCTCTAATTATATTACCAAAAGTATTGGGACACCTGCCTTTACACACACATGAACTTTAATGGCATTCCAGTCTTATCCGTATGGTTGTATTTGAGTATTGAATATTGAGTTGGCCCCGCCCTTTGCAGATATAACAGCTTCAACTCTCCTGGGAAGGCTGTCCATAAGGTTTAGGAGGGTGTCTATGGGAAGGTTTGACCATTCTTCCAGAAGCGCATTTGTGAGGTCAGACACTGATGTCGGACAAGAAGGCCTGGCTCGCAGTCTCCACTCTAATTCATCCCAAAGGTGTTCTATCTGGTTGAGGTCAGCACTCTGTGCAGGCCAGTCAAGTTTCTCCACCCCAAACTCGCTCCTCCATGTCTTTATGGACCTTGCTTTGTGCACTGGTGTGCAGTCATGTTGGAACAGGAAGGGGCCATCCCCAAACTGTTCCCACAAAGTTGGAAAATTGTCCAAAATGTCTTGGTATGCTGATGCCTTAAGTTCCCTTCACTGGAACTAAGGGGTCAAGCCCAACCCCTGAAAAGACCCTACACCATAATCCCCCCTCCACCAAACTTTACACTTGGCACAATGCAGTCAGACAAGTACTGTTTCCTGGCAACCACCAAGGACAGACACATACATTGGATTACACTGATCAACAGGTAAAAAGTTTTGGGCATAAAATTAGCTAATCTTACATAATTTTGGGGTGCTGAAAACAAAAATGACCCTAAAAAATGTTGATTGGCTCTAGTTTCCATGATATATTCACCCATCTAATGACGTAAGCCATTCAAAATTATGATGCAACTTCAACTGCATATTGCGCAATTGATACTGGTGACCAATAGAAAATTGCATGTATACTGAGATGATGCAATATTAGCCTTTAATTGCATCACTTCACTGCATAAAAGCTGCAGTATCTGTAGCTGATTGTAGTTCGACAGCGTCTTTACATTTCGTTTTATGCTTATATAGGCTACTCAGTAATGCCTCGAACTTGTGTGAATAAAGCAGATAATTTCTGCTATATCTGCGGTGAAATAACTTTTATCTCACAAAAAAGGAGGATAACAGGAATGATTAAGAAAGCCTACAACTTGTATTTTGGCTGCAAGATAGGAGACCAGGACAAGAGCTGGGCACCACATATATGCTGCAATTCTTGTGGGACGGCACTGGAGCAATGGTTGAATGGAAAAAAGGCATCTATGCCTTTCGCTGTGCCAATGATTTGGAGAGAGCCAACAGATCATGTTAGTAATTGTTACTTTTGTATGGTGCCTCCAATTGTAAAAGGGCTAAATAAGAAGAAAAAGTTATCTGTGCACTATCCAAATATTCCATCGGCAATACGTCCAGTTCCTCATGGAGAGGGGCTACCAATTCCTAAAGCACCAGAATCCTTTGTGGTTGAGTCAAGTGAGGAAGAACCTGAAGCGTGTAGTCACGTGCAGTTGTAAGAGATAGCCCTTTCCTCGAATACAAGAGAAAAGCCAAGAGAAGCAAAACCGACACAAACTGAAGACAAAACTAGTGAGAATCCTAAGTATTAAAATGATTCAACTTAGCTTATGGCTATAATTGTTCTTGGTAATCCTATGCAATATATTATGCCATTTAGGCTTTGTTATGTAGTCAATATCACTTGCTTTATATTTGTGGAAAGACATCTATCTATATAATTATTGTGCATTATGTAGTCATTACGCCTATAGTAGAAAACTTTCCGTTTACAGAAAAACTAGAGCCAATTGACAAATTTCATTGTTATATTTGAACTCAGAATGTGAAATTCATTAAGAAATGGATCCTTTTGTTTCCAAAACTGGCAAAAAATAAAAATTTGTTGAACAGTGTTACCAGACAGAGGCACTCCAAAGAACACATCTCCAGTGCTCTAGAGTCCAGTGATGGCGTGCTTTACACCACTGCACCTGATGCTTTACAATGCACTTGGTGATGTAAGGCTTGGATGCAGCTGCTCAGCCATGGAAATCCATTCCATGAAGCACTCTATGCACTGTTATTGTGCTAATCTGAAGACCACATGAAGTTTGGAGGTCTTTAGCTATTGACTCTGCTGCCAGTTGCTGACTTCTGCGCACTGTGCACTTCAGCATGTGCTGACCCCGCTCTGTAATTTTACGTGGCCTACCACTTGGTGACTGAGTTGCTGTTGTTCCCAGTTGCTTCCACTTTGTTATAATCCCACTAATAGTTGACCATGGAATATTTAGTAGGAAGAAAATGTCAAGGATGTACTTATTGCACAGGTGGCAATCTATCACGGTACCACGCTTGAATTCACTGAGCTCCTGAGAGTGACCCATTCTTTCACAAATGTTTGTAGAAGCAGTCTGCATGCCTAGGTGCTTGATTTTATACACCTATGGCCACGAAAGTGGTTGGAACCCCTGAATCCAATATTTTGGAAGGATTTCCCAATACTTTTGGCAATATAGTGTATGATCAACATGTATAAATACATAAATGGTCCATGTAGTGAACTCGGTTTAGAGTTATTCACTTTAAAGTCATCACAGAGGACAAGGGGGCACTCTTTATGTCTGGAGGAAAAGAGATTTAACCTCCAAATACTGAAGGCTTCTTTAAAGTAAGATTGGTGAAAATGTGGAATAGACTCCCTCAAGAGTTGGTTCTTGCCAGCTTAGTAGATTCCTTTAAAAAAGGCCTGGATTTCTTCCTAAATGTACATAATATATAACTGGATACTAATATTTATGGGCAAAGTTGATCCAGGGAATATCCAATTGTCTCTTGAGGGATCAGGAAGGATTTTTTTTCCCTGCTGGAGTAAATTGGATCATGCTTTATTCCTCTGGATCAACAGTGGGTATAGGATTGTATGTATAGATATGATTGCATATCATTTTTTATCCCCTTCTATTGGTTGAACTGAATGCACTTGTGTATTTTTTCAACCAGACTAACTATCATATTTTTCGCTCCATAAGACGTACCTGACCATAAGACGCGCCTAGGTTTTAGAGGAGAAAAACAAGAAAAAAAATATTCTGAACCAATGGACTGCAGACACAGTACAGGAGATGACCAGAGACTGCAGACACAGTACAGGAGATGACCAGAGACTGCGGACATAGTACATGAGATGACCAGAGACTGCGGACACAGTACAGGGGATGACCAGAGACTGCGGACACAGTACAGGGGATGACCAGGGACGGCGGACAGTACAGGGGATGACCAGGGACTGTGGACAGTGCAGGGGATGACCAGAGACTGCGGACAGTAAAGGAGATGACCAGAGACTGCGGACCTTTCGAGAGGGAGGGGGAGCGGGTACCTGAATTTGACAGGTACCCGCTCCCACTTCCGCGGAGTTGTCCTTACTTCTTCTTCCCGCGGCTTCTGTGACAGCCGGGTGCCCACTGTGCTGTGCTTTGTGAATGGCCCGGAGCCTTCTGGGACCTGTCATGTGTCCCAGTAGATGCCGGACCATTCACAAAGCGCAGCGTTTCTCGCGCATGCGCAGTGGGCACCCGGCTGTAACAGAAGCCGCCGCAGGAAGACTGCAACGCTGGAGTGAGGAACAGGTGAGGTCCTGCAGGAAAGAAGAGCTGAGCGGACGGGCCATTATTCTGACATGGTGGCAGCAGAAATACCGGACCGGCCACTTTACATTCGCTCCATAAGACGTACTGACATTTTCCCCCCTTTTTGGGGGGGAAAAAAGTGCGTCTTATGGAGCGAAAAATACGGTATGTAACTATATTACTATATGTATCATCAAAATGGTTTTAAAGGCTCAAGGCTTTTTACCTTCATGCATTCTGTGCATGAAGGTAAAAAACCTTCTGTGTGTACCAGCCCTCCAGCCCCCTCTAACACTTACCTGAGCCCTATCCCGATCTAGCAATGTCCATGAGAGCCTCAGTTCTTCGGGGACTCTCACTCCTGATTGGCTGAAGAAGTAGCAGGAGCCATTGGCTCCAGCTGGTGTCAATCACAGACAGTGAGCCATCCAGGAAAGGGAGGGGACTTGTGTGTGAATGGACATGCAGAGCCACGGCTTGGGAGTGTGACTGCTCAAGTGCCCCCATAGCAAGCTGCTTGCTGTGGGGGCACCCTACAGAAGGGAGGGGCCAGGAGCACTGGTGGGGGACCCCAGAAAAGGAGAATCCATGCTGCTCAAAACCACCACACAAAGCAGATAAGTATGATATGTTTGTTAATTTAAGAGAAAAAAAATAAGACTTTACTATCACTTTAAACTAAAATCGACAACTATGATGTGCTATAAGTAGAGCGCCAACTTGCATGAAATAGGCATATTAAAATGTATATATAACCAAAATAAATTTTTACATTTTGGATAGAGTAGGGAGGGGTTAAATCCCGTTCAAATTACACTTTGCTGTGTGATAGATTACCCTTCATTTCCTGTCCCACAGATGCAACAGGAAGTAGAGCGAAATCTTTACAAAGTGAGGGCAATTTTTAAAATATCCTCTCATCTACTGTTCTAGTGACAGCTTTGACATGTAACATTTCCTTTCACTTTCTGTCTTGGTGATAATGGCCACCAGAAGAAAGGGAGAGATTGATTCTACCAAGAAGTACACAGACATTATGTCAGGGCTCCGGGAATGACCAGAGGTGTGTGGACCGACACAGGGAAACACAGACTTCAGATATAGCGTGTAAACAAGATAATTTATTAAGGACAACACAAACATAAACGTAGTGCAACAAACCAAACTCAAAACTAACACAAATACATACAACAAGGTGAAACAAACCCAAACCTAAACTGATATATATATATATATATATATATATATATATATGGAGCACAACATAGTCAGGCGGGCCGGGTCGGTAGCTAACGGGCAAACAGGGTACCAGGAGCAAGCGGAAGAGTGGTCAGGAATAGCCGAGGTCAGGACAGGCAGAGTTCATTCAGAGTCAGGTTCAAAGCAGGATCAGGCAGGAAGCAGACAGGCCTGGTCCTGCTTAAATACACCTCCTGCAATCAGCCTCAGGTTATGGCCTGATTGCAGGAGTGAGATTCTGGCTGCTGAGAGCACCCGCTGGCCAGCCTTGGTACTGCATCCCACAAGGCAGGTGAGTCCCACCACCATTGGCGAGTCCATTCCTGACACATTAATAACAAAAACTTTCCCTCCTCTGCCCAAAACTAGACAAAAGGGTTTGGCTATAAATACACTTTAAAGCCCAAATCAACTCACGGATGGTAACGGTGAGAGCCTCTAAGGCTAGCCATACCCTCTTAGATTTCTCTTGTTCAGGAGGCAACTAAAAAGGGAGATATCTATACTGCCTGAATACCTGAACAGTGACTGCATCTGGTTGGTTAGCTTTAGCTGAGCCGGGTGGGTCTAGCAGGGCTACCCACAGCTCGAAATTTGGCCAGTGTAAGAGCTGTGTAAAGGTGAACCAATAGCCATAAGCAAACACTCAGCAATGTAGAGTACATTTGAGTAAATTATAGTGGAGAAGAGTTAGAACTTCTGACAATATTTTTATTCCTGTCTGTTCCTTTCTACTCTGATGACAACCTGTCCCCACCATCCATGTATGGGCAACACTGAGACAGGAGGTGAGGTAAAGTTACAACCTAATGGACTACGATGGGGCCATCTCCTAAGGTTGGAATTGCTGAAGACAAAGCCCAGTAGAAGTTTACCAGGGCTAAGACATTTGGTGATACATGTAAACAAACAGTTTTAGGTATGGATAGATCAGGGGAGCTGAAAGGACAAGTGCACCTTGTTTACAGTGTACCTATCTCTTGACCCTTTAGTTGTCAAAAATATAAGGCTTACACGGGAACAGCACTGTTTCCAAATGGCCAGTTCAGTAACCCTCCCCACATGGAAGAAAAATATATTTGAAATATATTTAAAAAATATTCTTCACATTTTTTTTTTTTTGTTTACAAACAATTTTATTGAATAAAAGTAGACAGTAAAACAACAGCACATTTTCAAATAATATTTACAGCAAAAACAAGGCACTTTTGAAAAGTACAATTCAGAAAAGTATATTATAGTAAGAAGAGAAGAAACAGAAAAAAAGTAGATTGCAAGTACATGAATACGTTAATGATAAGATAGGTTGAATGATACTTCTGTCAACAGTATATGTCAGTCATTTTTCACTGGAAATGTTGTTAATCATGCAATAAATGTCTATAATCCCTCCATGGCTCCCATTTTTTATCAAATAAGTGCATCTTATCCAGCAGAGTATAGTGAATGCATTCCATGAGCATTACAGCATCAGTTCTGTGTAGGATGGAGGCCAAAGGTACAGCATTGGACCTCCAGTGTAAGGCAATATACCATAAAGTGGCAATACATATAGTATGTATCAATCTCATAATGGCATCAGGGACCCCTGGGATAAAACATTCTTCCCATTTTAACATATATTTTTGCATATATTTGTAAATGCATTCCAAAAATTTAGTTTTGTATTTTTAAAGACATACAGTATATTTGAAATGTATTTTTAAAAATATTGTTCATATACTGTGTAATGAAAATGCATTTCAACATGCAGTATTTGAAATATATTTAAAAAATATTCTTCCCAAATATATTGCCATATACATGAAATGCTACAATGTTGGCCATATTCAATATATTTCAAAATATATTTCAATAAATACATATATGAAAAATATTTTTTAAAATACTTTTCAAATATACTGTATCCCTTTAAAAATACAAATCTACATTTTTGGAATGCATTTACAAATATATTGAAAAATATATATTAAAATGACTTTTTTATATGATATAAAAAATCTGAAGAATACATTTTTAAAAAAATATATTTTTTATAAAGATATTCTTCAGATTTTTTTTAACATATAATAAAGTCATTTTAAAATATATTTTTGCATATATTTATAAATGCATTCCAAAAATGCAGATTTGTATTTTTAAAGACATACAGTATATTTGAAATTTATTTTTAAAAATATTGTTCATATACTGTGTAATGAAAATGCATTTCAACATGCAGTGTTTGAAATATATTTAAAAAATATTCTTCCCAAATATATTGCCAAATATTTGAAATGCTACAATTTTGGCCATATTCAATATATTTCAATATATATATATATATATATATATATATATATATATATATATATATATATATACACAGGTGAAACTCGAAAAATTTGAATATCGTGCAAAAGTTCATTTATTTCAGTTATGCAACTTAAAAGGTAAAACTAATATATGAGATAGATTCATTACATGCAAAGCAAGATAGTTCAAACCGTGGTTTGTCATAATTGTGATGATTATGGCTTACAGATCATGAAAACCCCAAATCTACAATCTCAGAAAATTAGAATATTACATGCAATCAATAAAACAAGGATTGTACATAGAACAATATCGGACCTCTGAAAAGTATAAGCATGCATATGAACTCAGTACTTGGTGTGGGCCCCTTTTGCAGCAATTACTGCCTCAATGCGGTGTGGCATGGAAGCTATCAGCCTGTGGCACTGCTGAGGTGTTATGGAAGACCAGGATGCTTCAATAGCGGCCTTCAGCTCTTCTGCATTGTTCGGTCTCATGTCTCTCATCTTTCTCTTGGCAATGCCCCATAGATTCTCTATGGGGTTCAGGTCAGGCGAGTTTGCTGGCCAATCAAGCACAGTAATCCCACGGACATTGAACCAGGTTTTGGTGCTTTTGGCAGTGTGGGCAGGTGCCAAGTCCTGCTGGAAAATGAAGTCAGCATCCCCATAAAGCTGGTCTGCGGAAGGAAGCATGAAGTGCTCCAAAATCTCCTGGTAGACGGCTGCTTTAACCTGGACTTAATGAACCACAGTGGACCAACACCAGCAGATGACATATATTTCAAATATATATTTTTCTTCCATATGGGTTACGTCTTCATCATTTCTTTCTGCTATAAGCTCATCAACGGGAAGTGCTTTGATAGGGGAAAAGGCTAAAGCTGACCATAGATTGGATGGATCAAAAATCGGTCAGTTCAGCAGGAACTGGATGAGTTTCGATCTGTCTATGGGCAGACAGGTTATATTTAACTTGACCTGTCGATCGACTTCAGTACCTCCAGCCTGTGATTTTTTTTTTTTGTACAATCAGCCTGCCTATAGACAGATCGAATCTCGGCTGCTCCCTACTGAACTGGCCGAGATTCGCTCAATCTATGACCAGCTTAAGAGTCAATTATGCCAAACAAATATGTTTTAAGATAAGAGGAAGCTGATTATCCTTGCGTGAAAAAAAAGGTCTCTTCTACCTCCTCCCAGCTATCCTGGTGCACAGGCCTCACACAGTCAGCAGATATTTGCTCACTCATGCGATTATACGTGACTATTAAGTAATTGCAATTTCTTTTTTTCAGAAATTATGCAAAAGGCCCAGGTTCATGTTTCCTGTTTCCTGCTCTATAGTGCGGTTAATAGTGCACCACTGCTGTCATTACTTCTTTTGTTTATTTAAAAATGTGCTATAAAAGTGTGCTCCTGTACTAAAGATGTCCTAGGGGATTTTATATATTTACTGTAATAAAATACTTTTCACGTTTTTATATTTACTTTCATGTGTGGATGATTTATATACTCACTACTAGAGGCACAGCTGAAGTCCCAGGGTTATTTTTTTGTTTTTGGGGTTTTTTTTGGTCTATTGTTCAGATATTGGCATCACTTGTATCAGTCTTCTTCTTGGATAGAGCACCTATTCTGCTTTTTTGGCACCATTTTGGACACATTTCTCCTGGAAAGAGGACAACACACACATTCCCTGCCTGAAGCCTGTCACCTGAAATAAAGGAATGCCTACAGTAGATGCAGTTTCATCACTTTACTGTAACTTCATGTTGCTTCCATAACACATTACACTTGACATACTACCAGAATTTTCAGTGCAGAATGCAATGTGCAAGGTTAAGCACTCTGTAGCAGCCTAATACAGCGCAGAGCACAGCTCAGATGTGTTAGCCATCTTTTTTCTGCCCATTGGGAGCATTATAGAAATGGATCCTCTTCCCTGCGTATACTAATGCAGGCCATAGATGGGGCGAAAATCGGGTGATTTTTCTTTTAAAAAAACAAAAAATCGGTCGTTCAAGCGGTCGACGTTACCAGCAACGGTAAAAAAAAATCGGACGATTTTCATCCTGTCTACAGCCGGCAAAAAGTGTTCCTGCAGAGAGCTCCGTTATTTCTTTGACAGTTCCTTGACATTTATAGCGGTTGCAACAATGTATTTAGGATACAGATGTTTTTATTCGGAAACAAATAGATACATTGTTGCAACCGCTATAAATGTCAAGGAACTGTCAAAGAAATAGCGGAGCTCTCTGCAGGGACACTTTTTGCCGGACTGGAATTCCTCTTCTTCTTCATCCTCTTCTTCTTCCTCTTCTTCATCCTCTTCTTCTTCATCATCCTCTTCTTCATCCTCTTCTTCTTCATCCTCTTCTTCATTCTCTTCATCCTCTTCTTCTTCTTCTTCATCCGCTTCTTTTTCCTATTCTTCTTCTTCCTCCTCTTCTTCTTCTTCCTCTTCTTCATCCTCTTCTTCATCTTCATCCTCTTCTTCTTCCTCTTCTTCTTCCTCTTCTTCATCCTCTTCTTCTTCTTCTTCCTCTTCATCTTCCTATTCTTCTTCTTCCTCCTCTTCTTCTTCATCCTCTTCTTCATCCTCTTCTTCATCCTCTTCTTCCTCCTCTTCTTCTTCATCCTCTTCTTCTTCCTTTTCTTCATCCTCTTCTTCATCCTCTTCTTCTTCATCCTCTTCTTCTTCCTCTTCTTCTTCCTCTTCTTCTTCCTCTACTTCTTCCTCTTCTTCATCCTCTTCTTCTTCTTCATCCTCTTCTTCTTCCTATTCTTCTTCCTCTTCTTCTTCATCTTCTGCTTCTTCTTCATCCTCTTCTTCTTCCTCTTCTTCATCCTCCTTCTTCTTCTTCATCCTCTTCTTCTTCCTATTCTTCTTCTTCCTCCTCTTCTTCTGCTTCCTCTTCTTCATCCTCTTCTTTATCTTCATCCTCTTCTTCTTCCTCTTCTTCTTCATCCTCTGCTTCTTCTTCTTCATCTTCTTCTTCATCCTCTTCCTCTTCTTCTTCTTCTTCTTCTTCATCCTCTTATTTTTCTTCTTCTTTTTGTCTTCCTCTTGCAGGTCACTGCTCATGCGCAGATTTTTTTATCGGTAAAAAGATCGGCCGATTTGCCCATCATTGCCGTGAAAATCGGCCGATCGGCAAAATCGGGCGATTTTTTTCCAACTTTACCGATAAAAAAATCTGCCAAAATACCGAAAAATGGCCGAACAATTAGCCCACTAACGATCCGAAAATCGGCCGATTTTATTTTCGGCCAAAAAATCGGCCAATTTTCGACCCATCTATGGCCTGCATAAGTCTACAGCCTTATTCTACCCATCAGAGAGTCACAAGACCCATAGCCGATGGTCAAGGTGCTTCCATTGTATACCAGTCACTATTTTAAATGTCCCATCCATAGTTTTGCCCAACCAGGCACATTCCCTGATGGCAATTAGAAGACTCTGCCCAGGCTCCCAATGCCATATGCACCATTCTACAGGACCTGCAGAATAATGTTGGGGTAGACAAGGCAACTGCAACTAGCTCATGTGATCTGTGCCACTTCAGCCATGCACACCTCTGCCTGGAACTAAAATTTTGCAGCTCTGGGGTGTCTTGTTCCCATACCATAGACACTCTAGGCCTCATTCACATCTGGTATTTATATGAGCACTAGAGGAGGGATTTCTGTAAAAGTGGAGCTAACACCTGCTTACAACTTTCCCCTTACAATGCCATAATGGCAACAGAGCCATCTAGTGGCAGGGAAGCTAACTGCACCTGCCAACCATGAGGCTGAATCCAGGGGTGTACCTCCAAGGAAGCAACCTCCTTGGATGATACTGTACATTACTAAGCTGGGTGTTAGGTTGCTGACAGCTGAACTGAGAACATCATTGGTTGTTATGGTTCCGATGTCCACCTGCACTATAACAGCCAATGATACTGTACAACCCAGATGCCTGCTTCCTAGCAAGCAATGCCGTACAACTGAGCAGCATCTTTGGTTGCTAGGATGCTGGTGGCTGCACAGCATCATTGGTTGCCGTGCCTGTGCCCTAGCAACCAAATAGGGGGGAAAAATAGGGTGGCATCTAGGAGGGGTGCTATGTGGTGGCCTCCTGGGTGGGTGGCAAAAAAGGCTGCTTTGGGCAGCAGTTACCCTATGCCCACTCATGGCTTCAGCTAAAGCCTACTGTGCTCTGTATGAGAGCAGTGGGCTCTCTACAGTGGTCAGACACAACCCCCTGTGCAGGGCTCTTCAGCTACATCCTCTGTTAGGCATTTTCCTTTCAGCTGGGGGTGGGGTAGCTCTGAGAACACAAAAATTGTAAGTTATCATATTTTCTTAAACTGCAGTAAAGCTTTAAAGTCTCCAGGTATCTATCAATCAGGGGCGGACCGACAACTCATGGGGCCCCCAGGCAATAGGGGATCATGGGGCCCCTGTGTCCTTGCCCAAACTCAAAAAAGCCTATGAAAAAGGTACCAGGGGCATCTCATGGGGCCCCCTACTGATCCCAGGCCCTGTGTTTGACAAAAGACTTTGCATGGCCTGCTTTCCCTGCGACCTTCTAATACTTGTAGTGCCAGTCTAAGAAAAGAAGGGAAATGGTATTCAGGATTGGGGTGCTGGCTGGAAAAGGTCACCATCCCGTAGGGCAGAGCATACTTAGAATAATCGGCACTCAACCCAATCCAGTCTATGCGGTTAATGTGTGTAAGATGGTCTCATCCTCACACCATTCCACAAGCTACGCCCTCTGCCAGGTTTCACTGCACCCACTGGGGCTTAGTCATAGAGGTCATAGTCATAGAGGACCTCCGTGACTAAGCCCCATTGGGTGGGGTGAAAAATGTCAGAGGGCATGGCTTGTAGAGTGGTGCAAGTCTGAGGCCATCGTACACGTTAACCACATAGACTGGATTGGGTTGAGTGGTAATTTTTCTAAGTATGCTCTGCCTGCCGTTCAAATGCACCTCAATGTAGCTCAGATCTCCTAAGGTTTACAGGTTCTCCTAAGGTTCACAGGTTCTTTTATTCACAGATCAGTGCAGAGGCAGCCATGCACACAGCAACCGGCACACTTTTTTGGTTGTCCTTTTAATTTATTGCTGAATAAACTTGGATGGGGTGCAGGGAGCTGGGGGATACTCCAGCAATATTGTACAGTAATAGGAGTACACTCTTCACTTTGTCAAAGCTTCTTAGTGCAGTCCCTCTCATAGCAGCTAAGGGAATGAGCAGCTCTGAGATACCATAAGAACTGTTGTAGTCCAAGCAAGCACTGGCACTGACACTAAGGACAGTAGCAGCAGTCATTAGGATCAAACATAAGGTCTATACTCACAATGTCCCTGGATACTTGGATGCCTTCTTCTAATATCAGCCATACCAGATCCTGATTGAAATCCCTTAGTTAATCAAAGAGATTCCCAGCAAAACAGGCCCCCCCCAGCTCTACCATAGCTGGGACCTTGATGAGCATATGCAGAACTTCAGCTGGGCCGCCTAGAAGGGCAGCAGCCCTTTGGGCTGGGAACTTCTCCTTTTGATGAGAACATGGCAGCTCCAGACCCCATACTATTTATGCACTCCCCAACCATCTTCTGGGCACCCTCCCCCAAGGATTGGCTGAGACCACATAAATATTCAGGTTGCTGATTTGCTACTTCTGGAATCCACAGGGGGAACAATCCAACCTACAACCAGTGAAATCCAGAACAGCCCAAAGCAATCACAAACTACTCCACTAATTACAGAGAAGGCAAAAACTACATTTACCTAGCCATCATAACAGCCTATCTGGGAGTGTGCTATATCAGTAAGGCATGTTATGTCCGAAGAAACAGCGAAATGCAAAGCAGGTCAAACGCAGCTTCTGACATGCCACGTATATTGTTCAATTAAAGTCAATTTGATTTTGCTGACCTGCATTTGTGGCGCACTCCAAACTTGTGTCAGAGGAAACAACACCTATTGACACAAGCCCTTTTAATGCTAGCTATCCTTCTTTGAAACCCCTACGTATGACCCAGACTATGACCCCCAATGAACTGTAGGAAGAACTACTCCATAAGTGGACATTCTTGATAACCGACTAGATGGAGAAAAAAAGTATTAAGACCTCATTTACACGAGCAGCTGAGGAGGGGGGGTAAAAACAGGTGGTTGAGCTACGGTCTTACTGCCCCCCAACTGCTGAGCCTAATGTACACATCCCCCATGGCAGAATGAAAACTATACATTCTGTGACATTTGGCAGGCAGAAAGGCTGCCAAATGAGATTCATTCACATGTATGGAACCATGCTAAAACAGCTTTGCAACAGTGTGTAATGGATGCGTTGGTGGCACAGTGCTGAGGGCTTCCACTAGTTAAAACAGATTTTTAGGAGGAGACATATCAGCTCCAACCCGTCTGTCAAATGTCTAGTGATCCACCACAGATACTCTCAATACAAATGTAAATGAGACCTAATTGAATCCCTCACAAAATAGCAGCTTATAAATATCTAAAGCAGGCCATAAATGCATTGAATCATGGCTAGTTCAGCAGGGAACAGCCAAAATTCGATCCACCTATGGGCAGCCTGGTTGTACTGAAGTCTGAATTCATCTGTCAAATTCAGTGCAACCAGCCTGTCAGATTTTATTGCATGCAATTAATGCTGGAGACTATAGCCGCCAGCAGTAATCATCGTGTTTTGCCAGCAGGGAAGACTCCCTGCTGGCAGAACACAATAGGATATTAATCGGTTGCACCAGTGCTTTCCGCTCCATAGCATCTTTACTGCTACTGGGTGGCCATTCTGTGCAGAATCACACACACACACACATATATATATATATATATATATATATATATATATATGTGACTCTGCTTTTCCAGGTAGGGGTCACTCATGTGCCTGCCTATCCGCTCTATCATTGGCTCTTGTACATGCCAATTACTGAGTTCCAGTCAGTGATTCATGGCCAGCACCCAGTGATCAGTGAAGCAACTGGCAGGAGAGAGATCTGTGAATGTAAACAACACAGATCTCTCTCCTGTCAGCGGAGATGTGCCAGTTTTTATCTCCCTGTAAAGCAGGGAGATAAAAACCAGCACATGCCCTAGTAAAACACCACACAGTACACAGTAAGGCTCCTTTTACACTAGCGATTGTTAAAGCTCCTAGAAGCTATTAATAGCATTTTTTCTGCTCCAAAAAGCTAAATAGTGTTGTCCTATGTGTCCATGCACACTACTTTAGGCTTAAAGCATTTTTTGAGATTCAGTGTTTAGGAGCAGAAAAAAAATTGCTTTTGTAGAGCTTTTTGGAACGGTTTTCCAGCAGAAAGAAAACTTCTAAAGGCTACTAAACGTTTCTAACAACTTTTTCTATGCTAAATGGTACAAAAAATGCTATTCCGCGGTTTTTATCCAGCATCTTTTGAGCAAAAAAAAAACACTAATGTGAGTGGAGCCTAAAAACACTTCCTGGCACACGGTTAACCCTTTGATCACCCCAAATGTTAACCCCTTCCTGCCCAGTGCCATTAGTACAGTGTCAGTGCTTTTAATTAGCACTGAATAAAACAGAATAATCAGTGATCGCTTAATAATAAAATAGCAGCTAAAAGCACGAAAAGGTAACCAGAATAAAACCTCACAAAATACTTAAAAAGAGAGTGCAGCGTTAAAACAAATGCAGATTAATATTTCCAGCCCAAAATCCAGCTGAACATATAATCATACATAAAATCATCGTATTCAAAATATATGTATATATAAAATGATGACAGTCTGTGATGGGTGATGAGTACAGGAGATGTTAGTGATTTCATGTTCCAGGTGGCGAGGTGATAAAAGTAGTTAAAATACGCACTCACCAGATGCGTATCTTTCTATACGCATATAATCAATAACCAGAGGTCCCCCTCATGGGATGGGATGGATGAGCTGGACAGCTTGTAACAGACTCTCCCCCTCTTGGTATTAGCCTGAACAGTGGTCGTCTCCCTTGGGATAGCCTTGAGTGTCACCGTAGAAGCCTCTCGGATATATGGCTAGATATATTTTATGGCCAGGGGCGGACTGACAAATCATGGGGCCCTCGGGCAATAGGGGATCATGGGGCCCCTGTGTCCTTGTCCAAACTCAAAAAAGCCTATGAAAAAAGTACCAGGGGCATCACATGGGGCCCCCTACTGACCCGGGCTCTCGGGCAGTGCCCGAGTTTCCAAATGGCTAGTCCGCCCCTGTTTATGGCTGTAATATCCGATGGTCACCTACACTTGCCAAAAAGCAAACAGGAAGAACATTTGGAATGCTTTATCAGAACCGAGGTTTTCACTCCTGTCCATCAGGAGCCCATGACTATGGTGTGAATGTATGACCCTTATCGCCAATAAGTGCAAGTGGCACCGGCTCCAGTAGAAGCGCCAGACATTCGAGCCCGAAGCAGTCGAGGACACCTGAGAGACTCCTTGTAGGAGAGGCGGCCAAGGCACAGCTCATATACTCATTAGGCAGCTGTGTGATGGGGAGCCTCAGGATCCGCTATTCCATGCATGCGCCACAGACTGTCTCTCTACTCTGCCTAGCGCTGTGTTGGGGAAGACGAACAAGTGTGAACTTGACACTGTACTACTTGTGGGGGGTGATGAAGATTTTATTTTTTGTTTTAGACTGATTGCTTTTACACCCATAAAGGATGTAAAAGCAATAACTTCTCCTTCTTTCTGGCTGCATTCTGCCACTCCTGCGAATGGTGGCGCGGATAGGGCACACTCGGGGCCTGCACGCGCTTCCTACTCGGAAGTGCAAAATCACAAATACAGTGGGACAAAAAAGTATTAGTCAGCCACCAATTGTGCAAGTTCTCCCACTTAAAAAGATGAGAGAGGCCTGTAATTGGCATCATAGGTAGACCTCAACTATGAGAGACAAAATGAGAAAAAAAATCCAGACAATCACATTGGCTGATTTGGAAAGAATTTATTTGCAAATTATGGTGGAAAATAAGTATTTGGTCACCTACAAACATGCAAGATTTCTGGCTCTCACAGACCTGTACCTTCTTCTTTAAGAGGCTCCTCTGTCCTGCACTCATTACCTGTATCAATGGTACCTGTTTGAACTTGTTATCAGTATAAAAGACACCTGTCCACAACCTCAAACAGTCACACTCCAAACTCCACTATGGTGAAGACCAAAGAGCTGTCGAAGGACACCAGAAACAAAATTGTAGACCTGCACCAGGCTGGGAAGACTGAATCTGCAATAGGCAAGCAGCTTAGTGTGAACAAATCAACTGTGGGAGCAATCATTAGAAAATGGAAGACATACATGACCACTGATAATCTCCCTCAATCTGGGGCTCCACGCAAGATCTCACCCCGTGGGGTCAAAATGATCACAAGAACGGTGAGCAAAAATCCCAGGACCACACGGGGGGACCTAGTGAATGACCTTCAGAGAGCTGGGATGAATGTAACAAAGGCTACCATCAGTAACACACTACGCCGCCAGGGACTCAGATCCTGCAGTGCCAGACTTGGCACAATTGGTGGCTGACTAAATACTTTTTTGCCCCACTGTATATATTAAAATCATATATATATATATATATATATATATACAGTGGGGATCGAAAGTTTGGGCACCCCAGCTAAAAATTTGTATTAATGTGCAGAAAGCAGCCAAGAAAAGATGGAAAAATCTCCAAAAGGCATCAAATTACAGATTAGACATTCTTATAATATGTCAACAAAAGTTAGATTTTATTAACATCATTTACACTTTCAAAATAACAGAAAACAAAAAAATGGCGTCTGCAAAAGTTTGGGCACCCTGCAGAGTTAATATCTTGTACTGCCCCCTTTGGCAAGTATCACAGCTTGTAAATGCTTTTTGTAGCCAGCCAAGAGTCTTTCAATTCTTGTTTGAGGTATCTTTGCCCATTCTTCCTTACAAAAGTCTTCCAGTTCTTTGAGATTTCTGGGCTGTCTGTCACGCACGGCTCTTTTAAGGTCTATCCATAGATTTTCAATTATGTTGAGGTCAGGAGATTGTGAAGGCCATGGCAAAACCTTCAGTTTACGCCTCTTGATGTAATCCCCCGTGGATTTCGAGGTGTGTTTAGGATCATTATCCATTTGTAGAAGCCATCCTCTCTTTAACTTCAGCTTTTTCACAGATGGCATCAAGTTACCATCCAAAATTTGCTGAAATTTTATTGAATCCATTTTTCCTTCTACTTGTGAGATGTTCCCTGTGCCACTGGCTGTAACACAACCCCAAAGCATGATTGATCCAACCCCATGCTTAACAGTTGGACAGAGGTTCTTTTCATTAAATTCTGTGCCCCTTCTTCTCCAAACGTACCTTTGCTCATTCCGGCCAAAAAGTTCAATTTTAACCTCATCGGTCCATAGAACTTGTTTCCAAAATGCATCAGGTTTGTCTATATGTTCATTTGCAAAGTTCAAACGATGATTTTTGTGGTGAGGACGTAGAAGAGGTTTTCTTCTGATGACTCTCCCATGAAGACCATATTTGTACAAGTATCTCTTTATAGTGGAATAGTGTACCACAACTCCAGTGTCTGCCAGATCTTTCTGGAGGGATCGTGCAGTCAAACGTGGGTTTTGAATTGGTTTTTCTCACAAACCTGCGAGCTGTTCTGTCTGATATTTTTCTTGGTCTTCCAGATCTTGCTTTAACTTCCACTGTTCCTGATGACTGCCATTTCTTAATTACATTCCGAACAGAGGATATTGATATCTGAAAACGCTTTGCTATCTTCTTATAGCCTTCTCCAGCTTTGTGAGCGTCAACTATTTTCAGTTTCAGTTTTCTAGACAACTGCTTAGAAGAAGCCATGGTGCTGATTGTTGGGGCAAGGTCAGATGAGTCTGGGCATTTAAAACCTTTGAGATTGACATCACCTGGTCTTCCCAGACGATGATTGAGAACAATCCATGACACTGGCAGGTCTCAGCTTGGCAAAGGGGGCAGTGCATGCTATAAATTCTGCAGGGTGCCCAAACTTTTGCAGACGCCATTTTTTTGTTTTCTGTTATTTTGAAAGTGTAAATGATGGAAATAAAATCTAACTTTTGTTGACATATTATAAGAATGTCTAATCTGTAATTTGATGCCTTTTGGAGATTTTTACATCTTTCCTTGGCTTCTTTATGCACATTAATACAAATTTTTAGCTGGGGTGCCCAAACTTTCGATCCCCACTGTATATATATACGTGATTTGCTGCCCTGTAGCAGTATTTCTGCTATAGGACAGTCCAGAAGAGGTTAAACCTTGTTCAAACGATTACCTTTACAACTCTTACATCAAGAAAATGCAGTCTGAAGGAAACATATAAATGATTAATTATAGAAAACCTTTGGTGAAACAAGAAATGATTAGTAGAATTTTCATAAACTTCCTACTTCTCTAACAGAATCTGTCTAGTAAGTGTCCTTGCTGCTGAGAGTGGGTTATCCTCCCCATTCACACATAGTGGGGAAATACTGCAGGGGAATATACCACGGCAGAGCACAGTAAGGGCGCTGGAGATTTTCAGGGACTCAGACATAAAACCACATGAAACAATCAGTGAAGTACTTTCACTAAAGATGCTTCACTGTTTCTGTTTCAATTAAAGTTTCACTTTCTGTCACTTTCCCTTAAACCATTTTTAATCTATTTTCCAAACAAAAAATGTTTGTTACATTCTTCCTATGTTGTTCAGTCAGTTCTTCCATCTATCCTCCTTCAGTGCTTGAAGAGAATTTATTTAAAGTATTCCACACTACGCTGGCAAACACGTATTTACATCACTTAATCACGCTGAAAGACAATGATACTCAAACGACAGGGTTGTTAATGTGCTGATTAACAGCAATCTGATCGGAAGAGAAAGCAGAGTGACAGAGGGATGAGTATATCTTTGTGCTGCTTTTCCTTTCACTGTCCATTTAGAGGCTGATGGTGAATCTATGACAGCCTGGGCTCAGAGAAAGTGGTTTGAATGATGCTGGCCATCAGAATGAGGATATCTAGTGGCAATAAATGTACTGCAGGGGAAAATACGCTTTTTAGTATTAATTGAGGGGAACAGAATTCAGAGACAATTGGGTTATATTGATGCCGGCAGGAGGAAAAAATAAATAAAACAGTGATTGAGACCAGAATAACTACTCCCACTCCCAGTAAGCCTTAGTATGTAGAAATGCAGGTAGTTGATCATAGAGGTGTGGGACCTGTGTCCCTCAATGAAATGGATTTTACAATTTAATGTATAAATACATTTTTTCTCTTATTTACTGAGAAACATAAAATTCTGAGATAACTGGGAAATGTTTAAGCTGTCAAACTGAGGAGTAAGAAACAACAACAAATGCTAACAGTTCCATATAATGAGCCAGTAAAACTGAAGGCGACCTGCAGCTCAGAGAGCTGCCTAATAGACCCTATGGCAAAAGATGAGGCCTAAATATCCACATGTGAACACAAGACCAGGTGGCAATCTTATAAATCTGGGAAACAGTTGCCTGGTGCCAAAATACCCAACAGACACTCATAAATCTAGTAGAGCATGCCTTGACCAAAATGACAAGAGCCTTAAGACCAGATTTGAATGATGATCTGTTTGAGCCAGTGAGAAATGGTAGGAGGAACCATCCATGAATGACAAAGTCTGAGTTAGCCTTTTCAAAAAAAAGGACAAACCATGTCCAGACAATAAAGGGGAATCTCCTGTTGATACTGATTGGCTACCATGCACAGCTACACCAGATTTTACAAGCTCCAGTGTTAGTAAATCAACCCGATTGCATAAAAATTGTATTCAAAGAGTAGAAAGCTATCAGTTTTTGAAACATGATCGCAAGCCCTTATGCTTGACCCTCGGTGGTACTAAATGCTGATTTAGGCCTGATTACAAGATAGTCAAGATTTGTCCCATGGAATATTTTCTGACATCAAAGATTTTTCACTGTTGCATATCTTCCATGTGCAATGGTGAACCTTGTGGGCAGTAGACATCATGGTACCAATTCAGAGATTCTCTTGTCCCTCTTTTCCCTCAAGACCTGAGTTTCAGAAACCATGCCATTAAAGACCAACTGTGAAGCAGAATGGTAAACTTCCCCTTGGGACAGAAGATCTTGATGGTCTGGAAGAGCTCATGGAGCTTTATCACTTGAATGCCCTCAAACTCGATCCTATGGAGCAGACAACAATGGAGTTTCAGGGGAGGAAAGGCCTAGATCAGGCTGCACTGATCCCTTGGAGTCGCCAAAGCATCCACTGCTTCAACCAGAGAATCTCTATACCTGGAGACAAACCTATCTAGTTTGTTGTTGAAACTGGAGGCCAGTAGGGCCACATCCAGCATCCCCCACCTGTGACATGGGTCCTGGAACATTTAAGGGTGTTTATTACATTCACCAAGGTCCAGGCTATGACAACTGAGCAAGGCTGACTGCCAGTTGTCCACCCCTGGGATGTACATGGTAGACAAGGCTGGAACATGAAGTTCTGACTAATACAAAATTATTTTTACCTCTCTTGTAATGGCAAGATTTCTTTTTACCCTTGATCGTTGATGTACGCCACTACTGTGCTTTTGTCCAACTGAATCGAGTTCAGAAGATCCTCCCACCATGAGGTCCAGCATTTAAGGGGCAAGCAAATGTTAGACTCTGTGCCAACTGATCCCTCAACAGGAGACCATCTGGATATCCCACAATGGTGATGTTCTAGGATCATAACATGGCAAGCAAAGTTGAACAGGCCAAATGGTAGGTCCATTCACTGAAAGGGCTCTGGGCCCACAGCAAAATGAAGAAAGCATTGATGTTCCAGAAAAATGGGGACAAGCAAGTATGTATCCTTGATGTCCTTCGAGGCCAGAATATCTTCTTGATGGGGAAATGAAACTCTGGTGAATTCCATGCAAATTTTGATTTTGGTACTGTAATTGGAGCATTGGAGTAGAACCCCTCAAACCTTTACACCATATGAATTAAAGCAATATCACCTTAATCTAGATTTGCAAGAGCCGCAAACAAATCTGCTAGTCTGTGTGAAAACACAGGTAAGTTTGTAGACATGAAGCAGGGATGGGGCAGAGAGTAGAACTCTAGCTTGAAGAACCTAGGAACTACATCCCATTCCTAAGCATCTGGGGTGGTGACTGACCAGGTGTCTGCAAAGGCTAACAAATGTCCCTCTACTTTTAAAAAGAGAGGGGCACCCCTCTATGCCAAAGAGGATTTGTCAGCAAATTTAGGGAATTAGGAATCCCAAAGTTTATCGTTGAACTGCGCATCTGGCTTTGGAGTTTGAGGCCTGGGAGTGATGAAAGGAACTCTTCTTGGCCCCAGACAGGATATGAGACATCCCTTCCTGGGGTCTAGGCTTCTTTTGTTGTGACTTGCAGCATATAGTATGTCTACATTACCCCCAATGACATCTTTGATAAGGGTGTCTCAAGCAGCTTCAAAGAGATGAAATACTTTTTACATGGCAACACATGTGAAAGTGCGCTGTTCACTTAAAAACAAACCATGTGAAAATAATATTGTGTACAAACTATTGTGTTATCAAATAATGTGCATATAATACAAAGATCAAGAAATAATATATCATTAATTATACAGTGCACAAATAAACATGTGTATATCAGGGGCGGACTGACAACTCATGGGGCCCCCAGGCAATAGGGGATCATGGGGCCCCTGTGTCCTTGCCCAAACTCAAAAAAGCCTATGAAAAAGGTACCAGGGGCATCTCATGGGGCCCCCTACTGACCCCGGGCCCTCGGGCAGTGGCCGAGTTTCCAAATGGTCAGTCCGCCCCTGGTGTATGTGTGTATGTATGTGTATATGTATGTGTATATATATGTATATATATATATATATATATGTGATATTGGGCTTTGCGCAGGTTTTTTTCCCCCTTTTTCTCAAATACTTTTTACATGCATGTTCTGCAGCCCAGTATTTCATTCAAAGAGATCTTTGCATGTGCACTGACAGAAGACTCATATAGACAAGGTGATGAGTGATGTCTACTAATCTGTCAATACAATAGCCTAGAGATGTTGGCATGAGTGCTAATATTCCATAAACAGGGGAGTGGTTTGAAGGGAAACAGGATTCATTTCCGTGGCCCTAGTCCAATCCCCTAAATTTGACAGACTAGTATTGCAGCCAATATAGGTTATAATCTAGGGCCAGCTAGAAAAAATACTACAAGGATTCATAAAGAATTTCCAAATGCTTATTAATGGGATTCTTAAAAACAGGTGCATCCTTTACATGGATTGTTAGCACTATATTAAGACAGGATATTACTGAGTCAACAGCAGGGAAGCCCGTTTCTTAATAAAAGATTCATTTAATGAGTAAAGAGATTCCAAAAGTTTGGGGAGAGTGAAAAGCTTATTAGGAGTGTCCCAGTCCCCATAAAGGTCATCTGGGACTAAAGGGTGCTTCAGGAAGGTCTTGGTAGTCTTAGGGCCTCTAAGGGATAATAGACTAGGTATTGGTAGGGGCTGCAGCTATGTTGGCAGGTAGAATTTCCCTTTAATGCTTTCTTCTCCTATTGTGGAGTGGTGTCACAGGGTGCCCCTTTATAAGGTGGGGGTAACCAGGTTTGCTGGTCCGGTCTCTGTGGTCTTCTAAGTGGAGAGGTCCCAGAGAGCATTTCTTGTGTGCTCTCCCCTTTGTGGAAGTGGCAGCTGGCATTCTGTAGAGTGATACCTAATGCAGATTTATGGAGCAGTGTTCGAGTACCACAATGCTAACTAAACAATGCTGATATATTGGAGAACCAGTTGTGAGCCATGATTTAGAATATGTGTATCCATAATTTTAATGTTTTGTTTGTCATCTGAGGTAAAAGACCACTTAAGCAACAAGGAGCCTCTGAGTGATAATCTACAGGGAATGATGTGTTAAGTACAGCTAACTCCTGGGGAGAAGAGATGTGTGCTCTACTGATGCAAGCCTGGTCAGTTCTGAAGTGGGTGGTGACGCAGGAAAAAGAGTTCCCTACCTGAAAATGAGAGTAAACCTGTAAGGGATTTCTGGCTAGACGAATCGCGATCAGAAATGCGCATGCGCATAGGAATACCCAGAGAAGAAGTGCCGGTTGTGCGCATGCATGCAGAAATTCGCAATCACGCACGTGCACACGCACGGCAAAGATTGGCGCCAGACAGCCTATTTAAAGAGTGTCTCTGCCGATGTTGAGTGCTGACTGGTCTTCAGCTCCCCCATGTCTTGCTTGTTCCTGTGCGATTCCTTTGTTACCGACCCGACTTGTTCCTGACCTGACTGATTGATCTTCTGATACTAGTTCCTGACTTCGGCTCTGCTTCTGACCTTGGCTTTTCCTTCTGATTCTGTACCGTGCTGCCTGACTGTTGATGACCCTGGCTATCCCATGACACTGCTCCTGTCTCTTGACCTCACTACCTGCCTTGCTCTGGTGCACGCCTGGCAATCTACAAAACCTGCTCTGCTTGCTACTACTGTGCCTGAATCAGAGGATCATCAGCCTTCCAAGGTCATCATCTGCAAGAGCTGTAAACAACAACCACTGGCGCTCTTGTTCCCCTGGTCCCTAGACTCCCTCTGTTCCAACTCCAGTGGGGTCAGGGCTAGTGACACAAGTGAGGCCGACCTCATCATTCCAGTCTCCCATCAGGTACGTGACAAAACCCCCTCATGTGAAACATAGACCTTTGTATGTGAGTACTCCAGGCAGGAAGGGGCTAAAGATGGGGTAACCAGGAGGATCAGGAGAAGAGTTCTAGGACCAACATCTGTGTACTTGACTGGGTTTGGGCTGAACATCTGCATGACACCCTGCACATCTTCGTGACACCTCGGCCACATGGAATTAAGCTGGGTACCACTAATGCACAGCATCAATGAGAGGTGAAATGGTATCTATAAGCCTGGGAGTAAGTACAGCTGCCTTTTACCACCCACTTACTCACTCTAAGTTTTTGGTCACCTGGTCACCCTATCAAATTGCCTTAATGCATGTATGGTGAGATGCATGTTTTACTGCGTCTTACCACAACATGGTGAGCATGATTCAAACCTACAGCTCTGCATTTAGCAAAAATCACATTCCTTGCTGTTTGTACCTCTTGGCCTTTACCTTTTCACACCAATACAGCACATTGGTGTAAACTATAACAATGGGATATAAGACAAATTGCTTTGTCTATCCATTGGGACTGCATTGGGCAAAACTGCCAAACACAGCCCAATGGGGCTGGTGTGACTGAGCCCTTACATTGAAAGTTCAATTGGTTTTAAAGTAACTCTTTGGTTTGCCGATGTTTACAGAAATGTCTTCTATATATAAAGTCAACACTTCACCAGTGCATATCCATTGAATAAAATCTAAGCTTGAGTCTACGCCCAGAGATACCCTTAATAGATGTCATCATGTTGTCCCTCACATAGCATAGAGAAGGTGTCAATCACAGCTCACTGAAACATCACTAATATTGTGTAGCAGGAATAATTCACCGATCTCTGCATACATTAGTAACTAAGGAGAGTGGTTAGAGATTGAGATAATGGCGTACCTGATGACTTTTTCTAAAAGTCTAAATTTGCATATTGTTAACAACACTGCTTAGGCTGCACATTTTGCAGAAAGAAGTGTATTTAAAGAGACACTGGCGCTTTGCCCATTAAGGGTAAAGTAACCTAGATAAAGTCTCTGGCAGATATACTTAACAAGCAATATTCCTACACCGCCTCCTTGCACCAACAGTGTTCTTGATAATGCAGTAGGACTTGCGGCTTTGAGAGAAAACGTTACCTCTCCAATGCCACAGTACACTGAGTGGCCAATCACCAGACCCAAATGCTGCCATGTAGGGGAACCCATGATGCCTCACCCATGTCTGAGCCTTGACTCCAGCAAACATCAGAACTTAGACAGTTGCGGAGGTGGCAGAGGACCACAGCTCAGTAAGTATATAAACCTGGGAGGAAGGCTGGGGTATGCAGACACTGTCAATTTGCCTTGAAAGTGAGGGTGTCTCGTTAAATCAGCTAATATACTGTAGCATATATTTTGATAATACCGTTAAAATGTTAAAATGCTTGGGGAAAGGGAAGGCTCTCTTTAATGTACCACTAACTGGCATGAGTATTTTGCGTATTTTGGTAAATTTTCAAATATAAACGTGGTCAGCTTATTTTTTCTCTGGTTTATTGTTCTTGCAGTTGCTTGGTTAATGATCAACAATGTTGCATAACAGGTTTTGCGGAAGAGCAAGTAAGGACAAGACTAAATTTTGAAAAGACCCCAACCATCAGAGGCACCCCTGGGAGCCGTAATTCACCGACATCTGGAGAAACACAGGTCCACAGTGCAAAGCATATTAAGCTCAGTCAGGCTGACAGTTACGAGTGTGCAACTCATTTTGAAACCAACAGTTAGATGTGTAATTGCTGAAGCAAGATATGAGATCATATCATTTTATGTTAAATATATTTCTTTTTTACTTCCTGGGAGTTTGGATTGCTTTACATTGAGAGATCTTCTTAAGAGGTCACTGAAATCCAACTCCGAGTGGTGCCAACAGTTGGGGTAATCTGATATCTTGGTCTTCCCAGAAGTCTGTCATCGGTCATAGTCCAAAAATTCCAACAACGCTAATGGCCCGTACACGTGATAAGAAAATCATATGAAAATTTTGGTATGAGAAACGATCTGCCAATTATATGATCATTGGTATAGTGCTTTTGACTGCCAGTTCTGACTTTTCGGACAACAAATATCAACGGTGCAAGCTAGAAAATTTTTATCATACGTGAACATAATGTTACATTTTTGTTTAATGTGTACAGCTATCGTATAGAAACATTCCAAAAAAATGCGCAAGATCAGAAGCATAGAACAACCCTACACTTCCTCTTCTACTACGCTCGTGCTTGTTCAATAGCCCTGAAGAAGGCAGAGTCTTTTCTCCCAAAATGTCTACCTTAAGGCCGTACCAGAAGGGCAGCAGTCCAAAACCTAAGAGGGTTTACCGCCATTATCCACCATTAGGCACAACCTACTGGAGGGACATCTGGCCACCCACACAATCACAGACCTACAACCAGTGACTCATCCAGTCAGTCCAGTGAGGTCTTCAGCATTTTCACATTTTGTAAAATGCAGTTCCTGTAGAAGAGGGTTTCACATTTTCACAGCCCTTACAGTACAGTATACTTTTGCAGGTGGAAATTAAAGTGTCACTAAACCCTGGACCCTGAATTCACTATATCTGGTTTCCCACAGTACACAGAACTTGGGAATGCAATTATTTTAGTATATATAAACTGCAAAATACTTTTTATCGTCAGAAGAGTACTGGTTAAAACTTGTAGGAGGAGTTTTCATTCTGCTCTGACTGTCCTATGAGGCTGCATAACCCTTGACCTTCTGTCTGAACAGTGCTGATTGGCCCTGTGTAATCACATGCACCCTCTCAAAGAAGAAAAAACTCTCTAGCAATCCACACCAAACTGAGCACGTGCAGAGTGTCCCCAAGGCTGTGTTCTATCAGGAGATGAAATGGGGAATGTGGAAGAAGGGGAGGATCAGAGAAGACAGGATCAAAAAGTGGTAGTTGTGTGGAGGAAAATGCCTTGTTGATGTCAGAGGTCAGAGGAGAATGGGCAGACTGGTTTGAGATGATAGAAAGGTAACAGTAGCTCAAATAACTACTTGCTTGTTACAACCAAGGTATGCAGAATACCATCTCTGAATGCACAACATGTCGAACTTTGAAGCAGATGAGCTACAGCAGCAGAAGACCACTTCAGGTACGACTCCTGTCAGCTAAGAACAGAAAACGGAGGCACAGGCTTGCCAAAATTGGAAAACAGAAGATTGGAAAAACATTTTCTTGTCTGATGAGTCTCGATTTCAGATGTGGCATTCAGGTGATAGGATCAGAATTTGGTGTAAACATGAAAACGTGGATCCACTCTGCCTTGTATCAACGGTTCAGGCTGGCGGTGTAGTGGTGTGGGGGATATTTGCTTGGCACACTTTGGACCCTTAGTACCAATTATTATTATTATTATTATTATTATACAGTATTTATAAAGCACCAATAGTTCGCTCAGCGCTGTACATTACAAAGAACATGTGACAGAACAATAACAATACAATGTGATACACGAGGGGTTCGAGGGCCCTGCTCTTTCGAGCTTACAATCTAGGAGGGAGGGGATGGTAGCACAGGAGGAGATAGCTGTGGGGGATGGAGTGGTAGGAAGAGTGGAGGAGATCGGCAAGTTAGCAGGGGGTGGGGTAGGCTTCCCTGAAGAGATGGGTTTTCAGTGAGGAGGGAGTTGCAGTAGTCGAGTCGTGATATGATGAGGGAGTGGATGAGCTGTTTAGTGCTTTCTGGAGTTAGGAACGTGCGGATTTTGGCGATGTTGCGGAGGTGGAGTCTGCACGAGTTTGTTAAAGATTGGACTTGGGGCTGGAAGGATAGGTTGGAGTCCAGAATGACACCAAGTACTCTGGCCTGCGGGGCGAGTTTGATGGTGGCGTTGTTGGATGTGATGGAGAAGTCAATGGGGGGTGGTGTCCGGGCTGGGGGGAAGACAAGAAACTCAGTTTTGGAGAGGTTCAGTTTAAGGAAGTGGAGCGACATCCAGTCTGATATGTCGCTCAGTAGGTGTGTGATTCAGGCGGAGACCGAGGGGGTGAGGTGGGGGGTTGAGAGATAGATTTGTGTGTCGTCGGCATAGAGGTGGTAGTTGAAGCCGTGAGACTGTATGAGTTGGCCAAGGGAGGAGGTGTAGATGGAGAAGAGAAGGGGCCCGAGGACAGAGCCTTGAGGGACCCCAACAGAGAGGGGGATTGAGGGGGAGGTGGTAGCATTATAGGTAACACTGAAAGAGCGTTGTGACAGGTAGGATGAGAGCCAGGAGAGAGCAGAATCTCTGAGGCCGAGGGAGTGTACTTTTTTGAGGAGGAGGGGGTGGTCGACTGTGTCGAAGGCCGCAGAGAGGTCAAGGAGTAGGAGCACTGAATAATGGCCATTAGCTTTGGCGGTTAGCAGGTCGTTGGAGAGTTTGAGTAAGGCAATTGTACATTGTTTTTAAATGCCATGGGCTACATGATTATGTGCGTGTATGTGTGAAAAAGTCCAAAGGATGGGTTTCAGCATATGAAATTTAATAAAAGGTCAAAAAAGTATTTGTGACAGTTTTTTGGGTAATGAGCCCTTTATCAGGACAAAAAGGCAGATTTCATATATATATACAGTATATATATATATATATATTGTATGTATATATATATATATATATATATTTATATACATATATATTGCATATTGTCAGACTATAGTAAAAGAAAAAGGATTTTCATTAAAACAAAGTAGCAAAGAAATCTGTATAGTCCTTTTAAAAATGTCTAAAAACATATTTATGTATGCAAATAAACCTTAGAGTTATAGCCAAGTTCACCGGGGCTGCTAAATGGAACCTTTTTTATTTCAATTACAGGGTGCTCCCTTGTGTCTTCTGTAATGATTTTATAGTGCTGAATATTGCACTAAGTTTGCTTTGTGTGTGTACACTGGATTATGTACTGTACATCCTAATGGCCTTATTTGCAAACTTCCCAAGTATTTAGAAATGGAAAAGATTAGACTGTTTGGTGAAAAGTCACTTCTTTGTCAAAAACTAACTTTTTTTTTTCTTCATTATGTTTTTTATTTCAGGGAAGCTCTCAGATACAGAGCCAAACATTGTGAAGACAATTCCGCACAATATGAAATGTCCCCACTCTTTTTATCGTCATTTGTTATAAAGTAATTTTCCACTTTAATACCATATTAATTTGGTATATTGATCAGATCAGAAAGAGAGACATTTGTCTGACATAAGAGGGCCTGTCCCTCCAAATGACAGTTGGGAGCTTTATACAACATAATTGCTCATCACATGTGGGCTCTGCTCTTCCTACACTTTCAAAAGTTAGTTTACTGTAAGACTATGGTCATTTTGCAACCTAATTATTTCCATTCATTCAATGTGTTGCAGACTATGCTTCCTCTATCTTGTTAAAGGAAAAAATAAAGTAATTCAATTTTTTTAACGCTTACTCTTTTACTACTGTACATATTTCCAGGTGATCAGTGTATATTTATAGATTTTTTTTTGTTTTGGATAGAGTAGTATAGAGTTAAAAAGCCCTGTCAGTTTATTTAGTGCTGTGTGCATTTCGCTGGGGAGATTTCACTTCACTTGATGCCCTGGAGAAGCAACAGGAAGTGAAAAGAAATATCTAGAAAACTAATTGTCTTTGGAACCGGTGTCGCCTCTATTCCTGTGCTAGTGACAACTCAAAATTCTGGATTTTCTCTTACTCTCAGTTTTGGGAGAGAGAGAGAATCTTCCTAATGGAGGCAAAATGTTAGCAATAAAAAATTTTTTCGCCTTCCTCTGGATCAACTGTGGGTATAGGATTATAACTTTTTTTTCTATAGTTGAACTGGATGGCCTTTTGTCTTTTTTCAGCCAGACTAACTATGTAGCTATGTAAAGAAAATATTAACAACTTGCCCTAGCACTGCCCTTACCCCCCTTCCTGACCAGGCCATTTTTTGCTATATGGCACTGTGCTACTTTGACTGATAATTCCATGATCATGCAACAATGTAGCCAAATTTATATAATTTTTTTCACACAAATAGTGGTCTTTTGGTGATATTTGATCACCATTGGTTTTTTTTAATTATTATTATTATTATATAAACAAAAAAAGAGAAACATTTTGGGAAGAAAAACAATTTTTTTACTTTCTGCGATAAAACATATCCAATAAAAAAATTTAAAAAATCAAATGTCTTCATAATTTTAGGCCAAGGTGTATTCTGCTACATATTTTTTGTAAAAAAAATACCCCAATAAGCGTATACTACTTGGTTTGCCGTGAAAGTTGTAACATCTACAAACTATGATATACACTTTCCAGCCATTTTATTAGGTACAGTGCCAAGAAAATCTCCCCCACTCCATTACACCACCGCCAGCCTGAACCATTGATACAAGGCAGGAGGGATCCATGCTTTCATGTTGTTTATGCTAAATTCTGACCCTACCATCTGAATGTTGCAGCAACTAGTCTTCCCATTCTCCTGTGACCTCTCACCTCAACAAGGCATTTTCATCCACACAACTGCCGCTTACTGGATATTTTCTCTTTTTCAGACCATTCTCTATAAACACTAGAGATGGTTGTGTGTGAAAATCCCAGTAGATCAGCAGTTTTTTAAATACTCAGACCAGCCCATCTGGTACCAACAACCATGCTACATTCATAGTCACTTAAAGCGGAGTTCCACTTGAAAAAAAAAAGTCAGCAGCTACAAAAACTATAGCTGCTGACTTTTAAAATACAGACACTTACCTGTCCCTTGGTCCAGTGGTGTCCTCACCACGGCTGGTTTCACTGGCCGTCTTCTTTCCCTGGTGCCGGCAACTTCAGTGTGGGCACCCGCCTGTGACAGCTTGCGGCTTCACAGCCGGCTGCCCACTGCACATGTGCAAGAAGCACTGTGCTTTGTGAATGGCCCCGTCATCTCCTGGGACCTGCCACATGTCCCAGAAGACTACGGAGAGGGAGGGGGGAGGATGACTTCCGCTTCTGATCGCCTAGGCAATCGCAGAGGAAGTGGGAGCGGGTACCTGTCAAATTCGGGTACCTGCACCCCAAAGGTGCCAATCCTCAATGGGGAGCGGGGACAAAGGCTTAAAGCGGAACTTCCCCTTTTGGGTGGAGCTCCGCTTTAAATCCCCTTTCTTCCCCATCCTGATGTCCGGTTTGAACTTCACCAAGTTGTCTTCACCAACGTCTACATGCCTAAATGCATTGAGTTGCTGCCATGTGATTGGCTTATTAGCAATTTGTGTTACCAAGCAATTGAACAGGTGTACTGGTGGCTGGTGAGTGTAAATACTGGAATTTTTATTTATTTTTTTATACTAGTAAAAGCAGCAATCAGCGACTTATAGCGGGACTTTGATAGTACAGCAGGCAAACCAACACTATCTGAAACTTTATGGGAACTGACTAAATGGCACTGACATCTCCACTGACACTAATACAGTCATCAGTGCTAATAATATACACTGACACTGTACTAATTACACTGGCTGGGAAGGGGTTAACATCTAATGCAATCAAAGGGTTAACTGTGTGTCTAACAATGCTTGGCGTGTTTACTGTGTGCTGATTTTATTAATGGATGTGCATTTTTTTGCTCCCGCTTTGCAGGGAAACAAAAACTGGCACACCCCAGCTGTCAGGACAGAGCTCTGTGTTGTTTACAATCAGAGAACTCTATCCTGTCATCTGCATCAATGATCGATGATTCCGGGCCATCAGTAATTAGCTAGAATCTGCTGATCTGCTTGTGCTGTAACTAATCACAGCACAATAGGAAGTACTTCTAAGTGAGGTGGTTGGCAAGCGGTTAAACATAACTAAATAGATATACATAAAGATACCTTCCAAACTCTAATCCCTGGGGAAATGCCTCTCAATCGCTAACCCCCCTTCCCCACTGCCACCACCACTTCTATCTAATTTTTGAAAAGCTCCATGTACTTACCTAAATACTTGGTCACATTACACACCAGGTCCCGAGTAGGGATGAGCTAACGGTTCATGGCCTACGGCCATGGCCATGTTTGGTCATTGATGTACTACTATCCCTGCCTCTTCCCTTATATAGCTTTTTTGACAACCCTTTGGCTATTAGCCCAAAAAAATGGGCATTTTTGATTTAACAGATTTGGCGCCCGTTGATTTTAGGGGTTTGACATCTGAACTTTTTTCAGGTTTGCTGAACCCTGCTCAAACTAAACTCAGGGCAGTTTACTGATCCCTAATCCCCAGTCCTCTATCTGTTAGACTGCATAGTGGGAGGGTGCTTGCTGTGCAAGTGTCTATGTCTGGGAGACATTATTATTTTATTATTATTATACAGTATTTATAAAGTGCCAATACAATGCAAAACATGAGGGGATTGAGGGCCCTGCTATTTGGAGCTCACAATCTAGGAGAGAGGGGATAGTGGTACAGGAGGGATGGAGTGGTAGGAAGAGTGGAAGAGGTCGGTCAAGTTGGCAGGGGGTGGGGTAGGCTTCCCTGAAGAGATGGGTTTTCAGGGTGCGCCTAAAAGAGAGGAGAGTAGGTGATAATCTGATGGGTTGGGGCAGGGAGTTCCAGAGGATGGGTGACACCCTGGAGAAGCCCTGGAGGCGGGCATGGGAGGAGGAGACCAGGGAACTAGAGAGAAGGAGGTCTTGTGAGGAGCGGAGTGTGCGTGTTGGGCGGTACTTGGATATTAGGTCGGTGATGTAGTTCGGGGCAGTATGGTGGACGGCTTTGTACGTCAATGTTAGGATTTTGAATTTGATTCGTTGCGCAATCGGAAGCCAGTGGAGGAATTTGCAGAGGGGGGTGGCGGAAACGGAGCGGTTGGAAAGGTGAATGAGTCTGGCAGCCGTATTCAGGATGGACTGAAGTGGGGATAGCCAGCGGCGAGGCAGGCCAGTGAGAAGGGAGTTGCAGTAGTCGAGTCGTGATATGATGAGGGAGTGGATGAGCTGTTTAGTGGTTTCTGGGGTTAGGAACGCGCGTATTTTGGCGATGTTGCGGAGGTGGAGTCTGCACGAGTTTGTTAAAGATTGGACTTGGGGCTGGATGGATAGGTTGGAGTCCAGAATGACACCAAGTAAATACCATCCATTGGCTGTCCAGCCTTGGGGTCCAATGACCAGTTGGTGGTGGGTCCAGTCACTGGTGCTGGTTTATTGGCCTTCTCTCCCACAAGAGGCACTTTGTGGGCTCATGTGATGGTAGATTCAGGCATGTATAAAGTATGTTAGAGTGCTTTTTTATTCCAATTAGTAAATGAGTAAGAGGGGGTGGTAACATCTTCCTATAGATGGGCTTTAGGTCATTAAAGTAAGAAGCAACAAGCATGCAAATGTATCAAAGTTATGTAAAAAAAATTGCTTCTGGGAAAATGTATCAAGTTTTACTGAAAACACATTACAGTTTCCCTTTAATCATCTATATTTAATGATTTAGCAACTCTTAGTTTAAGAACAATATCCTGCATTCTAATTAGACTGAAATTCTTTTAAAGCAGGTTCTGAGTCATTCTTGATGAATACGTACTGACTCAGTGGTCACCAGATAGTTGGATCTACATTTTATATTTGCATACTGCTGTTCTATTATACTTTTTCATGTGCTTCCCTGGAGTATTACACCACAAGAACGTCGAGGGAGATGAAGTGGCAAACTAGGTCATTTGGTATAACAGATGCACTTTATATAAGCAGACCATATTGGGCTCTGACATGCTGAAAAAGAGCAAGTTAAAGGAAAATTCCAGGTGAATTCAAAAGACTTCTTGTAGTCTTCAAGCAGACTCAAAACAAACCTGGGCTACTTATCGAAAAATTAATTGGCTGATCCAGAAATAGACAGCTACGGTAATGTGCAAATCTTTTTCTTGTAGAAGTTTATTTATGCCCCATACTCCCCATATTTAACCTCCCTATCGGTCAGTGAAGCCACTTATTTTATTAAAGGATCCCAAAGTGATTCAAAGTTGAGATTTGAATGTATCTTTAAGTCATTATTTTTCAAGGGGTTTTCACTGAATCTAATCTCCAATTATGTGTTCAACAGTTTTGACGACTTTCACTCTTATTTTCTATGCAGGCGGCTGATGGACATATCTTTCATAAGCGAATATTGCAAAGTCAAAAATTCCTATGTTTAAAATGCAGTAAAGGTAATTTTCTTATTTCTGGAATTTTTGGGGAAATGTTTGTAATCTTGTAAGAGCATCTTTTTAATTATCTCTCGATAGCGGCTTTCCATGGTGCTGAAACTATGTATACATACTTTTAGCACTAGAAGGGTTTAATGTAATCTTTTTTATGAAAAATGCTAGCCTACAGGGCACTTATACCCCCTTTCTGCCCAGGACAATTTCCAGCTTTCAGCGCTGTTGCACTTTGAATGACAATTGCGCGGTCATACATCACTGTACCCATATGAAATTTTTATCATTTTTTTGTGACAGATGGAGCTTTCTTTTGGTGGTATTTAATCACCTCTGGGTTTTTTATTTTTTTCTTAAACAAACCAAAAATCCCTGAAAATTTTGGAAAAAAAAGTTTTTTCTTAGTTTTTGTTATAAAATTTTGTAAAAAAGTGATGTTTGCCTTCATTGATATGCGCTAATGAGGCTGCAGTGGTGGGCACTGATAGGCTGTACTTATGGACACTGATAGGTGGCACTGATGAGCATTGACAGGCATCACTGATGGGCACTGAAAGGCAGCACTGATGCATGGCACTGATATATGGCACTGATAGGCAGCACTGTTAGGCGGCACTGACTGGTACTGTTAGGCGGCACTGACACGGCACTGATAGGCGGCACTGACTGGCACTGATAGGCGGCACTGACACAGCACTGATAGGTGGCACTGATTGGCAGCACTAATAGGTGGCACTGATTGACATTGATAGGTGGCACTGACTGGCACTGATGGGTGACACTGAAAGGCAGCTCAGATGGGCACTGATATGTGGCATTGATGTGGCACTGATGGGCACTGACACGAGGCACTGATGAGCACTGACACAAGGCACTGATGGACACTGACAGGTGGAACTGCTGGGGCGACACTGATCATCAGGGCACACTGATCATCAGTGCTCTGATGATCAGTGTAGATGTCCCCTAAACGGAAAGCTGATTACCAGCTCTCCTCTCCTCTCGAGCTGTCAGCATGAGTCCATCCTATGCTGAGACCATATCCAAAATGGCCACGCTGCTCCTTCCGGTTTTGCGTCTGACGTCACGACACTGACGCATTTCGTCACTTCCGACTTTTTCTCAAGGGATCCAGACGTCCAGATGGCGGTTCCTCTTATCCTGCTTAGACTACTGGCAGGACACCCCGGAAGACCATCTGGCATATGGGGATTTGTAAAACGTCTGTGCAAGCTGAAAGAGGGTAATAGCATGTTATCCTAAACGCAGAGTGGTGGCACTTATTTGATCTTGCACACTTTTTCACTGATCACTAATTTTGTGTTTGTTGCATTTCACATATTGAAGTGATTATTTCACAAGATCACTAGTGGAGTTGTGTGGATTTCCACTTCACGTGTTGATTCTAATATTGTTTATATTATATGATATTTTACATCACTAGTGTCTTGCATGATATCACATATATTATAGTGTGAAAGATAATGCACTATATTTAGTTAATTTTTTTTTAGGTATTTTGGATTGGAGTGAAGAATCGGATATTTTCACAGTTGGAAGATTGGAGAGTGTGGACTATTTTTGGATTTTTGTAATTTTGGATTTTGGACTTTATTATGGACATTTCGATATTATTGAGAATGAGGGGTAGGATTTGAGGTTAGGGGAAGGTTATAGAAAAGGTTTATGACATCTGCTGCAGTGCCACAGATACTCTGGAATAGGGTTTCCAGTGACTTTACTGCCTATGGACATTTAATGTGCAAATATTGAGTATGTTACATAGAATGAATGTGCAAAAATTGGAAAAATGGAGAGAGCTGTGCCAATTAATGTATGCAAAACTATAAAAATCACCATTATCCTCCATACAGAAGGAAGCACTTTGGTGGTGGAAAAGAATTAGTATTTAATCAAGCAATGACACCACATAAACACAGTGGCTTTTCCTACTAAATTGAACAAATTTGTATATTTTCCACAAAGTAAATACCCCCCTCCCCCTCAACACACACTTTTTTTTAAAATCCCCTTAAATCCAGCTGTCTGCTTGGTCTGCTTGGTCATATGGCGTTCAAGGGTCTTCTTCCTCTTCTCCCTGTGGTAACAGTCAGTAGTCTTTCATTTTCCAGGTAACAATGCTGGAGTAAGGATGGTAGCGCTGTTCTTTTCAGTACTGTATAGTAAACCCAGATTGATGTGGTAATACACCCCTAAGGGGTGGGCCTTGCAGGAAGTGGGTTGCATGATGGTGGCCATAATTTAAAACGGAATAAGACCGGCATTGGAGCGGATGACCCTGCACGTTATGTTACTAACATGAAAACATCTAAAAAAAAAGAAAAAACAGGAAGCATAGAAACAAAAGAAACAAAATACAGCAGGGGACCTCCAAGGTATGGGAGCACTAGAGGGGAGGGTGGATAGGGGAAACTGGATTTAGGTTTTAAATATAGCTTTGTTTTAGCATTTGAGTATACAGTAGATCTATTTTATTACAAGAAATTTATTTTTAATAATATTCTTTAGTTTTAAACTGAGCATAAGATCAAGGTTCATTTTTTTTTTTTACAAAACCTTTTTTTGTAAATTAGCAGAAATGGATGCTAACCTAATTATTCCAATTTCTGTACTTTCCCCTAAAAAAAAATTAAATGAAGATGTTCATTTTAAAAGTGAGAAAAGTCCCCATTTTGTCTTCTTTGTCACACACTTTCCCAGCTGGTCTACCTGATGCACAGTTTATGTACAATAGCTATGAAATAGAGTAAAAAAAAACTTCCCCCTTCCTTCCTCCCCTCCCCGTGCCGATTTCCTTTATATCTTGGTTTCCTCTAATGCACTGCGTGCAGTGTGTGGTCACTTATCAAGTAGGATCTCTTCTAGCTTGCTTTGATGTAATGACTTTCTGTTCGACTCTGACACCTGTTTGATGTGGTGGGCTTTATAAGAAATCCATACTTTCTCGACAATGTTTGGGGGAGAACTGCCTGTTGTCTCTTTTACATTCTTTTTCAAGCTATCTTACCTTTCCTTGTTACTCATTGAAACATTTATAAAAAGAAGCAGAAAGTGATTTTGTTGCTCATAACAAAACCTGAGATTACAACTGTCAGTTTCTAACTCATGACAGAGCAAAAGTGTGATGGGAGAGTAGTGGAGGACAAAGCCACCAAAAGAAACAAGAAGAATGTTTGTCTCCCCATTCCACTACCAGGGGCGGACTGACAACTCATGGGGCCCTCGGGCAATAGGGGATCATGGGGCCCCTGTGTCCTTGCCCAAATGCAAAAAAGCCTATGAAAAAGGTACCAGGGGCATCTCATGGGGCCCCCTACTGACCCCGGGCCCTCGGGCAGTGCCCGAGTTTCCAAATGGTCAGTCCGCCCCTGTCCACTACTGCTGAAGATAGAGAGGAGAGAGAGAGATACATACATACATACATACATAATGGATTAAAGATACTGTCATGTTTTTATTGCTATCTGTGTCCCATCATATCACATCTGGTTCACCATATCTTTTTGTCTCGGTGACCACTGTCATCAGACTGAAATTGAAGGAAGACCCAGAACTGTGAGTATCTTACTCGGGAAGGTGGGTGACACTCCCTCCATGTTCCCCTCCTTGTTGGCTCTCAAGTATGGGCTCTTCTGTGCTATGCTGGGCACCTTAACCTCCATAGCGGTCTGATTATGTCCATATTTCTGTGCTCAAAGCGGTACATTTTTTTGCATGGAAATATGTATTTTTTTTATTGTAGGCCTGTAATTTTTAGGAATAACTCACTGAAATCTGTCCGTACTTTATTAAACTCTCTTCATGTGCTGTACACCACTATTTTACTTGTTGCATTTAGGAGGTACACCAGAGCCCTTTCCCTTTCCTCCTGTGTATTTATGCTACCTCACTCCCAGTAATGGAATGGGATCCCGCTGTGCACCTAGTGTAGACTCCATGCATGCACTCACTTGATTCTTCTTCTTCCTTACCTGTGCACAGACTGAGGACCTCTGCAGTGCTGATCTGCTCCCATTACTATAGGAGACGGATTGCTGCAGAAGGAGTGCCCACATCACAGTCACTGCAAGAGGCTGCCCCACGTGTCACGAGAACATGCTTTATGACAGGCTGCTTGCTAGACCTTCATTATCCTTGGTAACCACTTGTGTCTTCGTACCCCAATGTGTTTTAACTAACCCATCCTTTAGACCAGGGCTTAAAATTTCCACTCACCTGCTCGCAAGTGGAAATAATGTGGGGGCGTGTCACTGGCAAAGCCGGAGCCACTATAAGGCAGCACAGGCAGCTGGGTAGACAGACCCCGGTGCTCCATGTCCAAGACCTGTGCACCTATCACCCTCACCATTCCCCCATTCCTCTCCCCACTCACCCACGTTGTTTTGCTCTCCTCCCTAAACCTCGGTTTCAAGTACTTCCAGGTATCCCACTAAGGGGAACATGTGCGGGCCGGCACTGTGTACAGGGTGCTCCAGCACCAACCTTGACTCCCTGAAAAGCTGGTTCTCATCTGACAGGTTAGATCTCTTTGCTCTGCACTTTCTTCCCCAACAATCTCTCCCCTCCTCTCCAGTGTAGATGTTCTATTCTGCTTCAGTCTCCTTTTTTACTCCTCTCTGCCTTTTCAGTCAAGGCACACCTGTTCTCTGCTTTCCTCTTCTCCTTCCCCGCCATGCACAGTTCCAACACAGCTAGAGGGCTCTTTCTGTAAATGGGGACTCTGATGGTAAAGGGGGGCTCTGATGGTAAAGAGGGCTCTGATGGTAAAGGGGAACTCTGATGGTAAACGGGAACTCTGATGGTAAATGGGGGCTCTAATGGTACAGGGGGAGTCTGATGGTAAAGGGGGGCTCTGATGGTACAGGGGGAGTATGATGGTAAAGGGGGACTCTGATGGAACAGGGGGACTTTGATGTTACATGGAAACTCTGATGGTACAGGGGGGCTTTGATGGAGAAGGGGAACTGTGATGGTACAGGGGGAGCTCTGATTGTAAAAGGAAATTCTGATGCTTCAGGGGGACTCTGATGGCAAATGGGGGCTCTGATGGTAAAGGGGGACTCTGATGGTAAAGGGGGACTCTGATGGCACATGGGGAATCTGATGGTAAAGGGGGGCTCTGATGTTACATGGGAACTCTGATGGTACAGGGGGGCTTTGATGGTGAAGGGGAACTGTGATGGTACGGACGGACGGGGGGGCTCTGATGGTAAAAGGAAACTCTGATGGTACAGGGAGACTCTGATGGTAAAGGGAAACTAGTAGAGGAGGACATGGGATGGGGGAGATGGGACTGGAGAAGGAGAAAGACATGGGATGGAGGAGGTGTTTACATTGCTTTATTAGTATTATTAAATATGTTGTTAATATTTAGTCCGCATAAAACATTTCACAATTTCATTTCATGAGCTAATTTATGAGGGAATGTTTAGGGGCGAAATTAGGGGCAGGGAAGGGTAGGGTTTGGGTTGGGCAACTGGTGGCGAGTAACTCTTAAGGCCTGCTAGTAGCTAAGGACTTGAAATTTTAAGCCCTGCTTTAGACTATGTGTAAAATGTGCCGGTTACTTGCATTAAGCCTCTTTAATAACTTCAGACTAAGCAAACAGTAAGGTTAAAAGGCTTTACTGGAAATATAACAAAATTCAGGCTTGTGTGCTGCCCCGGCATACCTTCATAGGTAGAATCCACTCATTGAATACGCATGGTTGGCAGAATCCAGTGGATGTGGTGTCTTAGGGGTGGACCAGCAGTCCCCCTACATGATGGAAGGCTTTATTAGGTCAGCGACCTCAGACTCTGGCTTTGGTAGAAACATCCAGCTCACGGACCTAGGAACTCCGGAATTCGGATATGGACCATTCACCCTTTTTATTGGTACAGGACCAGTGGGTCAGACCTCAGAAAACCTGCCAAAGAAACAACATTACCCCAACCCTCCTGTCCAGGGCAGCACCTATCTAGGCTATCATAAGCAACCTGCTTACAAGTTGTCAACAAAACAGTAATATAGGGGAGATCTTCAAGTTGGGACACCTAATCCAATGGCATAGGTCTAAGAATAATGGAGACGTCTTTAATATGGGATGCCTAACCCAGTCACATGTCTAAGAGTGATGTAGATATCTTCAAATTGAGACAGCTAATCCAGTGGCATGTGTCTAAGCATGATGTGGAGATCTGTAAATTGAGACAGCTAATCCAGTGACATGTTTCTAAGAATACTTGGGAGATCTTCAAACTGGGTCTCCTAATCCAGTGACATGTATCTAAGAATAATGGAGAGATCTTCAAATTTGGACACCTAATCCAGTGACATGTATCTAAGAATAATGGAGAGATCTTCATATTGGGGCACCTAATCCAGTGACATTTAAGAATAATGGAGAGATCTTCCTATTGGGGCACCTAATCCAGTGACATCTAAGAATAATGGAGAGATCTTCAAATTGGGACACCTAATCCAGTGACATCTATCTAAGAATAATGGAGAGATCTTCAAATTGGGACATCTAATCCAGTGACATCTATCTAAGAATAATGGAGAGATCTTCAAATTGGGACATCTAATCCAGTGACATCTATCTAAGAATAATGGAGAGATCTTCAAATTGGGACACCTAATCCAGTGACATCTATCTAAGAATAATGGAGAGATCTTCAAATTGGGACACCTAATCCAGTGACATGTATCTAAGAATAATGGAGAGATCTTCAAATTGGGACACCTAATCCAGTGACATGTATCTAAGAATAATGGAGAGATCTTCAAATTGGGACATCTAATCCAGTGGCATATGTCTAAGAATAATTGAGAAATCTTCAAATTGGGATGCCTAATCTAGTGATATATTGAAGAATGATGGGAAAATCTTCAAATCAGTACAGCTAATCCAGTTAGGGATCTAATCATTACTATACAAGATTTGTAGTAATGGAAGTTCTTCCGCTGGAATACCTATTCCACTGACGTGACCAGGAATGATGGGAACATCCCATATATTTAACTTTTCAATTACCCTAAACTCTCTTTTGTTCATATATTGTAGCTGGGATCAGATAATAAACTTCCACCTTCACTTCCAGTCCAAATGCTGTCAAAAGGAAATAGGAGTAGTATTCTGCATATTTCAGTGCTGGTTAAACATAGAATGAAAGAAATGCTCATTTCCTGAAGCTTCTTGTGTCTTACAAACCAGGAGTACAGTCGCAATATCATGAACAATGCTTCCCAATTCTTATCTGCTCTAGGCAAGAAGATGTTCATTTCTACCTGACAGTGGGAGGGGGTCCAACAGCCAAATGACTCATATCTAGTCTAAATAGATGAATAATGGACTGTACACACAATCAGAAAATCACACTACAGATCGCCTATCTTTTTTTTTGCTTGCTAGTCCCATGGTGCAAAATGAAGAAGTTACTAACAATACGAATTTTCTCGTACGATACAAAAATCACTTCCTGCACGTTGTAGCATGTGATGGGAAGTGATGTACTGTGCATGTGACCCATCCAGCCACACCTTCAGTGTCTTTCTTCGTTGTTCTGTGGATTTTTCATGGTCGGACACATTTCTTCAGTCGTCCTACCTGTTTTTTCTTGATTTAAATTTGGTAGAAATGGAGGATTCCAATCTTCCAATAGCTATACTTGGAGTTCTGGCTATCCAAAATGTCTAGAAAAAGAAAATAGAAGACCAGGTGAAGAAAATGGTGTAAGGAATGGCTCCTTAACCATGACAAGTATTCACACATGCATCTCCTTCAGGAACTACAGGAAAACAACCCAGATTATTTTTGGAATTATTTACATATGAATGGCGAGTGCTTCATGACCTGCTATCGGCTGTCACACCACATATCCAAAAACAGGACACATCAATGCATGCAGCTACTAGTGCTGAGCAAAGGCTGATTGCTACCCTGTGTTATGTGGCAACCGGGTGAACCCTGCAGGACTTGAAGTTCACAACAGTAATTTCCCCACAGGCCCTTGGCAAGATAATCCCAGAGATATGCAAGGCGCTGACCACTGCTCTAAAGAGTGAATATATAAAGGTAGTTTCCATAATTTTTCACTAAAAATCATTGATAATTATTTTTTCTTTGTTGTAATCAAGATTAAATTGCTATTGATCTGTGATTTGAATTTCAAAGTATATTTATGCCATATTGCTTTAACTTTTCATATAGAGCAGACAGATTGACTTATCCTATATCTTTACTTTTTTACCAGTTTCCACAAAACCCAGAGGAATGGTTAGAGGTGGCCAAAAACCTCCAGGAGATGTTGCACTTCCCAAACTGTGGCAGTGCAATAGATGGGAAGCCTGTTAGGATTGCTCCGCCCCCCAACTCTGCATCCTTTTACTTTAACTGTAAGGGATACTTCAGCATTGTCATGATGGCAATTGTCAAAGCCAACTATGAATTCGTATACTTGGACATAGGAAAAATGGGCAGCACTCAGATGGAAGCTTGACTGAGCAAACAGAATTCTTTTGGTTCCTCCAGAATGAGACACACTGAATTTGCCAACCAC
Organism: Staurois parvus; assembly: GCF_062004578.1. NCBI lineage: Eukaryota > Metazoa > Chordata > Amphibia > Anura > Ranidae > Staurois > Staurois parvus. The sequence continues at coordinate 2,925,360 of NW_028318929.1, forward strand.
TGCCCATACTGTGGAAGGTGTGAACTTTGTGTTTGTAGCTGATGACACATTCACATTAGGAGAACACCTAATTAAGCCCCCTCCCCACGTGCACCTTGACCCCAGATCAGAGGATCTTCAATTTATAGACTGTCTATGGCACATAGGGTGGTGGAAAATGCATTTGGAATTCTAGCCAATAGATTTTGCATTTTCCAAACCACAATTAACCTGATCTCATACAAAATAGACACTGTAGTTCTGGCGTGCTATGTACTCTACAACTACTTGCAGAAGCATGCACAGGGGTATGTTGCTGCGGTACCATTAGATCAGGAAGCAGAGATACTTGGAAGAAATATCCGTGCTGAAGCACAGGAGTACCTTGATGGACTCTTGACCATGGACAGTCCAGGCTACCAACACAAAGTGCTCGGCAATGTCCCCTGGACCCTGTTCCCTTGCAAATTCTACAGTCACCCTCTGGCTCTATCCTTTATTCTTTAACTCATATCTCAAATCTATCCCTTTCTACATGCATCTTCCCCAACTCTCTGAAACATGAGCTAGTCACCCCCATACTTAAAAAGGCCTCACTTGACCCCACCAATCTTAGCAACCTAAGACCCATCTCCTTACTCCCTTTTGCCTCCAAACTCCTTGACGTCTAGTCTACAACCAGCTGAGCTGCCACCTTATTGAGAATAACCTTCTTGATCCCCTTCGGTCTGGATTTCGCCCACAACATTCCACAGAAACTGTTCTCCTACAACTCACAAATGACTTACTAACTGCTAAAACCAATGGGCACTATTCCGTACTCTTACTCTTGGACTTCTCTGCAGCCTTTGACACAGTTGACAACCCCCTCGTCAAAAAACTCTATTTACTTGGTCTTCGTGACTGTACTCTCCGTTGGTTTGAATCTTACCTATTTCACTGCACCTTAAGTGTCAGTTACAACTCTACTTCTTCCTCCTCTCTTACTCCTCTTACTGTCGGGGTCCCCCAAGGTTCTGTCCTTGGACCTCTCCTATTCTTGATCTACAATTCTTCCTTGGGTCATCAGCTTCTCATGGTTTCCAATACCATTTCTGTGCTGATGACACACAAATCTATCTCTCTACTCCTCAGCTCACCCCATCAGTTTCCTCACATATCACCAATTTACTAACAGACATATCAGACTGGATGTCACACCACTTGCTAAAACTCAATCTATCCAAAACTGACCTCATGATATTTCCTTCCCCACATGCCTCTTCCCCTGATTTCTCAGTCAGGATCAATAGCACCACTATCAACCCATCCCTGCATGTCACAAGTTAGCTTGCAGCCTCTTGTGTGTTTACACTTAGCTCCATGCTGCCCATGATTCCTTCACATGTGTGTTGTTCTGTGCTCACCTATGGGAGTCATCAGCTATTCCCTGGGTTTTATGTTCTTCCCTTCCATCACTTCCTGTCCCACCTCCTTGTCTGCCTGTCTATTTAAGATGTGCTCAGACTGGGCCACATTGCCTGAGCAACGCTTGTTGTTGGAGCTCCCCTGTGTTCTACTGAGAATCCGTTTAGTATATCTGTGTACCGACCCCGGCTTCGTTCCTGACATCGCTAGTTTTCTGCCTGTCCTGACCTTGGATTGCCAACTGAATCTCCTGTCTCTACTCCCATTGTACCCTGCTCCCGCTAGCGGTCTCTTCTACCTCAGCTGGGTGTACCTGGGGGCTGCGACCTGGCTTAGACTCCGTGCCCTGGGGAACACCAAACTGGGGTTTGATAGAGCTCACTATCATAGATGTGACACTGCATGCCAGGGTGCTAGGGGTATCCCTGGATTCTGAACTATCCTTTCAGGCCCACATTCAATCCCTGTCCAAATCAAGCCAACCTTCACAACATCTCCATAATACGTCCCTTTTTAACCAATGATACCACAAAGCTCCTAATTCACTCCCTGGTTATCTCTCACCTTGACTACTGCAACTCCCTCCTCATTGGCTTACCTTTACATAGGCTATCCCCCCTCCAGTCCATCATGAATACTGCTGCTAAGCTCATCCACCTTAACAACCGTTCAGTGTCTGCTACCCCTCTCTGCCAATCCCTCCACTGGCTTCCACTCACCCAATGAATACAATTCAAAATACTAACAACAACTTACAAAGCCATCCACAATTCTGCCCCCAGCTACATCACCAACCGAGTCTCAAAATATCAACCAAACCGCTCTCTTCGATCCTCCCAAGATCTTTTGCTCTCTAGTTCCCAGGTCACCTCCTCCCATGCTTGCCTCCAGGACTTCTTCCAAACTTCTCCCATCCTATGGAACTCCCTACCCCAACATATCCGGCTATCTCCCAATCTATCCACCTTTAGACGATCCCTGAAAACCTTTCTCTTTAAAGAAGCCTATCCTGCTTCTAACTAGTAAACTGCCATTTATTTCCTCCATCAGCTCGCCCCCCCCCCCACAGCTATTACCTTTTGTATCACTCAACCCTTCCTCTTAGATTGTAAGTAGAGGTGAGCGAATCGAAGTAGGCGAAGTGGAATTCGTTTCGAATATTAGGAAAATTTCGATTCGCGTCGAATCCGAAAATAAGCAGACTTCGGATGCGCGAATCGAAATTTTTCCTAAAATGGCGGCGACATGTGCGGCGACGGAGCGGGGATGTCTGGGAAGGCGCGCAGACAAGGCGCGCTGACCCATAATGCATTCATTCATGACATGTGATCGCATTAGCCAATCAGCAGCCAGCCAGCCAGCACAGTGTAATGGTCGAGCTATAAATGGCGGCCATTTTAGAATTCTCCATTTGCCTCCAGTCATTCAACAGAGGCAGACCTGGCTGTATGCAGGGAGAGAGTTAGGGACAGAGAAACGTTACTTAGGGACACAGAAACATTAGTTAGGGCCACAGAATCGTTACTTAGGGCCATAGAAACGTTACATAGGGCCACAGAAACGTTACTTAGGGCCACAGAATCGTTAGTTAGGGCCACAGAAACGTTACTTAGGGACACAGAATTGTTACTCAGGGACAGACAGAATTGTTACTGAGGGATACAGAATTGTTACTGAGGGCCACAGAATCGTTACTTAGGGCCACAGAAACGTTACTTAGGGCCACAGAATTGTTACTTAGGGACAGACACAGAATTGTTACTGAGGGACACAGATTTGTTACTGAGGGCCACAGAATTGTTACTTAGGGCCACAGAATTGTTACTTAGGGACAGACACAGAATTGTTAGTGAGGGACACAGATTTGTTACTGAGGGCCACAGAATCGTTACTTAGGGCCACAGAAACGTTACTTAGGGCCACAGAATTGTTACTTAGGGACAGACACAGAATTGTTACTGAGGGACACAGATTTGTTACTGAGGGCCACAGAATCGTTACTTAGGGCCACAGAATTGTTACTTAGGGACAGACACAGAATTGTTAGTGAGGGACACAGATTTGTTACTGAGGGCAACAGAATCGTTACTTAGGGCCACAGAAACGTTACTTAGGGCCACAGAATTGTTACTTAGGGACAGACACAGAATTGTTATTGAGGGACACAGAATTGTTACTAAGGGCCACAGAAATGTTACTTAGGGCCACAGAAACGTTACTTAGGGCCACAGAAACGTTACTTAGGGACACAGAATTGTTACTCAGGGACAGACAGAATTGTTACTGAGGGATACAGAATTGTTACTCAGGGACACAGAATCATTACTTAGGGCCACAGAAACGTTACTTAGGGCCACAGAATTGTTACTTAGGGACAGACACAGAATTGTTACTGAGGGACACAGATTTGTTACTGAGGGCCACAGAATCGTTACTTAGGGCCACAGAAACGTTACTTAGGGCCACAGAATTGTTACTTGGGGACAGACACAGAATTGTTATTGAGGGACACAGAATTGTTACTGAGGGCCACAGAAACGTTACTTAGGGCCACAGAAACGTTACTTAGGGCCACAGAATCGTTACTTAGGGCCACAGAAACGTTAGTTAGGGCCACAGAAACGTTACTTAGGGACACAGAATTGTTACTCAGGGACAGACAGAATTGTTACTGAGGGATACAGAATTGTTACTGAGGGCCACAGAATCGTTACTTAGGGCCACAGAATCGTTACTTAGGGCCACAGAATTGTTACTTAGGGACAGACAGAATTGTTACTGAGGGACACAGATTTGTTACTGAGGGCCACAGAATCGTTACTTAGGGCCACAGAATTGTTACTTAGGGACATACACAGAATTGTTACTGAGGGACACAGATTTGTTACTGAGGGCCACAGAATCGTTACTTAGGGCCACAGAAACATTACTTAGGGCCACAGAATTGTTACTTAGGGACAGACACAGAATTGTTATTGAGGGACACAGAATTGATACTGAGGGCCACAGAACCGTTACTTAGGGCCACAGAAACGTTACTTAGGGCCACAGAATTGTTACTTAGGGACAGACACAGAATTGTTACTGAGGGACACAGATTTGTTACTGAGGGCCACAGAATCATTACTTAGGGCCACAGAATTGTTACTTAGGGACAGACACAGAATTGTTATTGAGGGACACAGAATTGTTACTGAGGGCCACAGAACCGTTACTTAGGGCCACAGAAACGTTACTTAGGGCCACAGAATTGTTACTTAGGGACAGACACAGAATTGTTACTGAGGGACACAGATTTGTTACTGAGGGCCACAGAAACGTTACTTAGGGCCACAGAAACATTACTTAGGGCCACCGAATCGTTAGTTAGGGCCACAGAAACGTTACTTAGGGACACAGAATTGTTACTCAGGGACAGACACAGAATTGTTACTGAGGGATACAGAATTGTTACTGAGGGCCACAGAATCGTTACTTAGGGCCACAGAAACGTTACTTAGGGCAACAGAAACGTTACTTAGGGCCACAGAATTGTTACTTAGGGACAGACACAGAATTGTTATTGAGGGACACAGAATTGTTACTGAGGGCCACAGAACCGTTACTTAGGGCCACAGAAACGTTACTTAGGGCCACAGAATTGTTACTTAGGGACAGACACAGAATTGTTACTGAGGGACACAGATTTGTTACTGAGGGCCACAGAAACGTTACTTAGGGCCACAGAAACGTTACTTAGGGCCACAGAATCGTTACTTAGGGCCACAGAAACGTTGCTTAGGGCCACAGAAACGTTACTTAGGGCCACAGAATTGTTACTTAGGGACAGACACAGAATTGTTACTGAGGGACACAGATTTGTTACTGAGGGCCACAGAAACGTTACTTAGGGCCACAGAATCGTTACTTAGGGCCACAGAAACGTTACTTAGGGCCACAGAAACGTTACTTAGGGCCACAGAAACGTTACTCAGGGACAGACACAGAATTGTTACTGAGGGATACAGAATTGTTACTGAGGGACACAGAACCGTTACTTAGGGCCACAGAATTGTTACTTAGGGACAGACACAGAATTGTTACTGAGGGACACAGATTTGTTACTGAGGGCCACAGAAACGTTACTTAGGGCCACAGAAACGTTACTTAGGGCCACAGAATCGTTACTTAGGGCCACAGAAACGTTACTTAGGGCCACAGAAACTTTACTGAGGGCCACAGAATTGTTACTTAGGGACACAGAATTGTTACTCAGGGACAGACACAGAATTGTTACTGAGGGATACAGAATTGTTACTGAGGGCCACAGAAACGTTACTTAGGGCCACAGAAACGTTACTTAGGGCCACAGAAACGTTACTTAGGGCCACAGAATTGTTACTTAGGGACAGACACAGAATTGTTACTGAGGGACACAGAATTGTTACTGAGGGCCACAGAACCGTTACTTAGGGCCACAGAAACATTACTTAGGGACACAGAATTGTTACTCAGGGACAGACACAGAATTGTTTCTGAGGGACACAGAATTGTTACTGAGGGCCACAGAACTGTTACTGAGGGCCACAGAACTGTTACTTAGGGCCACAGAAACGTTACTTAGGGCCACAGAAACGTTACTTAGGGACACAGAAACGTTACTTAGGGCCACAGAATTGTTACTCAGGGACAGACACAGAATTGTTACTGAGGGACACAGATTTGTTACTGAGGGCCACAGAACCGTTACTTAGGGCCACAGAAACGTTACTTAGGGACACAGAATTGTTACTCAGGGACAGACACAGAATTGTTACTCAGGGACACAGAATTGTTACTGAGGGACACAGAATTGTTACTGAGGGACACAGAATTGTTACTCAGGGACACAGAATTGTTACTCACGGACACAGAATTGTTACTGAGGGACACAGAATTGTTACTCAGGGACAGACACAGAATTGTTACTCAGGGACAGACACAGAATTGTTACTGAGGGACACAGAATTGTTACTGAGGGACACAGATTTGTTACTGAGGTACACAGAACCGTTACTTAGGGCCACAGAAACGTTACTTAGGGACACAGAATTGTTACTCAGGGACAGACACAGAATTGTTACTCAGGGACACAGAATTGTTACTCAGGGACACAGAATTGTTACTCAGGGACACAGAATTGTTACTCAGGGACACAGAATTGTTACTCAGGGACAGACACAGAATTGTTACTGAGGGACACAGAATTGTTACTGAGGGACACAGAATTGTTACTGAGGGCCACAGAACTGTTACTTAGGGCCACATAAACGTTACTCAGGGACACAGAATTGTTACTCAGGGACAGACACGGAATTGTTACTCAGGGACACAGAATCGTTTAATTAAAGAGTATGTCAGACAACATGCAGAGGAGTGGCAGAGGAGGCAATGTTTTAGGAGCGAGCAGACGTGGCAGCAGAGGAAGGGGTCGAGGCAGCACTATTCGCAGCCAGAGGCCAGTGCTCCCGGTGTCATCCAGCGGTCGTGTCTCCACCGACAACCCTGCCGTCATCGATTGGTTGGCTCGGTCGTCTTCCTCTTCCCAGGTCACCTCTGACACCTACAGCCAACGGTCGGTGGGTACGTCAGACACAACCGTTAGTTGGCATGGCCCGGGACCAAGCCCACTGAAATCACGTGTCCTCTACCTGCCCCTGTCCTTTGGTGTTCCCTCACCAAGCGAAGTATCGCATGCTGTGGGCTCAGCCCCACTGTACAGTGAGGAAGAGCAAACAGAGGGCGGTCAGGAACGGGGGGAGACATCCGCCTCTTCAGCAGCCAGGCGAAGAAGTAGTGGCGAGGAGAGTGGCTCGGTAGCCGGTCTAGAGACAGGTCTGTCTCCTGACCCACACGCAGCCGAGGGGGCTAGTAGTGAGGCGGAGACCCTAATTGATGATGATTAGAGATGAGCGAATTATTCAAAAATTCGATTCGGCTGATTCGCCGAATTTCAGGAAGAAATTCGATTCGATGCGAATTAATTCGCTACGAAGTTAACTTATAAAAAGGGTTTCTAGGCTTCAGAGAGCCTTTAAATTAGTGCAGAACACTGTACCTTTAATTTAAATGCCCTTGGAGATGAGGAAGGAGAAGGAGAAGGAGAAGGATGAGAAGAAGGAGAAGGAGAAGGATGATGAGAAGAAGGAGAAGGATGAGAAGAAGGAGAAGGAGAAGGAGAAGGATGAGGAGAAGGAGAAGGATGAGAAGAAGGAGAAGGATGAGAAGAAGGAGAAGGATGAGAAGAAGGAGAAGGAGAAGGATGAGAAGAAGGAGAAGGAGAAGGATGAGAAGAAGGAGAAGGAGAAGGATGAGAAGAAGGAGAAGGAGAAGGATGAGAAGAAGGAGAAGGAGAAGGATGAGAAGAAGGAGAAGGAGAAGGATGAGAAGAAGGAGAAGGATGAGAAGAAGGAGAAGGATGAGAAGAAGGAGAAGGAGAAGGAGAAGGATGAGAAGAAGGAGAAGGATGAGAAGAAGAAGGATGAGAAGAAGGAGAAGGATGAGAAGAAGGAGAAGGAGAAGGATGAGAAGAAGGAGAAGGATGAGAAGAAGGAGAAGGATGAGAAGAAGGATGAGAAGAAGGAGAAGGATGAGAAGAAGGACAGTTCTGTGACAGTTTCTGTCTATTTCTGACAGTTCTGTGACATTCACTCCATACAGTGGTTTCAACCGCTGTATGGAGTGAATGTCACAGAACTGTCAGAAATAGGCTATTTCTGACAGTTCTGTGACATTCACTCCATACAGCGGTTTCAACCGCTGTATGGAGTGAAATGAATATAGCCTATTTCTGACAGTTCTGGGACATTCACTCCATACAGCGGTTGAAACATTGTATCTATTTGTTTCCATAAATGGATCCATTTATGGAAACAAATAGATACAATGTTTCAACCGCTGTATGGAGTGAGTGTCCCAGAACTGTCAGAAATAGCCTATTTCTGACAGTTCTGGGACATTCACTCCATACAGCGGTTGAAACATTGTATCTATTTGTTTCCATAAATGGATCCATTTATGGAAACAAATAGATACAATGTTTCAACCGCTGTATGGAGTGAATGTCCCAGAACTGTCAGAAATAGCGGAGCTCTGCAGATACACTTAGAGGAGCTCTGCAGATACACTTTTTGCCGGCTTAGAATTAATCTTATTTTCATCCTACTTCTTCTTCTTCTTCTTCTTCATCCTCATCCTCAGAAGAAGAAGAAGAGGATGAGGATGAAGAAGAAGAAGAAGAAGAAGTAGGATGAAAATAAGAATAATTCCAAGCCGGCAAAAAGTGTATCTGCAGAGCTCCTCTAAGTGTATCTGCAGAGCTCCGCTATTTCTGACAGTTCTGTGACATTCACTCCATACAGCGGTTGAAACATTGTATCTATTTGTTTCCATAAATGGATCCATTTATGGAAACAAATAGATACAATGTTTCAACCGCTGTATGGAGTGAATGTCCCAGAACTGTCAGAAATAGTCTATTTCTGACAGTTCTGGGACATTCACTCCATACAGCGGTTTCAACCGCTGTATGGAGGGAATGTCCCAGAACTGTCAGAAATAGTTTTTTTCTGACAGTTCTGGGACATTCCCTCCATACAGCGGTTGAAACCGCTGTATGGAGTGAATGTCCCAGAACTGTCAGAAATAGACTATTTCTGACAGTTCTGGGACATTCACTCCATACAGCGGTTGAAACATTGTATCTATTTGTTTCCATAAATGGATCCATTTATGGAAACAAATAGATACAATGTTTCAACCGCTGTATGGAGTGAATGTCACAGAACTGTCAGAAATAGCGGAGCTCTGCAGATACACTTAGAGGAGCTCTGCAGATACACTTTTTGCCGGCTTGGAATTATTCTTATTTTCATCCTACTTCTTCTTCTTCATCCTCATCCTCTTCTTCTTCTTCTGAGGATGAGGATGAGGATGAAGAAGAAGAAGTAGGATGAAAATAAGATTAATTCCAAGCCGGCAAAAAGTGTATCTGCAGAGCTCCTCTAAGTGTATCTGCAGAGCTCCTCTAAGTGTATCTGCAGAGCTCCTCTAAGTGTATCTGCAGAATAGAGGAGCTCTGCAGATACACTTTTTGCCGGCTTGGAATTATTCTTATTTTCATCCTACTTCTTCTTCATCCTCATCCTCTTCTTCTTCTTCTGAGGATGAGGATGAAGAAGAAGAAGAAGAAGAAGTAGGATGAAAATAAGATTAATTCCAAGTCGGTAAAAAGTGTATCTGCAGAGCTCCTCTAAGTGTATCTGCAGAGCTCCTCTAAGTGTATCTGCAGAATAGAGGAGCTCTGCAGATACACTTTTTGCCGGCTTGGAATTATTCTTATTTTCATCCTACTTCTTCTTCTTCTTCATCCTCTTCTTCTTCTTCTGAGGATGAGGATGAAGAAGAAGAAGAAGAAGTAGGATGAAAATAAGATTAATTCCAAGCCGGCAAAATGTGTATCTGCAGAGCTCCTCTAAGTGTATCTGCAGAGCTCCTCTAAGTGTATCTGCAGAGCTCCTCTAAGTGTATCTGCAGAATAGAGGAGCTCTGCAGATACACTTTTTGCCGGCTTGGAATTATTCTTATTTTCATCCTAATTCTTCTTCTTCTTCATCCTCATCCTCTTCTCCTTCTTCTGAGGATGAGGATGAGGATGAAGAAGAAGTAGGATGAAAATAAGAATTCCAAACCGGCAAAAAGTGTATGTGCAGAGTTCCTCTATTTCTGACAGTTCTCTGACAGCTTCTTCACATGTACAGCGGTTGAAACATCTGTATCCTAAATGGAAACTAATAGATACAATGTTTCAACCGCTGTACATGTGAAGGAACTGTCAGAGAAATGTCAGAAATAGCGGAGATCTCTGCAGGGACACTTTTGCCGGCTGATCGGGAAAAATCCGATTCGCGCACCCGAAGTAGGCAAATATTCGAATTTTTCCTGAAATTCGTATCGAATTCCGGTTCGCCTGGTTCGATTCGCTCATCTCTAATGATGATGAGGCTGATCGCACTTGGCAGCCTCGTCGTCATCAGGCTATTGCTTCCGCATCATCAGGAGAAGAGGGTGGCAGCTTGGCAGCGAGCAAAACAGTCGGTGGGTTGCCCAGGAGGCAGCAGGGTTGCAGCAGTGTCAGTGGAGGCAAACGGCCACGGAGTACAGCACCAGCTCCACTGCAGCCTACCACCACGGCCAGTAGTGTTGCCGGCATGCACGGAGGAAGCAGCAGTCAGCCAGTGAGGAGTATCGGGGGCAAAGTTTCCTACTCGGCGGTGTGGCAATTTTTTGTCAAGCCGCCCGAGGAAGTAAACGTAGCCGTATGTCGACTATGTGGCCAGAAAGTCAAGCGTGGCCAGGGGGCCCATGTTGGGACTACAGCGTTGCGGCAGCATATGCAGCGTCGCCATTTGGTGGCCTGGGAAAACCGTGATAAAGATACGGCGGTTCTGCCCGCCCCAGCCCCCGCTCCATCACCCGCTCCGTTACTTGCTCCGTCACCCGACGTCAATCGCCCTCTATCAGCCAGTCAAGGCTCCAACACCTCTGCTGAGGGGAGTTGTCGCTCGTTGCCATCTTCCGCTCGTTCAGATGCTCCTTCTCCTGCTACTCCTCTTCACGGATTCCGTCAGCAGTCTTTCTTGGAATCCGTTTCCAAGAGACAACAGTTTGCGAGCACGCACCCGACGGTGCAAAAGCTGAACGTCCTCCTGTCCAAGTTGCTGGTGCTGCAGTCCCTCCCTTTCCAAGTGGTGGACTCAGCACCTTTCCGAGAAATGATGGCTTGTGCCGCGCCGCGGTGGAGAGTGCCAAGCCGTCATTTCTTCGCCAAAAAGGCAGTGCCAGCCCTGCATTCACATGTAGAAGAGATGGTGGGCCAGTCTTTGAGCATGTCGGTCTCTGCCAAAGTGCACGGCAGCGCCGACGTGTGGAGCTGTAACTACGGTCAGGGACAGTACATGTCATTTACGGCCCACTGGGTGAACGTGGTGCCGTCACAGCCGCACCAACAACTTGGACAGGTCACGCCGCTTTTGCCTCCACGTTTGCACGTCCTTGGTCCACAAAAGATGTCCGCCTCTACCACCTCTTCTTCCTTCGTGTCCTCAGCCGCCACCCCCGTGCCAAGTCCCATTACCCGACAGGCATATCACATGTGCAGGGCGCAACGGTGTCACGCTGTGCTGCACCTGGTATGCCTTGGCGAACGTAGTCACACAGGGGAGGAACTTCTCAGTGTAATGAACAGAGAAATCGACAGATGACTGTCTCCGCGCAAACTCAAAATCGGAACCATGTTGACCGACAACGGAAAGAACATGGTGTCTGCTCTGCGTCAAGGAAGGTTGTGCCATGCGCCATGCATGGCTCACGTGTTCAATCTGGTTGTCAAGCGGTTCCTAAAATCCACCATCCCACTGCAAGACATCCTTAAAATGTCACGTAAACTTTGCATGCATTTCAGCCATTCCTACACCGCAAAGCACACCCTCCTTGAGCTGCAGCGGCAGAACGGAATTCCACAGCATCGCCTGATCTGCGACGTTGCAACAAGGTGGAATTCAACCCTACACATGTTAGACCGCCTTTACGAACAGCGAAAGGCCATCACCGATTTCCTGATGTTACAAGCGGATAAAGGTACTCCCCTGTGTAACTTCGATGTCAGCCATTGGCAGCTCATGCGTGACACCTGCGCTTGCTCAGGCCCTTTGAGGAGGCCACGCTATTCGTGAGTCGCCAGGACTATGGGATGAACGACGTCATTCCTCTGTTGCACGTCCTGGAACAAATGCTGTTAACAATGGCTGGTCAGGGTGCGGTAGACGTGGCGCACAGATCTCAACGCCACATGACCCCTGTGGGGGCAGGACAGGAAGAAGAGGAGGAGGTAGAGGAGGACATTGGTGCTCAGGAATTATTGAGTGAAATGGGTGGTTTTTCCACTCAGCGGACAGGAGTGGAGGAGCAGGAGCATCTGGTAGAGGAGGAGGAGGAGGAGGAGACAGAGGACCCAGACGCACCGTGGCAGTATGCTGTGGAGATGGAGGCAGGGAGTCCCTCGCATTCCTTGGCACAAATGGCCCATAGCATGCTCGGTTGCTTGCGTAGCGACAGCCGAATAATAACCATCAGACAGAGGGATGACTTTTGGCTGTCCACCTTGTTGGACCCTCGCTACCGTTCAAAAATGGTGGCCTTTTTCACACCTGCTGAGAGGGAGGCCAAAATAACGTACTATAAAAACCACCTATGTAGTCAGCTGGTCTCTGCCTGTCTGCGCCAACGTCCATCCTCAGACACTGTGGGCCCTGTGCGCTCGCGTTCCGCTGCCATGGCAGCAGGGGAGGGGTGGGGTGGTAGGAGCAGTGGCAGCTCCACCAGCAGCAGCTGCCTCAGTCTGCAGTCGATGATGAGTAGCTTTCTTCACCAGCGCAGTGAGGAAACTACTAACCAGCCGCAGCAGCAGCAGCAGCAGCATCAGGTGGACCTGGAGCAGGACCTCAAACAACAGGCTTAGGCCTACTTGGACAGCACCCTGCCAACCAAGGTAGACAATCCCCTTGACTACTGGGCAACGAAACTTGACCTTTGGCCCCAACTAGCTGAATTTGCCCTTGAAAGGCTGTCATGCCCGGCCAGTAGCGTGGCATCGGAGCGCGTGTTTAGTGCGGCAGGAGGTATTGCAACTCCGCGGAGGACAGGACTGTCCACCCAAAGTGTGGAGAGACTCATGTTTGTGAAAATGAATCAGGCGTGGATTAGTCTGGATTTCAAACCACCAGTTCCTGACACAACTGACTAAATCCGCCATGAATCATGCCCCAAACATGTGCCACTTTCAGGTCTCCTTACACTGCTGGTGTGTTCCATTTTTTGTCATAGGGTGCTGGCAGATTACGGGCCTCACATAGCTGCTGCCAGGCCCCTAATCTGCCATGGGCCCCTATACCGCCTCCTCATGCTGCTGCCAAGTCCAGAGTCTCTCATGGGTCCCTGTACGGCCTCCCATTGCTGCTGTCTCCATCGCCACACTCTGCCATGTGCCACTTTCAGGTCTCCTCACACTGCTGGTGTGTTCCATTTTTTGTCATAGGGTGCTGGCAGATTACAGGCCTCCCATAGCTGCTGCCAGGCCCCTAATCTGCCATGGGCCCCTATACCGCCTCCTCATGCTGCTGCCAGGTCCAGAGTCTCTCATGGGTCCCTGTACGGCCTCCCATTGCTGCTGTCTCCATCGCCACACTCTGCCATGTGCCACTTTCAGGTCTCCTCACACTGCTGGTGTGTTCCATTTTTTGTCATAGGGTGCTGGCAGATTACGGGCCTCCTATAGCTGCTGCCAGGCCCCTAATCTGCCATGGGCCCCTATACCGCCTCCTCATGCTGCTGCCAAGTCCAGAGTCTGTCATGGGTCCCTGTACGGCCTTCCATTGCTGCTGCCAGGTCCAGAGTGTGTCATGGGTCCCTGTACGGCCTCCCATTGCTGCTGTCTCCATCGCCACACTCTGCCATGTGCCACTTTCAGGTCTCCTCACACTGCTGGTGGTTTCCATTTTTGTCATAGGGTGCTGTATGGCCTCCCATTGCTGCTGCCTCCACCGCCACACTGTGGCTCTACACTCTGGTTTTGGCCCCGTGACTGCCCAAATGAGTGAAGTGTGCGGTGATTCTAAGATCGACGGCACTCATCTGCATGTCATACTGACTGACAGTATAATTTCTCTTCCCCAGCAGACTCCAAGGGCATTTAAATTAAAGGTACAGTGTTCTGCACTAATATAAAGGCTCTCTGAAGCCTAGAAACACCCTTTTATAAGTTAAATTCGCAGCGAATATATTCGACTCGAATCAAAATTTTTCCACGAATTCGCCGAATCAGTCGAATCGAATTTTTGAATACTTCGCTCATCTCTAATTGTAAGCTCTAACGAGCCAGGCCCTCTGTTTCCTCTTGTACCAAATTGTATTGTAACTGTAATGTCTACTTTCATTTTGTAAAGCGCTGCGGAAACTGTTGGCTCTATAGAAATCCTGTATAATAATAATAACAATGCAGTCTGGATTACATGAATTACTTTACTGGAATTGGTGCAGTGTGCTGGCAGGATGACATGTAATTAGTAAAATTTAAAGTTTATGTTTTAGCACTGCTATTCTGAAATACATATCTGTTCATTGCCCTGTTATAAAAGTTTGTTTAAAAAAAAATTGCATAAACCATTTGAAAGAGGTTTTTTTCAGACTATTTTGAGGCAACTATTAAATGGCGTGTCATGTATTTATACTATTGGGAAGTATAAAATAGGGGGATCAGTGGAATGTCACTACTGTACCTACTAGTCTTTATCTCAGAATAGGAGAAGTCTGAAAAGTGAGTACACAAGGGTGCACCTATCATAATGCAACAAAGTAATAGAGAATGTGGTAATAGACAATATAAATAGAAGCAAAACAAAGACTAAAGTTAATCAAACTTATATTGCAATGCAGCAGAGACACTGCACTTCTATAAAGATTTATCAAAAATGTATTTGTAAAAACAATGTGATAAAGCAATTGTTTTGGTGCTAGAATACATTTTTAAGCCCTCATGCACACGGGATATTTTGATAACGCTGGTAACGTTAGCTGTGTAAAGTCACGTTAAAAAACTTGAGTTTTTCAGTTTTTTTTTTAGCGTTTTTGCATTAGTGTTTAGCAGTGTTTTGCCACGTGTTTGGCTGTTTTTTTACCAACAAAAATTTTTTCGGGTCAAAAAACCATCCAAAAACACTGGTTTGCGGTGTTTTATATTGTTTTTTAGCTTTTTTCAGCGTTAGAACATTTTTACAGCTAAAAAAACTCCTCTAGCAACCCACTAGTCCTGGGTGTTTTACAGCCAAAAAACATCCCAGACAGAAAACGTTGATTACAATCTATGTGTGCATGGACACATAGGATAACATGCTGGGGGGTTTACTGGCTGTAGAAAAAAATGTCAAAAGCCAAAAACAGCCGCTGTAAAAACATCAAGTGTGCATGAGGGCTCAGAGTTGACATTGTTACAAAACCAGGGTTACACTGTACACAGAAATCTTTCAATTTCCTATTTTTTTTCATTTTGTACTATGCAGATAACAGCAGGCATTTCCAATGTGACATTGTTAAACAGGTCATGATAGTACTTGAATTATAAATATAAAGCTGTCTATCTGACAACATGCTTGGCATATGGTCCAAATGGAAACAGTCCTTTGTAATATTAAAGCTGGGGAAAAACTCCCAGCACCTAACTTCCTATTCAAGTCCCCTGGTCACTCTCCATTCTCCTCCTTTCCTCCACACAGTGTCCAACATATGAAGCTGCCTCATATGCTAGGCAATTTAACAGCGGTAGGAAGAGATGGCTCTTACTGTTCTCAGCCATGGTGAGAGTCCAGAGAAGGTACTGCAATGTTGCTATGAGAAGATAATATGTCCCAGTCATTTTTAAGGGGGCCAATCAGAGGCTAATCATATTAAAGGTTTATTACCTGAAGAAGAATGACATATGGTAATAAACCTTTTAAACTGTGCAAACACTTAAATGTTGTTTTATGAAACAAACCCTTTCACACACAAAATGAACAAACTGCAGCTATTCTAAAAAGTAATTATGTGAACTATGATAGCTTTCTGCCCACCCAAAAAAGTAAAACAATTAGAACAAGCAAGGCTGCTTTCTTATACAAAACAAGCCAACAATTTAGCTAGAAGATCTATTACATTGCTCAAGTAACACAGTATGGAACTTGTTGCAACTTGGATCTTCTGTAGTTGAGTACAGCAGCCAATGGTTGTTGAATCCAAAGTATGTCCTGTGAATAGAATAATACTAATTTATGGACTGTAGCATTTTTTTACATTAGCATGTAGCAAAAGTGTGTATATGTTGCCTACAGGAGAAGGATAATGTCTCCACCATTTCCTCCACTGTCGGTGTGAAGATATCTGCACTCACATTCTCAGAAGTTTACTCTAATATCCAATCTGATGTCAGAACAGGTCACTTCCTGAACTTCAATATGTTCTTTTATTATATCACCTGCATATAAAAAGACAAGGTTATAAATATATTCCATATTTACAATTAAATTTTATATTTACCTAAAACCAGAAATGTCATGTGACAGTCCATAGACGCTCCTCTTCTGGGTCCACCACCATCAATTCAATTATGAGTTCAGGTACAGTGGGCAAACAGAACAGTACAGAATAGAATAATGTGATATAGCTACCTGATTCATGAAATGTGAACATTTCATTTTCTGCAATGGTCCCTCATTGTGAAGTTGGAGTCTGAGAATACTCACCTACCAATCTTATCAAACGTACCTGAATACTCACATGATTATGACTTGGAATCTCCTCTGATTGTCTGCTACCCCCGACACAACCCTAAAGACTATCATATACTATACTAGTTCACATGTATATTACCTAGGTATGATATAAATATACAAACCTTGTACAGAAGAATCTGATAGAGATGACTCTTCCAGTGTTATGGTGCCATTGTCCTCATCACCATGTTCAGGAAAACCTGTTGATTCTTCTTGGCTAGATTCACCCAAATACAATCTTCTCCTCTTGTGTTTCCCTTTAAACAAAAAAAATGGTCACACTTTCTAAAATGGAAAAAAATGGTTTTGTAGTCACTAGGGTACCTACTTGATTGAGTAGTAGTGCAGTAGTGCACCCATGTTCTTCTGAATTGTCATTACCATCATCATCTTCTTCCTCCAAGGAAGTACCAGGCAGGTTAGCATGGTATCTTCTTTGCCTTTCTCTCCATCTTGCTCTGTACTTCATTTTTTTCCCTGTCATAGGAAAAACAAAGTTAACATGAGGAAAATGTATGGCCCATACATGCAGTCAAGGAATATGCATTATTAAACATGAGAAACTATAACATTGCTCCATGCGTTGTTCTCACATCCATAGAAAACCATAACATTTTATATGTACATTTTCTAATAGTTTTATGTATTTGTTCAAGCTGGTCCTGTTTGCAGTGCTTTAAATCTGACCATCTTTTACGGACTTGGTCTTTGGATCTCTCAACTCCATGCTTCTTTCGTAGGACTTCCAGAACTTTGTCCAAGATGATGTCTTTCCTGCTGTTGGGCCTCTCTTAATTTTGGAGCTTGCCATCATAATTGTGCTTCTCCAACAGGTGTACAAGATCCACCATTTCACTTCTGGACATTTCTGTTGCTTTACCCTTTCTTCCTGATGTCTCTCTGGCCTTTGTTCTGGGCTCCCCTGCATTCTCCTCGTCCACACGTATATTACTTAGGTATGATATAAATATACAAACCTTGTACAAGAGCATCTGATAGAAATGACTCTTCCTGTGTTGTGATGCCATTGTCCTCATTATCATGTTCAGGAAAACCTGTTGATTCTTCTTGGCTTGGTAATTTTGGAGCTTGCCGTCATAATTGTGCTTCTCCAACAGGTGTACAAAATCCACTATTTCACTTCTGGACATTGCTGTTGCCTTCACCTTTCTTCCTGATGTCTTTCTGGCCTTTGTTCTGGGCTCCCCTGCATTCTCCTTGTCTGCCATTTTGTGCACTTGCTGTCTTCTCTGTTTGTTGCATATGACGCCTTCTTTGCACGTCCAAACTGCTGCGTGAATCATCAGACAGAGACGGAGCAACGGGCGCATGCTTACTGATTATTATACATCACATTACACAACCCATTGCAGCCCAGAACAATTCTTCACAGCGAGCATTCAACACCTAGATCTTTCTAACTGATCTGCTACGTGAGTGATCTGTGAAAACAAACGAAGGTAAGTGACCCTTTAATTCTTGCAAATTACACCATTTACTACATTTTATTTTGCATAAAGCAGGCCTTGTGCATTTTGTTTGAGGTTGGCCCTGATTTAAGTTTGGTGACACATTTCTATGACCATGTAACATACTTCAATGTTGTTCATTATCTCCTAATGTGCTTCATGGTTGACCAGTACAATTTTTCCTTACAGAACCCATGACAGACACGTTTACCTGCCCTGATTGTCTTCCATGCTTCACTGACATGCACAGGCAGATGCCTTGCCTTTGGAAGGTGAAGTCCAAGGAGTATTCAGACGGCAACAAAAAGCATGAGGCCCTCACCAAGCTAGCCGAACTTTGTAAAGCAGTTTGCCCTAATCTCAGTATGTACAGAACAAAATAGCAAATTTAACCAATACACGCCTGGCCAATAGCCAAAAGGCGGCCGGAAAAATGTATCGGATTTCCGGGTTGGACGCCATATGGCGTCCTCCCGCACATGCGCACTTTTCACGCTTGCAGAGCCGCGCAGCGGCGTGATCTGTCTCCGGCCGTGTACCTCGGACACGGACGATAACAGATCTGAGTATTGGCCCCGTTGCCGGTACCATGTGACCTGCTGTGACCAATCACAACAGGTCACGTGACAGTTGTATACAATGGATGGCTTCATTCATGCCATCCATTGTATACTACTGCCTAGCTGTGAATGGTCACAGCTAATCACATGCACATGTCATGTGATTAGCTGTGGCCAAATCACAGCTAAGCACAAAAAAAAAAACCCTGAATGAATCGATGTCATTCAGGCAAATGCTTGCATATAGCAAAGTAATTCTTTGCTAAAAGCAAATTGTGTGTAAAAAAAAAAAAAAAAAATACTGATTACTTTGGACATAGTGAAATATGAAAAAAAAATCTTAAAAAAAAGAAAAAAGTAATAAAAAATTTAAAATAATAAAAAAAAAAAAAAATAGTGAAAATAATATTTTGCATTTTTTCATTTTCGAAAAATTATGACAAAAAAATACAACTTCAAAAAACTCGCCATGCCTCTTATGAAGTACATCGGACTGTCTACTCTGCCAAAAAGGGGTCATTTGGGGGATATCTGTACTGTTCTGACATTCTTGGACCTCAAGAAATTAGATTGGCTGTCAGTACTTCAGGATTGATCAATATTCAGATCTATACCATAGTTTGTGAACTCTATAACTTTCCTACAAACTAAATAATACATCCTAATTTGGGTTATTTTCACCAAAGACATGTAGCAGAATACATCTTGGCCTAAATTTATGAAGAACAATTATTTATTTGCAAACTTTTATAACAGAAACAAAGAAAAATGTGTTTTTTTTTCAAAATTTTCAGTCTTTTTTGATAATTTAGCAAAAAATAAAATTCCCAGCGGTGATTAAATACCACCAAAAGAAAGCTCTAGTTGTGTGAAGAAAATGATAAAATTTTAGTTTGGGTACAATGTTGTATGACCGTCATTCAAAGTGTGAGAGCGCTGAAACCTGGAAAATGGCCTGGGCAGGAAGGTGTAAAATTGCCCGGTATTCAAATGGTTGAGAACAGTCTTCAGAAAGGAGGTAAATAAAGTAAAGGCACCACAGGAATCTGGCGCAAGAGCTGATGATGTTTATGTTCCAAGGCTGTGGTACTACGAAAGCCTTTACTTCCTGGCAGAGCAAGTGGATACCAGAGCTTCGCTTTGCACTCTAGCGACATAGTCGGCAGCTTCTGCAGAATCCCCATCATTTGACATTGAGCTAGAAAACTCTCAGGACATTCCACCCTCTCAGGTAAACACAGGATAGCTTTGTACTTTTGCCATGGCTTCCTACTGAAGAACTTTTTCATAATTTTTATAGTATTTTTGAGGTATGTTATATTCATTATATGGGCTTCTGATGTGCAGTAGTGACATACACCATGTAGTTCAATGAGCAGCCTATATAATATGAATTTCACAAAATATTGTTGCGCTTTGCTGGTAAAGTTGTTCTTTTCCAATTATAGGAACCTGACAATAATGAGGATGTCATTGCGTCCATTCCTGTTGCACCAAAGTACCTTCCCTTGGGGGAGGGTCCTTGGCAACATGGGGTCAAAGGAAGAGGGTTGATTTAACTCGGCGGAGAACTGGTACTGGATTACAGAGCAGCGTGTCTGCAGGGGACTGTGCCTTAAAGGAGGGGAGTATTACAGGTGAAACTCGAAAAATTAGAATATCGTGCAAAAGTTCATTTATTTCAGTAGTGCAACTTAAAAGGTGAAACTAATATATGAGATAGACTCATTACATGCAAAGCAAGATAGTTCAAGCTGTGATTTGTGATAATTGTGATGATTATGGCTTACAGCTCAGGAAGCCCCAAATCCACAATCTCAGAAAATTAGAATATTCCATGCAATCAATAAAACAAGGATTGTACATAGAACAATATGGACCTCTGAAAAGTATAAGCATTCATATGTACTCAGTATTTGGTTTGGGCCCCTGTTGCAGCAATTACTGCCTCAATGCGGCGTGGCATGGAAGCTATCAGCCTGTGGCACTGCTGAGGTGTTATGGAAGACCAGGATGCTTCAATAGCGGCCTTCAGCTCTTCTGCATTGTTCGGTCTCATGTCTCTCATCTTTCTCTTGGCAATGCCCCATAAATTCTCTATGGGGTTCAGGTCAGGCGAATTTGCTGGCCAATCAACCACAGTAATCCCACGGTCATTGAACCAGGTTTTGGTGCTTTTGGCAGTGTGGGCAGGTGCCAAGTCCTGCTGGAAAATGAAGTCAGCATCCCCATAAAGCTGGTCTGCCTAAGGAAGCATGAAGAGCTCCAAAATCTCCTGGTAGACGGCTGCGTTGACCCTGGACTTAATGAAGCACAGTGGACCAACACCAGCAGATGACATGGCTCCCCAAATCAACACAGACTGTGGAAACTTCACACTGGACTTCAATCATCTTGCAGTGTGTGCCTCTCCATTCTTCCTCCATACTCTGGGTCCTTGGTTTCCAAATAAGATGCAAATGTTGCTCTCATCAGAAAAGAGGACTTTGGACCACTGAGCAACAGACCAGGTCTGTTTTTCTCTAGGCCAGGTAAGAAGCTTCTGACGTTTGTTGTTCAGGAGCACCTTGACAAGAGGAATACGACATTTGAAGCTCATGTCCAGGATCCGCCTGTGTGTGGTGGCTCTTGATGCACTGACTCCAGCCCCAGTCCACTCCTTGTGAAAGTCCCCAACACTTTTGAATGGCCTTTTCCTGACAATCCTCTCCAGGCTGAGGTAATCCCTGCTGCTTGTGCACCTTTTTCTTCCACACTTTTCCCTTCCACATAACTTTCTATTAATGTGCTTTGATACAGCACTTTGGGAACATCCAGCTTGCAATTACCTTTTGAGGCTTTCTCTCCTTATGGAGGGTGTCAATGATGGTTTTCTGCACAACTGTCAGGTCAGTAGTCTTTCCCATGATTGTGATTCTTACTGAACCAGACTGAGAGACCATTTAAAGGCTCAGGAACCCTTTGCAGGTGTTATGGCTTAATTAGCTGATTAGAGTGGGACACTTTGAGCCAAGAATATTGCACCTTTTCACAATATTCTAATTTTCTGAGATTGTGGATTTGGGGTTTTCATGAGCTGTAAGCCATAATCATCACAATTATGACAAATCACGGCTTGAACTATCTTGCTTTGCATGTAATGAGTCTATCTCATATATTAGTTTCACCTTTTAAGTTGCATTACTGAAATAAATGAACTTTTGCACGATATTCTAATTTTTCGAGTTTCATCTGTACAATAACATCTTCTTTTTTATTTTTAAAACTAATGGGTAATGGATTTTTCACATCTTTATTAAAAGGTGAAGATGGGCTTTAAAAATAATTTTTACTTGTACTTATGAGCTGTGTTTGCCATAATTAACCGTGTCTGTACTGTGCAGTCATAATCATTTGTAACTAGATTTGAACATTGTCTGCCCTAACAAAGCACTAAAGGTGAAGATGTTGGGCTATTTATGTTATTGAGGACAGATTTGGGACAGGCTCACTCTAACATTGTTCATAAAACCTTGTAGCAGGGGCAGACTGACATCTCATGGGGCCCCCGGGCAATAGGGGATCATGGCCCCTGTGTCCTTGCCCAAACTCAAAAAAGCCTATGAAAAAGGTACCAGGGGCATCTCATGGGGCCCCCTACTGACCCCGGGCCCTCAGGCAGTGCCCGATTTTCCAAATGGTCAGTCCGCCCCTGCCTTGTAGTCACCCATGACACCTCCTGAGAAACATCTAAAAGGTAAGAAATATTTAAAAAAACATTTTTAGGCATTCTCTGCAAATGGGAACACATAACAAACATAAAGTGGGTTTTCTTCAATTTGAATGCAAAATTGGAAATGAGTGTTAATGTAACCTTTTTTAGTAATTGTACACATGGACTAAAATTATATATTTACAGACAAGAGTAAAAAATTGATATACAGACTAATTATTAATGTTTTTGAAACTGAGAGAAATTAGTAGTCCCTTGCATGACTATAGGTAAGAAAATAAAAGAACCCACTTTTTCAGTGGATTCTAAGAAATGCTCAGAGTCTTGGTCTAAAAATGGTGAAGCATTTGCTTGTCTATTATTATGCTGCGGTGACAATATTCACTGGTAGTCTGCATATTGCACTTGTTTTTCAAGTCACAGTCATCTATAGCATTACCAATGCATGGCCTGGTACAAAGTGGGGGTTAGAGAAGTAGGCCCGCAAACCACAATGCCATATCAGTGACCCATATAATTTATGCCTGTGTGGCAAGGAAAAATATCAAGCTCCTCATAGCATGACAAGTACACAACAGCTCATTATGTAATTAAAAATTATGTTTAGAAGAAAAGTTATAGTCAGTTGCACTGCTGGTTCCTACTTTAGTGGAATACTTCCTCCTCTGATCCCTCCTACCCCTGCAGTCTTCCGGTGTGGCAGGTGCCAAAATATGCCTGCCCTTTCCACCTCTCCTCCATTCAAAGAATCCATGCTATAGCTTCTATGAATGGAGGAGGTGAATGTTTCATTCATTCACCTATCCTTCATTCATAAATCATTTTTCAAAGATTCTAAATCTACATAGTACAGCGTCTATGAATGGAGGATGGGACAGAAAGGGTGGGAAAAGTTGGCAGTCTAGATGAATGCCTGTCACAGCTCACTAAGCTTTATGAACCCCTGCCACAGGGGTAGGGGGGAGATCGGATAAAGAAGATTTAAACTAAAGCCGGAGGCAGCAGCACAGGGGACACATAGCACTGATGGTGTGTAATTTTCCTTGTGCTGATTTTTTTTTTCATTTTTGACTAAATGTAGGCTTTAAAGAAAATCAGCCAGGTTGTCATTAGCACTGTAAACCAGCAATTCCCATTTTGCTCATTGTGGGTAGCAGGGCTGATATGTTATTTCTACTTTTGCGTATGATGCAAATCCCACCTGGAGCACTATCTGCATGGGTGTCCTCGGGGCCAAAACAGTTGTCAGTTTTGATACTTGCTGCTATGTTACTCAGAATATTGAAGCCAAGACATTATAGAGACAGCCAGATATTTAACGTTTTCACAAGGAGATCAGTAGTGGTAGACTATATATTTCTTTTATGACAAGTTCTCCTGAAGTGTATGTAAATCCTGAGAATGATCCAGACCCCCATGTAGCTCTGCAGCAACATAGTACTTCTGTAACTGATCTACTGCAGGTTGAAATTAGTCAGCAATAGATCACTCTAGCTATGATCTACTACTGCAGAGAGATGCTGGACAAAGCTGCTACAAATGCTCCTACAGAGTACTGTGTAGCAAAATCAGAAGCCTAGGAGCTGAACATTTCAGATCCCAGGACGAAAACTGGATGCTTGATGTCATTGACAATCAGTGGTTCTAGCCCATGGCGACCCACAGTAGCCAATGATTTCCAGTGCCATGTTAAAATAGCACCCAATGTTTAAATATACAATTGAACGCATTTAATACATCTATAAGTGCAAAAAAAAATCTGTTGATCCTGCCAAACATTTTATGAGCTGATACCTTCACCAACGATTCACCAATGATCTTTCTAGTCATCTGTAAGGGTGGCATTCTGGCCACCACTGTAAGTGGGTCATTCTTCCTACTGGCAACCAGCATGGCTGGCTGATTCATATTGACCTCCAAAGATTTGGTTTTTGCTGGGGTTCCCTGAAGCCTAGAAATTAATTCTAGGGTTTCTCCAAGATAAATGTTTGAGAAAGACTGTTATAGAGTTTGATTTGCTATAACAACCTCAATTCTTCTTGGAAGGATTACCACAAGATATTAAAGTGTGTTTGTGAGCATTTAAGTCCGTTCAGCCACAACAGCATTCAAGAGGTCAGGTACTGATGTTGGACAAGAATACCTGGCTTTCAGCTGACATTCTATTTCATTCCAAAGATGTTCAATAGGGTTGTAGTCAATACTCTGTGAAGGTCACTCGAGTTTCTCCACACCCAGCTGAAACCCAACTGAACAAATATGTTCAGTAGGTTGTACGTAGTCTGGACTCCTCTCTAAATTGGCGCTAGTATGTGTGTACAAATTGGCTACACACATGTGTTATCCCATTCTGCATACAGATCCCAAGCCTGAGCATTTGGGGAGGGTTTAGGAAAGACCTGGAGACCAACCTTGTTAAAAATGTTATTAAAAGGTATTCAAGCATATCAGACCAGAGAGCTGCCCAACAGAATTGCAGACAGTCAAATAAAAATGAAAACATATATATACAGGCCTACAGCACCCACAGACTGCAACCAGCCAGCTGCTGATCCAGCCACCCACCACTCTCACTCTCCTCCCACAGATGGACACTGATGAACTCCGCCACGATGTGACAGACTCTCTGCTTCATCACGCCCTGATGTGAAACCTCTCACCTGCTCGATCTGACCAGCACTCCACTCACCATAGCATGCCACCCGCACTCCTCCTCCTTGTATTCCTCTTCTCCATTCCCAAAATCGCCTCCCTTTAACCCTCTACTCCCCCAAACCAGCTCTACATTGCTCCTTCACTTCTTCCTTCTCCCCACTACAGCTCCCACCACCTCCTTCTTATACTGAACTCCCCCGGCGACCCACACACCACCACTAGCGGATCCACACACTCCTGCACATCCTGTTCCCATGCCACCTTCCTCACCCTTCTCCTAACCGCCGGCGACATCTCCCTGAACCCTGGCCCCCCACCTCCCCACTCCCCCTCTAGGCACCCTCCTGCTCCTGCCAGCCACCGCAACCCCCTCAACCTCATACCCGTCCCCCTCCTCCCCGCATCCACCCCTCCTCTCTCGGTTGCACTCCTGAACGCCCGTTCGGTTTGCAACAAGCTCACCGCCATCCATGACCTCTTTGTCTCCCACTCCCTCAACCTCCTAGCGGTCACCGAAACCTGGATCCAACCCACTGACTCCACCTCCCCTGCAGCACTCACCTATGGAGGCCTCGTCTGGACCCACTCACCCAGATCGACGCAGAGGCGGTGGGGTCGGCATGCTCCTGTCACCGCTGAGCACCTTCCAGGTCCTCCCTAACCCCCCCCCCATCCTTCTCCTCCTTCGAGGCCCACTGCATCCGGCTCTTCCCTCCCACACCTTTGAGGATTGCAGTAATCTATCGGCCTCCTGGATCCGTATCCCTCTTCCTGGACGACTTTGCCGCCTGGCTTCCCTTCTTCCTCTCCTCTAAGCTACAGAACAGTATCCTCGGGGACTTCAATATCCCCATTAACGTCAACAACCCGGCTACTTCCCAACTCCTTCTCCTAACCTCCTCTTTCACGCTCACACAGTGCACACAGTCCTCCACCCACACGATGGGAACACCCTGGACCTCGTCTTCTCCCACCTCTGCACACCCCACAACTTCACTAACACCCTCTTCCCCCTCTCTGACCACCACCTCCTCACGTTTTCCATCTCCCCCTCCTCTAACTCCCCAAGGTCTTCACTGAAGCCCGCCTCACCACTTGCCCCCTGGACCCTATCCCCTCACAACTCCTCCAGTCACCCCCCTCCTCCATCATTCACTCCCTCACCCACATCTTCAATCTCTCCCTCTCTACTAGCACATTCCCCTCCACCTTAAAGCATGCACACATCACCCCCATACTCAAAAAACCCTCCTTTGACCCCACGGACCTAAACAACCTTAGACCCATCTCCTTGCTGCCAATCACTTCCAAGCTCCTTGAGCGCCTTGCCTACAATCGCCTAAGTGCCCACCTTACTGATAACAACCTCCTTGATCCACTACAGTCTGGCTTCCGTCCCCTACACTCCACCGAAACCGCCCTACTTAAAATCACTAACGACCTGCTAACCGCCAAAGCTAATGGCCACTACTCTATCCTCCTGCTCCTTGACCTCTCCGCGGCCTTTGACACTGTCAACCACCCCCTCCTCCTTACTAAACTGCACTCCTTCGGCATCAGGGACGCTGCTCATTCCTGGTTCCCCTCCTACCTATCCCAACGCTCCTTCAGCATTACCTATAATGCTGCCACCTCCCCCTCTCTCCCCCTTTCTGTTGGTGTCCCCCAAGGCTCTGTCCTCGGACCCCTCCTCTTCTCCATCTACACCTCCTCCCTTGGCAAACTGATACACTCTCATGGCTTCAACTATCACCTCTATGCCGACGACACACAAATTTACCTCTCCACCCCTCAACTCACCCCCTCACTCTGCGCCCGCATCGCCCACCTCCTGAACGACATATCAAACTGGATGTCGCTCCATTACCTCAAATAAACCTGTCCAAAACCGAGCTCCTAGTCTTCCCCCCAGCCCGCGCCCCCCCCATCCTCTCCATCACGACTAGCAACGCCACCATCAATCCCACCCCACACGCCAAAGTCCTGGGTGTCACCCTGGACTCAAACCTCTCCTTCCAACCTCATGTCCAATCACTATCAAAGTCATGCAGGCTCCGCCTCCGCAACATCTCCAAGATACGTACGTTCCTCACCCCAGACAATGCTAAACAACTCGTACACTCCCTCATTATCTCACGCCTGGACTACTGCACTCCCTTCTCACTGGCCTACCCAAACAACTGCTATCCCCACTCCAGTCTATCCTGAACTCAGCAGCTAGACTCATCCACCTCACCAACCGCTCCACATCTGCCTCCCCCCTCTGCCAATCCCTTCACTGGCTCCCGATTGCTCAACGCATTAAATTCAAACTACTAACTCTGACATACAAAGCCATTCACAACGCTGCCCCAAACTACCTAACTGACCTGATACCCAAATACCACCCCACCCGTGCCCTTCGCTCCTCACAGGACCTCCTACTCTCAAGTTCCCTGGTCTCCTCCTCCCACGCCCGACTGCAGGACTTCTTCAGGACTTCCCCCATCCTCTGGAACTCCCTACCCCAATCCATCAGACTATCACCTACCTTCCTCACCTTCAGGCGCACCCTGAAAACCCATCTCTTCAGGGAAGCCTACCCCACCCTCACCTAACAACCGATCTCCTCCACTCCTCCTACCACTCCATCCCCCACAGCCACTTCCTCCTGTACCACTATCCCCTCCCTCCTAGATTGTGAGCTCGAAAGAGCAGGGCCCTCGAACCCCTCGTGTATTGTATTGTACTGTTTTGTCTCATGTTCTGTTCCCCCCGCTATTGTACAGCGCTGAGCAAACCCTTTGGTGCTATATAAATACTGTATAATAATAATATACATTCCTAAATATTGTGGTATGTGACAATTCTTACAGACTTGTAATGTTTTTGAAAGAACCACTTTAATGTCAATATGATAGATAGATACTGTAGATAGATAGATAGATAGATAGATAGATAGATAGATAGATAGATAGATACTGTAGATAAATATATAGATAGATAGATAGATAGATAGATAGATAGATAGATAGATAGATAGATAGATAGATAGATAGATAGTTTGACTTATTTCAGTTTCACATAAGTAAGATGTTCTTGTTTACACGAGTGCTACTACATTGAGGGACTTCCCCTGCACGCACTTCTTTAGTATTTAGGACAGGATAAGCCCACTGATTTCCTCTCTTCGCAAGTTGATGGCCAGCCATTGGCTAGCAGCAGTTTTTTTCCACTCCCTTCCATCACTGCCGTCACTTCTCTGACCTTGTTTGTGATTACGGCCAGTTTGTGGTTTCAGGCTAGAAAGTGGAATTTCACTGAGTGGACATTTTAAAAACATTCTAAAGAATCATTGTGGTTTTATCAGATTTTCTCACTTTATCATTTCGCACCTTAAAAGTCTGATATGAAAGCAATTCATGATAATTAGAGAAAAGGTGAAAGTGTGAAGGAAAGGGGTGGAGCCACTCTAGAGCAGTCTTTCCCAAGAAGAAGTTATAGATATAATAGTAAGAATTAAAAATGCGGCAAAGCTAGAATACATGGCACCAATCAATGATATTTTTAACACCTCCTGCTAAAAAAATAATTTTCAGTAAGAATCATCTAATTAAAATGAAAAATAATAATGTCCCAGAAGGAAACACAGACAGATTCCCTTACATTGGTGTTCAGTGGAGAAATGTCTTCTTAGTTTGGTAATCAGATGGAGAACAGTACCCTTACATTATAGTCAGTAGGAGAGGTGACCCCTTATATCTATGCTCAGTGAGAGGAAAAGTGCCTATTACATGGGTGGACAGTGAAAAGAATGAACCATGTGACAGACCCAATGGGGGCAGGGGCTTTTGGAGGGGACTATGGGCTTGCCTGATTATGGCCCATGGAGGAGACCAGCGATTTTGTCTTCTTCTCCCAGTCAGAGCATGCAGGAGAGCTGGGTGCTGAAACCCTGTGACTGGCTGGGAGCATCTACCGGGATTATGGGGCCAGGAAGTCTCCAGAACAGTGGGGCGTCTGCAGGAATGTTGTGTTGGATAGGTCGTGCAGACACACCTTTACTATCCAGGGACATGGAACTCATCTTGGACATATTTATTATCTTACCCCAGCTGGTCCTAAGAGGTGCATAATGCAGCATTTGCCCATTTTGCTCTGGCTACTACTAACTTTATATTATTAATTTTTTATGTTATTTTCACCAAAGATGTTCCACTTGGTAACCTAGATCTGAACTGGATCTGGGGTGGGACATTTAGAAACGTGTGGTATAATGTACTTTATGAATCCGGGGCTGTGGAACTGTTTCTGGGCATCCTGGTGGACATGCCCTGGCTAATCAAGACTTTGTATGGACATGTTTTCCAGCACATAGACAAGGGAGGCAGGGTGGGGAATTTCTGTGACTCCTACTATACTGATAAGACTTGTCTAGGTGCCTAGCTGTTAATTAGATTAATGTTTAAATGTTCAATTTTCATGTTTTTACTGGTTGTACATCTTATCTTTCCTATGCTAATATCCCCCAGAGGGGAATGCCCTCCTGGGGGTATAAAGTACTTGACTGGGTTTTTACCTCAACATCTTGTTTGTGTAGGATGCTTGGGTTACAGGGCTGGGATTAGCTATCGGTCTGATGGAAGGGTTTGAGGGGCAGGAGGCACTGTTTGGTGGAGGCACCCAGTCGGGGTGCAAAGTGGTCCATCCCAAACCATTTACCTGGGGTGAGTGGGGTAAATGCATCCCTATTGTAACATACCTGGTGGTAGAACCAGAAGTGCAGAGGAAGGCCTCCCTTACAGCTCTGGCTCAGGGGTCCTGGTAGAGTAACAGGGAGCGCCAGAGCACAGAGGTGCACAAGTGCCTGGTAGGACTTCTTCAGATGAATGTTGACGTGCGTCAGGAATGCAGGAGCATCTGGTGGATGGAACACTGGCCGGAGTGCAGGAGCAGCTGGCAGATGGAACGCCGGCAGATGTTCTGGAAATGGCTTGGCAGATGGCACGCAGGCAGAAGTGCATGAGCAAGTTACTGGGAAGGATACAAGCCAGGGGTCAGTACAAGCAGCATTCAGGCAGGGTCAATAACAGATCAGATCAGCAACGGAATCACAGGTAACAGGATGCATGGGTGCTCAAAGGTATTAGACCAAAAACGGCACTAATGCAAGGCACTATCCCAGCTTAAATAGCCCGCCTGGTGCCAATGCGCATTGCACATGCGCACTTGCAAACACCTGTGTGCACGATCGTGCATGCGTATACGCCAATCGGCCATGAGCAGGGCTAACAGGGATTCTGCACCTGCGCATAGACATGTGCATTCCCTGACACCTGTATGGTCAATGAGAGTAAAGAATGCCCCTTCTGTTTGTAATTAGGGAAAAAATGTTGAAAAGATTGGTAGGGTCATGACGCTGGCTTTGCTAAGTGACATGGACTCCACAACTGATATGCAGGCACTGTCAGATGGAATGGAAGGTTAGTCATCCACAGATCAAGGAACCCCCACAACCTCTGGAGGAACCCTAATTGAGGATTTCTGCCCAAGAGTTACTTTGGACTGGTACTTAATGAAAAAGAGAGGACCAGGCATGGCAGAAGCCATAGGTAAGGACTCTGAATAAATGTATAAAAGCATATTCAGAAAAAGTATATGTGAAGCTTTTATTTTGGTTGCTTTGAAGAGCTGGTACTCCATTTGGGTTTATGTTGCTAGAAAGGAGAGAGAAGAGGTCAGACCCCATAGTGTAGCATGCATACAAAGGTTTTAATGAACAAATTAAATTCAATGGTTGCACTCACAAACAACTGAGGTGGCTTGGTAAAATTAGTCTAGAGTCAGAGCATAAATAATCACAGATCTCCCTGCCTTGGCCACCGACCAGGGAAAGCATAGGCTGATGTGGAAATGACACTGGTTGAAAAAGAAGCAGGATTGTTTTGAAACGTACCCCTTTTTTTGGGGTACACAGCAGTGACAGCAGGAAGTTCTTGGCGCTAGACTCCAGACCTTGCAGCAGCTCCATCCATTCCTGCCGACAGTGTCATTTCCACATCAGCCCATGCTGTCCCTGGCCGGTGGCCAAGGCTGGGATCTGGGATTATTCATGCACTGACTCTGGACTCATCTTACTAAGCCACCTGTCAAGCTTCTACACCCCTCAGTTGTTTTTGAGTGCAATTTTTTTTTAGTTTGTCCATTAAAACTTTTTTTATGCATGCTACACTATGGGGTGTGTGCTCTTCTCTCTCCTTTCTTGTTTCACACAGGCTTGCAGCGTCAACCCACATGAGCAGCAGCACCCTCTTGATTATAGCAGCTTATGGACTGGTTTTTAATCTGGGCTACCCATATATATATATATATATATATATATATATATATATATATACACACACACACTGTATTGCCAAAAGTATTGGGACGCTTGCCTTTACACACACATGAACTTTAATGGCATGTGTTGGCCCTGCTCTGTCATTTTACGTGGCCTACCACTTCGTAGCTGAGTTTCTGTTGTTCCCAGTTGCTTCCATTTTGTTATAATCCCACTAACAGTTGACCGTGGAATATTTAGTAACAAGGAAATGTCATGGATGGACTTATTGCACAGGTGGCAACCTATCACGGTATCACGTTTGAATTCACTGAGATCCTGAGAGCGACCCATTCTTTCACAAATGTTTGTAGAAGCAGTCTGCATGTCTAGGTGATGATTTTATACACCTGTGAGAATGGAGGTGATTGGAACACCTGAATCCAATGATTAGGAAGTCTGGCCCAATACTTTTGGCAATATAGTGTATGTATATATATAATGCATTGCTTTTTCATTGTCCGTATGGTCTTAACCATTAGATGTACGTTATACTTTTGTATCTATCTATCTATCTATCTATCTATCTATCTATCTATTTATCTATCTATCTATTTACCTTTAGCCTCACTTTTAGGATTTTTTGTTTTTTGATTACGCTCACACAATCCTAATTAGGCTCTGATAATTATTTAGCCAGTGAAGAGCCTTACCCTGGGGGACAACGCAGAATGTCACACAGGTTTTCCTGTCACAGCATTTATTTTGGATTTATTTTGCTGCCTTTGTGTCATGCCTTTTGCTTCCTGCACCTAGGTCTCTACCCCAGTTACTACCAGTCAAGACAAGGTGAGTGAGATTCTCCAGTGTGGTGCCTGCCGCCCAAAGTACAGTGCAGCGTACAGAGGTCCAAGGGAACTGAAGACTAGATCACCAAAAAGGATTTCCATGGACAAGCAGGAGAGTGCACAGTGGAACTTCCAAGCACAGGGTACTATTAAGCATGCAACTTTTCTAGGGACAGGTGAGCAGAATGCACAGTGGAATTTCCAGAGACAAGGAATCACAAAGTACAGGACTTGGCAATGCATGGACAAACATTGCTCAGGCAATAAGATGGCTGATCTGGGCACAACTTAAATAGAGTCACTGACTGCTAGACTGGGTGGAGACTGGTCCTATATCAGATGGCAGGTGGAATTGGGTGGTGCCTAAGGAGGAGATGTCAACCTGTCTGTAGGAATACAAGCAAACATGTCACCTTTACAGCTGTGCCCTTGTTGAGATTTACCCTCCTGATCCTTGTCACTGCATTGCCCAGACAGCGCCACCTGCCTGTGAGGCAGCTGCATGGCTTGGGGTGAAACAGGGCAACCCACACAGCTGTGTTCTCCCTTTCCCTTGATGTAGTCAGACAGAGAGGCCATGAAGGGAGAGAGGAGAGGAGGAAAGACTGCATGCCAGTGTTGCACTTCCCCCTTCTGGGTTGCTTAGTGATTTTTGGGTTCCCTGTCAATCTGGACCTCTTGTTGAAAGCCCCACCACTGCTGACACCACCGTGCTCTTGTGACCAAGATAAATCACAACTAGTGATATCCTTGATGTTCGAGTCAACCGGTAAGAACGTTCAGTGGGCGGTTTGCCTGTCGTGCCCCACAATGCACTGCACTCTGACAGTGCATTGTGATGGCCATAGCAATGCACCTGACCTCAGGCCACGTGCAATGCTTTGGCCAATCACAGCACAATTGGGCGGAGCTAGCAGTTATGTCACTGCTAGCTCCACCCAATTGTTCACACCTGACCGGCAAATGTCAGATAGTGACAAATGCTCGGCGGGTGCGGACAGGTCGACGGGCATCAGGTTTTTTTTATTGCAAAAAGTCGGCGTCATCGTGATGGATTACAATGATGGAACCATTTTTTGGTCTGTTTTTTTTTTAATAAAGGACTTGTCAAAAACTGTTTTCATGCACAGTTTACGCTTTTTTGGAGATTTTTTGGAGTACCCCATACTCATTCACAAGGGGGGACTGGGATCAGGGGGCCCCCTTGTTAAAGGGCTTTTTCAGATTTCGATAAGTACCCCAGGGTTGTAGGGAAGAGGCCTTCGCCCCCCTACCCCAAAGCACCCCCCCATGTTGAGGGCTTGTGGCCTGGTACGGTTCAGGAGGGGGGCACTTACTCGCCCCCCCCCCCCTTCCTGGCCTGCCAGGCCTGTGCTCGAATCAAGGGTCTGGTAGGAATTTAGGGGGAACCCCACACTTTTCTCCCCTTTTTTGGGGGTGAGATTCCCCTTAAAAGTCCTACCAGGCCCAAAGGGCCAGTTATGGTTTTTAGGGTAACCTCATGCACCTTCCCCCCCATTTTTTGGGAGGTGAGGTTCCCCTTAAAAGTCCTACCAGGACTAAACATTTTTTAAATGAAAAAGTCCAAAAAATTTTTAAAAAAGTGTTTTTCTTATACAATTTTGCAAATAAATAATCTTTCTTCATAAATCTTGGCCAAAATGTATCTTTAATTTAATTTAATTTTTAGTATAAAAAAAAAATAACCCAAATTAGTTTATAACCAAAAATTTTAATTTTTAAAAAAAAAGTTCAAATTTTTATTTTTTATATTATTATTTATGTTTTTTTAACATACTGTCATTCTAGCAGTACACTGTCACCATAGTGACACTGTACTACTTGTGGGGGGTGATGAAGATTTTGTTTTTTTTACACTGATTGCTTTTACACCCATAAAGGCTGTAAAAGCAATCATTTCTCCCTCTCTCTGGCTGCATTCTTGCAGCCATTGAGAAATACTGTGCGAGCTGTGATTGGTCCCAACTTGTCACATGGTACAAGACTTTTGCAAAAAGCCCTGTACCATGTGACCTCTGTGATCATTCACAGATTTCACACGTAGTCAGCAATGATGTCAGAAGTGACATCTTGCTTACTACTATTCATGTGCTCACTGATTGGCCAATCAGTGATTACATGATTGGGACCTCACACAGAGGTCCCGTACAGCGATCAGTGTTCCGCTGTGTCCTCCAGACAGGGAGCTCGCACAAGCAGGGAAGGGGGGAGGGCATTTATAAATGGCCAGATGCCCCTGCATTGCTCCATTCCAGCCGTTTATATACATGGGCAGGAAGGGAAGTGGTTAAAAGCACTACAGTGTTTTCTGCATGCTTGTTGGGGCCCAGTTGGTATAAAGCAGACTTGAGACATGCATTAGAGTTCCTCAGAATGGTAATACAAAGATAGTGATGGAAAAGGGGGAGATTTAACACTTTTCCCCTTGGAGGTAGTGAATTAGTGTGGTGTTCCCTTTAAAGCATTAAACATAGGGCAGGCTTGAAGTAATAAATAGCAACAATTGACATACATTTCTATGGACAAGGGTAACTCCCTCTGAATATCAAAGGCAAAATGAACAGTAGTAGGATTCCTGCTTTGTTGAAAAAGAGAAACGTGTTGTTTTAGTTGGCACGGCTGTATCCTGGCCTGCAACTGTATGTCTGCTGGTATGATAAACTGTAATGCAGATGTATCCCAACAATGGTGGCTTCGGGAACTAGGCCATAAACTGGGGACAACTATATGTAATGTTCACAACTATGTGCAGGTAGATGGCTGAAGTAACAAACTGTCAGTATTCACTTGGTTAGTGGGTGCATGAATCTTTCTCATCCGATCAAAGCGATCTGGCAGATCATAGCAATCCATCTTTCCCTGCAGACGAGGTCAGTCCACGGACTCTCTGGCTCAGACTCAGTGTCCCATCTGGTCTCCTGCTGTCAGATTTGCCTGCTGGGCAATGTGGCAGACCGGGTGGTCAGTAGGCTCTTTTCGTTTCTCCTCTCTCTCCAACTCTGGCTCCACAGCCTAGTTCAGCACTTCAGCCATCAGCGCCCCTCCTTCTCCCTCAGTCTCTCCCCTCATTTGATATTTATATGCTTCCTCCCACATGCTACCTTTCTTGAAAAATGTAGTCCCTGACCGCCCTGCTCAACAGCTAAGTCCTGCTGTTCAGCATACAAGTTCCAGAGAGCTGTTCTGTCCATGTGAGTGACCCTGAATGGCAAGACACCACCATGTAATGTCTATCTTATCATATTGCAAGTAATAACATTTCAATGGGTTACACCAGGATCATTAATTTAAGGTACAAAAATATTTCTGCTAGTACACACTACTATTTCATGATGACACAAAAATGTAGCACATAGTTCTTTAAGTGAAGGCAAAAGGGAAAAAAAAGAAAAGGGAAGGAGAGTCTTGGCAATGGAACCTGTCCTAGGAATTTCAGGTAGCTCAATTATGGCCTAAGGGGGATTGCTGTGAAATGGCGACCAGCAATAAGAGAAAACATAAGATAGTGTTTCCTGTAAGAAGCCTTGTGACCATAGAAGATGAGATAAAGGTGTCTGCATGCAGTGTCCTAAAAAAAGGGTGTACTCAGTGTGGGCCTCAAGCAGCTCACCAATCCTGAAGATACTGGGGCTCAAGTGATGAAGACGTCCTGGAACGGATTCTTGAAGGATCTGGGCTCAGAGGGAAAGGCCTGATCTGTGCTGAACCTCAACTCGGCCTGTCACGGTGATGAAGAGAGTGACCCTGGAAAGTCACTTGATCAGCAAGGGGCTGGAAAGAAGATCTTCCTCCAGGTATGTAATTTTCCTGCCAGATGCCTCTCTGTGCTGTAGCAACTGTGAGGCCTGCTCTAACTCTCCAGAGCAGCCGAGCCTCCTGCTTTCAGCCTCCAGTGGTGGTCCCAAAAGAGCAAGCTTCTCCCGGGTCTGGCCCTAAATATTCTCTCCCAGCATTCTCCACTTCTTTGCAGCCAGCTGGACCTTGTAACTTTCAGCAGCATCAACTCCATGCAGAGATCTGACTCCTCAGACTACATGTCCCACAATTCCCTGGTTTCTGGGGACTAGGGGGAAACCAGCCCAATACTATCATTGTTAAAATGTCTCTCAGTCGTGAGGGTGAATTTAGTCCGCACTTGGCTATATCTAAATATTACTACAGTACATTAATATTTTTCATATGCTTTAAACTTTTTCTTGTCTTGAGTATTTCACTAGTCGAGACTCTTCCACATTCTTCTTTGTTTTTCCCCTCTCTGTGGCTTTGTTGTAAAAACTACTGTAGAATAATAATTTACTGGCCATGAAAGTTGCTTGGACAAGCTACATAATGTCAGAACAAGTCCAGTTGAATCCAAAAACTACTAGATCATTTCCTTGTTATTTTAAGGACTGGGACTAATTCCTTATTACAGTTCCTCAATTTAATGAATGAATTGAGCTTGCAGGGTTTGGTCTGTATGACATGATAAATGATAACATTACAACGGTCCCTTACTTTAAGGGGCTGTCCCACATTTGATAGACTTCACTGTACTATTAATATTGAATGTTATAGCCCATGTCACATTTGTGATCTTGTCAACAGAGAGCCTTCGTCAGGGCTTGAGGTGAGACGTAATAACTACTGGACTGAGAACAGAATATGCAGTTTTTTAAATCATGTAGTTTGATGAGGTGCAGAGTCATTTGACAGCTGGTTTAAAGTGGTTGTAAACCCTCACATGAGTTGTACCTTTCTATCTGCGGCCTTCTCTTTTCTAAATACATTCAAAGTGCTGAATTTATAAAGCTTGTCTGAACTGTCAGAAAAAAAAGGGGCCAAGAGCTGAAATTACACTCAGCAGAGCTCAGTGCGGAGAGCCCTGAGAGTTGATTGGAGGGAAGAGACACCCCCCCCCCTTACCCCAGCTAACAGAAACAGGTTTGAGGCTGTCAATCTGCTGGCAAGCCCTCCCCTGTCACCATTTTTTATTGATTCATGCTGATAGCAGAGGAACAAAGATACAGACAGCAATGACACTTAGTGCTCTGGATTGAGACAAATACACACTATAGGGGGATTTGCTTTGTTTATATTTCATGTATGGGGTTTACAACCACTTTAAGGCAAACTCCACTGAAGTCTCTGGGGGGTGAATCTCATTTTTCATTCCTGCAAGCCATTGTCAAACAAAAGGCATGGTTAGCTGGGCACTGCAGTGGAGAACATGTACCAATGTCTAAAACATTAAAATAAAAAAAAGTGTGTGGGGGTGAATTCAATTGTATGCCTTGGTTTTGTGATGAGTACGTAGGTTGTATGCAGTGTTAGCATGGGGAAACTGCATGCTGATTGTGATGATTCATTTTGAGAGATACAGTTTTAAGCACTGAATCTCTCCACCAGCTCTTTTCAAGCTGTACTCATGGTATGTTCAACCTGAAGGCAAAGAGGGGAATCTCCACACTTAATTGACAAGGCCTCGCACACTGCAGTTCTCTAGGAGGGTTCAGTATCACAGCGGGCCCTAAGATAGGGACCCAGCTGCTTGGTATGGTGCACCACTTGCTGGGCCAACCCACCTACGGAACTACCGTTCCTTCTCTCGAGCTGGCTGCTCCTCATTATTACTCTTCACCAAAGGGTTAACCCAAAAGTTGACTCTTCATTTCTCACACTATGTTCACTGTGAAAGCACACTCCCCTTCTCTCTTCATCAAGTAATCAGACCACACGTTGCTGATTACCCAGAGATTTGTTTACTGAAGTAAATTCAGTTGGTCATACAGTAGTTTAGCAATTTCCATAGGAACACATTATGGTACAACATTCCCGATAAACACAATGTTGTCATTCTGCCTTGAAATAAGTGCCAGGCAGTGCTGTGAATGTGGTGCACATACCTTTCTATTGTATTCAGTTCAAATCAGGTGAATAAGAAAGAGACTCAGTCCTCTTGCCCCATGTAAGGGTCCAGCTACTGGGTAGCCCCACTCCTGGTGCAATGATTACATTCCCACATGTATGGACTTCCAATTTCCCAAGAGTCATGAGGCCCAACCTCATCCTGAATACATATGAAAAGTGAGTGCACTGTACAATAAACAATCAGATACAATGACCGTACACAATATATCCACAAAACAATAATATGACAAAAAGTATATTACTAATGTGCTATAAAAATTCCAAATTCATATAGTGAATAAATAAAAAAGTCCCAAATCCAGTGACACAGTGCTGTATGCTGAAAAATCTTCCAACAAAAGTGTATTGATGTTCACAAGTGCTTGACACAACAGAGAAATCAGCCTCTTGCCAGGCACATTGATCTCCAATCAAGAGATCAAACGAGCAGATGGTGTTCAGATCCAACATGACACCCATGTTAGCCGTATCAAGGAGATGAATGGACAACTGCAGGTTCACCTCGACGAATTCATCACATCAAACAGCTCTCCACAGCTCTCTCATGTTTATGCTCTGTACTGTTTAAAACTGAATAAAACAGTTTCAACATAAAAGAGTGGTGGTGAAAACAATAAAAGAGGGTGCTAGTCCTGAGCTGTATATAATTCTCACTCTTAAACTCTGTGCATTACATACACTTGACCCTCACACTCTATGCATTACCCACTCCTTCCCACCACACACTATACATTACACATCTGACCCCTGTACCAGGGGTGGACTAACAACTCATGGGGCCCCCGGGCAATAGGGGATCATGGGGCCCCTGTGTCCTTGCCTAAACTCAAAAAAGCCTATGAAAAAGGTACCAGGGACATCTCATGGGGCCCCCTACTGACCCCAGGGCCTTGGGGTAGTGCCCGAGTTTCCAAATGGTCAGTCCGCCCCTTCCCTGTACTATGTACGTTACCCACCCTGGACCCCCGCAATATGTGTGGTACATTTATTTTAATTATTTCAGGTACTTATATAGCACTGTCAATTTACACAGCACTTCTCATATATATTGTACATTCACATCAGTCCCTAACACTCAAGGGGTGTACAATTTAAAATCCCTAACCCACATTCATACATACACATACTATGGCCAATTTAGACATGAGCCAATTAACCTACCAGCATGCCTTTGGAGTGTGGGAGGAAACTGGAGTACCCAGAGGAAACCCACACAGTCACAGGGAGAACGTGCAAACTCTCGGCAGAGGGTTCTGTGGCTGGGATTCGAACCAATGACTCTAGTACTGCCAGGTGGAAGTGCTAACCATTTAGCCACTGTGTTGCCCATATACTCCTGAAGCCTGCATTCTGTATTTGACAAACTTCTGACTCCTTCACTCCCCATATAGGCTTACGTTTTAAGCCCCTCCCATTGTTATCTAAGTGCACTATATGCATCACTACTGTCCCCACCCTCTGATTTTCAAAAGTTCTCAAGTATGTGTATGATGTAGCCAGGGGCGGACTGACAACCCATGGAGCCCCCGGGCAATAGGGGATCATGGGGCCCCTGTGTCCTTGCCCAAACTCAAAAAAGCCTATGAAAAAGGTACCAGGGGCATCTCATGGGGCCCCCTACTAACCCCGGGCCCTCGGGCAGTGCCCAAGTTTCCAAATGGTCAGTCCGCCCCTGGATGTAGCCATATTGATTGCTGAGGAAACCCCAAAACCATCTTGTAGAAGACCAAAGGGGTAAACCTATTATTTTAAAATGCCTCTTTCTAAGTAAAAAATGTTCAGTGCAATGAAGAGTCATTATATCTAACCAGATAAGCTGATGCCTGCACAGTATTAATGTTATGGATGCTAACATCTAAAAACATGAAACTAAGGGGAAAAAATAACACCATTTTATGTTCTAAATTTTCTCTTAATATACTGTACAATAACTAAAGGATAGATGTTATACTCCTACTTTTCTTCCACATGTAATCTACAACTCTAGACTCCTCCACATACATCCTGACATTTTTCCTCTCTGTGGTCTTGTAGTGCACATAGAATATTAATTTCCTTATTTCATGGAACTTGTTTGTAGCACTTCCTAAATTTAGCCAACACATTGAATGTTCAGGGTTTTGGTTTGTAGGTTATTGTAACTGATTACAGCAATAAAATGTCTCCTTACTTTTAGGGACAGTCCCGAGGTTAAAGCACTAATACCTGCCATTTAGGGATGAGCAATATATGTACTATAATGCAG
This sequence comes from Staurois parvus, assembly GCF_062004578.1. NCBI lineage: Eukaryota > Metazoa > Chordata > Amphibia > Anura > Ranidae > Staurois > Staurois parvus. The sequence goes on from NW_028318929.1 coordinate 2,965,847, forward strand.
AAAAAATATATGGAGGTTTGGGGAAGAGTCGAGCAGTTAAAGAGTAGTGGAATACAAGATGAAGACAAGTAGGAGTTATGATGTATAGGTATTATTTTATATGAGTAATATTTAATCTCCCATTATTCATGTCAAACATGTCTCCAAGTGTAGCCAACAATCTGTGTTCTTTTAGGGCTCTTACACATGGAGTTGGATGACCATGAACACTGTACTCATTTTTACGATGGCACCGTCGTATACACCAGAACAGCAACACACAACCATTCATGTCAATGTAGTTCTTCTCTCCAAAGCAGCTGCTGTTTCTTCAGGTCTCCTGCTCCCAGAGCCCATGACTTCGTAAGCAGGATTATGCTCTCTGACACACCCGGGCTGAAAAGGGGATATTAATACAACAATTTATACAATACTACAATAGTCAAAGAAATAAAAAAACAGTATAAAAAACTTCAAGTATGTGAAACAGTTGTAAATTAATGTATAAAGTTGCTAATAAAGACAGTGTACAAATTTAAAATTCCCGTAGTGCCAGACCACCGGCCAAAACGTGGTGACGTCACCATGTTCCAGCTGGTGGTCTGACACAACGGGAAGTTTTCTTCTTCTGTTTTAAATCTTTCCTTACATGGTGTGGAGAGCTGTTTGATGAATTTGGACTTTTTACAGCACTTTAGCAATATACTTTTTGTCAGATTATTATTTTGTGGCCATATTGTATTCGGTCATTGTATCTGATTGTTTAGTGTACAGTGCACTCACTTTTCATGTTTTGCATTTTTCTGGTGTTTAAGAAAAGAGTAGCAGCAGTTCACTATATTTATTCACACATTTTTTCATAAATTTTTTTTTTTTGAGTGTAGCGCAGGTTTTTCCTTTTTTACTTATCCTCCTGAATGCATGCCTTCTCAACAGGAAGGGACACATGCAGGGGAAAGGCACACCCCAGCACACATTAACCCCTACATGACCACACTTTAACCCTTAATGCAAAATACCAGCGACACTTTTAGGCACCTGCCTACATACTGTATGTATGTTTTATGCAGTGGGAATGCACGTGTATGCAGTGGGCATGTATGTGTATAGGTGGTAGTACTATTCTGTACATAAAGGAGTGGTGGCTTCTTCTTCTCTTTCTTTCTCTTTTACTTCGTTTCCTGCCTCTTGCTATGGAATTATTATCATTGTTCACCTATTACTCGTATACATGGTGCTCTGGAATGTACTGCTCTGTTTCTAGTATGGGGGGTAACACCAGTGTATGTTTACGCCATTTTCATTTTGATCTCTGACATTATAATACTAGCTGGCTATGGAGATAACTTTATCTCCAGATGCTCAGCTAATCTAAACATGTCTAAAGCAGGACATACATGGGTCGAATTCCAAACTATTTTTCTATTGAAAACATCATTCGTACTGTAATGCGTTGGTGCCACCAATGATTTCAAAAATCGGTCGTTTTTCATGAATTTTACAACATGCCCAAAAAACGAAATGGAGAGGAACCACAAAAATTGGTCGGTTCCATTGCCCTACTAACAGAACGAAAATTGGTTGATTATTCTTAGGTCCGATTTTTGATTGTTCGGAAATCGACCCAAGTATGGCCGGCCTTAGTGATCTTTACTTTTATCATAACCTTAATGTTTCACCTTTCATTACCTTTGTATGCTTCCATGTACATTTACTGGAAATAGACATTACTCTCATGTTTATGCTCTGTACTGTTTAAAATTGAATAAAACAGTTTCAATATAAAAGAGTGGTGGTGAAAACAATAAAAGAGGGTGCTGTATATAATTCTCACTCTTAAACTGTGTGCATTACATACACTTGACCCTCACACTCTATGCATTACCCACTCCTTCCCACCACACACTAATGTAATGTAATGTAATGTAACACATCTGACCCCTGTACCAGGGGTGGACTGACAACTCATGGGGCCCCCGGGCAATAGGGGATCATGGGGCCCCTGTGTCCTTGCCTAAACTCAAAAAAGCCTATGAAAAAGGTACCAGGGGCATCTCATGGGGCCCCCTACTGACCCCGGGCCCTCGGGCAGTGCCCGAGTTTCCAAATGGTCAGTCCACCCCTGCCCTATGTACGTTACCCACCCTGGACCCCTGCAGTATGTGTGGTACATTTATTTTAATTATTTCAGGTACTTATATAGCACTGTCAATTTACACAGCACTTTACATATATATTGTACATTCACATCAGTCCCTAACACTCAAGGGGCGTACAATTTAAAGTCCCTAACTCACATTCATACATACACATACTAGGGCCAATTTAGACTTGAGCCAATTAACCTTCCAGCATGTCTTTGGAGTTTGGGAGGAAACTGGAGTACCCTGAGGAAACCCACGCAGTCACAGGGAGAACATGCAAACTCCAGGCAGGTGGTTCTGTGGCTGGGATTCGAACCAGCGACTCTAGTACTGCCAGGTGGAAGCGCTAACCATTTAGCCACTGTGTTGCCCATATACTCCTGAAGCCTGCACTCTGTAATTGACATACTTCTGACTCCTTCACTCCCCACATAGGCTTATGTTTTAAGCCCCTCCCATTGTTATCTAAGTGCACTATATGCATCACTACTGTCCCCACCCTCTGATTTTCAAAAGTTCTCAAGTATGTGTATGATGTAGCCAGGGGCGGACTGAAAACTCATGGAGCCCCCGGGCAATAGGGGATCATGGGGCCCCTGTGTCCTTGCCCAAACTCAAAAAAGCCTATAAAAAAGGTACCAGGGGCATCTCATGGGGCCCCCTACTAACCCCGGGCCCTCGGGCAGTGCCCAAGTTTCCAAATGGTCAGTCCGCCCCTGGATGTAGCCATATTGATTGCTGATGGAACCCCAACACCATCTTGTAGAAGACCAAAGGGGTCAACCTATTATTTTAAAATGCCTCTTTCTAAGTAAAAAATGTTCAGTGCAATGAAGAGTCATTATATCTAACCAGATAAGCTGATGCCTGCACAGTATTAATGTTATGGATGCTAACATCTAAAAACATGAAACTAAGGGGAAAAAATAACACCATTTTATGTTCTAAATTTTCTCTTAATATACTGTACAATAACTAAAGGATAGATGTTATACTCCTACTTTTCTTCCACATGTAATCTACAACTCTAGACTCCTCCACATACATCCTGACATTTTTCCTCTCTGTGGTCTTGTAGTGCACATAGAATATTAATTTCCTTATTTCATGGAACTTGTTTGTAGCACTTCCTAAATTTAGCCAACACATTGAATGTTCAGGGTTTTGGTTTGTAGGTTATTGTAACTGATTACAGCAATAGAATGTCTCCTTACTTTTAGGGACAGTCCCGAGGTTGAAGCACTAATACCTGCCATTTAGGGATGAGCAATATATGTACTATAATGCAGAAAAAATATATGGAGGTTTGGGGAAGAGTCGAGCAGTTAAAGAGTAGTGGAATACAAGATGAAGACAAGTAGGAGTTATGATGTATAGGTATTATTTTATATGAGTAATATTTAATCTCCCATTATTCATGTCAAACATGTCTCCAAGTGTAGCCAACAATCTGTGTTCTTTTAGGGCTCTTACACATGGAGTTGGATGACCATGAACACTGTACTCATTTTTACGATGGCACCGTCGTATACACCAGAACAGCAACACACAACCATTCATGTCAATGTAGTTCTTCTCTCCAAAGCAGCTGCTGTTTCTTCAGGTCTCCTGCTCCCAGAGCCCATGACTTCGTAAGCAGGATTATGCTCTCTGACACACCCAGGCTGAAAAGGGGATATTAATACAACAATATATACAATACTACAATAGTCAAAGAAACAAAAAAACAGTATAAAAAACTTCAAGCATGTGAAACAGTTGTAAATTAATGTATAAAGTTGCTAATAAACAGGACTAGAGATTGATCGATAATCCCTAAATTGGGGAATGTCCTGTCTAAGGAGTGCTGCTATGGCAATGGTCCAGCAGTCTTTGCATACTGATATTCTGCTGCTGTGTTTGATGAAGCTTGGCATTTCATGCGATTGCTGAGCCTGTGATCTAGTAAGACCCCCTTTTCCATCCATCCCCCAATGGCTCTCCTCCTAGCAAATAATTTGCATTCATATTTTTGGCCCCCAAGTGCATTGCTCACATTTTTCAACAATAAACTTCCATTTGCCATTTAGTTGCCCGCCCCTTTATTTTGTTGAGGTCCACTTTTAAGGTTTCTATATCCTGCTGTGTTATTGCCCTGCTTAGCTTTGTATCATCAGCAAACACTGAGACTGAGCTGTTTATACCAACCTCTATATCATTTATGAATAAATTAATCAGAATATGTCCCAAAACAGAGCCTTGAGGTAACCCACTTATACCTTCAGGCCACTCCTAGTACTCGCTATTTATAACCACCCTTTGTACGCACCCCTGTAACAAGTTTCTATCTCTTATGGTCTAAGCCAGGGGTCCTCACACTTTTTAAAAAGGGGGCCAGTTCACTGTCCCTCAGACCGTTGGAGGGCCGGACTATAGTTTTCAAAAAAAAAAACTATGGTCATCTCCTGTACTGTGTCCGCATTTGTTCAGAGACTGCGGACATACAGCGGCGGTGGGAATACTGGGCCGCTCTATAAGACGCACAGACATTTCCCCCCAAGTGTGTCTTATGGAGCGAAATAGTGTCCCATCATTGGTGTCAGTGGGAGGAATAGTGCCCCACAATTGGTGTCAGTGGGAGAAATAGTGCCCCATCATTGGTGTCAGTGGGAGGAATAGTGCCCCACAATTGGTGTCAGTGGGAAGAATAGTGCCACATTATTGGTGTCAGTGGGAGAAATAGTGCCCCATCATTGGTATCAGTGGGAGAAATAGTGCCCCATCATTGGTGTCAGTGGGAGGAATAGTGCCCCACAATTGGTGTCAGTGGGAAGAATAGTGCCACATTATTGGTGTCAGTGGGAGGAATAGTGCCCCATCATTGGTGTCAGTGGGAAGAATAGTGCCCCATCATTGGTGTCAGTGGGAAGAATAGTGCCCCATCATTAGTGTCAGTGGGAGGAATAGTGCCTCATCATTGGTGTCAGTGGGAGGAATAGTACGTCATTGGTGCCAGTGGGGGGGGGGTGGAATAGTGCCCCATCGTTGGTGTCAGTGGGGGGAGGAATAGTGCCCCATCGTTGGTGTCAGTGGGGGGAGGAATAGTGTCCCATCGTTGGTGTCAGTGAGGGGAGGAATAGTGCCCCATCGTTGGTGTCAGTGGGGGGAGGAATAGTGCCCCATCATTGGTGTCAGTGGGAGGAATAATGCCCCATCATTATTATCAGTGACACCAATGATGGGGCACTATTCCTCCCACTGACAGCAATGACACTTAACTAGCTGACCCCTGTTCCAGCATGGTGCTGCTGCAGCCAGCATACCTGGTTGCAGCAGTACCATCTGCACGGCACACTTACCGGGCGGTCAGCTTTCCTTCTTCCTTCACTTCGGCCTCTCCCTCCCTTGATTTTCACGGGGCCGCTCGGCTCCGCCTCCTCACCGGTGATTGGCCGCCTGTGTGCCTTTCCTGATCTACAGTACTGGCGCCCAATCACCGGTGAGGAGTCAGAGCCGAGCTGCAGCACGGACATCGAGTGAGGGAGCGGCTGGAGTGAAGGAGCTGCGCATCCTGGACTGGATCGTCGTGGGACTGGGAACGGAGCCAGGTAAGAGACAGCAGCCCCCTGCTTGCCCCTGTACTTAGTGTCTCCTGCCGGCGGGCCGGATGAATGTGCTCGGCGGGCCGCATGTGGAGGACCCCTGGTCTAAACCAACAGACCACAATTTGTAAATTAAGCGTTTATGAGGAACTGCATCAAATGCTTTTGCAAAATCCAGATATACCACATCCACAAGCCTTCCCTTATCTAGATGGCAGTTCACTTCCTTGTAGAAATTATGTTAGCAGGTTGGTCCTTCATAAATCCATGCTGATTACTACTAATGCTGCTCTTTTCACGTTCAAATGCTTGGATATAGTCCCTTATCAGCCCCTCCAATAGTTTACATACTATTGATGTTAGACCGACTGGCCTGTAGTTTCCATGTATATGCCTTTGCCCCTTTTAAATATTGGTACCACATTTGCCTTTCTGCAATCAGCTGGTACCATTCTAGTCCTTAAGCTGTCTGTAAAAATTAGAAATAATGGTCTGGCTATAGCATGGCTAAGTTCTTTAAGTACTCTTGGGTGTAAGCCATCCTGTCCTGGTGATTTATTAGCATTTTGTCAAGTCTGTTATGGGCCCTGGCCTCTGCTAGCCATAGGGAACATTCTGTGACATGTTACTAATAATACAGTCATGGTTGTTATACCCCTCCTTTTTCTTTGTAAAAACTGAGGTGAAGAATGCATTTAGTACAGTTGCCTTCTCCTTGTCATTTGCAACCAGCTCTCCCTGATCATCTTTTATGGGGCCAATATGCTCTGACCTCACTTTCTTACTGTTAATATATTTTAAAAAATTCTAGGATTTAGTTTTTTTTACAATTCTTCGCTATGTGCCTCTTGTAGTCTATTTTAGCTGCCATGATTGCGCTCATACACTTCTTTTTGCATTCCTTGTAGTATTGGAATGCCGACAATGACCCCCAGCCTTATATTCCTTAAAGGCCTTTTTTTTTTTTTTACAAATCCTTATACATTAGAGTTTAGCCATCCAGGTTTAACCTTCGCTCTTCTATATTTGTTGCCCAGTGGAATACACTGCATAATACCTCTATTTAATATGTTCTTAAAGCACTCCCATTTTTCCTCGGTGTTCAATGGGATTTGTAGTATTAAGCACAGTTTAGCAAAGTTGGCTCTCTTAAAATTCCGTCTTTTTAACACTACCCTTGTGCCTCCTTTTACCATGGTTTACTTTGAATGTAAATACCCTGTGATTGCTGTTACCCAAATGGTCCCTTATTTACACCTCTACAATCAGGTCTGTGTTATTTGTAATAAGTAGATCTAACAGTGCATTATTTTTAGTCGGGGCATCCACCAATTGACAAATAAAATTGTCCTGTAAGATATTTATGAAATGGCGAACCCTAAATCAGCGAGCAGTGCCTTCTGCCCAGTTGATATCTGGATAGATACCTTCCTTTATTAGGATAATATTGCCCTGCGTGGCCACCATTTCTCCTATATTCACTGGCAGTCCTAGATAGGGAGAAGAGTTGCATCACAGGCTATGTATTAACTGTTGGGTGTGTGTGACACTGCAGTGACTGCCTTTTCCATGCAGCTGTAGTCCAGGGAATGCTATGAGGAAGGCTGTATAGCCAAAACGCGTTAGAGGTTTCTTACTGTATTCAGGTCATGTAGCCAGTAAAGAGTAACGAAAAGAGCATAGTGGGTTGCCAACATCTTTTTGCTTTGTAGTTCCAAGGAATGCCTAGAACTGTGGCTACATCATTGACAGGCTCTTGGCCTGGAACTCAGGAAGACTAAAGATAAACCTTAGAAAGCTATGGATGTGGAGATTACTTTGTAAGAGAAAGGAAAAGATAAAACTGGCTACAAGTCAGACTTTTAAGAAAGACCAGCCGTCTGGACTGCATTTTTCCCAGGGAAGGTGATTCCCATTTGAGCTAACCCCCAAAATACATTTTCAGTCCCTATTTTGTGAGGGGCATTCACAGAGACTGTACTATGGGTGAGCCCCTAAGGTGATACGCATCAAGGACCCCTGAGTGCTGCATGCAGATGTGACTGGGAGTATCCTGACCTGGCCTGACCTGATCTGGGAGGTGGATGACCTGAATCATACCTATTGAGATGGGTTATATCTCAAATGCGTTTATACACGCACTTCTGGTGAGTGCGCATTTCATTAATATTGAACACCTGCCACTGGAAGTAACCCTCCACGCACACTTATTGGGATCATTCAGGATCCTCACGTGGGCAATGCATCTGGGACTTTTTTTGCACTTTATTCACCAATTGGTGACATCATTTATGCACAAATTTTATTTATTTATTTATCTGTACATTTTATATTGGTTTTTATTGGTTTATTCCCGCAAACGATCTAATATTGCTGGAAATCTATACCTATGTACTGAGCACATGTTATTAACTTTCTCATGTTGCACTATTTTAAAGAGACTGCATTTTCTTATTTTTTTTTAATCTATTGACGAGATTTATGCTGTATATTTAGTGTTTAGCGCTGCACCTTTATATTGAGGTTTCACCCTACACTTGGAGGAGAAAATGTGACAGCAATTAGGCTGGATAAGCTAAGCCGCCCCACATGCAAAAGTCCTTAAGGGTACATTATATTTACTTTTTCCAAATTCAGTGAGGGAAAACTGTCAAACAAAAAGGAGCTCGTCACAAATACCTCATTCTGAAAAAGACTGAAGAAGATCAGAAGAAATGAGATGCAAAAAAGGATGAAAAAAAAGCTGAAAATTGTATTTTATTTATTATGGCGATTGTTTGGTACACAGTGCTATAGCAAACAAATGTCATCCAGTTAGGGTTTCCATCTACTTTAAATTCCTAAAAAGTCAATCGGTGTATCTACGGACATACTGAAATTATCTGGAGCACTTAGTAAAACCAGTGGAGGTGTGTGCGAGGCAGGCAGGTAGGCATGAGCAGATTTCAAAGACTTTGCATAAACATGAGTAATAAACAGGTTGCCTTAAAGGGGAATTAAACCCTCCTGTCTTTACCAGCCAAGGAGACGGCCATCTTAGCCTCTGTTTGATCTGCAGCCTGCTACTGTTTTTTAAAGGCAGCAATCGGCTTTCCTATAAAAGTGGTCCAGGCAGCCAACAATGTCTATAAGACTCCCCCCCTCCGCCTGCCACCATTCTCTCCCTGGCTCTCTCGTTCCATTGCGCAGCCTGGGACCATGGTAAACAGTCAGGCAAGCTGCAGACAGAGGAGATGGAAGAAACCCTTTCCCTCCATCTCCTCTTTGACGAATGATGGCGAAAGTGATAAGAATGTAATCACTTCTGGTTTCAGCCATTACAGCCAAGGAAGCAGCTGTTTAAACATGAGATGGGTTTGATCAGCTTCCTTTCAGGGCAGGCGAAACTTCAGGGATCTACTAGACTCCTAGGGGTTTATTTACTAAAGCTGGAGAGTCCAAAATCAGACTCCCTTCTGCATAGAAACCAATCAGCTTCTAACCTCAGCTTGTTCAATGAAGCTTTGGCAATGAAACCTGGAAGCTGATTGGTTTCTATGCAGAAGTGAGCCTGATTTTGGACTCTCCAGCTTTAGTGAATAAACCCCCTAATGTCTTCATAAAAAGAACCTGTCACTGCTCAAAACTATCATAAGGCCTGTCCACCCCTTTGTGATAGCAATAAAGTTAAATTAAAACTAAAAAAAAAAATTATAAAAAATTAAATCAAAAAATTAAAAATGTAAAAACGCCCCCCTCCTCCCATGCTTGTGCACAAATGCAAACGCGCATGTAGCACTGGAACGCATATGTAGACGGTGATTTCACAAAGCATATGAGGTATCACCACAAACATGGGAGAGAAAGCATTCATTCTAGTGCTGTATTTCACATTAACTTTACATAGATTATCTATAAAGGCTTTTAGAGCGTTGCCTATGGACAATTTTAGGGACCATAGTTTGTCACCATTTCACAAGTGTGCACAATTTTAAATCTTGACACGTTTGCTTTTCTTTACTAGATTCAACATCATATTTTATATTTTACCAAAAAAAAGAGCATTATATTGTGTTTGTGTGAACTAAAATTAATTTATGTGTATTATATTCCTGACCAGTTGCATTTGATAAACAGCTGTCTAAATATTGTGTGGCATTAAAAGGTTCAACAGCTGCCGTTTTATTCTCCGGGGGTCTCTGCTTTCAGAAAATATATAATTTTGGGGGGTTCTAAGTAATTTTCTAGCGTAAAAAAATGCAGATCTTAACATGTATGTGAAAAATTAGAAAATTGCCCCAGAAGGCAAGTGGTTAAGTTAACCATTAGCCGCCCGGCATATAGCCGTTTGGCGGCCGCAAAAATGCTCTAGCTTTCCGGGTGCACGCCATTTGGCGTGCTCCCGCACATGCGCAGTTCGCGCGGTTGCAGAGCCGCGCAGCTGCGCGATCTGTCTCCGGCCGTGTACCTCGGACACGGCCGATGACAGATCTGAGTACCGGCCCCCTTGCTGGTACCATGTGACCTGCTGTGACCAATCACAGCAGGTCACATGACAGTTGTATACAATGGATGGCTTCATTCATGCCATCCATTGTATACTAGTGCCTAGCTGTGAATGGTCACAGCAGGTCACATGCACATGTCATGTGATTAGCTGTGGCCAAATCACAGCTAAGCACAAAAAAAAAAACCTGAATGAATCGATTTCATTCAGGTAAATGCTTGCTTATAGCAAAGTAATTCTTTGCTATAAGCAAATTGTGTAAAAAAAAAAAAAAATACTGATCACTTCCCCAAAGTAGTTCATTGTTACTATGGTAACGTTGTACTACTTTGGTCATAGTAAAATATGAAAAAAAAATCTTAAAAAAAATTAAAAAAAAGTAATAAATAATATATATATATATATAATTTTTTTTCATACTGTCACCAGTCAGTGTCCCTGTTCACAGCCATGCCAGTTATATGATGACGCTGTACTGCACTGGTGACAGTATGTAAAAAAAAAATAGTGAAAATAATTTTTGTAATTTTTTCATTTTCCGAAAAATTATGACAAAAAAAATACAACTTCAAAAAACTCGCCATTCCTCTTATGAAGTACGTCGGACTGTCTACTCTGCAAAAAGGGGTCATTTGGGGGTATCTGTACTGTTCTGACATTCTTGGACCTCAAGAAATTAGATTGGCTGTCAGTACTTCAGGATTGATCAATATTCAGATCTATACCATAGTTTGTGAACTCTATAACTTTCCTACAGACTAAATAATACATCCTAATTTTGGGTTATTTTCACCAAAGACATGTAGCAGAATACATCTTGGCCTAAATTTATGAAGAACAATTATTTATTTGTAAACTTTTATAACAGAAACAAAGAAAATGTGGGGTTTTTTTTCAGAATTTTTGGTCTTTTTTTGTTAATTTAGCAAAAAATAAAAACCCCAGTGGTGATTAAATACCACCAAAAGAAAGCTCTAGTTGTGTGAAGAAAATGATAAAATTTTAGTTTGGGTACAATGTTGCATGACCGCGCAATTGTCATTCAAAGTGTGAGAGCGCTGAAACCTGAAGAATGGCCTGGGAGGGAAGGGGGTAAAAGTGCCCGGAATTGAAATGGTTAATAATTAAATGTAATCAATATTATTCATTTATGATTAATATTTTACTTCTGCTAAGTATATTACTTCCAACTTATAGTGGAACTAAACCCATCAATGTAACAGTTTCAAAAAGCAGTTACATTCCGGCACAGACAAATATCAAATGGCTGGAGTCATAACTGATCACATGTGCACCATCATGGTAGCTGAAGATCAAACAGAGGCTAAGATAGCAGCTTCCTTGGCTGAACACAATAGGAGGGTTTCATTCCACTTTAAAGCTGAACTAACCCCCCTGATTTAAAGTTTACCATAAGGCATTCTATGATTGACAACAGTCACAGATGTTTGCACTCTCAACTGAACCGTCAAGCCATCATATGGCTGATTACATGTGCACCACCATGGCAACTGCAGTTCAAACAGATGCTAAGATGAGAGCTTATTTGACTGTAAGGCCACATTTACACCTGAGCATTATGGGGTTTTTTTGGGGAGGGGGGCATTTTTGTTGCATGTTTTTCAGCATTTTGGTGCATTTTCATACAATGTTTTTAAAGACTTGGCGTTTTTTAATAGCCCGTACCCCCCGCACCTGCCTAGGGACACCACTGGCTTGAGCCCGCCGTCGGCTGAAAATGGGTCACAGGAGTACAGAGCGAAAAGCACGCCTGTGTCCTACAGGACAAATATAGCTTTGGCTATACTTCTCCTTTAAGGACTTTGTAATAACACTTTTAATATATGTTTTCTCCTTCATTTGGTTGCCCACCACTTTCATTTCAACTGGTCTCCTTGGGTACTGATACCTAGAATACTATCAACCTCATCTGTGCGACAGTGGGATTTTCTGTGCAGGCTCTGTCACTGTTTCCTGTGTGTCTTTTGATTGTGGGTTTCCCCTTATTCATTGAACTCTCCCTTCCCTCCCACCTTCACTTTGCTGTCTATAAGACAGGTTACTAGCACAGTTTTGCCATTGCTGTCTCTTGCATCCTGTGCCACACGACAAAGCTCATATCTCACACGAACCATGCCTAGGACATTACCCAGAACCACTCGGGGTTTGCAGAGGCTGACTACAGCACTTCTTCTGCTGTGCCTTTTGGGTTTAGGCACTGCTAATTCTACAAAGGTAAGTCTGTTTTCTATTTGAGTTGGACTTAGGCAGGAATCATTTTTTTTTAACAATTTGGCTGATAAACATTAAGAATTAAAGAACCGTAAAAATACCCAGGCCATATCTTTATGGTGTATGTGTGTAAAGCTGACAACAGACCTTGATGGAACTACTTAGTCCAGTCTTTCTCATTCTCAGTTCAGTGGAATCCTAGGGTTTCCCCAGAGGTCGCTAGGGGTTCCTTGAGCAATGAGCAATTTGTGCCTCTCAGTTGAGTACAATTTCTTGCAAAAATTGGAGAATTTGACAAAATGTTTGCATTTTGGCAAAATGTATTGAACTCAATAGTTAAGGTAAAATTATCTAGGTGAAGTGTATTCAAAGATAAAAAAATATTTTATTTTTATTCTGAATTGAGTGGTGTGAGCTTCAAACTTCTATCAGCAATTTATGTGTTTCCTCTAGGAGAATTCAACATCTCTGTTTTCCCTAGTGAGCGCTAAGTAGACCACAAGTGCAAAAATCCAACATTTTATGTTGTGTCTGCAACAGTAATCTAGGGCAAATTTTCTAAAGGGGACACTAGTTCCCGTGAAAACTGTCTAAGGGCTCTTTCACATAGGCTGCAGTGCCTATTGTTCCCATTGATGCTAATGGGTGCATTTGACAAGTGGTGCCTCTGTCAAACTCTGCGAATTGAGTTAAAAAGAGCATTGCAGCCGCCATATGTGTGCAGCCCCATCCGGCTGTAATGGTAGAATGGGGGGACTCAACCGCCGGGTTTTTACGGGATGCCCATGTGAAAGAGGTCTTATAGGAGATTTTTCACATTTTTCCTCTCTCTTCCTGTTGAGTTTGCAGGAAGTGAAGGGAAATATCCTAACGGCAAGGTTTCTGATTATAGCCTACTCTATCCAAAACTAAATAAAAAATTTGGCTTTAGATATAGAGGCATTGAAAATCAAAAAGTGATTATTGAGAACCCCTTATAATGACTAAAGCAGCCAAAGAGTTTGATGGCTGTCTTAAACAAGGCACAACAGTCCAAAATTGGCACAACAGAATTTTGTGGACTGACCCCAAAAAATTAGAGGATGAATTTGTACTCCTTACTCCCCATGGCTAGCTGTCTTGTGCCACCTTGCTTTTACCCAAGCTGCCCATTGTATTACAATGATAAGACCAGTTGTTACAGGCTGGGAATGGAAAGGCTGAAAAAGAAAGTTTGGTCAAGACACCTGGAACAGATGACTAGAAAATCTGTTGGGACCAACTACCTTTTACGTGAAACCATTCTCAGTTTCAGCCTTAAATATTCTAGTATTCATAAGGATCTTCTTCTGCAGACTGTCTCTCTATTGTGGTATTGGCTGACTTGTAGGTATGTGGACCCACTACACTATTCCACTAGCAAAAATACAAAAACTATCCAGCCTAGAACCTCTTATTATACACCGAAACATGTTGCTGACAGTAAGCAACATGATGTATTGGTAATCGTGTTTTCCTCCTTGCAGCCCCACCACAGCCTATGTTGACTATACAGAAGTATTTCCCTCATCTCTACCACTTTATTAAATCAACCCTAATGCGATTCCACATGTGGATCATCCTGTATTAAGGAAAATGACATCATCTTTTTGGCTGACTCTTCTATAGAATAAGTCATTTTGATATTGGATAGATACTATATTTCCTTATCAATCATCTATATAAAGTAGGACCTCCATACAAAATAGGAGTTGAAATTAGATATATTATTACTAGAACTGTCAAGTTTGTTACACTGCATGTCTCCTGACGTAGATCTCCCAAGATTCTCCTTCTCAGGAGAGACCTCATGACCCATGCGTTGATGTTAGCCATGTGATCAGGTGTAGGACCATCACATAGTTCATTATTTTAATTTAAATTAGCTGATATGGGCTGAATGTAACAATGAGTGAATATCTAGCCAAAGCTTTTTCTTTTCTTTTTTTTTTCATTGCAGAAAGGAGTTGAGTTGGACTCCTGTCTTTTTATTTTTTTATGCTGTTTATGCCCTGTTGGGAAGATGCACTCTCATTTCCTGTCCACGTGAAATAGGAGCCAGGGAGTCTTCAACAGTTGCCACTTGACCAGGTATCTCTGTTGGGGAAAATATTTCCCATCATTTTCTGGTCCAGTGACAACTGGAACATTTTGGATTTCCAATCATTATCTATGTTGTTGCTAACAGTAAACAGAAAAAATAAAGAAGCTGAATCTCTCCAGTAGAAACAGCAATAAAAACCTCATACAAACAGTCCAATGAGAGCACCAAACAAACGTACAAGTTTTTATTGATGGAATTAAATTTATAACAGAAAAAGTCAACACATTTTGGAGGTCCGAACACCCTCCCCTTTCATCGAGGCCTAGGAATTTTGACTGTATTCCTTTTGACAAGTGGCCCTTGCTGCATTCACTGGCACTGGTTTAGCCTACCCTCTTGAAACTGCTCCAAGCAGTAAATCACAGTACAGATCTATTTGTTATTTGTTTACCTGAGTCCATTTAGGCACAATCAAAATTCCTAAGCCCTGATGAAAGTTTGACCCCCAAAACATGCTGGCTTCTGCTACAAATTAATTTTATCATTTAAAACCTTGGACCTTCAGACATTTGTTTGGTGCTCTCAGTGGACTGTATGTATGTGGATTCTCAACTCTGGGTCTTTTCCCTATTCCCCGTTTTGTGGAGTGCTGCCGATCTGGAGCCAGTGTGCCCCATGACAATTTCAATGGTCCTTAGAAAATCTAAATCCAGAGCCCCATTTCTTCTAATGTTTAGCAGTAAACACCTGACAGAAGTTCTCACACTTCTCCGCCTATCCCAAAAACTACAAAAGGTTTTGACTAGAGATATAGTTTAAGTCAAATTTTGTGTTTGCTGCCTATTTACAATAATAATATTAGTAATAATAATAATAATAATAATTTCTTTTCACAGAAAGAAAAAAGCCACAGGAGCAGAAACCGAGGTATGACCAAAGGCTTACTGTAAGCGTCCTGCTATTTAGTTGTTTCATCTGACCTGTGCGTCGTTCATATTTAATGCTATGTGCTTCTTTCAAACGATAAAAGTGTGTCAGGAAATCTAATTTTTCCCTTTAAGCATAGTGACTTACAGCTGTTAGAGGGGTCTTTCGGTGGAACATTGTCTATATTTCTGTTTATGTCCCAATGAAAACAGTTGTAGAGTGCACCAGCAGGAGGTCTCCCCTCTGGCCCCTCCCACTGTTATTTGGAGAGAAGTAGGCAGTTTCCAATAAGTAGCATAATTCAATGTAATGCTTCGTCTGCATTTTCAACAATTAAAGGGAAGCTTACCTGAAAGACATATTTAAATAGAATTAAACCTCCGCATAAAAAAAAATGTTCCCCAGGAGTTTTATGCCATAATGTACTAGCATGCACAGCACATTTGCACCTTATGGCAAACGTATCTGCCAAGCAATCTCCTCCAGAGCTGCTGAGCCAACGTTCTCAGCTTTCACAGGTGCTTCCATATTTTCCCTGTCATTTTTCCAGGTTTCGAATCTTCGGCCACTTGACTGGCTGGGCCACAATGACGCCACTCCCGCACATGCCCGCGGAAGTCACATCATCAAGGCAAAGGGAGTACTGGAAATGTACGCTGAGCTCCACATGAGTGTACATAAGGCAGGGTGAAAGGTTTATAACAGAAGAGACCAATAGTCTCACCACTAACTGACCAATCAGGCTTCTGTAACGTAACGAGTACACAGGAAATAGCCTACTGTGTTCTACAAGTCACAGCATTCAATGTACCTGAGAAAATTCAGCCAACCAATAGGTGGGTGAGAGGAACAGAAGTAGAGCCAACTGGCTGAAACTCAAACATAAAAGTGGAACTAAACCCATTGATTTAACTGTTTTCCAAAACAATCACATTGAAACATGCCTTGCTTGGGCTCTCAACCAAATTTTCGAGTATCAAATAGCTAAAAGTCATAACTGATTACATGTGTTACATGGCAACTACTGAGGCTAAGATAACAGCTTCCTTGGCTGTAAAGGATAGGAGGGTTTAGTTCCACTTTAATAAAATCTTACTTTCTTACCAGGTATTGTCAGCTTTTATGTAATTCCAGAGACAAACATATCGCTCTTCTTTTCAGCACTGCTGAGGTATAATGGTGAGCATGTGAATCCTATCAAATCTTCTCCGCATGTCCTCCATGTGCTTTGAATTGAATTGAAGAGCACAGGAGACTACCTCCAGAGTACCTGTTCTTCCACATGAGCCTGGATAGTCCTGATTGTTTTACATAAAATTGTTTTTACCTAGAGAGATTTCCCAACACTTCCTGTTGTATCTCCAGGAGGGGAAATAAAGAAAACATTTCCCACTGACGGGAGTTTTAATTATTCCCTATCCTAGCCAAAAAAAATATTGGGCTTTAGATACAGTGGGGCAAAAAAGTATTTAGTCAGCCACCAATGTGCAAGTTCTCCCACTTAAAAAGATGAGAGAGGCCTGTAATTGGCATCATAGGTAGACCTCAACTATGAGAGACAAAATGAGAAAAAATTTCCAGACAATCACATTGGCTGATTTGGAAAGAATTTATTTGCAAATTATGGTGGAAAATAAGTATTTGGTCAATATGAAAAGTTCATCTCAATACTTTGTTATATATCCTTTGTCGGCAATGACAGAGGTCAAACGTTTCCTGTAAGTCTTCACAAGGTTGGCACACACTGTTGCTGGTATGTTGGCCCATTCCTCCATGCAGATCTCCTCTAGAGCAGTGATGTTTTGGGGCTGTCGCTGGGCAACACGGACCTTCAACTCCCTCCAAAGATTTTCTATGGGGTTGAGATCTGGAGACTGGCTAATCCACTCCAGGACCTTGAAATGCTTCTTATGAAGCCACTCCTTCGTTGCCCGGGCGGTATTTTTGGGATCATTGTCATGTTGGAAGACCCAGTGACGTTTCATCTTCAATGCCCTTGCTGATGGAAGGAGGTTTGCACTCAAAATCTCACGATACATGGCCCCATTCATTCTGTCCTGTACATGGATCAGTCGTCCTGGTCCCTTTGTGGAGAAACAGCCCCAAAGCGTGATGTTGCCACCCCCATGCTTCACAGTAGGTATGTTGTTCTTTGAATGCAACTCAGCATTCTCTCTCCTCCAAACATGACGAGTTGTGTTTCTACCAAACAGTTCTATTTTGGTTTCATCTGACCATATGACATTCTCCCAATCCTCTTCTCGATCATCCAAATGCTCTCTAGCAAACTTCAGACGGGCCCGGACATGTACTGGCTTAAGCAGGGGGACACGTCTGGCACTGCAGGATCTGAGTCCCTGGCGGCGTAGTGTGTTACTAATGGTAGCCTTTGTTCCGTTGATCCCAGCTCTCTGCAGTTCATTCACTAGGTCCCCCCGTGTCGTTCTGGGATTTTTGCTCACTGTTCTTGTGATCATTTTGACCCCATGGGGTGAGATCTTGCGTGGAGCCCCAGATCGAGGGAGATTATCAGTGGTCTTGTATGTCTTCCATTTTCAAATTATTGCTCCCACAGTTGATTTGTTCACACGAAGCTGCTTGCCTATTGCAGATTCAGTCTTCCAAGCCTGGTGCAGGTCTACAATATTGTTTCTGGTGTCCGTTGACACCAGTTTGGTCTTCACCGTAGTGGAGTTTGGAGTGTGACTGTTTGAGGTTGTGGACAGGTGTCTTTTATACTGATAACAAGTTCAAACAGGTGTCATTGATACAGGTAATGAGTGCAGGACAGAGGAGCCTCTTAAAGAAGAAGGTACAGGTCTGTGAGAGCCAGAAATCTTGCTTGTTTGTAGGTGACCAATTACTTATTTTCCACCATAATTTGCAAATAAATTCTTTCCAAATCAGCCAATGTGATTGTCTGGATTTTTTTTCTCATTTTGTCTCTCATAGTTGAGGTCTACCTATGATGCCAATTACAGGTCTCTCTCATCTTTTTAAGTGGGAGAACTTGCACAATTGGTGGCTGACTAAATACGTTTTTGCCCCACTGTATAGTGTGCGTGAATAGAAAATTCAAAAGGAGTATGGGGAGTCCCTTATAAAGTCTGAGGCAACCCAAGATATATGAGTTTGGTGGCTGTTTTGACACCTTTCCAAAACTAGAAAAATAGAATTGGGTGGACTTACTCCCCTTGGCCAGCCATCTTGTGCTATCAGGCTCCAAGTCCTACCCAGGTTTGCCTCTGCTTCACACTGTCGAGACCATTCATCACAGCTACATAAGGAATGCTTAGTCTGGGGATGGAGAATATGACAAAAGACAGTTTGGTCAACCTGTATACATGGACCTGATGATTGGAAATTCTGTTAGGACCACCTGTGAGACTTATTCATGCTCTATTTGCAACCCTAAGATGCTGACAGATTATGAAATTTCCTAATCACAACAAAGTGCAGTTTCCGAGGCTGTTCTTCTCACCCTTTCTCCACCATTTGAGGAGTCACTGATATGGGGCCAGTATGTGCTTATCAGAAACCCTAAACAACCACCACATTCATTATATGAATATATGATATGAATATATGGCAGCACTGTGGTGCATAACTAGCAAAAGTTTATAAAGTGTCCAAGAAATCACCACCACACCAGTGATAAAAGTGACAATTCAAAGTGTTCTTCCTTCAGTGATTTCAGTGTGACTTGGTATTGAAAGTGACACCAGTTCCCACCACTGCTTCTTCTCACCAGATGCAATTGCCTCTCAACCTAATGATTGGCTTTTAAGAATGCTCCGGCTATCCTCCCTTCCATGTACCAGAACTGGGTACTGGGTATTGGGCACTGCCACAGTGAGGATTAGATTCTATATTATGCCCAGTTCTGATTAGAGTTTAGAAGGCCTGGAAAAAAAACTCAAAAATTGGGAAACATTTTCCAATTTTTTTAACCTTTCTTTGTGTTTTTTTCTGGAAAAATGGAAAGAAAAAAAATAAGCGTGGAATATGTTCTTTT
This sequence comes from Staurois parvus, assembly GCF_062004578.1. Taxonomy (NCBI): domain Eukaryota; kingdom Metazoa; phylum Chordata; class Amphibia; order Anura; family Ranidae; genus Staurois; species Staurois parvus. Next base: position 2,985,273 of record NW_028318929.1, read on the forward strand.
ACAATGATAAATAATATATCTAAGGCATGGTATTCAAACTTTATAACACGAAGACCTAATGAAAGATTGCTGAGACTTTATGTAAAGTCTTAAACTATTGCAAGCTCTCTCAGCTGAAGATAAGCAAATCCTGAAATGCAGTTCAAGTAACACTGTACTTAATTCTCAATGCAGTTCTAAAACAAGAAACATATGCATTTCTGGCACTGCTAGAGAGAGGCTTCAGTTTAGTTTGCCTACAGTTGGTCAAACTGTACCTTCTACAATTGGGTGATTGCTGGGATACAGTAGATGATAGTTTCCAGGCCTTAATTGACAGGTAAGAGGGTAAATTTGTCTGACGATTTAGTTTATCGTTTTTAACCTTTTTTTAGGTTCTCAACCATCACAGCATAATGTTTCCCTACAGTCTGGTCAGTAATATGGTTTTCCTTTTCTTCCTGTCAGTAAAATGATGAGACCAACATCTAGAGTTTGGGAACATTTCCACAGTGCAATTTCTGCTGCTAGCAAAGCTGCAATTTACAGATACAGTGCTGTGAAAAAGTATTTGCCCCCTTTCTAATTTTTTTTTTATGCATATTTGTCACACTTAAATGATATAGATAGATCATCATACAAATTGTAGTATTACACAAAGATAATCCAAGTAAATACAAAATGCAGTTTTAAATAATGATTTCATTTATTAAGGGGGAAAAACAGCTGCCCAAATCTGCCTGGCCCTTTGTGAAAAAGTAATTGCCCCTCCCTTGCTAAATTATGAATGAACTGTGATTAACCACATTTTTTGGAAAGCTGAGTTAAATTTCAATTGCCACATCCAGGCCTGATTACTGCCAGACCTGTTGAATCATGAAATCACTTAAATAGAAGCTGTCTGACAAAGTGAAGCACACTAAAATATCTCAAAATCCAACACGTCATACGAAAAGCAACACATCATTGATCTAAAGAAATTAATCAACAGAGGCGAAACAACTTAATTGACATGCATCAGTCTGGAAAGGGTTACTAAGCCATTTCTAAGGTTTTTGGACTTCAGCGAACCACAGTGAGGGCCATTATCCACAAATGGAGAACATTTTGAACAGTGGTGAACCATCTCAGTAGTGGTCAGCCTACCAAATTACTCCAAGAGTACAACGATAACTCATCCAGGAGGTCCCAAGAACCCAGAACAATATTTAGAGAACTGCAGGCCTTAACTGCCTCAGTTAGGGTCAGTGTCCATGATACAGCAAAAAGAAAGAGACTGGGCAAAAATGGCCTCTGTGGGAGAGTTCCAAGGCAAAAGCCACTGCTGACCAAAAAGGACACAATGGCTTGCCTCACATCATCTTGATTATCCCCAAGACTTTTGGCAAATATTCTGTGGACTGATGAGACAAAAGTTGAACTTTGTGGAAGGTGAGTGTCCTGTTACATCTGGTGTAAAACTAACACAGCATTTCATAAAAAGAATATTAAACCAACAGTCAAACATGGTGGTGGTACTGTGATGGTCTGGGACTGCTTTGCAGCTTCAGGACATGGAAGACTTGCCATAATTGATGGAACCATGAATTCTGCACTCTACCCGAAAATCCTGAAGGAGAATATCCAGGTATCAGTTCGTGACCTCAAACTCAAGCACACTTGGGTTATACAGCAGGTCAATGATCTGAAACACACCAGTAAATCCATCTCTGAATGGCTCAAAAAAAAAAAATTAAGGTTTTGAAGTGGCCTAGTCAAAGTCTGGATTTAAAGCAGATGGAGATGCTGTGGCATGAACTTAAACAGGTCGTTCATGCTGGAAAACCCTCCAATGGGGCTGAATTAAAACAATTCTGTAAAGAAGAGTGGCCCAAAATTCCTCCACAGCGATGTACCTTATCCAGTGCAGAAAATGTAGCAAGGGATCTTATGTTGGCGAAACAGGACAGAAGTTGCAAACAAGGATGAATTTGCACAGACATACCATCAAGGAACATAAAGAAGATGACTTTTGTACACTTGTGGGACACCATTTCGCACAACCAGACCACACAATGGAAGACCTCAATATTTTAGTTCTTAAAGGAATTTTCAAATCCATTGAGGAAAGAAAAACTTTTGAACTAAGAATGATAATTCTATTTGACACAAGAGATAACGGCCTCAATTTGGACATGGGATTCCTTAATCATTATCCAACATTTTTATGACTCCCTCTGTGAGTGTTGTTCTCCCCCCCCCCCCCCCACAGTCTTTGCTTTTGCTTTGTTGTGTCTTATCTCTAGTTTAACCCTAGGCTTGTGTTTCTTTCTGCTTTTCTTTTCTTATCCCCTACATCTCTTCTAACATTCTGCTAAAACTTTGTAGTAGTACTGCTTGGACCTTGAAGAAGGGGACATTCCCCGAAAGCTTGTCCTCAAAATTGTGTTAGTGCAAAAAAAAAAAGTACCACGTCAGTACTCAATTGTTTCTGTCCACAGCGATGTGAAACACTCATTGGCATTTATGGCAAACACTTGACTGCAGTTGTTGCAGCAAAGGGCGCAACCAGTTATTCGATTTAGGAGGAAATCACTTTTTCACATAGGGCCAGGCAGGTTTGGACAGCTTTTCCCTTAATAAATGAAATCACCATTTAAAAACTGCCGTTGGTGTCACTTTCAATATGAAGTTGCATTGGAATCACGGGTGGAAGAACACTTTGAATTGTCAGTTTGATCAATGGTGTGGCAATTTCATGGACGCTTTATGACCTTCTATTGGTTATGCACCACAGTGCTGCCTTATATTCATATCTATAAAGAATGTGGTGGTTGTTAAGTGATTAAAGGTGTAAGGCAGCTGCAGTGGACAATTTGTTAATTTTGTTGGATTTATATACAGTTTTGTACTACTCTTTAATTTATTATTCAGCTGTTGGTTGAATTATGAATGATATCACATCACTGATTTTTTAGGGTGTTCCACTAGGGTATTGACCTCTGTAGCGAGGTGCTATATGTTTATAATATCAGAGATCCAGACCAGTCAGTCTAACACAGACCAGTCAGTCTAACATCAATAGTATGTAAACTAATTGAGGGGATGATAAAGGGACTATATCCAAGAATATAAAATAAATAAAATACAATGTAGCGCTGCTTGCAGAATATTCAATAAACATCAATCCATCATGATTGAACAAACAATGTGAATAAACTGGATATAAAATGTTCATAATGCCTAAATAAATGATAATGAAATTAATATAGGTGTCATCAATTACTACACAATCAAAGTGAACTGATATCAAAGTGCTACAAAAAATGTGTAAAGTTCATAGGATTCCAAATGTAAGGCAATCCAACAACATAGAATGAGAATCCATGCTTAACATGCATTCCATGCTTTAATTAGTGCCACTTCCGTGCTCTCAGAACTCTCACGTCCAACGCATGTAAAACTGTGTGTTTAATGAGACATCTTACAGCTGATCACTAGCTCCTTTGGCCACTAGGGTCTATCCACTCCTTCTCCCATATAGTAAATGTTAGTGTAGCCTTAGGGGTCCACCGTTTCACTGAATAACAGTTGCTTCACCCAAAATAGAATATGCCTAATATAATGTAGTAGATTAATAAAACTTCCAATATTTATTAAAATTGCACTTACATTCAAAATGAAAGAAATTTGCTTTACAGTTATGAAATCACGGCCTGCACTTCCTATATCTGCCTCCGCTTACACCCTGGCCCTTGTGGGAACACAATTGATGATAACAGCAGCACTCACAGTTGCAGTCACTCTTTATATAGCACTCAGTAGGCACAGAAGTTTATTTCACTTTTATATCCAAGAATATGCTGAAAGAAACAGTATAATTAGTAATAATCAGCATGGATTTACTAAAGGTCGTTCTTGCCAAACCAATATGTTAAAATTTTATGAGGAAGTGAGCAGCCATCTAGATAAAGGAAGGGCGGTGGATGTGGTGAACCTGGATTTTGCAAAAGCATTTGATACAGTTCCACATAAATGTTTAATTTACAAACTAAGATCTATAGGCATGGACAAAAGGGTTTGTTCAAGGATAGAAAACTGGTTTCAGGGATGCTACAAGGCTCTCTCCTGGGGCCAATTCTGTTTAACTTTTTCATAAATGATTAAGAGGTTGATATAAAGAGCTTAATCTCAGTATTTGCTGACGATACAAAGCTAAATAGGGCAATAATTTCACAAGATATAGAAACTTTACACAAAACCTCAATAAAATAATAGGGTGGGCAAATACATGGCATGGACAACAAGGTTTGTTCATGGATAGAAACTGGTTACAGGGACGTGTCTAACGGGTGGTGATAAACAGCGAGTACTCAGACTGGACTGAAGTGGTAAGTGGGGTACCACAAGGCTCTGTCCTGGGGCCAATTCTGTTTAACTTTTTCATAAATGATTAAGAGTTTGGTATAAAGAGCTCAATCTCAGTATTTGCTGATGATACAAAGCTAAGTAGGGCAATAATTTCACAACAAGATATATAAATATTACAAAAAGACCTCAATAAAATAATAAGGTGGGCAAATACATGGCAAATGAAATTTATTGTTGAAAATTGTAAAGCAATGCACTTGAGGGCTAAAAATATAAACACAAATTACTCAATAGGGGGAGAACCCCTGGAGGAATCTAGGATGGAAAAAGATCTGGGGGTCCTAGTAGATGACAGGCTCCGCAATAGCATGCAATGCAAAGCTGCAGCAAGAAAGGCTAACAAATATTAGCATGCATTAAAAAGGGAATTTAGTCAAGAGATAAAACTATAATCCTGCCACTTTACAAAACTCTGGTTTAGCTGCATCTGGAGTATGCTGTCCAGTTCTGGTCACCAATCCTCAGGAGGGAGGTGCAGGAACTGGAGAGAGTCCAGAGAAGGGCAACTAAGTTAATAAGGGGACTGGAGGACCTCAATTATGAGGGCGGTAAGGATGTAGAACTCACTTCCACAATTAATGGTGTCAGCAGGAAGCATTGATAGTTTTAAAAAACTCTTGGACAGGTATGTTGATTAACACAACATACAGGAATACAGGCAATGTTTTTGACATGAACACACACACGTTGAACTGTATGGACTGGTGTTTTTATTAAACTTTACCAATCATGTAACTATGATACTTCTCTGGTTGCATGTTTGTTCCAGGCCAGTGTCTAAGTAGTAAAGAAAGGGATCAGGATGACAGCTCTTGATTTCTGCAAGCAAGTAATCACTTTAATTGCCATATTTATAGCCTGTGGGGAGTTTATTAATGCTTTGCAAAATTTTGTTGAATCTCACTGTATGAGTACACTTTTATTTGATCCTTCTAAAAAATAAAGTGATTCAAATTTTTCTCTCTTCTTCCATAGGCCAAATACCCGCTGCTCATCTTGAAGGTACTAATCTCATGTCAATGTACTATTTCAGTTATAACTGTACTCCCAACTTATTCCTCTCTCATCTTCATTTCCATGTGTTCTTCCTCCTCCAACCCTCTTTCCCCTCAATCTTCCATCCACTCCTCTCCCTACCCCATATCCCTACTCTACCCCCAGACAACCACCCTCTACCTCTTCTTGCTTCCCCACAATCTTCTATCAACCCACTTTCTCTCCTCTCCTTTCCCCACACCCTTCACCTATCTTCTCCCCCCCCCCCCCCATCCTGCACCGCTCTCTTCTATATCCCTGACTACCCCATCTTTGTCCATTGCCATCCTCCAGTTCCTCCTTCACCACCTTCTTCTGTCTCCCCATCACCCTTGTTTTCTTCACCTTTGGTCACCTTTGGACCATTATCTTACTCCTCAGAGTCCTTCTCCCCTCTCTTGATGATTTTTTTTTATCTTAGTTATATTTACCAACCTTGGCAAATTTTTGTTTTCTCTTCAGCTGTCACACCCAATAATGGATCTCTGATCTGGACCAACAATACGGAAAGTACCTTCGTCCATGGGGAGCTCTCACTAATCAACAACGAGGTGCACATCAAACAGAAGGGTCTTTACTTTGTCTACACCCAGGCTACATTTGACATTGTAGCTTGCCCTAAGATAACATCCTTCCTCCTCTCCCATGCAGTGATTCTAAATTCTATACGGCAAGGAGCCAAAATACAACTTCTCCATGCACAGAAGACCGTCTGCGAAGAGAAAAATGCAGGCCAGTCCAGAAATGGGCCCGTAGGCTTGGGATGGAGGAAGTCCATCTTCCAAGGAGGGGTGTTCCAGCTGGAAAATGGAGATGTGCTGTTAACCCACACCTCAGAAATGAACTACCTTCTGGGCCAGGATGGAGCCACCTACTTCGGCTTGTATGCTTTGTAACTGGCGAGGGTCTCCAGGGCAAGTGTGCTAAAATCAGAGTGCCCTTAATTTACTTTAAAAAAAATGAAGTGATGCAGTGTGTCAATAGAATTAACACAGCAGTTTTGTATTTCTTATTACCCCTTGCAACATAGTCTTTTTAGTTATTGATACTGCCTGTAGATCTGTTAATCTCACACTTCTTTTACGAGGTGTTGGGGGGGAGACAATGCAGTGGAATTACACAGAAGCATTGTCACTTGTGAGATGGACTAATGGTCCCTATTAGTTTGATATGGTTTGTCCCAAGCCATATAACTGTCACTTTTGCAGTAGAGCACAGCCTGTTACAGGAAGTCAAAAATCAACAGATCTACTGGCAAGACTTAGAAAAAAAACTGCAGTGTTAATGTTATTTACAGATGGAATCATAGGTGTCTGCTCAAACTTTCATCTGGGTTCTGCATAAAATACTGCAGACAGAATCCAGAGATTACTTTACAGGTGATCTGGGAGTGTACGTCTAAACTCCTCTGCTTTGTAACTTGCTTTATCTGACACTTTTTTTTCTGCATTGGAAAGACAGTATGGACCAGGGGCATACTGACAACTCATGGGGCCCCCTGGGCAATAGGGGATCATGGGGCCCCTGTGTCCTCGCCCACACCCAAAAAAGCCTATGAAAAAGCCAATGAAAGGTACCAGGGGCATCTCATGGGACCCCCTACTGACCCCAGGCCCTCGGGCAGTGCCCGAGTTTCCAAATGGTCAGTCCGCCCCTAGTATGAAGCCTACAGTGGGTGTGTTTGGGAATTCCTTCCTGCATGTGAGGTAGGGGTTCTCAAATCACCAGATTACCAACAAAGTGAGTAGAGTGAATTTGTGCAGTACAGCAGTGAATGGATGAAAATGAACTAATGAACAGATTGGGGGTGCTCCCTGCATGTATATTTAGGTTTCATTTTAAATTTAGATTGGCTTGTGCTTTTAAGAATCATTTGACAGTGATCACCTGACAAAGCTGTATTGCCAAAAAGCTGTGAATCAGAAGGGAGAGAACTGTGGGGTTTATTTACTAAAACGAGAGTGCAAAATCTGGTGCAGCTGTTCATGATAGCCAATCAGCTTCTAACTTCAGCTTGTTCAATTAAGCTTTGACAATAAAACCTGGAAGCTGATTGGTTTCTGTCCAGAGTTGCACCAGATTTTGCGCTCCCCAGTTTTAGTAAATAAACCCCTGTGATGAAACACGTTTTCTTGTCTAGGAAAAAAATATCACTAAAAGGCTTCTGACTGGAATCATTCCACAAAATCCCAGATGAAGGGGTTAAATGCCCAATCCCATCAAGCTAAAATGTGGTTGGTAAATTCAAAGGGATAAGGCTTACCCCCATCCCCAGGAACATTGAGCTTTGCCCATGATTATAATAAAGCTAATGAGAGGATATTTTGAGCTTTGCCCAGACATTGCTACCAATTTTCCCTATTGTGTGCATTCCTCTGGAGATTGGTAACTCCTAATCTCAAACCTGCATATAAGAGGTTCCCAACTCCACCCAGCTTCCCCTCCCCCCCAAAAAAAAATTTTCTGCTGCTGCCTAATTATGCATGCTTGATCTTTCAGAAATGTCTGACCTACTAAAGTGAAGTGATTTGGTATTCAAACATCCTACCATGCAAAATGTCTTCTAAATGTGCTTGGATGTTTGAAGGAAACCTTTGTTGAGAGAAATGTAGAGGATGTCATTGATGATTTTGTCTTTGCCTGATCAGACAGTGAACCTGACAGGTAGACCTGATCGGACCCTTCGTATGAAAGGAGCATTCCTGGAGTTGATTTACTAAAGGCAAATAAGCTATTCCCCTTGCAAGGGAAGTTTCCGTTTTCAAGGGAATTTTCCCCAGAGCTTAGTGAGTATTGTGAAATTTCATTTTGCAAAGAATACCCAATCACATGCAAGGAAAATAGAAGAAAAAAACATTTTTGCTTGCACATGATTGAATGATGGAAGCCAGTGGAGCTTCACCTCATTCACTAAGCCCAGGGGAAAGTACATTTGTAAAGCACAACTTCCCTTGCAAAGTGAACATCCTGTTTGCCTTTAATAAATCGACCCCATACTCCCCCATCTCAAAACAAGTATGCAAGTAGGGACCTCAGACTTTACTCTGACCTTTCCGATTTTTGTAATTCCGACTCAGAATGTACTTAAAACCCAACTCTGGGCTGGACGTGGGGTATGGAGCAGCCAGGCACTCAACATTTTCAGAGCTAGGCTTTCAGTGGCAGCACCCATATTTCTCTTTGAAAAGATTGACTTAAAAGCAAAGACGGGCGCACGACTTTTCATTTCCTTTGACATTACCAGCCAGGAATCTTTCCGCCCTCACCGTATTTTAGTCTCATAAAAAATTTACTATCTGTATCCTTGAATGCAATCCAACCACAGTTTCCCTAAAAACAGAAATTGCATTTTTAAGTGCGGTTTTCATGTGTTTGCATCTTCCTTGGGGAAGGTATTTTGTACATATAATGTATTTTATATATTTTTAACAAGCTGCCTCTTTCAGCTGCTGGAAATTGCATCTAAACTGCAGCACGCAAGATTTGAAAACATACCAAGCTAAAATATATAAATGAGGACCTTCTGTTTAAAGGGACTCTGTCAGGTCCCTAAACAAATCCAGATACCAGTAACCTGCAAAAAAAGAGCCGTTATTCTTAGCTCTTTATTGGATTATATGTCCTCCCCAGGGGCGGACTGACCATTTGGAAACTCGGGCACTGCCCGAGGGCCCAGGGTCAGTAGGGGGCACCATGAGATGCCCCTGGTACCTTTTTCATAGGCTTTTTTGAGTTTTGGCAAGGACACAGGGGCCCCATGATCCCCTATTGCCCGGGGACCCCATGAGTTGTCAGTCCGTCCCTGGTCCTCCCTTTCCTCTTTTCCAGAGTTGCAGCTTCCATTAGTGTCTTTGACATTCCTTGGTTCCAACCTTCGACCCCTGACACTGATACCTGTCACTACAGGACAGTGATACCGGGGTCCAAGGATGGAACCACAAATGGTAGGATACACGAGTGTTGAGTATAAAAGGTTTCTGGTAATTGGATTAATTTAGGGAGATGAAAGGGTCTTTTTAAATATGTATTGTGTTTATGTATATATTTTTTTATTTTATATATTTTTATATTTTTGTGTATTTTATATGTTTTATGCAATACTGAATGTGAATATTTCATACTTGCTGCCAGTAGGTGTCAGGCTATAGGCTGCAGACTATAGGATCTCTGCAGTGATTTACTTCTATGCTGTAAATTGCCTGTGTAGTCCTGCGGTACAGAGCTATCCATGAAGAATGAGTAAGGCAGAGCAAGGCCTTGTTTACTGGTGCAATGTTCCACCATGGGTTTTTATTCAGAGGCATTTGACAAGAAGCTTGGACATGATATTTACCTCCTGAACGCCTGTTTTAAAGTTACATAGTTAGTCTGGCTGAAAAAAGACAAAAGTCTATCCAGTTCAACCATAGAAAAAAAAGTTATAATCCTACACCCACAGTTGATCCAGAGGAAGGCAAAAAAACCCAGCAAAGCATGATCCAATTTGCTCCTGCAGGGGAAAAAATTCCTACCTGATCCCCCGAGAGGCAATCGGATATTCCCTGGATCAACTTTACCTATAAATGTTAGTATCCAGTTATAGTCTGTGTATCCAAGAATTTTTGAAGCAATCCACTGAGTTGGCCAGAACCAACTTTTGAGGGAGTCTATTCCACATTTTCACAGCTCTCAAAGTGTTACAAAACCCACAACAGTCAATCAGTCTGTAGATAAGTATGCTTGTTATACTCACTGTGGAAAATAAGGGGTTAATCCTCTGCATTGTGTAAAAATGCTGTTTGATCCTGACTTCTCTGATCCTCCCCTTCTTCCAGTGTCCCCCTCTTATCTCCTGATAAGACATATCGTGTGGAGACACTCTGCACATGCTCAGTTTGGTGTGCATTGCTGGAGGTTTTTCTTTTCTTGGGAGGGTGTATGTGATCAGCACAGGTCCAATCAGCACTGTCCATACAGAAGTCAGGGGTTCTGCATCCTCCTAGAGAAGAATGAAAACTCCTCCTACAAGCTTTAACCAGTGCTGTACTGGACACTGATAGAAGTCACAAGACTGCTCTAACTGCTGATGAGAAAAGGTATTTAGCAGTTTATATTTACTAAAATAATTGCATTTTCATTTTCCGTGTACTGTGGGAGACCAGATATAGTGAATGCAGGGTCCGGGGAGACCAGATATAGTGAATGCAGGGTCCTGGGAGACCAGATATAGTGAATGCAGGGTCCTGGGAGACCAGATATAGGCAATGCAGGGTGCGGGGTTTAGCATCACTTTAACTAGTGCAAGTCCACAGTACTACACCAAAACTGTGTGCATTACACAATGTTGCAGAACAACTGTGGTGTGGTCCCATGCATTTGAATGGGTCGTGTTTGTGTCTGTCCAATGCAAAAGGTTGTGTCATTTTCACTGCAATGCCCTGGCCTTGGCAGTTGGGGGAGGGCAAAAAGCAGCTCGGCTGCTTGTTTTTACAACCCTTTGCCCCCCCCACTCGGTGAATAAGGCCTAAGTCAGAAGAGGGACTCCTCCCTCCCCCTCTGTGTCTTCTACCTCATACACACTCATATCCGTATGTTTAATAAGATAGAGGTAACGCTAGACTTTCTCACTAGTAAGCCTAGCTGTCTGTCCAAACTAAATATTGGGGAAGTATTTAGTAATACTCTGTAATAAATATTTATTTGGAAAGTAAAAACTGTATATAGGTGGAAAAAAAATATTAAATGCATAAAATATAAATATTCAAAAAACAAAAAGACACAAGCGAGACTGTTTCCTTTCAAGGTGAATTAAAGGAATCCCGAATTACAGAAATGTGAAGGCTGCCATTGGCTGACATGTTGTCCAACAATTTCAAAGCTTTGCAAGTCATTGCCATGGAAGACGTATGTAGATTAGGAGCAGGGGCGGACTGACCATTCGAGCACTCGGCACTGCCCGAGGGCCCGGGGTCAGTAGGGGGCCCCATGAAATGCCCCTGGTACGTTTTATAGGCATTTTTGGGTGTGATTTGAGTGTGGTGAAGGACACAGGGGCCCCATGATCCTCTATTGCCGGGGGCCCCAAGAGTTGTCAGTCCGCCCCTGATTAGGAGTTTTTCACTCTGACATCCCTGATCCATGGGCTTTTCTAAGATAATTTTTATAAGGTACTAAAGACAGAGACAGCCAATGAACTAGCATGTTTAAATGAGTGTCTGCAATGGCAGCCCCCTTCTATGTGTCCCAGCACAAATTTATACTCCTGCTGATGCTCATCCAAGTAGTATGTTCTAAAACCCTGACTTCAAACTGACTTTTTTTTTTACAAAAAATTAATATTATTTTTATGGTACATTTCAATATTTTCTGTACTCTATTTATACATGTTAAAACGACCCTGTTTTCCTTTTTCAAAAAAATAAAATAAATCATGCAAAAGGAGAAAAATTTAGAATCACCTGTTCTTGGGTTAGATGCTTGTCCCCCTCCCCCTCAATCCCCATTGCCCTCTGTGGTTCCTCCCAACAGCCCCTATGTGTGCATTGTGTTCCATGGTGTCGTAGGCACTGGTGAATGAAACCACAGCATGTGACAGGGGACACAGCCATCGAGCACACCTGGAAATATGTCAAATATAAAGATTCTGAGAATGGGCAGCAGATGAATAGACACAGATTTTTTTTGTTGCAGGATTTTTTTCATTTCAATTTTTTTAAAAGGTGACAGGGTCACTATCAAAAGAGAAAATAAGCTACGTAGAAATTCCTTTTTTCCTGTACTGTTAAAATTGTATGACACACTATATATGCACTAAATCTAACTAAATGTGTTCTATTTTTTCATTAGTGATATTTACAAATGTGAGCCTAAATCGTTATTTATGTAATAATATTTAAAGTTTATTTATAGTTTTGTGATGGATGTTGTCATGGATGCCGGATAAATAGTTGCAAGTCCTACGTGAAATATTTTAGGCATGCCGATGCTTTATCATGGACAGTGTTCTCATGAGACAAAGAGGAGAGAAATTTATTAAAAACATAAAATAATATAAAAGAAGAATTTTTGTGTATATCTGTTTTATTTTACTTTTATTTTTTATATAACAGTGTCTGTTCGTGTTTTTTTATTTTGTACTGATCTATTTTTAACTGTACCGAACAGCTGGAAATCCCAAAATAAAACTTACAATTGTAAAACAATATGTATAAGCATTGGGACTGAATCTTACATTCATTTTGCATATATGAAGCAATATTACTCATGTATTGTCAAATTTAATGCATTTACGGTAATTTATGCGCAGTTCACATGGTATTTTGTTTGTTTTTGTGTTATTGGTTCACAAATTAGGACTGCAGCGTTTACTTATCAAAGTTGCATGAATTCCTAAGCGCAACAGCACTATATCTTATTTAATATGTATAAGATGTTTTCTCATCTGAAGGTAAAAGTCTATTTTTAGTATAAAGGCAATTTGTGATATTTTTATACCAACTGCCTAGAAGTTATTATGACAAATTTTTTAATTTGTATTTGCAGCTCCATAATTTGATTACTGTAGTTCATACACAGGAGTTTACAGAGATCATTTGTATAGCAGAGAATTGGATCAGCGTCTATCGTTTTGCCTATTCTGGGGAAAAAAAAGGAACAGTATTATCATTGAGTTGACTAGTTATGTTTTAGGGCCGGTTCACACTACATGCATTTTAGTTGCTTTTTTTCTGCATCCAAAATGCACAGAAAGTAGGTTATATGGTTGTCAATGTCATAGTTTACATCAGTAATTTCAGTTCTAGTGAGTTCCAGTTACAGAAAAAAAATAGAACAGGCTGCATTTTTCCTGCACAGAACTGTACTGGAATGTGTGTAATAATAATATTAAATGTTGTAAAACACATAAAAAATGCACAAAATTGCACTGGAGCACACCAAAACGCACTGGAATGCACATGTCCCTATTTAAATTGAAGAAGAGGAAAAAATGAACTGGAACACATCAAAAACGCACTGGAATGCATCAAAATTGTATCAAAAATGCACCAGAACGTACCAAAAATGCGCATGCAGAAACTCATCTGGCCCTTAACGCCCTTAAAGCTAAACTCCAGGCACAAAAGCTGTTATTTAAACTAATTCCTCAATTGCCACAAAAGATATAAAATTCACAAAGTGCCTTTGCAAACCCAGTTCTTATCACTGTGCTGTACATAGCCTGCAAAGCATGGGTGCCCAACCTTTGGAAGAGCCAGGGCCACTTAAGCGACTTGGTAACCGGTCACAATGAGCGGAGGGAGTGGATGACAGGTCTATGTTCAATCTGCATATGCAGAGCGGACATGGACACAGCCCACTCTACTCTATGGGCTCTCCGATCCGCCCAGATGGAAAGGGACGGATCCCCTTCTATTTTTTAAAGTGTATTGGATTGAAGTAGGCGGGTGTAAACGGACACAAGCAGGGGCGGACTGACAACTCATGGGGCCCCCGGGCAATAGGGGATCATGGGGCCCCTGTGTCCTTGCCCAAACTCAAAAAAGTCTATGAACAAGGTACCAGGGGCATCTCATGGGGCCCCCTACTGACCCCAGGCCCTCGGGCAGTGCCCGAGTTTCCAAATGGTCAGTCCGCCCCTGGACACAAGTCCATTTACATCTTCCGCTCCATAGAGGTGAATCGAGGGTCCAATTGGGTCTGCCTGAAAAACAGACAGGCAGACTTGATCGAACCGATCCTGTGAAAGGGGCCTAAGGCAGCTTGCGCACTGATGCGCTGCGGTTTACCCGCACCACATACGCAGCGAAGTGCACCTGTGGCATTCCTGCGGGTTAGCTGCATTTCACCATAGACTTCCATATTATCCTGCAAGTGTGGTGCACTTTCTGAAAGTTCACCAAACCAGCAGATAATAACAGAAGTCTATGGCTCAGTGCAGGTAATCCGCAGGTGCAACTGTGGATCAGTTTGAAAGCAGCCTAGTAACCATTACAGAAGAGATATGCCCATATATACACTGTGATTTTAGAATATAAACTGACCTTTAACAATCATTCAGGAAACATTCAGAAATCTCCCTTGCTACAGATATTGCCGGCTATTGCTGTCCCAGGCAGAGTGCAATTGGTATCACTCCACCTGTGACAGGAGCTGGGACTATACACATAGCATCAGCTTATGGAGCTCTACTCCCTCCTCAGCCGTGCTTCCTCTAGTGCCGGCTACATTCAGAACACTGATTCTCTGGGATGGTGGGTCAGGAACCCATGACCAGGGGTTGCAGACCTGCCATTCCAGAGCAGGAGGTCGCAATTAAAAGACATTAATTTTTAAAAAACCATTGTCCAGTTGTAAGAGTGAGAGTCAGGAGGAGGCAGGACAACATGGCATGATCTTTAGGGTGAAAGTCCACTTTAACCTCTGATTCACTGATATTCACTTTCCCTAAGACCTGAGTTTAAGCAGCATTGAGTCAGTGTCAGAGCTTACACAGGGTATGCATGTTGAACAGAATGGGTAATCACTCACACACGACTTGTCTCTTGAACCAGGAGAACGTTTTGTGGACACACCAGTGTCCTACTTCAGTGTGGATTCTCTCTGCCACAGTGAGGGCCTGAACCTTTAATAGTACACTCTGCCAGGTCACTAATAAGACATGGGAAAACACTATTCTGCAGCACAGTATACCATCCCATAGAACAAGACAGAACCACTCTCTTTGTTGGTTTCTGGTGGTAGCTTAGATCTTTCTCTGGGACCACTGTTGTAACCGTATGCCTCTCTTAGGGGGACAACCACTGGATCCACTCTTTCTGGGTCTTGGCACAGCTATACTCTTTCAGTACATGAATGAGGTTCACCTCTACTCTTAGGCCTTCCTCTAGATTAGTTGGGGATTTTAAGCTTCTTCAACCACATCTTCAGTTCTTGAATTAAAAATTGTTTCAATTTTACTCCAGGCAATGGTAATTCTAGCTTTACTGCTTTGAATGTGTAAAGTTATAGCATTCTCTGTGGAGATAGCAAAACTCAACAGACCTAGCACAGGGATGGTCACCTTGCCCATCTTGCCTGCCTCCGAGACCGTGTTCACCTTCGCCATGTGGTGGCATCCCCTCTTTGCCCCTTTCTGTCAATGCAGATAACTTTGTCTGGAGCTACACTATCCCTTATGTCAGATTGCAGATGGCCACTTCCCATGAAACCATCTGTTCATTTGCAGGTGGTTTCATTTAGGGCTATTGATTTTCCAAAAACAACAGTCATAGCTGCATCTGAACCTCTATGTCTCTTCTACTGACATGCTATGTCTACTTATCACAGTTTGTGGAACTTCAAATTAAGGTTTCTTCTATCTTTCTATCTCTGACCTTATTAGACAGCAGTACATCTACAAAATGTTCATTTACTGGCCATCTGCATCACCCCAGCCAAGCCATCCTACTCAGCCCCTTTCCCTATGGCATATTAATATTTATATATTGGTTTACACTAATATATATTCTTATTGATTGTTAACGTACTGGGTTGTATGTCATTTGACTGGCTGCTATGCCGGTTTAATTGTTTTGTTCATTTTAATTTGATCATAATGGAATATGGGTTATATGTCCACTAATTGTTTTATCTTCCTATCCATTTGAGATATATCTGGTTTGAGGTTATCATTTCACTTCCAGGTACCAATTGGACATTATCAGCTATTAATATCATTTTGAATATGGACATTTTTTAATATTTTGTATTGTGGTTGCATTGATATGTATTACATTATGACTTTATGTATATTTATGGTTATAGGCTCCTGTTGGGAGTTCTGTATCCATGGGGCACCCCATCAAGCTGTTGTTTGATGGGGTGTTTCTGGACTGCAGCATAAGGGTTGATCGTATTACGAATCATTTTACTTGTTTATGATTTGTGGTCCCTTTAAGAATACTACAACATTTGTTATTATTATTCCATACAATTCCTCATATATATTAATGTTTTAGGATAACATAGGGGAGCTGCAGTTGCTATGTTAACTGGGCTTCCTTTTTTGTTTACCTCCCTGTCCATTTTTGCCCGCCCACCAGGGTGGGGGGATTTGGTATTTTAATTATCGTCATTTAGTAACGTTTGCGCATGCGCCTGCGCATGCGCAGTATGATCTTACCTTCGTAGCTTTGCCCACATACTTGTGGGCGGATGTATGTGTATGGGGGATTCATGATGTGCCCGCGCATGCACCTACGCATGCGTGATGTGGGCCGGTGGTGGTCCATCTGTATACATACAACGCCCTGTTTGTATGTCTTTGTGGTAAGCGCAATAATTTACCGGATCCGTCCACAAGCCTAATTGGATTTTAATATATCCGTGGCATTTGTATATTTTATATCTTCATCTATATGGAACTATTCAAATTTTGATTGATGGTTTACTGTCTTATCCATTTTTGTTCTAGTTACATTGATGGTTGTTATACTATTTAGCACTGCATACCATTTGTATATGTCTGCTATGTCTTGCAGTTCCTATGCATGTTGCAGATGTTAATGAAGTGGGTCCTAATTTTCCTTAATGCTGCTCCTTGAGTATATAACACTTCTTAGAGGAGAACTCCCTTGTCAAGGGGATCCTGGTCTTCCACTGAGAGATGCAGGATCAAGTTTTTTGCTTCCCTTCCCAAGGCATTATTGGGCACTTCTACCTGCTGAGTGGGTGGGATCTCAGATAATCAGATCAAGCCCAGCAATCTCTTGGCCTAACCACCCAATCCTGACCTGGCCCTGTGTACTTGGTTAAATAATGCAGCACGCATCCCGCCAGGAATAAGGTATTATTATTGCAGGGCCCATAGGTTGCCTGCTTCCTATGGAGTAGTACTATTAGGCGCCACTGTCAGGCCACTTCCATTACTATCGTCTGACAAAGCCGATCCTATTTGTAGACACCAAATTTAACAGAATGCGTAAATGGCTGAATGATTGGACAGAAACTGGTAAATGAACATACATACACTGAAGAATAATGAAAGCTGCACAAAGCTTTCACAAACATATGAAAGCTGCACAAACATGGACCCTTGACAGCAGTGTCTCTGTGACTCAATCAGGGTAACATGTGGCTGCATAGCATAGTATATTTAAGACTCTATAACTAAAGAGAGTCAAACTGAGAATCACTACTTCACTAAAACAGTACCAGGGGTGGACTGATCATTTGAACACTCGGGGACTGCCCGAGGACCTGGGGTCAGTAGGGGGCCCCATGAGATGCCCCTGGTACTTTTTGTAGGCTTTTTTGGGTGTGGTTTGAGTGTGGACTAGGACACAGGGGCCCCATGATCCCCTATTGTACGGGGCCCCATGACCCCTGAACAGTACAGAGCATAGCTGCGTGCAATTAGCATCATAAACAGAATCCCTCACAGTGAAGCCCAGGGTAGTTCTGATAACAAAGATGAACACTTAGAGGCATCCAAGGGTGAAGTGCCACCCCACTGGAACTACAGTCTTCAGGTAGCAGTCAGGAAGGGGATCCCCATAGTAGCTGGGTCATCCAGAGAAGCTGTGTGCTATCAGGCTCTGGCCTAGATTCCTGCTTACTAGTTCTGACAGTGGAGGGGCTCTCATCTGGCTGCAGATAGTTTGCCCAACTACCTATCCTTCATCAGGTGCTTCCTCTTTGAGCTGCTTAGGGCGGGAAGCAGAGAATCCTACCGTTCCTGGGCATGTCCAGGAACATAAAGAGTTGTGGGGAAAAGAGTTAAAGGGACCTATGCCTGCATGTGGGCAAGATATGTAAGTGGGCAGTCTTCTACGCCCTCAGTAGTAAAGACTGATAGTTGGATATTTTTGAGGAGGAGGACATGTATGTAAATTTTTCTAGGACCCCAAATAGCATTAGGACCATGTCACAATAGTGATCTTGCCACTGGAAGCAACTTACACCCACCTACAGTATCACCACCTTGCTGCCAGTGAAATGCAATTCCAGGGCTGGCACTGCTCCCATACTGCCAAATGAGATTCTGCAACATTTCAGCTGCAGAGAGAGTGAAGTTGTAGGGGAAGGTGAAATTACTATTTAGCGAATCGCCACCAACAACAAGATCGCTAATGTGGCAAGGCCCTTAGTCCCATACTGGTGCCGGCTCACAGATATCAGACTGCCTTAGCCATAAGCAGTGTTACAAACTCTGAATGCCCATAACTTGTATGTACTATAAAAATGTTGGATATTTATATAAAACCACAAAACCATTATAGATGAAAAAGCTGCTAACAACTACGTTGTATTTGCATATCTGCCACTCGGTTATATATCAAGTGAAATATTATTTATTTCAAGTACTTATATAGCGCCGTCAATGTACGCAGCGCTTTACATATATATTGTACATTCACATCAGTCCCTAACCCTCAAGGGGTGTACAATCTAAGGTCCCTAGCATATATTCATACATACACATACTAGGGACAATTTAGACATGATCCAATTAACCTACCAGCATGTCTTTGACATGTGGGAGGAAACCGGAGTACCCGGAGGAAACCCACGCAGGTACAGGGAGAACATGCAAACTCCAGGCAGGAGGTGCCGTGGCTAGGATATATACAGTTAACCCTTAACACACTTGCGGCAATATGACTCAACTAACAATTATTATATCATAAATAATGTGACAATGCTACAAACAAAACCCTCTGTGAAGTTACAAAGCAGTACTCCATTATAATATGCCTAGCTGGCCAATAAAATAAATAAATCCTCATACGCGGTCGCCCCCTACTGTGTTTTTGCTGCTAGCAGAGTACTGTATAGCATACTGCTCATAAATGGAGCAAGTTCAACCTAAGCAGAAAGCATATTTGAAGGCAAAACATGTTTTTAGTTTTGGATAGAGCAGAGAGGGATTAGAACCCCTGTCAGTTTTTATTGTCGTCTGTACTCCCGTTAGGGAGATTCACCCTCTCTATTTGTCCTGTTTACCATTATCACTGAAAGTAAGAGTTAAAGAAAATTCCAAGTTTTGGGTTGTCCCCACAAAAGTAATAGAGGGGAAATCTTCCAATAGAGACACTCGTTCTGGTGACCTGGGGATCCCCAAGGGATTCCCTGAAAGCGGAACTCCACCCAAAAGGGAAGTTCCACTTTAAGGACTGCTCCCCCTGCTCCCCATTAATGATTGGCACCTTTGGGGGTGGGGGGGAGCGGGTACCCGAATTTGACAGGTACCCGCTCCCACTTCCGCTCCGATCGCCTAGGCGATCAGAAGCGGAAGGTGTCCTCCCTCCCTCCCTGTAGTCTTTTGGGACACGTGACAGGTCCCAG